>NC_085046.1:73393267-74007267 GCF_963662255.1 Cinclus cinclus
CTAAAGTACTTATGTTCCATAGGGTAGAACCAATATTCCCTGTCTATTTTGAAAGCATTGCAAAACTTCTGTAAATCATCCTAGGTCCTGGTATTTTTGAATAAAGGTAACCAGTGATAAACATGTATCATTAAAACAACTTTTATTACCAAATATATAAGGATTCCATATAATTTTATAACATCAAAGAGCTTAATTTTACAAATGCTCAATTTTACAAGAAAACAAGATCAGACAACACAGAAACTTGCTCATGGAATCCTATACTATCTCAAAAAGGTGTCTGCAACTGTCTGCTGAGTTATTTACAGAAGATTATATGTAATATTTTTCTTGTCTATTAGATGGATGGTGCTTTAGATGGAGCTTTATTTTTTCATTTTTGAAACCCTAATTTCAACAATATTCTTTAAACCTACAAATTTGAAGTTCTATTCAATAATTTTAGTAATCACTCTGGAATATGTCTTAATAAAAATACATTTGTATGATCAGTATTCTTTGTTAAAGAATTAACATTGTATATACTTTGTTTCTTATGAAAATTTGAGAGGAAGACTGCTTTAAAAGTCAAGGGAATAGTCACCTTCTTACATATCAATATCTCGGAATTCTTTAAAAACATGTATTCTGTGCAACTGATAGAATGTGTTAGGTAATGCAGATCTGAAACATGAAACAATAGTAAAGACAGTGAATAATAATTCAGTGGCAGATTTATTTTGGGTTTCCGTAATATTATCATCCTATTTAAACATCATATTTCCTAGATTTTCCAAAATGCTTTGATGCAGAAAGTTTCCTTTTTTCTTACTGCCAATGCTGTACGTGTAAAGAAAATGAACTGAAAAATATGCAATCTGGATAATCAAGCTATTAAAGTTAATAATCCTCTTCTATTAAACCATCTTGATTTTGGTTTTAAAATTCATAGTTTGTTTGAAGAAAATTGTTAGCATCCTATTCATATCAGATTTGAAGGGGCACTAATTTGTTATTCAGATTCACAGTAGTGCCTTTAGTATAACATTCAACAAGCCCACAAGCTAATAAATGTTAAATAAATAAATTATTCTGATTTACAGCACATCTCCTTAAAGCAAATATATAAGATGAGAGATAAGGAGAAGGAGCTCATAAGCAATTTCATCACAGTAAGTATTTAAGAATTTGAATGCTTCATCTGGTCAATATCTCAAGCTTTCAGACCCCTTAAGTTCAAAAATATCTGGGATAACTTTATTTGTAACACACTGATGGATGAGTTTTGATCTAGAATTTTTATGAAGGACTCTATCACACACAGCTGGTTTTTACATATTTAATTCTCACTTTTAAAAAAATATTTTTCTTTTGGGCTAAACCAGAGTCCATATTGAATGCTTATTTTGATGCTACAGTTATAAAGAAATTGACCCTTTTCAAACAACAATTTGCATGTTTACATGTTTATTTTCCCAAATGAATGCCAGTTGAAATTTCAGGTACAAAATAAGTAATAAAGGAAAATTCGAGCAGTTAAGTCTTTAACTACCTTAATGAAAGAAAAAACAAATTGAAGTGCTATTTCTTTACTGCATTTTGTCTGGGAAAATATTAATACTAGGCATTAGCGAGGATTATTTAAATAAAAAGCAGGAGAGGAAAGGAGTTTGTCTAACTGTAAAATCTTGCACATGGTCTGTCTAGAGATGGAAAAGGTAATTGTAGATTTTGACATGAAATTCACTCACTTGGTTCCTCATTGACTCTGGGTACAAGATGTGCTTTTGAAGTACACAAATATACCACAAAATATACATAGCACAGGAATATAAAGCAGCTATGAAAACACTGAACAGTGGTTAACACACAAACAGATAGCAAGGAATGTCAGTGTACTACACCAAGCAACAGTATGCCCTTGTAAGTCCCACTTCTTTAAGACGTGCAAGCAGTCTCCAATGGAATGAAGATGGGGAAATGTCATGGTTTAGCACAGTTTGGTTTTTAGTTAAGGAAAAAATCCACAAGCTACGGAAGTGATTCCCTGTAAGGACCTTGGCAGCATCCTCTGGACCAACAGAACCAATCAGCTAGCTGGTTTTGAATACTGGTGCCCTGTTAAACCACTTAAGAGAGCTGTGAAATCACTTTTGAAGACGAATAAGCCTCAGGAAAAACTCTCTTGCTTCCAGCCTTTGAATAGGTAACTGGACGCTGGCTCTGCTCCACTACACGGCCAGGTTAGCCCATGGTATGGCTGGGCTGGGATTCTGCTGCCCAAAGCCAAGCTCCAGCCAGAGCCAGCAGGACAGGCCAGCTCCGCTCAGCTTTAGGCAGAGCCGATCCAGGCTCTGCTCCAGCCATGAGTGGTCGAGCCGTCCTGCTGGGCTCTGGAAAAGCCAGGTACTGAGAACAGAGCTGGCCCTGCAGCCCCGCACAGAAAGCAGCCTCACGGCTGGAATGGAATGCAGCAGGCACTGGAAAACAGCTGTGCAGCTGGAGAAGAGATCCCATGGCCATCTTCAGGCTCTGCTGAGATGCACTGAGATTTCAGTGCACAGATGAGACACCGAGGTCGGTGAAGAAGGAGTCAAATCCAAGATGAGAGGAGAATGAGGTGATGTCTTAGTGTTGGGCTGAAATTCTCTTGTAAGGCTATGGTGAAGATAATTAATACATCAGACTTTCCCCGTGGAACTTACGGAATGCACTGAGGGGATGTAGCATCCTAGCCACAGCCGTGAACAGAGGCACCGGTATTGAAGCAAGCAGATGTTGAAGTAGCTATGATCCAATGAGAAGCTTGAACAGAGAGAGATGAGAAACCTGGAAGGGATGGGAGAAGAAAACCTCTCTTCCCAGAGATAAAATAAGAGAACTTTTGTTTCTATACTAGAACATTTCATCCTTAAAATTGCACCCCAATAAGCTGAAATGACCTATGGTGGTAGCTGTGGGAAGACTACCAAACTGTGGGAGGAATTTCATTATTGCAGTTTTTTTGGGGTGGCTCCTATTAGTGAAAATTAAAACCACAAAATAATTTGTTCTTGTGAAAAAGTCACCATGGCATGGCAAAAAAGACTCCTCTCCCTAAGTGAAGTGAGCTCATTTAAAAAGTGGTAAACTAACAGAAAACACCAAATTTGTCTCTTTATGTTTCAATAGGAAAAGAAAGAAGAGCTGGGGGGAAGAGAAGTGTTCTGAAGGTTTATTCTGATTTTGTACTATTTTTTCTTTTAGTTCTGTTAATAAAGTTTTCTTTATACCCTTTAAAATTTTGAGCCTGTTTTGCTCCCCTCCTAATCCTTTCTTCTACCAGAAAATGAATAAATAATTCTAGTGGGTGCACTGACATTTGGCCAGCACTAGACCCACTACATTAATTGGTCCATTGGCCAATTCCTCCACTACCTGAAACATCTCCCTGGAATTGCCTAGTCCCCACCTTTCAACTTCTATAAAGAGAAATTATCTTACTAGAGGTGTAACTACCTCTAGTGATGGTGATGATAAAATATAATGCAGAGCCATTTAATCCTGCTCTCCCACAGACCAGATAAATCTTGTGCCTATGTCTAGATCTGCAAGTAATATATTCCTTAAGAAAAGGAACATCCTAATTATGTCTTTAAGCTGAATTCTTAGTCCCCTCCTTTAATTTTGTTGTAAATGTAATTTGTTGTAAATTCCATTCTTACCTTTAAACCCCCTTTTAAATGCAAATAGATGTTATTATGTGTGTTAAGCAGATGTTGTTTAATGTTTATGGAAATCTTTGTATTTTATGTCCTGTTTGGCAATTTTTTAAGAAGTGAGGCTGAAGATGCAGATCACATCTTATTTGGAACACAATTTTGTATTTTGAGCATCCTAAGCTGAACTTCGCTTGTAACCAAGTAGGAGGCACCAAAACGACACCCAGGGACCACTAGAGACCCCCGAAGAGGCCCAAGTAGATGCAGTCAGAAGTACTGCACAAGGTAGCCCAAGATAAATGACTGTATTATATAGGTGGTGACTGTGTATTAGATAGGAGGGATTATGTAAATTTACGTGCAGTAATTTTTTTTGTTTTCCCCCCTGGAGTGCTCAGTTTGTGGAAAACTTCTGCCTTACACCCTGCACAGAATAAACATTATCTTCTTTTTAAACCTCTCATTGTCCACGTTTAGAGAATTATCAAAATTTGGCAACATTACGATAAGGCTATACTGCAAGATGCAATTAATTTTCTGCATGGCTCACACTCCCCCATTCTGCCACAGGTCAAAGACCTACTGCACTCCTATGAAAGTTTTCTTTCAATGAAAAGAAAATGAAATTAAATTCATTGTTCTGTAATTATTTTATTACTGTAAGAATTTTCAATGTTCAATCACTCTAATATGTAGAAGGGTAGTACATTTTCAACCTGTTACTATTTCTCTAAAATGTGTTCAATTTCCTACCAGCAAGGCTACTGCAGGGCATAATGAGAGGTTAAATGACTTTTCTAGGAAATGTGCTTTCAAACATTGGTGAAACCCTGTTTTTTCTCTGATCTAAACCAAAACGGAAATGCTTTCTTGAAGTGAAGGAGAATACTGCCCATTCAAGAAGGTGGAGAACCTGATTTCGAATGTTTTCTTATAGAAATACAAGTGTGATCTTTTCTATAGGGAACAATTTGCTGACCATCATTTTTTCCCCCGTATTTCTTGATGCTGCTTCCAAATAAGCCTCTCATAGTACTAGTCATATACTTGCAACACCTGCAGACAATGGCAGCAATAGGTATAGAAGAGATTATTATTTCTGCAAATTTTATGAATGTCTGTCATGTAATTTGAGCCACATAAATTCTGTCCAGAATTTTAGAACTAAGTTCTCTAAGCTCTTCCTGTGATATGGAATGAGAAGATGCTCAAACCTGTAATGAAACCCAGCAAAGATCAGGGCAGAAGAAATATTCTTGAGGGAAAATTACTAATGTGAAATGCTGCAACTGGATCTTCAGGCACCTAAATATTTTGCAGAGTACGTGACAGCTTTTGACCTACATTCTGTGGATCTTTTTGTGGACCTGGGCCAACATAATTAAGAATTCTAACTGATCACACACAGCGGTTCCAATGAATTTTAACTTCCATTTTCAGCTCTCTTACCGTGTACGAAGTAATGGACCCCAGGGAAAGATATAAATCCCTGTACTTCAGGCCAGACTGACCTCTAACTGTCAAGAGTTGAGAGAAAATTCTGTCTGGAAATGTTATGTCTTAATTGTCTCTTGCAGAGATTCTTGAGCTTTACTGTGAAGCACTAACCAGCAAAAATTTTACTTTGATTCAGAAAAAAACCATTGCCTGTGTTGTTGTCTGAGTTTTTCAGCTCCTAGTCTTGAAACCTAGCAGATAATTTTCAGCTGCCTATGCACAAACTGTAAGAAATAAAAAGGTTAAACTCTAAATGCTTTTTTTACAATTAAAGAGTAAGTTAGGAGTAATTAAAGCTGTATTAAGTAAAATGCTTTTCGATGAATACTAGAAATGAGAGCTTTCTAATGTTCATTAAACAATCTTCTCACTATATGCTTATTTTTCTACATTTATAAAAATGAATGAATGCAGAGTAAGATTTTCAATATATATGGTGCTCTGATGTACTCCAGTGTGATCAGGGAAAAGTATCTTTGAACACAAAATTCCCATGTAGACTCAAGCAAGAAATGTTTCTTGACTTAAGAGGAATTTCTTTATGAATGTATCTTGTCATACATAGCATGCAATTTATAATAACTTCTTTTGTACTATCTTTTAAAATTAGAAACTATAAAAGATTTTTAAGATCTGAATGCAGGATAAATATTGATCCCTGAAATGTTTTTTGCACTGTTTTTTTACACAATAACACTTTTAAAATTTGTTTAGAAAAAATGTTAATGTAGATACTAGAACTGTCTAAGTGCTGTCAGGTAAATATACAGTGGAGGAAACCCCAAACTTTCATCCTTATAGTTTGCATGTTAACCTTTTTTTTTTGACTCTGTTAGTTGTACAACATCTACAAAGATTACCAAGTCTGATTGTTATTTTAAAATTAAACAGGATAACAAGCCGTATTTAAAAAAAGAAAGTCTTGGTTCAAGGATTATTACTTTTCAACAAGATCAATAAGGTAATCACTACAGGTCTGTACAGTACCTTTACTAGTCAGCATTCAGGAAATAGTAATAGATTTATTTAATATTAATTTTAGTTATTTTAATATTGAAGACTTCATAGTGGTTTAGTTCTTTGAAAATATTTATATGTAAGAAACAATAGCACTTATGGGACTGGTGTGTTTGCTATTATCTAGTGGTTCTTTAGGGCTTAGCTCTAGCAAAATCTCCCTGTACACTTCATTACTGTTATTATCCTGTGTGCTCATTATTGCTCTTGTCTTGTTGGACTTCTGAGACTCTAGAACACATGCATTGAAGGAGTGTGCTTTGCCAGCTGGGACTGCCATTATCCATCCTTTACACTTCTTAATTCCTACCAGAACATTAGCCTAAAACACAAGTTGTCTAGATTGGTGCAGAGAGTTAAAATAGGACTGACATCTGGATTCAGTAAGTCCTGAGCAGGTTACGTTAGTGCTGAAATAATGAAGAGAATCCTGTCTTTCAGTTACATGAAAAGTCCAATTTTTCAGCAAGGAATTATGAAGCTAATGAAACCATATTTTGGGGGGGCTTTTTATTCCTCGTGTTTTGCCTTTTAGCCTTGTTAAGAAGAAAACAATTTTTCTACGAACAGATGGGAAATTTTTTTTTCACTGATCACTATGACAAGTTAGGGTACGAAAACTCTGTGGGAAATACAGTCTTCTTAATCTTCATTCTTCCTTTTCCTCAGTTACTGGGAACTGTTAAAAAACAACCAAAGAAAGAAAAACAGATCAAAACAACACAGGTTTTGCTACAAAACAAAAATGAGACACAAAGCTTCTCATCTAGTTTCGCTTTTTTAAGTTTTTTTTCCCCATGAAAAGGTGTGGTTGCTGGCTTTTAATTCAGGTCCTATTCAATATTGTCATGTTGTTAACATAATCATTTCCATCCTTATATACTACTCAAGAAATACAATTTTGGGAAAACAAGTTAATAAGAACAAGTTTCTTGCTTATAGCTATCAAGTCTGCCTTTCCAGTGAAACTCAAGAGTAATCTGCTTCCTTCCCAGCACATATTCTTTCCTGGTACTCATTCAAAACACTGTTGAAGTATTGTGGGTGCACAGAATTCTTTCTGCTTAAACTTTCTGCAAGTCCGGTGCTTCTAGATTTCTATCCTCTGTACAATGGATAGTTAAAATAAGAGTGGAAAGTTATCACAATAGTATCAGGTGTTTGGTTTTTTTCTTTGCAACCAAACACCTGATAATATTGCTTTTCTGAACTATAGTTCAAAATAGTGTCTCCTTTACTCTCCTTTTTTTTTTTTTAAAGAAATAGTAGTATGAAAGCTGGACTTAGAAATTTGTATTCTAAACAAGAACTGATTCCTTAATGTTTATTGATACAAAGGAAATAAGCTAGTTCTAAGCAAAAGTGAAATTCACAGCTGTTTAATACAATAAACTGAAGTTTCAGTAACAATGGATCTATCATGGAAAAAAAAAAAACATTTTCAAACGTCTCAATGTAGAAAGCATTGGAAGGAGAAAGAGATTATTTTACTTTTTCCATATCCTGCATTAGCCATACACCAATTGTATGATGTAATTACAGTTTAGCCTATAGTTATATTAGACATAAAAAAAAACTAGTGGAAAAAAGTTTAGGAAAACAAATCAACATATGTCACTGGATATAAGGAATGGCTCTGATATGGGAATTACTGAAGAGTCCTGGTCTATTTAGCTTTTG
Source organism: Cinclus cinclus (assembly GCF_963662255.1). Taxonomy (NCBI): domain Eukaryota; kingdom Metazoa; phylum Chordata; class Aves; order Passeriformes; family Cinclidae; genus Cinclus; species Cinclus cinclus. The sequence continues at coordinate 73,401,145 of NC_085046.1, forward strand.
AGATAAAAAGATGGAGATTTATAAGGACAGAAGTAGAGATCCCTAAAAACGTAATAAACATCCATGAAATCAGGTGTGGTGCAGAGAACATAGGATATAATAATTTAAATATTGCATTGTTAAAATAAAAAGACTACACCAATAGAAGTCAAAAGTTAAAAAACATGCAAGAAGCCAAAAACAGTTTTGCTTTTCCCATGCATGGGATTTCTGAAAACAATTGCAAAAGGATGTGGTGGGACCATATCATAGAAATATATTAAAAAGGATATCAGACACATTTTCAATGATATGATTTTTGATTCTAAGGCAATCTGTTACTTAGGAAGTCTGCAAATGGTTGAATGCTGGAACCTGAGAGGTTAATGAGAAACTGACTTGTGTTGTAATTCACAGGGAAAGTAAATAAAGTTTGATCAGTTACATTGGTAGCAAAAGCAAACCCCATGGAAATAGTTTTCCTTTGTATAATAATTGTATAAGAGAGATGGAGTGTGGGAAGAGGACAAAGATGTCAGTGAGGTCACAGTGCTGTTTTCTAGCAAAGTGATTTCTGTGTTTCTTGTGCTAATTGTAACGTCTCCCAAATTCCCAGATTATTCACTTTCTGCCTAATTGGTTTGCAGTAACATATTCGACTTTGTTCTGTTTTTGCTAATCACAATTATGTAAAGAAATCATGTCATTAACATTCTCTTGATGTATTAGTAACATGTTGATCATCAAAATATATTAATATCTTTGCCACAAAAATATTTTTTTTCCCTTTTATTAAGTTTCCTGGCTCATTTTTTTTTTTCAAGGGCTGTTATTTTAGAATGAAAAAATAAGTTTCTTTACCAAAAGTCATCATAATTCCTACAAGTGCTGGAAGACTTGAGCACTTATCCTGCACAGTACTTCCACACAAAAACATCAAAGCAGGAGAACTGTACTCAGTCTCAGGACCCAACATTGAAATTAGTCTAGGGAATCCACCTAAAAAGATTGAATTGCTGTCCAGTAAGTCAGACAGTGGCAGAAAAAGGTCAGTAATGATTGCAATGTAGTTGCTCGAGTGAATACAGATTATTTGACTGAAAAAGTGATGCAGCCATAGATCCTAAGCTATTTACCTGTGAGGGGAATGGGTATACTGAGAATGCTTGTACTGTCAGGATGTCAAAAACACATGTTAATCCAAAATCTATTTATTAAAAAAACAACCTGGCAAACAAACAAAACATAAACGTGGCACTAACATTCAAATAACATCACAAGCTTGCATTCAATTGCAAGGGAGATGGATCAGTCTATTTTATTATTCTGAAGTATCTAGTCATTAACAAGTCAAAGCATTAGTTTGCAACAGGTTTATAATGGTGACACAACAATATTCCTGCCCAAACACAATACAGGCATTATTTTCTTCACTTTTCCATCAAAAACCTTCACTTTTTCATAGTCACACAACAGTAAGAAAAGTGGGAACTCTCATGTCCTTGTACACTGCCAGATTTAAAGCACCCATCCTCTTCCACAGCAATTACATACTGAGACCTCATTACAAAATTCCTGCTTCTTGTAACAACAGCACTTGAGAAATGCAGGCGGTGCCAGCGGCTCTGCCCGGCCCCAGCACAGGGCACGGCTGAGCCCCTCAGCCCCGGGGAAAGCCTGGGCAAGGGAGGGCAAAACGCTGCCCGGCAGCCAGGGCTGAGCCAGGGGAAGGCAGGGAGCGAGAAACAGCCCTGGGAGCCCCGAGGGGACAGCGGGAGAGGGACGGGGGCAGGAGAGACCCGGCAGGGATGATGGCCCTGCGGACAGGGAGACATCCCGGCGGGACACGGCTTTCCCTGCGGACCGCAGGAAAAGAGCCACGTTAGAGCAGGGAAAAGTGCAAGGAGGAAAACATAGCAGAGTGAAGCTGCTATGGACTGGCAGCAATTCCGCATTCCCCATCCCGCTGCACCGCTTGGTTTGATGAGGTGCAGCGGTCAGGTGAGAAGGAGCAAAAGCCGAGCCTGAGAAGAGGGAAGGGATGAGTGTCAGAAGGGTTTTCTCATACTTCTTTTTGCCTCTCACCATGTTGTGCACTTTTAATTGTCAATAAATGTATTTGTCCCAAGTGAGCTATGTTTTGCCCATGTCAGTAACAGATAAGGGATCTCGCTGCCTTTATTTTTTAGCTTTGTTTTCTCCCCTGGCCAGTTGAGGAGGGGGAGTAATATAGCAGCTGTGTGGCATAAAGCAGCCAGCCAAAGTCAGCCCTCCACAGAAAGTATGGTTAACCTTGTAAGTATCTACTTATGGAAATTAAGCACATATTCATTCCAAAGCTTGAAGGGCTCAGTAACTTAAAACTATCCTCTTTACAAGAAAAAAACGTACCCAGAATTCTGTCAAAACCATATAAGCACTCTATAGGTAGTTCCGATTTATAATTAGAATTAATAGCATTTTATAGGGTGACTGTATTTACAATAAGACTTCAAGAGACAGCTATAAAATAGCCTTTGGTGTATATTTGATGCTCTAAAATCTTCACTTTTAAAATAGGTTCCATTTTAAAGGCAATTATTAGCTTCAGGTAATCGGGAAACATACCCTCCTTGTGAACAGAAACATGACTTCTCTTTAATTTATTTTTCTAGTAGTTTAACAAAGAAACAAGATCATTTCTCTGCCATTAAAAAAAATATACTTCTTAGATAAAGAAATTTAATTGTCTCCAGCAGCGCCACTAGAGGTTGGATCAGCACCTTGCATTTGAGTTGTAAAGACTAATCTATTTGCAAGAACTAAATTGAGGTCTTGATTTAATTAATCTTGATTCCACCAGATATAGAAGAAAATTAAAGATCTTCCATTCACTTGTTATGAAATATTTTTACTTTGCCAAGTATTCTGTTAAGAATGTGAAGACATGTATCAGCAGAATATACTTCTCTCACACATTACTCTACTTTAGGAGAAGAGATTAACCCCTCGCTCAAATGTCCTCTTAGGGTTGAAAGTTGCTTCACTGCAGATACCTGGAATCCTAAACTTGCCTTTTCTTTTCCTCGTGCTGATCTTGAGCCTTCCCCTCCAGAAGCTCTGCTGGGGGACCTTCTAGGTTTCATGAGCTCTGCTGGTATTTTTTCTTTTGACAGTTACATTAGCTCTCCACAGTTTCTATAATGAAAGGTGAACAAAGTCTATTCTGAGTTCTTTCTAGGGCTGGGATTCTGTAAGATATCACAGACAATCCTACAGGATATAAATTCATGTCTTCCACTGATCTTTTCAGCTAGTTTCAGTGTTTCCCCCCTCTCTGACTGTGCTATTCAGGACCTGCTAAGGAAAGCTGTGGTGTCTTTCCCTTGTATCAGTATCAACTCTCAGTCTTTCCCTACAGCTTAATCATATATCTGTGGCTGCTTCCTAGTGTTGCAAGACTAGAGGAGTCATATTTTGCTTTTGAGTCTTTTTCTATCAAATAAGTATTTTTGGATGGAAGACAGGTTTCTGCTAAAACATAATTCACAATCTGTTTCAAGGACTTCACCACGTTCTAATATATGCCTGGAAAATAATGGCTGTGAAAGGGTAATTGGCTAGCCATATAAAACAGCTTTAACTCCTTTCACATGCTTAGCTTAATAGTTTTCTTAAGGGTATTCATGCTTTTGTGGTCCCAATAAAGGTTAAGAGAGGTCTGCTGTAAAAAGTGTTCGCTCTGTTTTGCCTTAGCTTGTTATCAGTTCAGCTCAAATAGAGGAGAGGAAGTTCTGCAGCATAGTTCCAGATTCCTTATTTCCCTTCTTTTCAATTTGTTTTTTTCCTTCTAAAAAATACATATATTGCATTGACTATGGTCTTCATGCCCTTTAATAGTATGTACTTCAACTAAAACTTAGTCTTTAATGCATTAGTAATTTTACTTTTCCTGAAGGAAGCACTGAGAAAGCTTTTGCCCATTATTTATTTCCCTAAAATGTGGTACAGCTTTTGGCAACTGATATTGCAGTGGTTGACATATATCACCAGCTCCCAGACACCTTCTCCTGTCCACTGTTACTGGGCAACAGCATGTCTGGTGCTGCATTGCAATGGCAGATATTCTGAACCCTATTTCTGTGGAACTAAGCGGTTGACATTTGTGTGTACTTTGTCTATATTAAAAGCCTTTGGCTTAATTCAGGAAAAGAAATTCAGCAGTTTTTTTTTTTCATATACAGTACTGCAACATGGACACAGTCTGGTCCCAAACTGATGTAATGTTTAGAGTTTTCAATTTTGAAATAGTTTCCCATATTTTCCGCTTCATTTTTAAAATATATATATTTTTTTTTTATTTCCAGTTGAAGCATACAACATTTTTCTCTTCTAGAGCATTTCTATTTTTTGTTCAAGTGTGCAAATGCATAGTAACCGCAATGGTGCAAATTTAAAAAGGAGGTAATATTTGCCTTATGTCCCAGGTATGAATCAGTAAAAATAGAGATTCTGTCTATTTTTAGGCAGAACCTCCTTCTCTAGATAATCATGGATGGGACACATGCTGGTTTAGACACCTGCTGTAATTTACAATAGACTGAGGGTACCTCCAGCTGTGCCATGTGTTGAACACCTCAGGGAGCATTGCAGAAGCTGACTGCCATCACAGCACAGGGGATTTTTTCCCTGCTCTCTGTTCTTGATCTCTATCACCTTCTGGTCATGACTCTGACACTCACTGCTGACAAGATGAGTGATGTAAGAACTAATACCACAGCACTATCTCAAAAAATCCTGCCAGGTTGGGTATTCTGCTAGTTTAGGGTCATTTCATACTGATATGAAGAAAGGCTATGGAAAAAAAAAAAAGAAAAAGAAGTTATGCTGTGATAAAGCAGCTGAACTTTGGTGCTTTTAGGCTCAAGTTCACTCAGTAATGTTGTGTGCACTACTTAAAGACCTCTGAATAAAATGCAATATTCACATAGAATGTTAGGCCAAAGAGAAGCAAGACAACATGTCTTTTCCTGTTACTTTTAGTGCACTAATACATGCAGAACAGTCGAAGGTACTGTAAAATATGCTGAAAGGTACATACTAAGACTGTAATTCTAATGGAAGTGTTCTGACAGATAAGTAAAGAGGACAGGGAAGACAGAATTGTTTCTTAATGGAACTTTGGAACTTTGACATAGAATTATGACAATGAATTACAGTCATATCTTTCTTTCTCATTCATACAACGCAATTTAGTTTAATAATATGTGGAAAATGAAGTATTGATGACAGCAAGTAATTTTTAAAGGTCCTTTTTGGAGGGGCTGCTTTGCCATAACCCATTAATAATCAGGAGGAAAAGAAAATCATCAGGTTTTGAAGTCACTTTTCCCTGTAATGTTTCATGACATTTTGAAATCATTCTTTAAATTGCATTGTGAAAGGATTGAATATTACTTTTTGGAATAATCTGTAAACTCAAATTCCAGCACTGCAAACCTTGTCTTTCAAACAACACTTTTTCTATTCATAATATTTTTAATTAAATTAATGGATGTGTAAATAAATTTTGAGGGTTATTTGGTATGAAATACTGACAGAAGGGCATTAAGTTTCTCTGCAAAATACTTCAGAACACATTATGCAAATAAAACACAAATATGTATTTTTTGATTCAAGGCTGAAGATGGAAGTTTCAAGTGCAACAGACAATTGCAAGAAATATAGTTCCAGCAGTTTGCAAGAATGTTACCTAACACCCAAGTAAAACAGTATTTGAATTCTCCTTCCTTCATTTTCTGTACATGCACAGAAGATAGATTATGGTAAATAAAAAAAAAAAAAAATATCAGCTCCTTCTTATCTTACATATGTAAAGTTATAAAAATGAACATTAATTTGAGATCAATGATGACATATCTATTAGCCCATCAACCAAGTATTCATATTTGATACATGAACTTGCTAAAACTAAAACTCACAGCTGGGTATCAAAACTGAAGTAAAATCATTATTAGAAGTTGGATATATGTAGTGAGATTGATTTTTTTTGTTGGCTTTTCTGCTCAATGTATGAGTCCTCTTCACCTATCCTGTCAAGTTTTGGTAGGAAAATAATCCATTTTTTTGTTGTTGTTTTCTTTTTTTTGTTTGTTTTGTTTCTTTGTTTTTGGTGCTTTCTTTTTAATTTTAGTTTAAACCAGTAGCAGAAACAAAAAGGCCATTGCAATCTTATGCTGTTCTCTCTCTCAGATGATAACTTTTATTTCTTATATTTTCCATGAAGAGCTAACTGTAAAGAAACGTCTCTTCCAATCCATTCAAACAAAACAGAGTAAAGCCACAGCATCAGGCATCTTCCTCAGATGTGTGGAACTATGCTACTCAGTGCTAAAAAGCAGCATTTGTTGATGTCTGCCATAATGCAGACCAGCATCCACATGGATTTCCCACTCTGTTCTGTCTATATCTTACACTAGAATGGAAAAGAAAAATCTTCCCAATTATCTGCCCCTGAGCCAAGGCAGAGTAAGAAAAATTAGAATAGAATAGAATAGAATAGAATAGAATAGAATAGAATAGAATAGAATAGAATAGAATAGAATGCTTCAGTTGGAAGGAACATACAACAATCATCTAGTACAACTGTCTGACTACTTCAGAGCTGAAAAAAAAGCTAAAGTATATATTTAAGACCATTCTCCAAATACCTCTTAAGGACTGACAGTAATGGGGCATCAACCACTTCTCTAGGAAACCTGTTTTGGTGTTTGACCACCCTCTTGGTAAAGAAATGTTTCCTAATATCTAAGACCTCCTCTAATGCAGCTTTGAACTATTCACATGCACCCTGTCACTTCATAACAGGGAGAAGAAATCAGCACATCCCTCTCTCTCATGCCTCCTCAGATGTCTGTAGAGAGCAAGGAGGTCTCCCTCCATTCTCCTTTTCTCCAAAACAGGTAAGCCCAAAGTTCTCATCCACTCAGCAGACATTCCTTCCATCCCTTTCATCAGCTTGGTTGCCCTCCTCTAGACACATTCAAGAACCTTCACATCTTTCCCAAGTATTCAAGGTGAGACCACACTGACACTGCAGGACAATCTCCTCTTTTGATGGGCTGGTGATGTATTCAATGCACCCCAGGACATGAGTTGCCCTCAGGACTTCCATGGCACACGTTCCTGACTGACACCGAGCTGCTGCCAACCAGCAGTCCCAGGTCCATTTCAGCAGGGCTACTTGCCAGCTGTGTGTCTTCCAATCTGTACTTGACTGGGGTGTTATTCCATCCAGACAGCAAAGTTCCAAAAATTTACAGGCAGTGAAAGTATTCTTCAATACCAGTGATTCATATTTAGCTTTCAAAGCCAGCAGCATGACAGATATTTAATGTTCTGCCACCAGTTGTCTTAATGTTGGAACAACCAATCATTTCCCCTGCTGTGTTAGACACATGCATTTCTGATGATTCCAGTGTCCGTATTTTGGAATTTTTGATCACATGTCAGTTTAGGCAACATCAGGAGTGCTGGCAACAGATGAGGTACACTGTCTCAAATGGGAAAAAAATCTTTACTCAGGACTTAGCAGAGATAATGTTATACTTTTACAGTGAGAGCTTTACACTAGATTTGAAGGAGAGAGGGATAAAAATCAGGACCAGACTGTCCCCATGTGCCAAACAGTGACCCACAAGGAAGAAAAAACACTTGCTTGGTTGAAGAGAGAGTTGCATCTGGAATTCAGGAAAAAGTGAGATTTTATGAGATTTGGAAGAATGAGCAGCCCACTCAGGAGGACAGCAAGGATGTCCTGAGATTATGCAGAGAGAAAATTTGAAGGCCAAAAGCTCAACTAGAATTTCATTTGGGTACTGCCATAATAGACAACAAAAATGTTTTTACAAATATTATCAACAACAGCAGGGTTAAGGAGAATGTTCATGCTTTATTGGATGCAGGGGAAAATAAAGTTGCAAAGGATGAAGAAAAGGCTGAGGCACTTAATGCCTTCTTTGCCTTAGTAGCAAGACTGAGCTGTCCTCAGGGTACCCAGCCCCCATGGCTGAAACACAGAAATGAGGAGCAGAGTGAAGTCCCCATAATCCAGGAGGAAATAGTGGTCTGATGTTTCACAAAAACTTGCACAAATCTATGAGGCCAGATGGGAACTGAGGGAGCTGGCAGAAGAGCTCACCAAGCCCCTCTCTTTCATTTTTTAGCAGTCTTTTTTAATTGGGAAGGTCACAGATGTCTGGAGGTTAGGACATGTGATACCCATTTACAAGAAGAGCCAGAAGTAGAATCCAGGGAACTGCAGGCCATTCAGCCTGACCTCTGTGCTGGCAAAGATCATGGAGCAGATCATCTTGAGTATGATCACACATCATGGGCAGAACAACCAGGATATCAGGCCCAGCCAGCATGGGTTTAAACAAAGCAAGTCCTGCTTGACTAACCTGGTCTCCTTCTACAACAAGGTGACCTGACAAGGTTGTGAATGCTTTCTGTTTGGATCTTAGTAACGTTTTTGTTTGTCTTCCATAACATTCTCCTGGAGAAACTAGCCATTCATATCTTGGTTGGGTGTATTCTTCAATGGGTTAAAAATGGCCTGGATGGCCAACTCCAAAGAGCAGTTATGGACAGTGCTATCTCCAGTTGGCTGCTGGTCATGAGTGGGCTTCCCCAGGACTCAGCACTGAGGCCAGTTTTCTCTAGTATCTTTATGATCTGGATGAAGGTATCAAGAGCACCCTCAATAAGCTCAGAGTTGATGCCATGCTGAGTGGGAATGTTGATCTACTGGAGGGCAGAAAGACTACAAACGAATTTGGACAGGCTGGATTGATGGGGCAAAGTCAATTGTATGAGGTTTAACAAAATACCTCATCCTGCACTTTGACTAAAAAGTCCCATGCAGCAATACAGGCTGGGGGCAGAGTGGTTGGAAAGCTACCTCATGGAAAAGGACCTAGGAGTGCTGGTTGACATCCAACTGAACATGAACCAGCTTGCACCCATGTGGCCAAGAAGGCCAATGGCATCCTGGTTTATGACAAAAATAATGTGCTCAGCAGGACCAAGACCGTCATCATCCCCCTGTACTCAAATCAAGTGAGGCCACATCTTCAACGCTGTGCTTGGTTCTGGGCCCCTCATTGCAAGAAAGACATTGAGGTGCTGGAGCTTATCCACAGAAGGGCAACAAAGCTGTGCAAGGTCTGGAGCACAGGTCTGAGAAGTGGCTGAGGGAGCTGGGGTTGTCTAGCCAGGGAAAAGGAGGCTCATAGGCGACCATATCACTCTATACAGCTACCTGAAAAACAGCTGTAGTGAGGTGGGAGTTGGTGTCTGCTGCTTGTGTTTGTTGTTTGGGGTGATAGCAAGTAAGGAAGCAGGAAGGGCCTTTGCAGGGGTTTCACAGAGAAGTTTATTTTAGCCACGCGTGTCCACAGTCTATGGTTCAGAGAACAAAAGGCCAAGAGGGGCTGAGAGGGTCCAGGTTAAGAAGCCTCAGAGACCAATTTCCAGGGGATATGGGGGTGTCACAAGGGTGGGGTTAGGGCAAAGGGTCAACAGGGAAACAGGGTGGGAGTGACCAAAAGGCTGACAGACAGGGAGAGGGCACAGGGCTGGGGGCTTTTCATTTTCCTTAATTGGCAATGCCTTTCTGGGTCTCCACAGGTGTCTTCTCCCAAGTAACAAAAAACAGGACAAGAGGAAATGGTTTTAAGTTGTGGCTATGGAGGTTCAGATTGGATATTAGGGAAAAAAAATCTTCATAGAAAGGGTGGTCAGGCATTGGAACAGGTTGCCAAAAGAAGTGGTGGAATAACCACCAATAACCCTTTGAAGTGGTAAAAAAGTCTGTGAATGTGTCAGCGGGGGATGTGGTTTAGTGGTGGACAAGACAATGATGGGTTAACAGGTGTATTCTATGATCTTAAAGGTCTTTTTCAGCCTTAATGATTCTATGACTCTGTGTAACAGGCCTGTGGGAAAATTCCATGGGCTATGGAATAAATCAGTATTGAGTAGACTAGGATGCCTTCATTAGTGATCTTGCTTGAAAACCCACCCTTTTATGTAGCAATGCTGTCTGAAAAAAGTTCAACTAAATTTCAAAAATCTGAAATCAAAACCACTGAATTTCCCATAATCTTACCAATTAGATTAAAATTCTAAAATTTCCAAACTGACAGAAGGAAAATCATAATTGCGTGTCAGTGAAATTCAGAATTTTGTCACTGTTCTATTAAATTTTGTGGAAACCTTTCCAATATATTCAATAGATAAAATCCAAAATTAAAATTGGAGATCCCATTATATTATACAAATGCTTGTATTCAGTTTCCCCACAAATATCCAACTACCTATGGTAAATGTCCACTTTAAGGTGGAAACAGAATACTAGACTCTAAGAACCCAAATGAACAGTTTAGTCCAATTTGAAATAATTAAATTTGGAGAGCTTCACTGATCACCTTAGTTTTACCCTTTCCTTTTCAGTTCTATTTTCTTTCTCAAACTTGTCACTTTCAGTTTTCCTACTGATAGCCATCTGTAATTCCCTCCTGAATTTGCTTGTGTTCTCTTAGTTCCTTTCTAGTTTTCTCAGTACCTTCTCAAGACATGGGAGTGCAACAAATGGGAAGAGAGAAGCAGAGACTTTGTGTAAAAGCAAAAAACGGGAAAAAATTTTCATTTGATGAACTTAAAATGTTGAACATAAATTTTAAGAATAATAGCTGGAAAGTATTCTTTCAATATAGTCAAAGCAGAATATCTTTATTGAAATTCCTTTGTCACTTTATTTTTAAATAAAATTGTGTCTATACTGAGAAATTAAAAATGTTTTGTGGATTAAAAATCATAATTTACAGTTAAAGAAAATTGTCTTAGAAGTTTTGAACTGACTTACTAATTTAAAAATAACTTGTAAGAAAGAAAAATATTTTAAATATTTCCTTATATGTGTTTTATATACCATTCTTCAAATTTTAGAACTTTCATCTCAAAACAATGTTAATAACACATTGTGAGTCAATGTCGTGCTTAAGAATAAAAGATAGCAAGGAAAACTATAGTTTGACTATTGATACTTTGAGACTTTGTGTTGCTCTAGCACAATAAAATATTTAGGTGTTTCCATAGATAAGTGGAAAAAAAAGAATTAATATTTATCACAGAAAGAAGATTATTTTGGCATAAGGATATTCTTGGGTTAGTATAATATTTAAGTACAGTAGATTTTCAACTCCCATGATATTTTACCCCTAAATAAGGGTATAAAGAACAATTTTATTCTCCAAAAGAAATAATAATCTTCTAGTCACTGTCACTGTGATAAGATGCTCAAATTCCTGATTCATCCTGTACCTATTTTTGGTTTGAATTCTATTTTTTTTTTAAGTCAGTGGTCAGAATTATGCACCACATTTCAGAGGATATTTTATTAACCCATGTTCAATTGTAATAGTATTTCTCTCTAGTGAGAAAAGATGTTATTATCAGCCATAATATATTGACATTTCACATCACTCAGCAATGAGCTGCAAAACTCTATCTTCTTTGGCCATTTCCACTGATAAACTTCTTAGATTAACACTGGTCTCTGTAATTGCATTGATGTATAACATCGTATCTTCTTCTATCAGCTTTAAAATTTATTTTGATTACTCTAGTTTTCAGAAATCAGATATTTTTGAATGTTATTTTAACATTCTCCCTGTTAAGAGTACACATAATTTTGTATTTGTGTCACAACACTTCTGAAAATTTTATTTACTTCTTAAATACAAAAAAATCCCATTATCTACCCAATGCTGAAGTTAATGTCAAAGCTGTTCTCCTTTAATTCAATACTTTTTTCACAATCTCTTTACTAATTTCCTCTTATCTGTTTCCACTGATTCACCTTGTGGTGCTGTACCTGGTGTTTTTGACCAGATAGGAGAGAGATACATTTGTTTTGTCTACAAAAATCATTATGCTTGTTTAAAAAGAACAAACCAAGCATCACTTCACCCCCACAAAAAAAACACAAACAAAACCCCCCCCCCAAAAAACACACACACACACAAAAAAAACAAAACACCCACCCCCAAAAATTAGAAGTTGGTTTGAAATTATCTGCCTTTCCATTTAATCTCAGCTATTCTTTCCCTCTAGATTATTTCAGAAGTAACACTCACTCTTGGTCATGCATCAACTTTACATTCTCACTCTTGCCAATGTAGATTTTCACCTAGCAACAAGTGGTGCTATTTGTAGCCATCATATGAATCATGCTTTTGCAATTTCAATATAAAACTCTTACCCATTGTACAAAAAAACCCTATAATTAGAGTTATCTGAAACTTTAAGGTTATACAAAGTTTAACTACCATTTTAGACAGAACAGATAAAGTGCTGCAAGAACGTAAATCCTTATTCAGTGACGGAAAGTCTAAATGACTGCTTTTAGCCTGGTATGACCTGCAGTAACTATAAAATTATTGCTTAGTCAAGCAGGGAGATCGCTGCTAGGAATTGAGCCACTGAGACATTTTTAGATAACAGAAGATATAATCTGTTGTGAGTGTGGTTCACTAAAATGTCAGGTTTAAGAATAATTCCACCAAAATATCAGATTTAAGAATAATTCTAACATGACTCTAAACAGGCTAATTCTCATCCTTACTTTTAACAAATACCAGTATTTGAACAAATAGTTCTTAGAAAAACCTCTTTCATAACAAGCTTAAGCTGGAGCTTGTTTTCTAAGATCAGTTTTTGAAAATTAAGCCCATTTAAAAAGTAAAGCATCTTTAAGACACAAAATACTAAACCTGACAAAAGAGATGCAAGACTGATGATGATGCTAGAGTGGAGCCAACAGTGGCATATCTAGTTTAAGACTTTTCCTCAGCAGTACCTTACAGCAGGTAACCCATGGGAAGATGCAAGACACTATCCGAGTCTTCCCCCAAAATATGCAAATCAGCTTGTCCTTCGTCTGACCTCACTCCATGGTCTCCTTTTGTTCAGTGAGATGATCACTCTGTCCTATCAAAAATCTGTGGGATTTACCAATTTTTATTGCCATGCCATGACTTTGATGTTTGTTTCTTTTTCATTCATTCCCCTGTCGAACTTTTTAAAAGCCCTTCAATACATCAACTTCTCTGAAATTTTGTGCAATGAAGTTTTCAGGCTCCTTTTTTGTTTCAGGAAAACATGTTGTATAGTTCAAGAAAATATCGCTCTTTTATTGACTTTAAAGCAACCAGTTTTAAAGTTTATTAAATGTAATTCCATTTTTGTGAGGGAGTCAGAAAGCAGCTGTGTGTTACTTAGCTGCCTGTCGCAATCAATTTTTATGCAGGGAGGAATAAATGTGACCTCTCTTCTAAGCAAAATAATATTTTTAAAAAAGGAAGTTTTGGTGTATTTAGCTATCTTTATTCATTCTTAGGCAATGCTGAATTTTCTTCTCTCTTCCATTAAATAGAAATGTTCAGAGGCAATTTTAAACAACAAAGGCCAGTAGTCTGTTCACTGAGAGCTATATTTTTACAGTTCTAGAAAATTTACTCTGGAACAAAAGACAGGGCACAGTTAACTGACATTTCTCTCAGTAGCAGTGACAGCTTTGAAAAAAAAAAATCAGTGTTTTTACTTACCTGGGAGCATCCTTGTATCTAGTTCAGGACTTTGTGCAGCACACCTGTGAAGGCATGAAGGAGGAAAAGGAAGAAGCAAGGGTCATAGATGGCTCTACACTGCCAAGAGCTGTCTGTACTTTGTCTCATGTCTGGCTGTGCATTTTCCCAGAAATTCAGTCTCTTAGCCTAGCTACAAATAATTGCTGAGGTTGCCAACAAACGAAATAAGCTGTATTTGTGATGGAACAAGGCTTGCTGTCCCTTAAATGTATGACAATGACAATTGTTTTCTCGCCAGCAGAACATCTAGCCGTAAAGTAATGCATGGGCAAGAGAACATTCTTAGCCTTCTCTAGCCAAAAATAACTGGTCCTTTAACTTCAGTTGATGTAATGGAACTGCCATTTGCTCAAAAGTGCCCATTAATTTTTTTCAAATAATAAATTTATTTTACCTGTTCCTCTAAAAGGATGCTAATTTTCCTTTTTCTAATGATGTTTTGATTTTACTTATGCAACATTGCTTCCACGGTTGCAAAAAATTCCTGATTTTTTCCTCAGGTGTGTAGTGTGGTCCCAAGTAGCTACAATGTATTTCTATTGCATTTACAGTGAAAATCTTACATTATTTTTTGCTTATAAACAAAAAGATAATTACCGTAATGAATTATGTGAGGTTAAACTGACAACTGTCATTTAATATATTACAGGGTTATGCATAGTGCACAAAGAAATAATAAACATACTATATGGGAGTAGATAAGAATGTAGATTGACCTGCCTTATTTTGGATCTTAAAATAAGACTCCTCAACGGATTAAAATGACTGCAGCAATTTTGCCTATTGTTTTGTATAAAAATGCACTTTAATTCTATTTGTTCTAATTTTTTTTCTCCATTCAATAGATTTTGCTACCTGCTTGATTGAAGGAAATCTCAGTTTCAGAACAAAGTCACAAGGGTTTTATTTTTCATGGAATATTAATGCAAATAATCAACAGTTTTTCTCTTTACAAATAAACACCTCCTTTTGAAATTCCCTTGAATTAAGCTAACCTAAATGTATGCTTTTGGAAAGTGTTGACAGTGCAAGATAGAACAGATATAATATGCCAAAACATTAATATTGTGCCACTGTAACTTTTTATTATTATAATTTCCTGGTTCCTTAGGTAACTAAAATCTGTTCAAGAAGCGTAAGACAAGACAGGATACAATCCTGCACAGATAGAAGGCACACATCATCTTCTAAGATTATTAAGTGTTCTCTAAAGCAAATCCTAAAGTGAGGAAAACTCCTCTAAATGTACAGTGGTGGAATTAAGAGTAGAATTTGGTTTCATTGTTATGTAACACAGTTCAGGTGGCATCTGGATATGTTGCTTTGACACACCTCTGTCCATGCTCAGTACCTAGCTTGTTGTCAGCTGAACAGCAGTCATCTATGTTATTTGTAGCTGTCACTGAGGTGAATAAATTGTATATTCACCAACTTTCCTAATTTCACACTCCACATAACCCTCTCTCAAAACACTGATGCTACTATTCTATTGTTTTAAGAAGAACCATAACTTTCTTCTTTTAATGCTGACTCATTTTGTTTGACTTTTTTTTTCAGTTAAATCACTGAGAATGGTGTAGAATCTGTAGAATCTTGGAATTGTTTAGGTTGGAAAAGATCTTTAAGATCATCAAGTCCAAATGTAAACCAGCACTTCCAAATACATAACTAAAACATGTTGCTATGAGTCACATCTACATGTCTTTTGAAGGACCTCCAGGCCAGTGACTCATCCATTTCCCAGGGCAGTGTTTCTTTTAAACCCTTAACAGCAATTTTCTAATGTTGCTTATCATTGCAAATTAAAGCTTGGGCATTTGTTTTCAAGTAGGCTCAAATTGCAGTACAGCATGTAGAGTGATTTCAAATTATTGGAGGACTTCAAATTTTATGGGCACTTCGGTATGGAGTTTAAAGCACTCCAATAATTTTAAATCACTCTGTCTTGCACAAAGCAATTTAAATTTATTGGAAGTGAAATTTGGAAGTGATCAGGATTCTGGGCATCTCAGCATACAGTGGTTTAAAACTAAAAGAGCACTTTAAATTTTTATAAGCACTTCATTTAATGATCGGGGCTCTGATCTGGGATAGTATAATTTAAAGCTGGTCAAGGTTTTCCAACATGAACCCAAATTTAAAAAAATATAGGCCTCTTTTCAGAATAATCTTATTTTGCTTAACAAGAGATCCAAAATACAATTTAGGTAGAAAAGTTTAAAAAAAAAATAGTAACAAAAAAGCAAACAAGGTACAATCCTGTCAAAGCTATCTCATCCCATTCATTTCAGAGAAAGCTGTTGCTCAACTAGGGAAACCAAAACCCAAAGAAATCCAGGGAAAGGTATAATCACAATATACACAAAATGATGCCACATAAATAAACCCCAGCTATCCTTTCTCCTCTCCTTTTTTTATCTACACCTAATCTAGAATAATCTTGTAAACTTCACTGAACTGGAGCAGGATTTTAGCTCTGCTGGAAGAGGTTTAGCACAGTACAGGTATTGACAGCTGTGCAATCCTCCATGCACATGCAACCCTCCATGTACCTACAGCTATCCATGTGAGCACAAACTAAAATAAATGCTTCCAGGACAGTGTCCTGCACAGGCCGAGGTGTCCCAGTGGTGGCGGCTGTCCCGGGGCTGTCCCGGGGCTGTCCCGGCTCTGTCCCGGGGCTGTCCCGGGGCTGTCCCGGCTCTGTCCCGGTGCTGTCCCGAGGCTGTCCCGAAGCTGTCCCGGCTCTGTCCCGGGGCTGTCCCGGCTCTGTCCCGGGGCTGTCCCGGCTCTGTCCCGAGGCTGTCCCGGCTCTGTCCCGGCTCTGTCCCGGCTCTGTCCCGTCCCTGTCCCGGCTCTGTCCCGGCTCTGCCCGGCCCCAGCACAGGGCACGGCTGAGCCCCTCAGCCCCGGGGAAAGCCTGGGCAAGGGAGGGCAAAACGCTGCCCGGCAGCCAGGGCTGAGCCAGGGGAAGGCAGGGAGCGAGAAACAGCCCTGGGAGCCCCGAGGGGACAGCGGGAGAGGGACGGGGGCAGGAGAGACCCGGCAGGGATGATGGCCCTGCGGACAGGGAGACATCCCGGCGGGACACGGCTTTCCCTGCGGCCACCGGGAATGGTCCGGGATGGAGAAGGGGAAAGCATAAGGAGAAGGTAGGAACCGCAAGGAGGAGCTGTTATGCACGGACCACAGCCCCCAAGTCTTCATTCCTCTTGCGGGGCTCAGGAAACGAAGGAGTGAAGTTGAAGAAGGAAGAGGGTGGCAGTAAGGGCGAGGTGCATGCGGAGATAGAATTTTTTTCACTTTTGCTTTTGCCTCTCACGATGCAACTTTCACTTAATTGTCAGTAAACGAATTTTCCATAAATTGAATCTGGTTTTCCTGTGACGATAATTGGTAAGGCATCTACCTTTCTTTATCTCAACCCACAAGCATTCTAAGTCCTGTTTTTTTCTTGTTTTCCACCCCGTCCCTTGGAGGCTGGATATGGGGTGGGTAGCTGAACAGATGGATGAAAGTCTGGCTGTTGGCCAAAGGTAAATCACAAAAGCTCTCTGGTCTAAAGCTACTTCAAAGAGATTTCAGTAAAACAAAGACTTTTAGAAATCTGAACTCCAAGGGTAATCACAAATACCCTAGTACAGAGAGTGCTAATTAGTTCAATTACTTTATATAAACTGGAGAACTGCATCTAAACAGCTAAAAGTGTTTATACTATGGAGAAACCCTCTCTCCACTTCTGAAGGCAAGTGTAGTTTTTGTCTTCCAAGGCTTGGCAATGCATGTTTGGACAATTTATTAAGACAGCACAGTGAGAATAAAAGAACTACCCAAATTTTCTCTTTAGTTCTATTACCCTAGATGAAATGTCATGGGCAGAATATTTAGAAACTATTCAGGAAAAAATCTATGAAGTCAACCTCTTGGCACAAATAAATTATTGCTTCATTATCTGTTTTCTATAGGGTGCCACTTCAACAGAGTGAGGTCCATGGATTTGATACAAATTTTAAATTAATTTTTATCTTTCTCTTATAATAAAAGTCAGCCTCAATGCATATTGTCAGTGTATATTGTCAGGAGTCATGAATAAACTGCCTGGAAGGATGCCATGCATATGTTTGATTAGAAGGAAATATGATGCTACTAGACATTATTGGGTTCCACAAGACTGACTTCTGGTAACTGAACATTCACAGTCTGGCAGGCACCTTCACAGATGAATCCAGAATTGTTGTTCACGGTAATTTGCTTTCATTTCCTTTCTATTCTTGGTAATTTAATTGTAAATGAAACAGTTTTACTGTAAACAGATGCAAGATTTCCCCGCCCTGTTGCCTTGAGAGGCTGAAAAGGTTAAATTAATAATTTTTAACATCGCCTTTATAAGAATTCTATACCTACCTACAGATCAACTTTATATCTTCATATAGCTTTGGTTGCTTAGAATCACATAGCAGTTCAAGTTGAAAGGGGCCTCTGAAGATTGTCTTATGCAACCTCCTATCCAAACAGTCTCAGCTACAGCAGGTTGACTGGGACTGTGTCCAGCTGAGTTTTGAGTAAATTCAAAACATGCTGACATCCTGTACAAAAGTTGGCAAGAAATCCTCAGATGACTTAGGGTTGGGTGAACAAATCATTACCATGATGTTTGATTCATTATTCCCATGAATCCCATCCTCCTCTTTGCCACTACACTCCAATCCATGTCTGATCTGTGCTGATAATTGGTGTCCCCAGTATGAATGATAATTGCCCAGTTCTCCACTGCCTTGTGAGTGTACAGATGGGTCTCAGTCCCTCAGAACTGGTCTGTTGTGTTAGAAATCCAGTATTTTCCACAAGATGCTAATGAAGTGTCTTCCATTTCCATCTAGGACCTCTCAGGCATGTGAACCCCTAGGTTTTGCTGGGGTCATGGGTTCAACACCAATAGAAAGTCTCTTCAGTGTGACAGGCCAGCCTAGGTATATTCTTAGTGGAAGCTGATCCTTTTCTTTGCATATGTAGTCATCAACTTTGGTGGTTTTTCAGAGCAGAATGCTCTGATTTTGGAGCTCCCATAACTTTTCCACTGGTTATTAATGATAAGAATTGTTAGTGAGAGCTGTGTGTGTCCCAATTGGTGGAGAGACATGAGTACAGCATTTAATCAGGCCATTAGTCTTCTCAGTAACCCCATTGTCTTGGGGCTTCTATGGCAAATGGAACACCCACTTAATGCCCACCTTTCAAGCCCAATTTTGAAACACTGCAGCAACAAAGGATCTGGAAGTACTGGTCGACAGATGGCTGAATGTGAGCCAGCATGTGCCCGGGTGGACAAAAAGGCCAGTGATATCCTGGCCTGAATCAGCAATAGCGTGGCCAGCAGGACCAGGGCAGTGATTGTCCCCCTGTACTCAGCACCAGTTGAGTATAGTGTTCTGTTCTGGCCCCTCATGATGAGAGGGATATTGAGGTGCTGGAGCATGTCCAGAGAAGGGCGACAGAGTTGGTGAAGTGTTTGGAGCACATGTCTTATGAGGAGAGGCAGAAGGAATTGGGGTTGTTTAGCCTGGAGAAAAGAAGTTTCAGGAGGAAGCTTATCACTCTCTACAGAGAAGAGGCTATAACAAGATGGGAGTCAGTCTCTTCTTCCAGCTAATAGGTGACAAGACAAAAGAAAATGGCTTAAAGTTACACCAGGGAAAGTTTAGATTGGATATAAGGAATAATTTCTTCACCAAAAGGATTTTCAAGCATTGTTAACAGGCTGCCTGAGTAAGGGATTGAGTCACTATCCTAGGAGGTAGATGTGGTGCCTGCCTAGGGACATAGTTTAGTGGTGGACTTGGCTGGGTTGACAATTGGACTTGATGATCTTAGACGTCTTTTCCAGTTTTAATTGTTACATGATTTCAAATGCCTCTTAAAGACTGACTGTCATGGTGCACTAACCACTTCTCTAAGAAGCCTGTTCCAGTGTTTGACTACCATTTCTGTAAAGAAATACTTCCTAATGTCAAGTCTGAAACTATTTTGTTGCATCTTGGAATAATTCCCATGTAAGATTCCTGTTAAAAGGTATTAGGGAGAAGATGTCTTCCTCACCTCCCCATCCCGTGCTCCTCCTCAGGAAGCTGTAGAGACCAATAAGGTCACCCTTCAGCCTCCTTTTCTCAAAACTGGACCAGCCCAAAGTCCTTAGCCACTCCTCATAGGATATTCATTCTACCCTTTTCACCAGTTTTGTTGCCCTCCTCTGGATGCATTCACAGACCTTAACATTCTTTGTAGATGTGCCCCCTATGACTGAAGAAGTGTCAATCACATGATTCAGGAAGTGACTATTTAAAAGTATGGGAATTTATATTAGGCTGAAGCTGAGCGATTACTTTTTTGTCTACTGCATAGCAATGGTGGTTTTTTTTTAATTATTGAAAAACTTCAAATATTAGTCCTTAATTTATATTAATTCTTACAGATTAGCCATGCTTCCTTTCTGCTTCCATTTTTTCCTACTTAAAAAAGTTTCTTTCATTCAGAAAAAAAAAACAAAAACAAAAAAACAAAAAAACTCAGGACATCCGATCCAGACTTATGAATGATAACAAGTAAATAGTAGGCGAGCAGTGAATAATCTAATTTGGTCATGAGTGTTAGAGTCACAGAGAAAAAGAGAAAAGATATTAGCTATTAAACAAGTCAAAAAAACACAACAAAGCTACCTGATTCTTCTCAAGAAATTTTTCTCCCCGCCTGTTCTCTGGATGACTGAACTCATTTAATCTTGACTTCACCATTTGTCAAAACTTTCTGTCTAGAATCTACCAGCTTTATCTTCAGTCAGACATGAGGAATAGCAGATATGGATATTTTCTGATCACGTGAACATGGGAATTTAGTCTACTTGGACTGCATTTATGCATTTTTATGAAATTAATCACAGCACATTGTGGAGTGACTGTATTGTTTGATACAGTGCTAGATTGCAATCTCTCATGCTCAACTTCAGTTGTGTACCCCATAATCCAGTGCAGATGTATTCATGTGCAGATCCTTTAGGCAGCAAGTCAGCATTTCCAAGGTCAGTTATTACCAAAGTAAAAGTATGAGACCATGATCAGGATGTAATTTCACTAGCACATAACTACCACAGAATGCTACAACATTTCTCCTTTCCCTGGATGACATCTGTAGACTATGCAACAAAGTAGACTGAACCTTGTTAGGAAATTTAAGGAGGCTCTTATCTAGTATGGGCTGGTGATGTAGATTCAGGCAAGCTCCCTTCACTAGGAGCAATATCATTATGGCCTCAGTTCAGAAAGGTAAGGTACAGAGAAGGAGGACCTGGTTGCCACCATTGATTACCTGATTTGTGTCAGAAGGAGGTGAATCAGCACAGCACATCTCTTGGCTCCCATCCTTTGTCATGGCTGAGGGTCTGAAAGGAGGCAATGGCTCACAGTGGGTTATAGAATACATATGGGCAAATCAAAGGCAGAAAGGTGAAAAAAAAGCAGCTTATATGGAGGTCTGTGTAATCGTGTTTGGCTGTGAAGTTGCCTGACTACACTGAATCACTGTGTAATGAAAGGGGTGACTTTGCTCCCTGACTCTTTTTCATCCCCTTCTCCATTTATATCCAATATAAATTCAACATTAACTCTTCTCAGATTTTCCTATATGTACTTAATCTATGTAGCAAGCTATAGAGTGAACCTTGACACAGAACTGTGCTAAAGTCACATTTTCACAAATTCATGTTAAAATCGGTTTTTTGCTAACACCTTCAATGATGATTCTTTATATGGCTCAAACCACTCAGTTGAAACAAGGACAGGGAATGGTGGTGACAGTCAGTTTACAATGCTGTGTTTCTTCTGTTCTTTCCTCCCCACACTCTTCCCCTGCTCCAGCATGGCATCCCACCCTTGTGAGAGTTCTCCATGAACTTCTCCATTGTAGGTCCTCCCCACAATTTTCAGGTTTTCAAGAAGTGCTCCAGTTTGGGTCTTTTTACAGAGTACTGTCCTTTAGGAATGAGCTGTCCCAGCATGGGTCCTGTCATAAGACCTACTCCATTGAGACATGTCTATGAGCTATTGCTTTCTTCAGGGCACACCCACCTACTCTGGCATAGGATTCTCCACCAGGCTTCAGGTGGATCTCAGCACCATCACGGTCCTTCTTGGGCTGAAGGCAAGCAGCTGCCTCACCATGGTCTTCACCATGGGTTGCAGGAGAATCTCGGCTCTGGTGGCTGCAGAATCTCCTCCCCTTTCTTCTGAACTGACCTTGGTGTCTGCATGGCTCTTTCTCTCACATATTTTCACTCTCCCAGCTGCTGTTGAAAAACATTTTTACCCATTCTTGAATATGGTATCAGAAAGGTGCTAACAATGTCCCCACTTGCCTCAGCTTTGGCCAGAGACAAGGCTGTCTTGAATCCTGCTGGGAATGGCTATCTTGCAGAATCACAGAATATTCCCAGGTGGAAGAGATACACAAGGATAATCAAATTCAGCCCTGAGGTGAATGTCACTTTTGGGAATCTGTCCACCAAGAGGACAGCTTTTGGTATCTTTGCACAAAATCTATCCCTGCATTCCCTTGTCCCCAAAACTTTGCCAGATAAACCAAATACAGTAAGGAGCGATAGCACCAACAAAGATCTTAAGTGAGATATGGACAGAACAATTGGAAACATCATTAGAACTACAGAGACAAGCAATAGAAAATCTGGCAGAACAAATGACAAGTTAAAATTATGCTGAACTTTTTTAAAGAAATTTAAAGTGACAGGTCAAACATGTGCTATGTCAGAAATATACATACTGTTGCTCAAGGGTTTTTTTGTTTTTTTTTTTTTTTGCTGCCAGTACTGTGCTCCTTCACAGTAATTTTGTTGTCACAATTGAATGTGAAATTCTTTTTAAAAACAAAACACAGTATAATCTTGTAACTTTTCTCTGCCTTTCTCTCATATTCCCCCGTCATTTACACTTATTCTGTCAGGGCCTTTTCCTGTTAATATTTTCATGCTGAAAATCTTTCTTGGACATATTCATTCCACCTATATTAACCTTCTGGTTTTTTGGTAGATTTCATACCACATGATGAAATACTCTATGTTAGTTCTCTATGTATCTTTCTAATTCAGCATTCTGTCAGCACCTGCTCTGATAGGATATCTGCAATGTCCCAGTCTGTAAGTCTTCAGTGCTGTACTGATCTTTACAGCTATTGTAGGTTAACTTGAGCAAGTATAATATGTTTTGGAAATGGTATTGAAGGTGGATATGGAGCTGAAGGTGGAAATACCTCATTTACTAGTAATGGAAGCTTCATCCTGTTCCTGGATGAATATAAATCAACTGCCTACTTACTTTTCAAGACTCTCTACCTCCCATTGATCTGTTTTATAGCAAAACTACAGAATAGCATCTTTAATATTTTTAGCTATTTTTGTTTCCACCATGCATACACTGGGCATCTCCTCTTCCAGAACAAATGGCTAAAGATGCTGCTTAAGTATGACCTCCAAAGTTTAAATTTAGCCTTCTCGTGCAAGAGTTATTATTACATCAGTGGTTATTAAATGACTCCACAAATCCTTGAAGATATATTTGTAACAGAATTTATATGTCACTTCTCCTATGTGACTACTTTATGAATTTTCTACTTTGATTGTACATGCTTATAAAGAGCTGACTACATAGATTTTAGATTATTTAATAGACGTAAAGTTTCTGAGGAACAGGAGAAGATCTCATAGTTCTGTAATATATTCTCCCTCTGCCTCAGGCAATCTAATTTTGGTTTTTCTTTTTAAACCTTGCTCACCTCCCAGCTGATTGTTCTGCACATTTATTAAGTTACATAGGGAAGAAAAACAAAAAAAACAACCAAACACAAAAAACTTGCTTCATTCACTTTGAGTTCTTTAAATTTTGCTTTTAACTTATTTGCTTTGGGAACTT
Organism: Cinclus cinclus; assembly: GCF_963662255.1. Lineage (NCBI taxonomy): Eukaryota > Metazoa > Chordata > Aves > Passeriformes > Cinclidae > Cinclus > Cinclus cinclus. The sequence goes on from NC_085046.1 coordinate 73,424,786, forward strand.
AGGTAAATGTCCTATTGTCTTGTTTCAGTTCCTTTGGAGCCATAATTATGCTGTGAAATATTTCCCATCTAGCTTGTATGTCAGCTCTCAGCCTGACAAAATTTAGAACAGTAGAGATACTGCTTAAATAAACTCAATTTTCCAAAATATGGTTCATAATGAAAATACTGATAGGCACTTAAATATAGTTACATTACAGCCAGTAAAATGCTGAAGTATATGCATTTTAAAACATTCAATGAAACATGACCTACTGTCAGCTAATTCACAGTTACTGGAAAATCTAATTATGTCAAATAATGATTGTGTTAAATTTCAAGTTTAATTGCATACAGCATATAACACCCTCCACATACCTTACCTCCTTTCCCCCAAACTGGATAGATCATTACAAAGCACTCAATGACTCAGTTACGTGGAATCAAAATTTTGTGGAAGTTAAGACTGGAAAGAATACATAAACATTAGACCCTGAATCCCATGAGATGGATACAAATCAAACACTGAACAGCACCCGTCCCCCCTGCCCCTCCCCTCCCCACTTCCTCCCACTCACCCTTGCATTTTTAGATGCCTTAATACCTTGGAAAATCTGGAAACAAGAGGGACTGAAGAACAGCTGCACACTGCTTTGTAACATGTATTAGATTTAGATTCCCAAATCTCATTTTTTCAAATATGATTTGAGAGGCCAAATTGCTGTAGTTTCTATGCAGATCTTTCTTATTTACTGTCACAAAGCCACCTGAAAGGAAGAAAAGTAACAGAAAAGTAATTTAAAAATAGACAATTCTTCCACTTGCAAGAAACTCTACATGAATCTGCCCCCTTCATATTCAGCTGTTTATTCAGGCAATCCATGCACATTCAGAGACAGAAGTGTGTGCTTAAGCCACTGCCACCTTACTAATTAGGCCTGTGGCATTCTACAACTTGTAATGCATCCCCTTTCTGTGATTTGGCCATTTTTAACTTGATCATTCAGGTTAAATCTCATTTACTTCCTTCCTTGCAAAGGGCAAGGGGTGAAAAGAAAGAGGGTTAATAGCACTTTTTTTTTCATAACTTCAAATGTAAATCTATCTTTTAATACTAAACCTTAGTTCTAGTAATAAATCTGTAATTATCTGTAGTAGCATTTATGGGCAACATAAGACATTCCTCCTCTCCCCACTGTCTGTCACTGACATCCCCCTAAGCTAGGGACTGAAATGACAAATGGCCCAGAAACTACTCCTGATAAGCCTTATTTTATTAATATTTTCTGGCATGAATCCCTTCACAGAAAGATCATAAAATTGGAACAAAGATAGCTAATACCTGCACTACTGAAATGTATCTTTCATCAGGTGAAACCACTTGATCAAACATTATTTATGGCCTATTCAGAATAAAAATGAAACTTTTGCTTTATAATTGTCTTCAAAATTCCAGAAGTTTCACCTCCGTGGTGAACAGGTGCTGAGAAATACCTAAGCAAGGCTAATATATGTTAGCATTTAAATATCTGTAGTGTTTCTTATTAGTTTATCCACCGAATCCATCTGCAATTACACTTTAGCTGGTGCAATTGCATCATTTGAGAATACAACAAAATTATTTTTAAAACTCTGGTTTTACCTTCAACCTGAAATTGGGTTTTTATCATAAAAAAATGCCACAGAAGTCACACAATACCATGTTGGGGATTACAGACATTTTAGTGGTTAAAACAGACATAAGGAGGAAAAGGTCTTGCCTAATGAATAAGGTCAGGAACTAGGAGTGGGAAGAAACTCCATTGTCAAAAGTTAACACCCAGGATCAGGGTGGCAAGCTAGAGTCAGAAAAAGGGATTACAAGTCTGAAACATTTTTCAGACAGAAAATGACTGTTCTAAAGAAGATTTTTGCTCAAATACAATTATGGTCACACCTGCAAACTTTGTGGCTGAGATTCCCTGTATGATGCTTAGGATATAATGTTGCTGACAACACCTCTATTCCCAGCTTGGCTGCACGAAGAAGAAGAACAACTCTACCAAATTTGAGTCACAATTTGATCTTCTGTCACATTGCTTAAATTATGTGTTTGTTATTAAAAGCTCTACACTATATCTAAGATAGAAAATTCACCCAGAAATGATGCCTGTGTTCTCATAGGTTTAGCTATTTTGCCCAGTGGATATCCGTACTAGCTATAGACTTCAAGTAAATAGGCCTTCTCCCTCTGCCAAATGATGATAGTGTCTTAGAAGACATAAAACAATGTATTATGCAACATAAAGGTTTCCCTCTTAAGTTGTATTTGATTTTGACACAGAGCAGTGCCATTTTAAGTTTAAAACTGTGAAAAAATTGTTATTTTTGATGAAACCTTGTGACAGATGAGAATTCTAATAAAATTCCATCTAAATTGATAGTAAGCAATAATAATCGCTAACAAAAATTTTATTGATAATAGTAGTTATTGTTAATGTCAGTAAAATTATTGTGTCTGAGACTTTTTCTGTCTCTTGTTTAAAAGTGGAAAGAATTCCTATTGATATAAGAGGGATTATATCCAGATGCAAGATGCACTTATTTATTATTCCCCAGTGGTAAAAAACTTTATTACTGTCTGGAATATTCAGTAATTATACCAATATGTAGTTTTATTTTCACATCACAATGTTCTTTGCAAGTAAAATTCAACCGTATGTGACTTTATAGTTTCCATGATTGGTCATATATTGCATCACAGCACTGGCAAATACATTCACTTGGCAAAAGTGGAACACAAAATATTTATGTTTCAGCTAATATGTTCTCTGTTGAAGTTCAGTTTCTGGATAACATAAGGCTTAGGTGACTGTGCCCTGTCTTCATCTGTCATGGATGACAGGTAGTTTTTAACCTATTGCTCAATCTCAATAGGATTTGACAGAAAAATGTGAAGACAGAGAAATGTGAAGCCCCTATCCTTCTTATGAAAACTGACAGTTGAGTGAAATGTAGAGGCCTATATTAATTTTGCAGGCTGGAGAAAGCAAGTAGAATCCAGTGCCTAAACCTGGTCACTTTGGAAAGCCATACTGAGAATGAGCTGTCAGCTGCCCAGTCAGAGCAGGGATGCAACCAGACAACCTACAGCAAATGACTATTTTTACTCAGAAAACTATGTAAAGTATATAAGAAGAGACATCAAAATATTACGTAGAGGATGGCTTGGCAAAAATTCCTTATGAGGAAAAAAAGAATCGGTCATTTCAGCTTAACTATTTCTGGAAATATTTTTCTCTCTCTTCTTGTCCCTACAAGCCTTTTCTTCCCTCATTTAGCAGGCAAAATTCTGAGAACACAATTAGCTCCTTTTGTGTTAATTTCTGTGCATCATCTTTATATCTTTATATGCAGTACATACAGTAGTTAATGGGAGGGAAAAAAAAATTCAATTTGTGACCCTGTCCTCAAATGCATCTCTAACTTTTCATAGTGCAGACTTATTGACTGAAAAGACATTACTTCTGTAATCATGTAACACAGTAGAATTGGTGTGAATAAGACAGGAGACATAACCTTTGCCAGCAATGATGCCATAGGAAAGGAACTACTATGATTTTATTATAGAGTACTCTTCCAGTGGAATATTTGACTCGAGTTTCTTAATGAAGCTTTAATAAGTTTCTGTTTTTAGACTAATAGCTGTGCACTTACAGAGACTCAAAAAATGATTTATACCTTTTATACTGAGACAATGTCTAGAGGGGATATGGATTTATGCCTACTATGCCTATGATAGAAAGATGGACCCCTAGGGGCAGAGATCTTAATACGAGGATAAATGAAATATGTGGTTCAGGAAGAAGCCATCTATGGAGGTGATTTGGCTTGGCACATTGCATGATGTATCCCAACACACTGGCTACAATTTTTAAATAGTTTTACATGCAAGAATCTCAAACATGCAACAGAAACAGCCCTGGTACTGTGGAAAAAAAAAAAAAAAACCTTTCATGTACAAAAGCAAAATTAGCAAAACAATGAGCAAAAATTAATGGAGAAGTTCACAGGCAACCAGACTTAGTTATGATGAACACTTTTGTGGATGTTCTGACACTTGGTAAGAACCAGAGTACTGCAGAATTTCTGTCACTGAGATGTTAAGAGTCTCTCTTTGCTCTATCTGCCTATTTTCATAAAGTATGTATTGAGACTTATAGGTTTTATTTAAATTTGTTTGAAAGTGGTTAGTGTGTCCAAGAGGTTAGTCTGAAATAAAAACAGGGGGATGAGACATGAGAGACAATGTTATTACATATGCCTTGTACCTTTAAGAAACTATATTAAAGAACTTAATATTGACATTTTAAAGTAAAAAATTAAGATATATCTATCTTTACTAAACTGAGATAAAATACACCTTACTGTGTCCTTTAAGTAATACCAAGATATGATCTCCCAAGGAACACCTAGTGTCCTTTACTCAATAACCCCTTCAATTCAGTTTTGTGGCAGCAGTTATGAAACATCTTTTTATATTATCCAGCAAATGTTCAACTGAGACTCAAAATAAGTGGGAGGACAGTAATCACAATTATTTCCCTCAACCTTAAAAATCAGTTATGGTGACACATCCCCCAACCCTTCTCTGAGTCAGAGAATTTCTTTTTCTTTTTTAGTGAATTTGTCTCTGTAGTGGTAGAATTCTTAGGAATTGCAAACTTAGCATCATCTGCTGCTAAAGGTCTCAGTCCAGTAACACACAGGTTAACTTTAAGGACAGTCTGAAAAGATTTGCTGAGTAAGAGTGGACCTATATAAACAATTATATTTTGACATGATCATAAGCTTGGGTGACTTCAGCTTTGAATGTAATGTTGTAAGGCTGTGAAAAGAGGTTGTCTACCCACACTGTTGAAGGATTGGCCCATTTGAATACTGACATTGTTAACCCTGAAAAACTGTTTTACATAGGGACGGAGCTAATAATGTTCTATATGTGTATGTGCTATATATATGTCTGCATATCTATCTCTCTCTATCTCTCATCTCTATATCTTTATATCTGTATCTCTCTCTCTCTATCTCTATCTCTATCTCTATCTCTATCTCTATCTCTATCTCTATCATCTCTATCTCTCTCTATCTCTATCTCTATCTCTATCTCTATCAACATACAATATCATTATACAGTCAGAAACATAAGAGATACCAGAGGCTTAGAAATAAAAGAATAGAAATGGTAGCTTGTTTCAAGTTCTACATATACACCAAAATAGATATGTAGGATATCATTATGAAACAAAGTGATCAAGCTACCATCTGAAAATGTCACCCACAACAAAAATAAATCTGCTCTGCAGTTGACTATATTTAGATGAATTATGTAAAATCATAAGCAAAATGCTAAGTAGTCCTTTATAGTATCTTAAGATGAGATTATTTATAACTCATTAAGAGATTTATGGTAAATGGGTATGTGTTGTTTTAATTTTTTTTTCTTCCTTAATCATCCTGGCAAAACAAAGTACTGTGAAGGTCTTAGAGGACCTTCAAGGCCAGCAAAGTCAAGCACATACATACATTCATCATAGCATATCTGTATATAGTCTCACACTTTTTTCACTGCCAAAGGGTTACAAGTGTAAGTGGAATTTCAAAATCTATCTCTTCTGTGCTTACTCAGCTGCCCTTAGTATAAAGTATTTGGTCAGAAAAAAATCAATGGGTTCCAGAAGTATAGATATAATTAATGTTATAAATAATTGTTAACACTATGCCTAAAATAGTGGCAAAAAGTATTTGTTGATGAGATTTTCTGAGATTGTCAAAGTTTTTCAACTGTCCTCAGCATTCATTCTTGCAATGAATTTAATCAGTCTTATGATGTACCAATTGCAGCAAGAATACAAGAATGAAATTGTTGTCTAATTATCAGCACTCTTCCTGTACTCATTAAAAAAAAAAGAAAAAAAAAAGAAAAACCATAAACCAGCCAGATCTCTCCCTATCTTTAAATTAATCAAGTCACTCTTTTTTGAAGATTGTTGACCTAAAAGTCCACTAAAGCCAAATATCCTGACATCTACCTGTCCAGTCATTAAATTGGCACAGGATAGAAAACACTTTCTGATCACTGTTGGTCTTCAGTGAACAATATGCAGAGGCATAACTTGGAGGGTTATGTGTAGCCTTGCCAGTTCTTATTGCTGTTCAGTGAAACTCAGAGGTCAAGATTTAACCATATTACTAACAGAAGGCTTTCTTCTTTGCCTACAAAATAAATAATAATGCAAGTTCCATCAGTTGTGTTCTTTGTGGATGGAATTAAGCTGTGAAACATTAAACATTATTTGGACAGCATTTAATATAATTTGTTTTCTATTTCTCTTCTATTCATTCTACATGTATAACTTACTGTGGAGGCATGGCACATAAATACATCTATTTGATATATAATTAACCATTGCAACAGAAATTTAAAAGCAACAGCATGTTTAAGGTAGAAGTAGGACTTTTAGCATTTGGAACTATGCCTCATAAATCTAGTTTATGGGTGTAAAAACTGGTGATAATTATTTTGAATAGAAGAAGTCCGTGCCCAGATTCACTACTGTAAACCAGGATTACTGACATGATTCTTCCCCATTTACAGTTTGCCAGTTTTAATATATGACATATATTAAATATATTTTAATATGACCCAGTTTAGGGTGAAAAGCCAGGGAATATTTTTATAAATTTTGTTAAGTCAAATAAATCACACTCTAGGCATTTAAAAGTCTGGGATATTTATGCTGATGACAAAGCAGAAAGAGGTAGGGATAAAATTTTTCTTCTGTTTTCCATCAATTCTTTTTGGCGTTTTAGATGCCTGCTGTCAGCAAAATATTCTGGCCTCCATTGGAGTGCTCATGCCTCATCTGCAGGTATAATGGGAATAGAAATTCTGGGAAAGAGAAGAATTCAGACAGAAATGTAGTGACTCCAAAATCTTGCTGCTAATCTTTCAGACTGAGAGGTCTTTGGAGTATTTTCAGATTCCATTATCTCTCCCCATTGACAGACTTCAGGGAGACACAATGATGTGGTTTATTCTTCTATAACTAACATGGTGTTACTTACCCTAAGTTTACAAGGTTGATTCAAGTATTTTTGTCTAGTTGTTTTGAGTTGGCACTTGATCTTTGGTCACAAACTTAATACTTCTAATATTTTTATGAGAAAACTATTGTTCATATCTTGCCAAATAAGGAAACAAAGACTTTCTAGTATCCTGACTCCTTCTTAGATCCTATCAGCCAACTACACAATTCCCAGATATTAAGCAAATATGTAACTTTAAATGTAAACTTTATGTTACAAATATGTAACTGAAAGAACTTTACTGAGGAAGGAGTTGTAGACTTACTGAAAAAGTTATTAAAATACCCTGTGATAGGACAAGCAGTATTTTCCTCTCATTTCTTGCCTCTTGGGAAGTTTATTGCATTCTAACAGCTCAGAGTCTTGATAATGAATATTTTAACTCACAATTTCTTTTCAGAAATATTAAACTGGATGTCTATGACAAAATATACATTTCTACAGGCTCAAAATTTTATAGAAGAAGCTGGGTGAGGAGAAGGGAGAAAATAAATCAACTTGTGAATTTTTATTAAGTGCATAAGAACAAAGAAAAGTGTTTCAGAGTATGCATGTCTGAGCTAAAAATAAAAAGAAAACTAAATAAAGTCAGCATTCTGAGAAAGTAGAAAAACTTTTATCTGGACTTCAGAAAATACTATTTTAAGCTTTTGCAGTGAATGAGGAAGACCAGGCATGTATGGTGCCCCATCCTTAAGGGGAAAGCAGCACCCAAGATATGTAGATGCCTGTGGTCAAAAAGGAGTGGCAAAAGTCAGAGTGTCTGTAAAAACTTACAATGTTTTATTAGTAAATTATACAGTTGGCATGGAAATTGGTATAAGTTACTCTCTTACCTTGTAACATAAACTAAATTACAGCAGATTTGGAATAAGGAATAAGGCGAGACAGATTAAAAAGAGGCAGAGAGGAAGAAGTGAAGAAAAGATCACCACTCCTGGATCCAGTGTCAATCCAGATGGTGGGGTGTATACAGTCTTGGTCTCTGCCCAAGTTTCATGAGGATACCTTTTTGTAGACAAGCTTTCCCTTCCCTGGACCTAAATTTCTCATTTTCTATGCAAATTAGTTATCATGCACAGTTTGTTCCTCTAAACTTTTCTGCAATGAGTTGAAGGCTTCAGGGGTTTTTGATGGTCTTCATCCCCCTCTACTGCATCAGCCTTTGGTCAATAGTCCATGGCTACTCCTTGACCTCACTCCTGTACTTGTGCTATACTGTGTAGTGCATATCTCCAGGAGCCAGAACAAGGATGTTTGTCCCAGAAAATTGCTGCCCTATCTCTGTGTAGCCCCCTTCTTCAGCCACATTCTGTTCTTTCTTGGAGTGTGGTCTCAGCAACAGCCCTGGGCTGGCTCCATGGCTATCCACCTATTGGTGTTTGAGATGTACGCATCAGCGCCTTATCTTCTGGCTTTCTACACCATGTCAATCCTCATGTCCCATATCCCCACTATTTTCATATGAAATGCATTTCCAATGCTTTGAAGTTATGGAGTGAAACTGGATGTTTTCTGTTGCTTTTATGGTACTTTGTACACTGCACTTCAGCACAAAGGATAAGATATCAGCAGGATGTCAGAACTTTTAGTCTAAACCTCTGCCACACAAAGTGTGAGAGGACTGCAGATATAATAGTAAAAACCTTTGCAAGTGTAACAGCTGTCTCAGCTTGGAGCTGGAGGCAAGTGCCATTGGACTCCAAATCCAACAATAATTTGCACATGTTGCAGCTTCCAGCACTTCATTGAAACAATTTTATTCTGAAATAAAATAAACCATTTATTTAACTGTCACTGTAGAGGCAGATTAAAAAAAAAACATTAGTCCTGCCTCTCTTGGTAGTAGCTTTACTGAAATAAAATATTGTCTGTGTCTGTTAAGATATTTAATTGTGTGGGATTCTTGCTAATATAAACTGCCGGGCATTTGCACCTAGAGCATTATTATTTCTAACTTTTCTTTTGTACAGCAAGGTCTGCAATAGCATACCATTGGAGATGCCAACCCTTAAAGTCACTGAATTAAGGTAATCCTCCCATTCACTTGCACTTTGACTTTTTGATACCAGATGTTCATTTATGAGAGAAATCACTTGGTGATAAACTCTTGTTTCCAAGCATCTCTAACTTAGAACATCTTTCTTTAATAACTCAGATTCAGTCATAATGAACTTCCATATGGTAGTAGTGAAATGCCAATAGTCAAGAAATAAAGAATTCTAATGTAGAAGCATCAAGAACTATTTGAATTGAACATTTCTAAAACCTCTCTCTCTGTAGTCTGTGATTTTAAGAGCACCATTATTATAACAGTAGGTATAATGAAGAGCGGCCTATCTCTGTTTCCTTCTAGCAAGCTCAGAACTGAACAGGTAATAGACAGAGAACCTGCCATGGAGTCAGGAGGAAAGTATGAGGGAAATAAGAAGATATGAATGATTCTGCAGATTTCAGAATCTGTTCTGTTTGGAGAAATGAACAATGATACAGGCCTGGCAGGTGTGTATGGCTGTGTATATGTAAGAAAGATTCAAAATAAGATAGAAGGACATTTACATTCTTACATATGCATCTAGATTCTTTCCAATATCTTTCCAAGCATGCTGCTCCCATGGAGTATTTCCCAGATTGCTGGTGTCCCAGGGACCTCTTCCAGGAATCCCACCCAAAAACAAAGCTATAAAAATTGTATCAAATTTGAGTATGTTGAATCACTGCTCAGACTCAACCTCCTGAAAATGCAGTTAATTACTACACAAACTACCTCTGTCTTCCCAAGAACCAGCACTGAATTCCCTGATCTTACTTTCCTCTTATTTTAGTATTGTGGCAATGTTTTCAGTGCATGTAGCATCAGATGATAGACTGTAATGAGATTTTAACTTTCTGGCACATAAAAACAGGTAAAGTGCTGATGACATAGTAGGTTTTCAAATACTGTGAACACTTTTACAATATTCTCAAGTTAAAAGGTTCATAGAGTGTGAGCCACTGTAGTTGCACTCAGATTTGTCTTTGCAACGGATGTAATAACAATTCAAAACTTAATCTGAGGCTTGCTAAACACCAGGGGTATCTTGTGATGCACCATTGGGATGGCCTCAAGTCTTCACTTTGACAAGGTATACTCTTCATCTTGAAGAGTACCAGACACCTGAGATTCACACTGATTTCACTGGGAGAGAGAAGAAAAAAGGCATTTGTCTACTTCACACACTGGGTCAGGTTCTGAAAGCTTGTTCTAGCCATTAGAACAATCTGAAAAACAAACCTACAAAGAATTGTTATAATTGTAATGAAGGACTTGTTTGGCCTGTAGATCTTCAGTCTTAACAAACTTTTATAGTAATCAGCACAAAATTTAGCATTAAAACACCCAAAGTGCAAGTAAGTAGCCAACCTGTCTTGTCTGAACAATTTCAAATTATTTCATTTTCCCCTATCCTCTTGGTAAATGTTTGAGACAGATGAAAAGCTAGACAGTCAGCATGACTCCTTTTAAAATGAGATTGGGCAAAATAATCACCTTAGAAGCCTGCCTAGCCCAATGTGAATCAAGACATGTTTAAAATTGACTCAAAAATGAAATTACAGTACTGGGGGGAGCAAAATTGTTAGTTCTTCAAACAACATTTTAAGTTTTAAGCAGTGGCATAGCCTCTGTTATGCAGAAACCTAGAAAGACTGAAGGTTCTGGTAGACTTTTCCTAAGTCACTATTTGCTGAGAGGTTTGGCAAATAAAGTTGGAATCCAGTGAAAGAGTAACAGGTAGGTTTTCAGGCTCATTTTTCTTTAGTAAATTTTCAAATACCATCAGAGTCTAAATTTTCAGTTGGTATATCTGATGTACTTCTCTTTCCTGCATCATTCTTTCCAGGAATAGCAAGCATAATTAGGGGTTCATTTTTATTCCATGGCCACTGAGCACTGTGGAGCTAGGTAAAGTTAATGAGGCTGAAAAGTAGTGTCACTTGTTTACCCTTTCTAGACTCACCAGATCCTGATTATATTTGTTCTGAGCTCCTAGCCTTTTCCTGCTACCAGATAATGTGTTTTCTGAAATTCCTCTTGGGATTTGAATCTGTTCATTCTGCACAGTGTAGAGTTTGCTTCAGGTAAAGGTAACATAATGTACTTTACAGACTTTTAGAGTAAGTCGTTATTTAAAATACATACTTAGCACTGCAATTTCAGCTAGACTCTGAAATGTCAGATACCTACTTCTTGTGGGTGGCCTAGATTGGCCCTGTGACACTGTGATTTCAGGTTCACAGTTGCCTAAAGGGCTGTCCACCTCCTCTGGAGGTCATCTGGACCAACTGCCCCACTCAGTGAGGGCCATACTGACCCAGTTGCCCAGGGCCATGACCAAATAACTTTTGAATATCTCCAAGTATGGAGACTTGACAACCTCTTTGGGAGGCCTGTGCCAGTGCTCAGTCATCCTCACAGTGAAAAAGTATTTCCTGCTGTTCAGAGGGAACCTCCTGCATTTCAGTTTGTACCCATTACCTCTGGTCCCATCACTAGACACCACTGAGAAGAACCAACTCCCTTTCCTTCACACCCTCCCTTCAGGTACTTGTAGACAGTGATGATATTTCCCTCTTGATGAATCTTCTCCTTTCCAAGCTAAATAGTCTCAGTCTCCCTCTTCCTGCTCCTTGAGTTTACACTTCCATTTAAATAGTTTCAGACAAGGCTCTATGCAAATAAAACCTCAATGCAAAAAGCAAGACATCTTTAAAAAATAAAAAAAAGTTTTTGGAGATCCTTAAAATTTCATAGTGAACTTGACACTTTATCTCTTTCTGAAAGGACAGGTGCTGAGATTGCATTTGAAAACAAAGAAAAATAATTTGTCTTACAAATAGCTGCAGAATTGAAAGCTTTTGGCATTTGGAAAAATTATCTCATATGCTTCAGAATACATTAGAGTCCTAAATTATGCTGGGTTTTTGTATTTAGACAGAAAAACAAGTGTGTTGGAAGTAATAATAAACAGACCTAAAATCATATTTGGTTTAAATTTGCCAAGATGCAGAAATATATATGTTCTAAATTTCATTATTTTTCTTTTCCCCTCAGTCCTCAAAGGGAAAACGATTATTTGTTTTAAGTGGAAACCAAGACTTGCAGAATACAGCATATTCCAGAGGAGCAAAGGAGTCCTGTGAAGGCTACAAGGAAGACCACCTTACACAGAATCTCTGGATTTATTTTTGTCTCAGATGAACATGAATACAAAGAATATTTGGGATTTTGAAGGGACCTCTCCAACATAGTTTTCAAGTCAGTTGAGTTATAAGATTAGAACCAGAAAAACTGACACTTCCTGCTAATTAAAAGATGACTTTTTTTTTACTCTGTGGCATGTACAGACACAAAACCTCAGACCTTTGGGGGGGTTTTTTGGTTTTTTTTGTTTGGTTTTTTTTTGTTTTTTTTTTTTTTTTTTTTTTTGTTCTGAGACTTTTTCAAATATAAACAAGATTACAGATTCAACACAAATTCAGACAGGTGGCTTGAATGTTCAGGAAAAAAATCCTGGGGAAACTCCACTGAAATAAGTGGAAATATTCCAGAAAAAAAAGAAAAAAAGATGCAGTCATAATTTAGCAAGTATTTTTCATGAAGTAAAGTTCGTGGGTAAATTGTTTCATTTCCACAGTAAACAAAAAAAAAATGAGCTCATTGTCAGTAGGGCAATTAATTTTGAGAAGCCATAAATAACCAGTACAGAATTTTGTTACATATTCTGAGACAGTTCAGGAGTAGAAAAGAGTTCTCAAAGCAGACAAATTACAGCTAATAATTTTCTGTTCAGTAAGAGTTGCATTTTTTCTTAACTGAAAAGGATTTGAGTTTTTCTAAGTAACAGCACATCACAGACATTTGTCTAAGTAACCAGCCTTAGCTAGTTGGAATTGCACTGCTGCTGTGGACACGTGTGACCCAGTTGCCATGAGGCCCAAGGAACACAGATCAATGAGCAGCAAAGTACTCATTCAAAAAAGTGCAATCCATGTGTAGGAAAACTCAGCTAGCTTTTACAGTTCTGCCACTTCAAAAGAGTCACAGGACAAGCAAGCTAAAAAGAGTTCAAAGCCACCCAATCCTGTAGTGCAACAAAAGAGCAAAGGCTTGTTTTGCTTTCTACTAATTAAAATTGCCATTCACTTTTGTGGGAATTTGCACTTGTGGGAATTATGTATTGTGGGAATATACAGTTACAATAAAGTCTGTCCTCATTAGGAGTTAAGATACAGGATTGTTATAAAAAGGGTTTCAAATGGGGGAAAGAAAGGACTTTCCCATGTCCTCTGTATTTGAAATGCAGTTTGTAGGACTTCCTGTAAATTTTTTTTTTTGTTTTGAGATGGGTTTCATGCAGAAACTTTTAAGAAAATATTAGTAGTGATGCATATTTCACAAAAACAGCGGTTGCGTGTCCAGTGGAGTTGCTGAGGTTTGAGATTTTTATCACAGAATGATGCTTTGCAATTCACCTGCTCCCAGCCTCCTCACATTACAGTTTGGTAGATATTACCTCAGGGTTTTCAAGCACATTACTTGCTGAGAAAAGGCATTCCAAAACCTGTGATATTTGAAACATTAATTTAGAAAAATCTAATTTAAATGTATAGTGTATCTGGCGTTTCAGTTCATATAATTTCTTTAAGAAGAGTTATGTTTGATATGTTTGTCCAAAGCATTATTTTAATTATAACTAATACCAAGTAATAATTAACGGGGTTTGAAAAAATCTCATACACCAGATTCATTTACTTTTCCTTTTTTTTTAAGAAATAATGAATATTTAGATGTATGTGAGGCACAAAAATTTAAGATTTAGACTCAGAATTGCTTTGATTTTTCAGGAATACTAGGTTCTGAATCCTGTATTTTTGTTTTAAAATAGTCCTACCAGAAACTTACAGTGCATTTTTAAGTAGATTTTTTTTTAAACTTCTCCTGCTCAGATCCCTGAATAGGAGCTTATAATTTTTTCTATCTGATAAAAACAGATTATTCTAACTGCACAGGTTCATCTTTTGATGTCCTTTTAGACGTCCTTCTAGATAGATCACTGCTCAGGAATAATTCTTCTCTTTTCTTGGATGTTGACCTGAGATTTTGTCCCATCAATTTTCTCCATATTTAGCTAGTTCCAGTACAGCTGTTGCATTCAAGAATCATTAAATAATCAAGTTTGTTTATTGCACCAAGCTGTGTGGGGCAGTTGACATGCTGAATGGAAGGGACGGCATCCAGAGAGACCTTAGCAGGCTTAAGAGATGGACCTGTGTGAACTTTGTGAAGTTCAACAAGACCAAGTGTAAGGTCCTGCAGATCGCTCAGGGCAATCTCAAGCACAAATTCAGTCTGGATGGAGATGGGATCAAGAGCAATCCTGAGGAGAAGGACTTGGGAGTGTTGGAAGATGAGAAGCTTGACATGTAAGTGTGCACTTGCATCCCAGAAAGCCAACTGTATCCTGGGCTACATCAAAGGAAGGATGACAAGCAGGTCTGATTCTACTACTGTACTTTTGTGAGACCCTGCCTGGGGTACTGAATACAACTCTAGGGCCCCCAAGACAAGAAGTATGCACGCCTATTGGAGTGGGTCCAGGGGAGTGTCATTAAGATGATCAGGAAGGTGGAGCACCTCTCCTGTGAAGGCAGGCTGAGAGAGTTTGGGTTGTTCAGACTGAAAAAAAGAATTCTCAGGATGCATCTTACACCACTCTCCAGTACGTAAAGGAGGCTACAAGAAAGATGGAGAATGACTTTTCAGTAGGGCATTCTGTAATAGGACAAGGCTTTAAACTGAAAGAGAATAGTTTTAGATAAGAAAAAAGAAAGTAATTCTTAATTATAAGAGTGGTGATGCACTGGAACAGTTTTCCCAGAGAAGCTGTGGCTGTCCCATCCCTGGTAGTGTTCAAGGTCAGGTTAGATGGGACTCTCAGCAGCCTGGTCCAGTGGAAAGTGTCCCTGCCCACGTCAGAGGGGTTGGATCTATATAATCTTTGAGGTCCCTTCCTACCCAAACCTTCCTGTGATTCTATGATTATATAAATGTCTGCCTCTTTATATAGATAACATACTTTATACAGCCAGCTACTTTTTCTTTATTTGCAGCCATTCCTATTAAAAATCATTTCACAATACACTTTGACTCCTCATTTGTATGATTTAAAGCACCTTTCATGGAAAACCTTCCTCACATTATCAGTAAAAAGGATATTTCAACTATGCAATCTTTTGTTGTAGCATGCCAGCTGTGGTGCTCTGATTCTTGCTTTATCTAAGAAATAATGGTTTGCATACTTTTCCTGTGAGATGTTTCGTTTTAGTGTTGATCACAGAGGAACATTAGGTACTTGAAAATTTTGGCATCATGGCTGTTTTCTATTGGCATTGTTTGACACTTCTATTCCTCCTAGAATATTCCTTACATCTCTTCGATATAGGTGCATATACACATTGTGTAATGTATTGCATGAAAGTATTAAATGTTAATTGATCTTACATAATGTTATTTCTAGCATAGCAAACAAAATATCTTGACTGTGGAAAAAATAAAATGGATAATAAAGAGAATTTAGTCTCCAACTAGATGCTTGGGCACAGTGATGACTGCTTGAACCTATTAGATTATGAAAGTCAAAGTGTTTTACATCCGTGACTACATTCAGAAGTTAACAAATCCAAGTAGGGAGGAAAACAGTGGAAAAAAGACAGGATTGAAGAAACTGACATCTGCAGAGGTTGAGGAAGGATCTACAGAGAATTGTGTTTCTGTCAGTAAAGAATTATTGCATGACAGCAGACCATAAACTGCAAGATAAGAACCTTTACATTTTTCAGTAACTAGAAACACAGTTGTGTCTGTTTCTGATACTCAGAGCCAGACTTTCCTGTCACCAAGTATTTTCTGTGAACATATGTCAAGTGCTGGTGAAGGTATCAGCATAGCAGGCTGAAAAATCTGCTTTGGACCAAAAAGCATCAAGTGTCTTACTCTTTGTAAACAATATCACAACAAGGCTCCTACTTTCAACTCACAAAAAGGTGTGACAACTTTTATAAGACAGCATAGGAAATGCATCATTTATGAAAGGTACAGAATTAAAAAGAGGTTTTATTTTGAACCTCTTTTTGTGTTTTTGCAGAAAATACAAAATTCTGATTTTTATGCACTCAGTTATTTCTAATTTCTGGTAACTCAAAGTTTTGAACTTGGCCAAAGTTTTAGTTTATGCGTTAAGTGTTTATAGTTATGCAAAGATGTTAAAAAATCACAAATGACAATAATTTTCATTATTTTATCTTTACTTTTACTAATTTACTACAATCTACTACTACTACTACTACTACTACTACTACTAAAATACATCCAAGCCCCAGATACTGCCATGTGCGTGAACTGTTTCAGCCTTCTCTGTTTTAACAAACTCTTGTTCACCTAACAACAATGACTTTCAGGATACTGAGCACAAGGAATTCTAGACAAACTATGTCTGTATGGTCAACCTTGCTCCCAGTGCCATATTTCCTATTCAGCCTTAGGCAAAATAACTCATACACCTAAATTAACAAGATAGACTCCAAAATTTGCAGGCTTTCAGTGAAGAGGCAATTGGCAAAAGGCAATTCACAGCAAGGGACCAAATTAGATGCTCTAAATAATTTCTTGAGAAGTTATTCTTTCCCTGGTTATGTCTATAAAGAGAGACTCAGGAATATTTCTTGGGATAGAAGCCCTGAACTTGTCTTAGTTTCATGATGGAATATAACATAGCACACATCTCTCCCTTTCCTAGTTATCCTAATGTATATTCTAGGTATTTTATATTATTTTAGTAGAATAAATATGTCATTCAGGATATCCTTCAAAATAAAGGGTTCAAAAGTTAAACTTAATTCTACAAAGAAAGTTATATTACAAATACATTAATCCAGTGAAGTTTGAAAGAGCATTTTACATACCTTTTCCACAAAATGTGAATGATCCTTGCAAATTAAATCAAGACTAGAAAAAGACTCCAGGAGAACACAGTGATGACATTCATTTGCTTAGTATGCTTTGTTTTGTTCCATGAATACTGTTGAATACTTCAATAAATAGAGATACATTCTTTGGTGACTCAGTCTACTTCTGCACATCAAAAATGAATACTAATCTGCTCTTATAAAAGTTATACACTAATTTAGTTTCTGAATGACCTTTCCATATAAGTTAAACCTTTTTTTTTCAAGTTCTCCATTTTCAATTTAACCCAATTTTATATCTAATTTTCTTTCTGATACTTACTTCTGATTAACTGAAATTAAACTCCAAAGGAAGTTGCAAATTTTGAACATTTTGCAAGACTTAGTAGTCTGATTTTGTAAGACCCATTTGTCTCCACTGACAACCAAAAAAAACCCTGCAAAAAGCCTTATAAGCTCACTCATCTTGGAAGACAAATCTAGCATTTACTTCACAATCACTATGTGGAACATGACCATCTCCATCAATTGTCTGGAGCTCAAGAATCCTCTTCATAAAGAATCAGACAGGTCCTTGTAGTTACTTTTCAGTCTGAGCTATGTCCTAGGGAAGGACATCACTGCTCTTTCAATGAGAGTGCTACATTTGTATTTTATTGCTTTGAGCTTTGGAGGGCAAGACGACAGATATCTGAACAATACCAAAAAATGGACAAATGTATTAGTTGGTCTGAACTCAGGCTAGAAATTCTCAAAAAGTAAATTCACTGAAATTTTCCTTTTGGATATTTTCTCCATAATTTCACTGCATTTTTTTCAACCTGGATATTGACCAAAGAGTTTTAATTTTGGCTGCTGTAATATGAAGAATCTCATGGCTTAATGATGATCTCAAAAATTTAAAATGGTTTACTGAATGTTATCTACATAAAAACATGAATTCTTTAAAGTAATTAATCTTTAATGGAAATAATGCTCTCTGGTTCAAGGGCTACGATACATTTTCCCCAAGCTGTGTAACACATCCATGCCAACAGAAGATAAGGCATGAGTAAATTTTTAGGGGAGAAGACATCTGTTAATTCTGAAATATCACCCCTATAAAAAAGTCTTCAGCTACAGCTTGCAACTACCTCTCTCACATATCAGGTAGAAATAAAGACAATATGTCATCATAATGGTCATGAGCAAAAAGTTATGTCAATTGCTCTCCTTTTGTGGTGCTCAAAATCCAATTCTAAACAGATTTTATACATCTATAGAGACCCACCAGTTTAATTATTATTTGATAACTGTATTGAGAAAAATCTTGTGAATTGTGTACATAATATCAAAGCCCAGGACTCTGATTTGGTATGATTCAGGTTTACTGGAAATTAATAGGCTTTGGGTTCAAGCCTATGACCAAGGCACAAACTGTTTGAAAGCTTAGTTCTGACCTCCCCAGTTAACAAGTCATACAGTCCCAAAGTTATCCACAGGGATAACATGCTTGCTAACAGGAAAATTAATGTTTTCCTCAATATCTTTGGCTATTTAGAACTACCCACTTGTGAACAGAAGGCTCCTGTCTATGAATCTGTGACATAACCATTGAAATTGAAGTCAGTATAAGCAAAATTAAGTGATTGTGTCAGCAAAACGCCTTATTTGTTTAAGGAATAACTTATGTATTCCAGACTTAGAATGAAGTGTATGACATATTTCATTTTTTTCTTTCACAGTAATAAATGAAATACATTTAGTAAAATGGTAGACTTGGCTGAACAAATAACAAATAATAATGATGATGCCTGCAGAAAAATCCATAAAACCTAATTATTCTGGATTTTATCCAGCATATATAAAAAGCTGGAAACATATTTCTTTGCTGAAGCAAGATGTTTCAGACAAAAAATATCAATAACTTTATTGAGATATTTTTACTTCACCTGTGAAATGGCAGTTAATTGGAAATTTATTTAGCAATGCATTTTGGTGTCTTAATAGAACTGCTTTAAACTCCAAACTTTTTAATGGAAATACATTACATCAGAGGACAATAATAAAAACAGAAAATGGGGTACAGTAGGAGCCAAGAAATAGCACCACAGAGACAGTATAGTATACATGAATACTGTATGGTAAACCAAGAGTTTACTATATGTAAAACAATTGTATATTAGTTGAAGTTTAAAAAGAGGGAAGGAAGGAAAAGGAAAAAATAAAACAACAGCTTGTTTTTTGAGAGTCCAACGAATCAAGAAAATGTATAATTTTAAGAATTTATAAACTAGAAGTTGACAGTAATTTTCTCAAGCACTCAGACACATTACCCCTTTATATTACTATGCTTTATGAATTATTAATTTTGGCTGATGAGGAAGCCTAAGGGTGACAATGGAGCTTCAGTGTCAGTAATGCATTGTCATTTCACGCTGTGTGAGTTCCTACTGTACCTAGATGGATTTTTCAAGCTTAAATAATGTTACTGACTGCCAAAGATGTTATTAAGAGGTCTGATGATATTACATGCTCTGCTGGTAAGATACTAATCCCTATTAACTAGAAAAGGGTCAAATACCTTGAGAGATTGCCAGGGCTTTTTTTTTTGTCTGCCTGGGGTGTTCAGATGTAGGTATACTCCCCCACCATAATTCACCTATTTTCAGTCAGATAGTGAAATAGAAAACCATTTTTCCAGCATCAAGAAGAATGAAATTTGAGTAGAAAAGACAGTTGTTCTGTGAGATTTTACATGGCTGCTGTTACCTAGGAAACAATTTCTTTTGGCTTTGAGAAGTTTGGTAATAGTTGCCCTAGCTACAATTTGGGCAGTATAGAACAAGAGGGGCTATTTGCCTCATGTAATTATATACATATACACACATAAAAACACTTACCATCATATTAGGGAGGGACAAATTTAGTAAAACAGAATTATAAAACCACTGAAGTTAGGAAAACGTACTGAACAATATTCAAGGAATGTGTGGATAGAAGAGACACTCGCACTGACTTAAGTCAATCCCATCTCACACCTGAAAATAAGATGTTCAAAAATTAAAAAGAAAAAGAAACAAGAAGAAAAAGATAAAGTGCAAATTAGAGAGCTCATAGAATTATTTAATCAGGTACTTAATATTTAAAGTGGATACTCAAAAATGATGAAGAATACAGAATACTTATAATTTTGAATTTGTGGAAACAAATTTTTTTGCCGTAGAACATCTGACTAAATTTGAATTGGAAAAACAGATCCATTATTTTAAATACAACTTTAATATTTTACTGATGCATCACAGTAAAACATTCTTTGAATTAAAATTGAAAAGACAATTCCTAAGGATGGACTTTTAGACATAGGAGGTGAGTAAAGCAATGATGAAAGACACCAAGTAGAAATTAATTTTCTGATTGGAAAATTGATGGAATGTATTTTATCACAAAAGGAGAAAGTTTTGCAGGTGCCGATGGGGATGAAAAATTCTCCAGAAATAGCAAACTACCATATTTTTTCTGTGTAGAAAATACAAATCCATTTTTAAAGTGATCACATGCAAAGTTAGGACAAGGTAGGAATAATAATTGGCATAAGAAAAGCTTACATAAATATTGGGTTCAAAACTGTAGTGACAAATCAAGAACAGTAAGAAATGAAGACAAGAAAAAGGAGGAGACTGTGTACAGGTATAAATGGAAGAAATGTCCATCTTATATAGTTCCTCTAGCTAATGTCTGGATGAGTATAATAGATTGTGCCTTCTTTAGAACAAAAGCATATTTTGTGATCACTGGATTTGTGGGGGAAAAGGAGACTGCTTTATTTGTTTTCTTCTTGTGAAGACCATGATGGTCACTCCAGAAAATAATAATAAAAAAAAATTGCAATCATCTTCTCTGTTGTAGATTAGTGTATTTTCTGATTCTCATTTATCCAACTTAGATTTAAAATTACCAGTGTGAAATATTTGCATATGGAGTCTTTATTTTCATTGAAAAAAACCCCAAAATATGCAAAATATCCACCGTTTCGCCCTATACTTAGATTTAAAATGTAATCTATTCTTCCAAAGAAGTGTTTAAGAAAAGAAATACTATATAGTAGATGCTTAAGGAACATTGTTTTCTTCTCTTGTGTGGCTTCAGTCTGTGTAGGAAACAATATTGATTCTAAAATTAGATATTTTTAAATTCTGATTTTTTATTTGATTTTAAAACACTTAAAACATCTTTAAAAATGTGGAGAAAAGGCATGACTCATACAGTTGTTTCAGCTCAAAAATGGATGTGTGCCAGTAATTCAAAGAAAGCTGCTATGTATTTCAACTGGTTTTAATTCACTATAAAAATATTTTCTGTTATTATTGTTAAGAGCCACAATGTGTAACCTTGACAGAAATTTTGTTTTGCCGCAAGTGAGACTTTTTGCAAGGGTATGCAGTGATAGGCAAAGGGAGAATGGCTTTAAACAGGAAGAGGGTAGTTTTAATTTAGGTATTAGGAAGAAATTATTTACTGTGAGTGTGGTGTTACACGGAAACAGGTTGCCCAGAGAAGTAGTGGAAGGCACATCAGTGGAAGTGTTCGAGGCCAGGTTGGATCAAGCTCTGAGAAACCTTTTCCATTTTTTCCTGTGCACTTGCATAGCAGCTGAATTTATTTATTTATTATGCCTAGCAGAAAGTCAAGTGGAAGGTGTCCCTGCTCATGACAGAGGGGCTGGAACTAAATGATATCTGAGATCTTTTCCAACCAAAATCACTGTACGATTTTATGTTCAAGAAAATGACTCTTTTTCCTCTATAGCCAGAATAAATATCTGGGGTTTGTTTTCTTGGTTGCTTGTTTGTTTGTTAGTTAGTTTGTTTAACTTCTGCTCTTGAGTTTACTTTCTACCAGCTCATTGCTGGAATAACATGGGTAAAATGTCCACATTTCCTCTGTGATCAAACTTGATACTGATGAGTAAATAAAGAACTACCCATTAACCTGTTTTCATAATGTTCTGTCAAAAAAAAAAGTAAAATGGTAACTGAAATAATGTTGTTCAATATAAATACAATTCATCCTGGAAATAAGAGACAGATTGTGAAGGTGTGAATTGTGAACATCTATTTTTCTGAAGTACAAACTCATCTCTCTCAGCAGCTCCAGCCAATCAGACTTGAGACTATGTATATTTTTTAAAGAAAGGAAAACAACAAACAACAAAAAAGTCAGAAAAAAACAACCAACCAACCAAACTCAAACATTAATTTGGATACCAAACCTTTGAAAACACCTTAACACAGAGTTGAAATAAAAGGTTTACAGTGTTCAGGGAAAAACAGTTGAGTCTGTGAGAGTAAATCAGTTTTAGAAGAGCGACTGCCTGTTCTGAGTCATAATCAAGTATTCAAAAGTGCTCATATGGAATGAACATGCTGTATCTGTATTATAATCATAAAATAATTCATGCTGAGCTTCTTTTAAACTCAGACCCAAACTGAATACAGGGAATGTTTACTGTGTCCTAAAAATCTAATGAAGTATTAAATAATCTACATAGGATTTTAAGAGGTAGTTAAGGAAAACAATGTTTTAAAGTTACAAATATTGTGATCATTATCTTGTTTCTCTGTAGTACCAGACAATATTAACAAAACACTTCAAATATATAATTCTCCATGATATTTTGGTCCTTAACTAATAAATATGTTTTATTTTGATTTCTTTCATATATCTAGTCATTATTTTGGCCATTAAACCAACAGTAAGACCAATATAATTAACCAATTAGACTTCCAGAACACAGTCTCCCTAAACAATATAAGCTGCTTGAACCTACTGCCTATCTGAGTCAGCTTGCATGCAAATATTTAAAATATTCTTTTGCTTTGGTTTTCTCCTCACTTTATTATCTATGGCAAACCTGCTTTACAGTTGAGGGAGCTTATATACTATTAGCTTTTAGAATGAAGAACACACTGGGGTAAAAAAAAAATAGAAGCTCTAAACTTCAACAGGCTCAAGTGAATATTTCTTTCTGGGGACATATGTCAAGCCAGCACATTTCCCCATTCAATGAGTCAAATTGTACTTTTCCCTTCACCTTAAGTGGAAGGAAATGGTCTCCCACAGACAGGAACAATGTTACTTCTTTATGGTTGCACATCATTGATTACTGCATGGGGGAATATTACACCTGCTCTTTTGAAGAGCTCCTCTCAGCTGAATAGGACTCTTCTTCTATGCTAAAAAGGAAACTGAAAAAAAAAGGCCAAGACACATAAACACATTTTCCAATTCAGGATTAAAAAAATACATCTGAATGTTTTTATCCTTATTGTAGGCATAACCGATATAAAAAAACTGTAATGTAACAAACAAATCAATTCACTATTCTGAGTGAATCGTGTTCATTCATTTAAAATAAAATAAGGAAGAAAATAAAAATATATTGAATTCAAACCACTCCTTCCAAGAAGTGGATAGGATTTGAAGCAATACATCACTGCCTATCCACAAACAACATTTGATTTAAAGCCACTAGGTGTCAGCATATAAGTATTCCTAAAGAGATTTATCTGCCAGAAAAAGTAGTTGGCAATAAACAAATATGCAAGATTGTAGGTGGTCGATGATTCCTTACAATGCCATGGAAGAAAGCTGTAAACTTGTCAGGCTTACTGATTAGGACGATGGAGGAATATTTTTCCACATGATAAATGAGTCTGGAATGGCACCTCCTGGTTTTTGATAAGATACTCTGGATATTTTAACTTATACAGACCTTAAGTGGTTTACCTTCAAAATAAATGAATTTCCATCT
Organism: Cinclus cinclus; assembly: GCF_963662255.1. Classification (NCBI taxonomy): domain Eukaryota; kingdom Metazoa; phylum Chordata; class Aves; order Passeriformes; family Cinclidae; genus Cinclus; species Cinclus cinclus. Next base: position 73,448,690 of record NC_085046.1, read on the forward strand.
AAAAACACCTGATAAGACCAGGTGGTCTTGTTGTTGTGAGATATATTTTTCATACTGGCATGTTTGTGAGCTGCTTAGTTCTTGTTCTGGAATTCCTCAGTAAAAATCAAGTTATTGTCTAGTAGTATTCTGTTGTCACTAAGACCCTAATGGAGCCCCCCAGCGATGATGACAAGTGCACAGAAATGAGGGACAAATTTAGGTCATTTATCTTACTAATGATCTGTTAATAAAGTAGAGCTAATAACTCAAAAAAGCAGGATGCTTAAGGCAGGTAATACTGCTTTAACAGGTACACTGAGATGACAGGGTACTTTAGTCACTGTGGGCTGCTACTTTTCTACTTCTTCTTTATGTGGAATGGGAAGTCCAGTTGTCTGACAGGGCACAGAGTATGTGACTGGTTGGTACTCCTGACTCATCCCTAGATTTTCAGCTATTGACAGACTCCTGGAATGTATCTTCATGCAATTCACTTAAGGTTCTTTGTTATGGTTTTGTTTTAATAAGTAGTGACATTTCCTTGAATTTGCATGATACTATTTATTGGATATACTGTAACTACCTAATGAAAACCATAGATACACCTCAGAGAATTCAGGCAGGATCAGAAGGGTTTTAATAGCTATTTAAGTATGATTAATGAAACATCTAAATGACACACTAGTTTGAGAGTGATCTAGATTTCATAGCCACATAGAGCCATAAAGATTGTACACTGATGTTAAAAGTCTTGGTTGTGTATTTTACTCCTACCATTTTCTTCATAACTGTCCAGACTGTGTGACTAATCATAGTGAAGACATTCTAAATATAGACAGGGTGGCTCACGCTGAAACCTAGCAGAAATGTCTCCATTTTTGTTAGAGTATGGGGGATGCTTTTAGGTAAGGAGCAGCATGGTGTTTGATGAGAAAAGAGATATAATAGATCTGGCATAAAGTGTAGCTCATTTATTTAATATTCTAGCACATATGGTAAGGATGTAAACTGTACTGTGTCCTAAAATTGGTAAAAGATTAACACATAAAAGAGGTATAGAAAGAGCATTGGAGTACATGCAGCTCTGACAGATAAGGAACAAAGTCAGAAGAAAGTTAGCATCTTTGGCAGCTGGAAATGAAAATCAGACAGAAAGTCACAGCAGCTTATTTTTCCCCCCTCATGTTGATCAGAGCTACCCATCAGTGTTGTGTCCCTTAAGGGATTTGCTGTATGTGTGTATAGTAAATGCATCAGTATATGAGAGAAGTATTTGGCCCTCTGCTCCTCAAAAGATCAGGTTGTCCTACTGCCCCTTGCCCCAAGAAAGAAGCTATGTAGGGCTGATTGATGATACAGATCTACAAAGAAACTTTTTAAAGAGAATTGTGTTTTCAGGCAATAAATTTGCTTTTCTTTTCCAGACTTCTCTTGAAAATTCCCCACTCTTAAACACAGTGATACAGGCAACATTTTTTTTCTCGCACAGGAGAAACAGTGAGAAATAATAGCATTCTCCCAGAAAAGGCTTTTGCACTTCTTACTGTTTTGAAAATATAATGCTGTGTAGTTGTCCTTATGTAAATTTATTTACAGAAGGTCAAGTATTGTTCTAAAAAATTTGAGTATCAACAACTTAAGCCTTCAGAAATACAGTGGTTCTGAAGAAGTTTATTGAGAGATCTCCTGTCCCAGGGACTGCTGACTCCTAAAAGCAGGTGTTGGCACAATGAATTATATATTACAATGAAGTATCAGAGACAGGAAGTTTTTCTGTCTTACATCTTTCAGCTCAGAACCAAAATGGATAAGAGGATTCACAAGATTCTGCAGTTCTTTTGAGGTAACGGTAGGAATGTCATTTTACACGTCTTCAGAATGACAGCACCTGAAGCTCTATGAGGCTTGGAGAGTTGTGCTCTGCAAGTGAGGGGGTGAGGAGCCTTAGGAAACACCTCACAGCCCTGACTCCACTCTGGCCACCAGCCTTACTGCCCTACTTTGCTTGTTGGGGAACAGCAGTACAGTGCCAGCAGGGAAAAGGAGTAGAAGGAAAGAGAAATTAAGGAAAGGGGTAGGAGCAGAGGAGGGAGAGGAGAGGTGTGGGTGTACAAGAGAGTTGCCAACCTGAGCTGACATCCAACAAGAAGTAATACGATCTAAATGGCAAAGAATTGATCAGAGAAGCTGAGGTTAGTAATATTTTGCAGGCTACATGCAATACAAAATGGTGTCATGACTGATGAGTCTTTCATCGCGTGTCTTGGTTCTGTCAGAAAAACACTGTATCTGCCTTTCCTTAACAATTTCCCTATATCCATGGAAGATAAACTCATTTAAATAAACCTGTGTGAATGAGAACATTACAAATGTAGGGCATCATGCACCCTCCAGAAGCCTAGCAGATCTAGAGATAATGGCCCTGGAACTTCTGGATGCAGTTACCTCTCCTCTGTCCCCACCCTGTGTTTCTGTCCACTCTATCACTGCTCAGCTCCTGGACCAGGAAACAAGTGGTGGTGACTAAAGAAGGCAATTTTTTTCTGCTAATGGGAGAGGGCTGCTGTTGTCCACTCCATTCCATCTGAAAAAGTCAGGAGAAGGATATAGATGACAGCAGTTTAAAGGAAATGTAATCTGAGAATGGCAGGGACATTATGAGTGCATTATTCAAATGATCATGTGTGTGCTTGGCAGGGATATTTTTAACATGCCTTAATTGATTTCAGAGTTCTGAAGTGATTCTGCTCCTTAAAGCCCAAGCACCTTGACAGTGATAGAGGAATATATCCTAGCTGTTTTTTTATATATTTAAATGTGTCAGCAGTTGTAATACATACATACATACATACATACATATCTTGCATTGATAATTACATTACCTTAGCATCTTGACAAAATCCTTTACCAAAGGCTACAGTTCAACATTATTTAAGAGTTACCATCAAATCAGAACTATTACTCTTTACACAGGAAAAATTGAAGTGTTTTGGTCTAACAGTAGGTAGGTACAGTCCAGTAGGTACCCTTTTGCTTCTGAGTAGTGAGGACTTGTTCTCACTGGACTAGTTTGGACTGAGAAAATCCCAGACTCTCAGTCTCTCCAATGCCACTGCAGTAGTGAGAAAAGATGCACTTGTGCACTTGTCATGTAAATCCCTAGCATCTAAGATGTTGTGAGAAGTAGCCAGGTGTCCTGTGTGCTGAATTTGACTGAATTCTCCGACCAGTAGTTAGAAGTAATGCTGACCTTTAGGTGCAGTGCAAGCTATAGCCCTTTCCTTACTTATTGCTCCAGAAGGAGCAAGAAGAAGTCTGCTTGCTGTAGGGAATTGGTGGTTTTTTTCTGACAGATGTAAATGTCAAATGATATCTGGTTTCCTCTGGGTACCATTTAATGTCATCATTATTTTGGTGCCTAGCAAAAGCTACTGGGACATCCATAAACATGCAACAGACCTTGAGAGGCCAAGAGGAATGGGGAACCAATTATGTGAATTGTTTCACTCTGAGAGTTAGAGTCAGTGGGTCCTCCCGATTTAAAAAAAAAAAAAAAATCCTGATGCTGTTGGCAAAGGAACCTTGGCCCTATCTTCTGACACATTCAGAAGCTACCTGGAGGGAACTCTAAAACTGGCTGCCTTTTATTTGCTAATACCCTAACCCAGGAGAACACTGGATCTGACCCAAGTTGGAAGAACTGACTTTTTCATTCAGAAGGTCTCTTCAGGAGGTATATGTGAGGTTAATAAATCTGCCTCTTGCTGGGATGCCATGTGGTAGCTTTAGCTCTTCCTGTAGCACACTTCATAAAATCAGTACCCTTTTGTATTGTGAGGCCTCACAACAACACCACAAGACCTTTGGATCAAATGCATGATAATTGTAATTTTCTCTTAGCAGGGTTGCAAAAAAAGTGTCTGTCACATGCAGCTATTCTAGAAAGCATAATTACACCTGTCTGTCTTAGACAACATTGTTTGTGCAAGACACGATGGATGGCTTAAAATTTGCTACTTATTATGATTATTATTATTATTATTACTACTAGTAGTACTACTACTATTATTTTACAAAGCTGAATTTTGAAATGTATTTAAAGTGTGTTTCTTGAGCCATGTCATGAAGTAACTAAGACAGCCTACACTCACCACTTCAAACATTTTTACTCAAATAATTTCTGCTGTCATTTAAGAAGCTTATTTATATTTTTATCCTGAGAAATAATCTCTAACATATAAAGTAATATGAACCTCTTCCATGTCACTTGCCAGCTCTTGGTTTAGATCTGTATGGCCTCCTTATCTCTTCTGTTTCACAAGAATTTCAAGGTTCTCTATACAGTGTTTATACTTTACATTTACCGTGTTTAAATTATATAAAATGTAAGTTCCTCATAGATATAATGATCAATTATATATACACAGCTTCTTGAAGAAGAAAGTAATTTTCTAAAGGAAACTCAAAACAATAGGAGCTCAATAGCAAGAAAATAAAAAGTCTTAATCTGTAATTTTATCTCAGGAAAATATTGCTATGACTGAATTTTTAAAGCTCTGTTTCAAATCTGATTTGAAAAGATGAGCAAACAGTGTATAATGAATAAGATAAAGTAAGGCAAGGTGATCCTTTCCCTCATGGTGGTCACCAGAAAGGAGAAATACTTCCATTTCAAAGATGGAGACATGTTTAATTTGGTTTTTTAGCATTGCAAGTTTATACAATACAACAAAAACAGCTGGTAAAAAGTGGTCTCCAAAGTTCAAGATTCATAGCAGGTTATGACAAGAAACACAAAACAGTTTTTTTTCTTTTTCAAGAAAAATGGCTTAGGCAACTTTTTGTATGTGCAATCACAGTTGCTTTCTTCTAATGGTGTTTCCAAGGAAATAAAGAAAAAAAAACATAATTGTCAAAAAGATCACTATTAGCAAACAATGACCATAGAGAAGAACTTGTTATAATTCAGCATAGAAGACAAATAGCTAAAACTGAATTTATAATTGTTGAAGGACGTTTTTGCCAAGAAAATAATTTGAAATTTAAAGACAAATTCCCTGACACATTTGTAACATTTTTGTGTTTATTTCCCATGTAATATAAGCTTGGATATTATTTCCAAATCCTGTCTTCTGCTCCAGTAATTTGTTTCTCAGGTATTTTTATCTTCATTTGCACAGAATCCAGTGCAATATCATCTTCAAACCCACATGGAATTTCTTGGACTTAGTGTGGTGTAAATGTTTATTTGTAATCAAGGAAGCCCTTTAAAGAAATCACAGAACAAATGATGTTTAATTTCTGATTATCTGCCATGAAGTATTCACAGGGTAACCTAAAATGGGAAATATTTTCTAATTAAAATTAAGAAAAGAAGTTTGTGCTTTCACTCCAGGCAATTAAATGTAACATTTACATGCATATAATTCCATGGGAAACAAAACCCAGGAAGTGACTGTTTGAGTGTCTATTAATTAAAATATCTAACACTTCACTAGTTAGACTAGCTGGCCTTTTATACATTCTCTTTAGGTTAATAATTGAATTAGAGTGTGCACAAAATTACACCAATGAATGGCTTCTTAAAAAGAGCCTATCTCTGTTAATAGTAAGCATGTAATTATTTTTATTTCCATTAAGATGTACAATTCAAAGGAGTATATGATTCCATAAAATATAAAATAATAAAAAGATCTTGCATCAGATCAATCAAGTCCCTATCATGTGCACACAGTGACAGAAGAATTTGGTAGCCTGCTCTTGGTGATATGCTTTCCTTTTTTAGTGATTGCTAGCCTGAAAAATGAAGCAAAGCCAGAAATCATTATCAATATAGAGAAAGCATTTACTTTGGAGAAATTCTCCTGTAACAGAAAATGGAAAATTGTTGAGGAAAATACTGTCATTTGCTACTCAACCTACAGTTATCTGTAGATAGAAAGCAACTTCAACTAAACCCTAACTACAAAGTACAGAGCCAACAGTCCATTAGTGTAGCTAGATCAATATAAAGGAAAGAAACATGGCCTTCATTTTGCTTCAACACTTTTGAAGATGACCAGCTGAAGATTTATCAGTTTTATAGAGAAGGATTTGCCATATTCCTCCTCTTTTATTTGGTGAAAAAAAAACTGTACAAAGTGAAATACAGGAAAACATCTGGGCAAAAAAAAGTACAGGTTGAAGACATGAGGACATTCTTGCTTCTAGACTCTGTCAATAAAAGGAAATTAATTGAGGGGCTATTTTTAACGCTAAGTGTTTATTTTCATATTATGAGAAACCTTTATGCATTTTGCAGATCTCCTCTGCTCTTCCAGTGTGCTACAGATTTTAAACAGGATGTCTTCCAGAAGTTTATTTACTGCTCAAACTTAATAGGTACTATTTTTATGTTTGTTTTACACTGGTGCTATAGCACCATGCCTCATTTGGCACAACAAAAACAAAAATGTAGTCTTGTTCATTGTGAAAATGAGAAAGGAATAATGACGGCATTAATGTGCTATGTACAAATGAAAAGCATGGAGAGAAAAGTGGCAGGCAAAAAAAGAAAGATGAGAATGTTAGGATAAGAAGAGGACAAGAGCCAGATGCACTTAAAGCAGCTGGAGACAAGACAAATGGAATGGCTAGAAGCATCCAGGGGAAAAAAGCAAGTTAAGAACAAGAAGGTGTTTGGTTGATTCACATTTGGAGCTGGTCAGTATGTTTTTAGTCTATCAAAATTTCAATGATTTGATAGACTCTATACCTCTCTTAGGGAATTCAAATCTATTTTATATTTTCTCTCAACACATCTTTATCACTATTCATATTATCCAAATGTGTAGGAGAACAACATTTAGGATTTGAACTTCAGAGTTATTTTCCGTGGGCATCGTCTTCATACTCTAACTTGTATTTATGGATGAAAACTCCAGACAAATAGTTAAATTTAAGAAAAGAGCACAAAGCATTAGCAGTTCTAGCACTCTTAGACATTTTATATTGTTTCTTTGTCTGATTAAATCCTGAGTTAGATTTGACAGAGACAGGGTCTTCATCTCCCTTTCTCCTTTTTTTTTTTTTTTTTAATGCACTAAAACATGATTGAAGCTGAATTGTCAGTATTATTTTACCGGCATTCAAATGTTTATCCTGCCTTCTCATGTAAATGAAAAAAACTGCTTTCTTAGAGCAATGTGCACTTAAATAATACCCATATCATCAAAAGACTGCAGAATTACTCTTCTTAAATAGTTTTCTTATCCAACTTGTGTGTAGAGTAATAAATACGAGAGGGAACTATTTAATGTGTAACTACCATTACCTTTTATGCTTCAAGTACTTTTAAAATCATTCTCCTGTAAGCAACATTTGTTGAGAGTCTTCAGGTTAGTTTTTATTTCTTGTGGGGATTTTTTTGTTTGTTTGGGAGGTTTTTAATTTGTTTGTTTGTTTGTTTAAAATTTTTATTTTGTTTTGCTTGTTTTTGGGTTTTTCTTCTGGTTCACAGTTTTAAGTGGCACCTGCCCTACCGGAAAATTTTTGAAAGGAATTTGAAGAATTAATTAAAAGAGAAGGTTATTTAAGACATCAAACAGAGAACATGTTAATTTAATTCAATCATCCTGGCAAGGATGAAAAAACACTATCATTCTTATACTACCATAAATGGAGCAAAGATTTAAGTCAGTTTAGACTACAGAGCTCAGAAGTTTCACTAATTAACATCTACAGGGACAGCAAACCATGGCTGCAAAAGAGAAACTTGCCATTTTTTTGATCAGGGGAAGAATATTTCAACATGTTTCTAGGTATCATTGAACAGCACATGACATCTTGCTAGGCCTGCAGCAAAATAAGCAGCAACAATATGCTTGAAATAGTTGTCTCTGATTTCTGAGTTCAGCAGCTTTTACACATAAAAGAGCTGCACAAAATTAAAGATGATAATGTGAAAGAAAGTGTATGTTAGTATTTAATTACGTTAAATTGAATAAGAAGAAGCAAGCTCTTGATTGGGAGCAATCTCTGCAGCATACAAGCTAGTTTGTGAGTGAATATACCTTTTAAAAACATGAGAAAGGTAATAATATGAAAACTAACTCAAAATTATGCGAACCAAGGACCATGCAGCAATTTCACTCCCTCATTCAATTTGGCAAAGAAAGACATTTCTTAGGTCTTTGAGAAGAGAAAAAAAAAAAACAAAACAAAAAACAATGCATCCAGTCACAGTAAGAAGAAATAAAGTATTCCTTGCTTTATTCCAGTCACAGACATGAGCTGGAGTGGTTTTCCATTCTTTCCATCTGCTCATGAAAATTCTGCTGAAAAAAAATGATACCTAAGTTGTGACTTCATCATATGCACAAATCATTTCATTAAACATACAATTTCATGTGCAAAATATATATTCTATATGAAAACCTTTTTTTTTTACGTATTTGTAGCATTTCACAGATTCAGTCAGAAATGTCAGAAATGTTCAATATTTAAAATACAGCACTGCAGCTAAAAACACATGCAGGGCTGGTAATACAGATGTGGTACACTTAATGAACCTGGGCATAAAATGTATGCTTTGTTAGCCATAGTTTTTCAAATTATTAAATAGCAGAGTAAATACTTTACTCTGTAAAGTAAATATGTGCCTTGGGGGTTATTGTGAGGCTGCGTTTTCTTTAATGACTGCACAGGGTGCCTTGCTTGGGAAGAAGCAGAACAATATAAGGTACATGATTGATTATTTCATACTTTTCTTCTGAACATAGCTTGGTCATTGCATTACTTGATATTAATTATTCTAGTTGTGATTTCCGTGAACAACTGACATTTTTCAGATTTGCTATTACTCAAGAATAGTGTGCCCAATGTTCAAGACAAAATATGGAATGTATAACGCTTTCTGAAATAGATTTTGCATCTCAAAGAAGCCTCAGGTTGACTGATGAAGAAAAAATGTCACCACATTCCATTGAATCTGTGAGACGAGTAAATGCAGACATTTATGTGCTGGTGTCTGTCTAAACAGTCCAGTAAAGAAAGTTCAGGTCCAGTCTTTAAAACCTTGAAGTGGAAGCAACTCATTATTTCTATATTATGATTTTTTATATAATGACAAGAATAATCTTTATTACTTAGTTCCTTACTTGGTATAAAATTACTTTTTGGAGTGATGAAACACCTCAGGCTTCGTCTTAGTGTATAATCAGTTTCAGCAGCTGTTCGTAGCTTCAGATACTACAGAGGAATAAAATTTAATTGCTTAATTAAACTCAAACCACAGTTGTTTTTTTAACAGGCAGGGGCCTGCCTAGCTTTAGGATACTCAAAGACAATCAGAGAGCAAAAATGACACTGCTCTTCACTCAAGGATGGTTGATCTAGGAGTGCTATGGAGATGCAAGGAAAAGCCAAAGGCCTCTTTTGGGAAACAAGTAGTAGTCTTCTTTCCCATTGTTTTTAACCTATTTTTTATCAACACAGCTTCTGTACAGACAAGTATACATAAATTAACTGATCAGCATGCATAAATTATTGGGAAAATTGATCAGTGCACCTAAGTTAATTGAAAAACTTGGGGACAGATCTTTGAACAGGGCACCCTGACTTGAGTTTGATTTATCTGAGTCAAAGTTCTGACTCAATTGGGTTTTTTAATTTCATTTTCTGTCTCGGGTATTTGTTGTCAACAGTTTTAATAAGCAGGCACAAACATGCACTGAAGCGGGCTGACCAATTTAGCTATCAAATTGGAAGACTTAAGCACATTTTTTCTAGTTTTGTACTAAAGTAAATTAACCATGTTGAGGCCTGCTACCTTTATTTTGAGAATTTCATTATTACTTCTGTCTCTTACTTATGAAATCTTTAAAAAATTCATGTATTTGCAGGAATCCTGCCTTTTATTTAATATCAAAATCTAGAAATACTATTAGTGTAATACATCAGGTTTGGTTTACAATTTTAATATTCAAAATTATTTTGTCCTCTATATATTACAATTAAATTATTATAACTTGTGATACAACTGATTAGAGAGAAAGTATCAGAAAGGAAAGAAATTGCACTTAAGAAGCATGACACTAGCCTAGATAATATTGTATAGAAAATTTATATAGTGAATTTGTTAGCCAACTTCCCAATTACCATAAATCAGTATGATTTGGTTTATTTCAGTGGACCATTGCCAAGTTCAGTAATACTTTACAATCAGATGAGGTTCTGTGTATCTGAAGAAAACCACTTTTTATCTATTATCATAGTACCTCATAATGTGTTATTTTTCTATTGAATACATTAAGTGGCAAAGTTTTTCTGTCTTTTTCATCAAGACAATTATGATTCTGAAAGCTCAGGTAGTCACTTAATAGCATTGTCTAAAGTATGTGAATATCTTAATTTCCCTAAAAATATGTTCTGAAATTATTGACATGTTTACATGAGGTGTTTTTGACATAGAGAGAAAAGTAGAAAAATCTACAGAATTATTAAGGTGGGAAAAGTCAGCACTACATTTTTAATATGCTTTTGTTTTATTTTAATATATTAAAATTCAGGGTGTTTGTAGATAATATTTACCTTTTTTTTAAATTCACTGTTAAATGTCTATGGATATAAATAGCACTTAAACAGATAAATAATTCCAAATAATTCTTCACATATCAATAGATATTGGTGTTTGATTTTTATATGTTACAAATCTATTTCATGCTTTTTAAAAGATGCCTGTAAACAACAAGACATTAATTTTTGATAATGAAACATCCAAGCTACCATCTATTGATAAGTCCACAGAGTGTTCTTTACTCTGCTGGTGCTTCAGTTTGGTAACAAAGTTAATTAGAATACACCTTGAGCTGAAGAGGCCAGTAATTTGATACAAAAGCATGAAAGTTCCCCCCTGAAGAGACAAAAACCTAGATGAAGAACAGGCTCCTATGGTCATCAGTGGTCCATGTTGTGTCTTGTGGGGCTCACCAGTGACCTATAAATCCATAACCTCATAACACAAAGTTTCAGTTAGAATTTTCAGAAATATATTTGTCTTTTATTAATGTTACCATGGTCTTTTCCATATGTTATACTTCAACCTTATTTTGTACAAAATGTTCAATTTCTTTCAGATGATCTCTGATATTTTAACTTCTGTATGTTCTCTGAACTTTTTCTAGCCTTGAAGACATTAACAATTTTAAATTACTACTTGTAAATTTTACTATTTCTCAAAAGTATCAATAGATTTGACAAATATTTCACTAATATCAAATTGGCAATGTCTACAGCTTCATTTTGACTACCTTACATTTCACAGAGTAGCTGTAATGAAAGACATCCATGAGTAGCAAACTACACATACATTTATACACACTAGAATTACTGTGTTTCACCCCCCAAATAAAACAATCTGGAGCCATCTCTTCTATAAAGACAGAAAATGACAGAGTTATGTTGGGTACTTCATTAATTCCTCCATTCAGGCATGAAGCGCCACAAATGTATGTTCATAGATTGTATTGTTTCCTGAAATGTACTTCAGTGGTACTCAGGAGCCCCACACAGGAGTAAGGAAAGACCAACAATTCAAGCTACATACCATGCTGTACGGGAAGGGTCTCGTGTAACTGTGGTTGTCTCATTTTAAGAACTAGAAATTCTTTGAAAAAGCTGTTGCAGGGAAGCACAGAGGCTTTTAGGCTGCCAAAGTCTCACAGTATAGGAGCTTAGAGGAAGAAAGGAAACCACATTTCTCATTTAACAGAGTTGATAAGAATATGACTTCCATCCTGCAAGACATTCCACAATCTATTTTCAGCATGAATTGAAGTGGGCATAAAATTAATAAGTGAAATGTGAGAAGAATCCAGTCAGAAACCCTAAAACATCTGTAAATACACTACAGGAATGCAGACTGCAGTAAGAGAATTAATACTATCTAAAAGTTACAATACCATAGGATGGGTGATGTATGTTCTCCTGTTTCAGTGTGGGGAACACACAAAATCAAACTAAAAAGCATACTTTTTTCTTCATAAAGGAGTTTTGCTTTTAGCTTTAGACCAGGCTTATTGATTATTCTTTGGCACTGGGAGGCTAAGACTGGGGATCTTAACATGGATCCAGACTGTATTATGTTCTCGGCAGACCGATTAGAGCTGTGATGACAGGGAAAACAGATGGACTGCTGACAGTTGGCATTACAATGAGTTGTAGGACTTACATAAATACTTCTGTTCAATATTCAAAGCCATTTTTTCCCTCCTTGGAGATAATGGAAAATCATTCCTTCCCGAGTGTTCCAAAACTAACCATTATCAGAAGTTACAAAAAAATTTCATATAAAGACTACCCCTTGTCCTGACTGTGTCCCTGTGATAATCTGGCTCTACTCCATGAATGAGTCTTGATCTTATTCAATCTGTCTAGTGAACAGAAAATGTAGTCAGGAAACTGGTCTGGATAGACCAATAGTAGCTTACTATGCACCACTCACTTGGAAGTGATATGAAGATCAGCTGCAGTTCCTATTGAAATTATTGACATTTTGGGAGCCATAAGCATTTTCAAAAGTATGGAGAGTTTTATAGATGTCTGAACTACAGACCTCTGTGGCTAACTTTAAACAGTCCTTTTTGGAAATTTTTACAGAACCTGTCCCTTATTTCTTTAAATAAACATTCAAGACCTCTTCAAGCATTAGAAGTTTTTCATAAATAGAAATATTATATTAGTCAGGAGACTTTGTGAAGAACATGTTCAAAGTGTTTAACTCCTACCGAATTTTGACAGACTGTACACAGTGTTAAAACCTTGCATGGTGGTTGACTCCTGGAGAAGTATGGCAGATTTCTTTCCAGAGTGAAATTTACACACACTCTTAATAGCAGAATTATTTAAACTGTCTTCCTATCATACCTTTTGTTACACCAATAATACCAACAAATACAAGATCAAAAGGATTATTAAAACTGATTAAAAGTTTGATAGGGCAATATATTTGAAGAGGTGGCCAGGATCTGTAATTGTCGAACTTTCCTTTAAAGGGAGCCCTTTTCTCTTTAATTTCATGGTTGACTGGAATTTTCAGCCTGAAAATATATCCAATGCTCCATGAAATTTACTTGTCTATAAAATGTCTACTCCTGTTAACATGAACAAATAGATTTTCACTATAGTTGGATACATAAAGTAAAACAAGAAATAATTCTGGTCTTTTCAGAATCTCATCCTTTGACCGCAAAAGAAGAAAATATGTAATGCTGCTTTTTAGCAAGGAAAGGTACAAATTTTTATGTACTGGCCTTTCTTTTCACTTTAGAAAATTTTATTTTTCCTGTGTCATTATGGGCTTTAGCAATAACCCAGACAAGTAGAAGCCCTGTAATCATCTAATATTGAGCCAGAAGTTACAATCTAATATCACTGTACAAATTTAACCAATAATGTTAGTTAATGAAGGCAATAAACCAAATAAATTTTTATGACAGAGAATAAAACATCCTATCTAGAAATCTACTAATTGAAGTTTCAAAACATCTTTAAAACTTCTTTTGCTAAGCAAGCGAGTCTAGTCCTGTCTTTGTGTGAGGCTATCACAACTGCACAGGTAAGTACAGAGTTTTCATTAAACTAGCCAACCAGAGAGCAAGGATCTCCTAAAAATGCATTTCACCTATGCTTTGGTGATTTAAAAAATGACAATTAAGTCAGAAGAAGAATTCTGTTTCTCTGAGGTAAATGTATGCAGTCTTCCAGTCTGTCAATGCCACCCCCTTGATATTTGAGCTCAGATGGTTTGTCAGTGTATTTTATTGGACTCTGCAAGGGTAAAAGGGTTAGAACCAGAACAAAAGAAAGATTTTTTTTTTCTATTTATTATATCGCCTGCTGCCCTTCTTCAGATGAAATCTCTCAACTTTCAAGTTCCATGAACAGGAACAAATCTCCTTCAAGATATTTTAGGGTTATAATCAATGCATATTAGCATTTCTGGATTAACTGTCCAGGGGAGTACCATTGTCACATAGTGACAAAATTAGTGTGTTACCTCTTTTGCACTGAGAATGTAAAAATGTGCCTACTACAAAGTTGTATGTTGAATTCAGAATAGTGGCCAAATAGAGGTACTGTTGGATGAAGAATAAGGATAACTCAGAACCTTCCTGGTATAAAAATTTAAAGATTATCTATATACCTAATTTTAGGTAGAATTTGCCCTGAGTAAAATCAATACTAATATGCAGAGGTTTAAACGTGCGTAGGGCAAAGCCTAAGACTGAGTTATTCCTGGGTCAGCAGATGTCTCTTTTTAGTGCTTATGTGCAAAACACCTAGCAAAGTTCAACTGCAGTTTTTTACACAAAAAAATCACATTGCAAACATTGTTCAAGCATTGTGAATGATGCCCTGAAGAAGGTAGGTGGGTAATGGTGATTAAAACAGAAACTGTATTGTAGTTAGGGATGGGAACCACATGAACAGATTTCCACATGGACCAGAGAAAAATTTTGGAGTAAACCTTGCCGTGCTAGGTGAAAACATGTTCCTGACTTGAAAAGGATGAGCTTTTCTCTTTTTTTTTTCGTCCTTTTATTTTTTTCCAAATGAAGAGCACTGTTGCTTGCAATATTTTTCTTACTTTGCAGAGTTTAATTAGAAGCAAATAAATTTAGAGCAAAAGAAATCTTTTTTGGCTAGTCAGACAAGGACACCTTTGTCCTCATTAAATCACATTCTCCATTTTCAAAGAATCTTGTCTGTGTTTTTTTTTGCCTGTAGTTTTCATCCCAGCTCATGCACTGGTGACCCTCTATTCCTTATGGTATATATTCTTTCATGCACTTTAGTAGAAATGTAGTCAGAGCAAAAAACTAAGCAACAGCCACACAGAAAAATAAGTTATAATCAGACTCACAAAACACAATAAGAAATACAATGGTTTATATCTTAGCACATATATAGGTAAGGGACAAAATTCTAATGCCTTTTGACAAAAATTTTAAATCTATATAAAATATTTTAAAAGCCAATCTTTCCCTGCTGTGAAAATTCCTAATTACTGATCTGATTAAAATACCTGCTATACTATAAAGATTTCAGCACAACTGTTTTCTTCAGGAGTTAGTAACAATAAGTTAATCAATATAAAAATCACTGTGTATGTATTTTACCCATATAATCCTGGTTTTTTTGTTGTTTTTCTTTTTTTTTTTTTTTGTCACTTTATATATTGGCAATATTACCCGACTTAACAGAAACAGGGCAGAGAGTTCCAGACATAAAGCTGTACAGAAAATATTCACTGACACATGCAATTACAGTATGTTCATTAGTATATGATCTTTGCAAAATAAACAATGTGAATTGTGCCATGCTTTTTCCCACCCTTATCTTTTTTGTTTTGTTTTGTTTTTGACAAGTACTGAAGACATTTGGCCACAAAAATTACTGAATGCACCATTATTGACATTGTAATCAACTTTCTGTTCACTGGCCCATGTTTTAATCTTGCTGTGCTCTACTGCTCTTTTTCATTTGCTTGATACTCTTAAATGAGACATTTCAAAGAGTGGCCCTTTCATGTACATGAACTCTAACCAGTCTTTTTCCAGCCTAAGGAAAACCTTCTTGTTTTCAGCATCCATTTTTCTTAAAACTACATTTGAATTAGATAGTGTTTCTTCTTCCAGCCCACTCTTGTATCTTATCTTACAGTTGGGGTAGAAAGGTTGAAACCAGGACAATACCAAGCTAGCAATTCTAAAAATATAAAGAAAAAAACTGAAACAAAACTACAACCAATCAATCAAAAGAATCCACTCTTGAAACTGCCTTGAAGGAAACTCGTGATTCTCAAAAATTATAAATGGAATTTAACTGTTTATAAATATAACTAGAAACTTGATCATAGGTAAAACTCCATCTCTTGCTTGCAAAATGGAAGTGACAGCACATTCCTTCTTTAGGTGCAGCCAGATGACCGTACTGTCCCAGGAGACAGCAGCTCCCTGGGGTAAGGCACCAGGAGGGTAAGAGGTTCCATGCATAGGGCAGGGCAGGCCTGGTAGCCAGGGCTCATTCCATTTAATTGTTTTATCTTGAGAACATTGAATTCTGGGGAGAGCTCAGGTACTTCTTTTCCCCTATCTCAAAAGTTCAGAGCTATTAAGTAACAAAAAAATTATGAACTTTAATACCAAGTCTTTGTATTTCATTTCAGGGAACTCCCTGTGGTCTTCACAGGGACATAACAGAGGTAAAGGTAATAGTCTGCAGTCTATTTATAAATTACATAGAGATAAAGAATGGATAGAAGAGTATGTGTAAGAAATAGAGAGGTGGAAGTGTAGTAAACATGGAAATAAATCAGGAAAAAAAATGGAGCTTAGTGAAACTGTTTGCAGCAAGAGAAAAAGACAGAGAAAATAAAGTAAAAAGTAGAATTTTCCCACCAAAAATAAAAAAAAGCTATCTTAAATTTACATTTATTCTTGTTTTCTTTTCTTCAGGCATCTCTGTACTAAACATGAACAGTATTAAACTCAGCCATCCAAAATGCTAAAACATATATATAGAAAACACATTGCAGATAACTAAATAATGTTTGGCAGAGTAGCTAAATATGAGTTTAGGCAGATGTACTCTCTTACCTTACAGTGTTATCTAGAAATCATTAAAGTTCATAAACTCATGTATGTCTACTGATACCAGTGGAACTGGGGTTTTTCGGGTTTTTTTGTTGGTTTTTTTGTTGTTTTGGGGGGTTTTTTTTGTTTGTTTTGTTTTGCTTTGTTTTGTTTTTGGTTTTTTTTGTTTTTTTTTTTTAATGGACATATTCGGGGAAAAAAGAACTAGGCAAAAGCCCCTTTAGTACAATTCTACAGCCCAATGCTAGTAAGCAAAAACATCTCAACACTTGCATGGCCTGGCTGAATGCTGCTGCAATGTCTCTGCTTTGTATCTATGGAAACATTTTCAAGTTTCCCAACACCTCCTACACAGGAATCCTGGTAGATTTAAATTGAAGTAGATTTACCAAGAAACATGACCTAAGAATAGTTCTAAAAAAGAAAATAATCTTATCATGCAACACCTGAAAGTTTTACACTTCTTTGGTGAAACACACAATAAATTGTGGCCAATGCTATTCTTACTCTAAAGAAACTTGTCTAATTCAAGACAGATTTCAGCTGCTGCTTTAATTAAATGTCCAACGCAGAAAAAACAGACATTCTTCTATTCTTTGGACCTCGCCTAGATTCATGGAGACATTTGTAGACGAGGAAATTCATCTAGCTTATAAAGACAAGGACTTTTTGACTGATTGCTTGTTTAATAAAGGATCTTTCCATAATTGATGGAAAATTCCAAATGTAGTTATAATGGCAAGTCAGACCTAACATAGCACATTAAAAATAAAATTATCCACCCACTCATGAAGTTGTAACCTTTCTTATAATAACACCAACATTAAAATAGCCAACATTCTCTACATTTTTACTCATCTATTAATCACAAACAGACCAAATAGAATCTAATTTGAAGAAAATTCCCTTGGTGTTAGTAGAGACTACTGCAAAACAATTTTTTGTATTGTTTTGTTGCAAAACAAAAGAAAAATATCCACAGTGAGTGATGTGGTGACTGATCTGATGCCTAAGAGAAGGAAGATGTCATCTTTATGTCCAAAGGAGACAAGTATTATCTAGGGAATTATGGAACTGTCTGTTTCACAGACAGACCTTAAAATTGCAGAAGTCACTTCATATTAATCATTTGGGGACATTTCTGTCTCTCTTTCTCAATAAAAGTGAGAATATTAATAACTTTTGTCAACTTATAAACTTACATTTTGAAGACCAAAATTAAATAAAATTATATGTATCATCTAAATTTCTAACAAAGTCCAGGTTATATTTCCAGTAAACCTATGTGAGCAAATTGCTGTGGGCTAAGACTAACTAAATACAGAAAAAATATTTCTATAGATGTTTGAGAAGTGATTCCTATAATTTGATTAAAATTAAAAGCAGACACAAAAAATTGTTGTTATCAAAACCATCATTGCTTACTGGAGAGAGAAGTTAAAAGATTATTCTTTTCAGTGTAACTCTGGCAAATCCATTCTTTCCTCTGTGCTCATGAAAACAATAATTGGTGATAGCTTCAGTTCACAGAACAACATCAGGAAACTTGGCTGGCAAAAGCAGGAAAAATAAAGGAAATGCTATAATAAAGGACTTAAATTCTTTTTAACTTTTGTTGCTGCTTCTTATTTTCTTTGTTTGAAAGACAGGTGTCTGCTAAGAAAGGTAGGAGCTTCTCTTTGAAATGGAGAATGTAAAGGCCCTCATTCCAAATTATTATAATTTTGAAAATAAGGGGCTCTTAGGCAGAGATATGGGAATAGCACTAACAGCTCTTTACTAGGAAAATTAAAAGACATACAGTATTACAAAGAACAAACCCAAAACACTGACCGAGTCAGAATACAACCTGACACCCTGTCAGTCAGGGTGTTGGTAGCAGTCCCATTAAATGGTGGCTGCAGTCCTCCTGGAATGACAGATGTGGTTCTGGTGAAGCAGTAGTCCTGTAGAAGAGTGCCATTTTCCTCCAAAGGTCCAGAGATTATGTGGAAAGGTCCGGTTTTCCTCTGGAATCCAGTGGAAAAAAGGCTACTTTGGTGTTCCAAATCTCAGTTCTTGTTTAGGTAGGAAAGATTTGGCTTCTCCCCTTGGGTGGAGCATCTCCCAGAGGGATGATATAATTTTATCAGTCATGCAGTGGAACTTAATGGCTCATTGACAGCTGATATTTTTATGGAGGAAGGATGGGTTGTAGAAAAGATAAAGATGACTGCCCCACCAGGTTTTAACAGATGGCCCATTAGCAGAGAATATATCCCATGGAGATAAGGATCACTGCCCTACCTGGTTTCAACAGATGGTGATAGAATACCTACTTTTGGTCACATCCTGTATTGCAACTTATGACAGCCTTAATGCCTTTCATGGCATTATTTAGGGTATCTGAAATGTTCTTTTAATGTCCTTAGACATGAATGGATCAGTGAACAAGTACATTGGTTCTGTAGGGATTCAGACTGGATTTGGTCTGAAGAACTCAGAGAAAATTGAAGTGCTAGGAGGGAATGAATATTGGGAAATAAGTACTTCACAAAAAGTAAATATTTGCTGATACTCATCAACAAAAAGACCTTTATTCAAAATACTTTTATCTAAAAGATGTCTTATTTTGCTGAGTACTTGTGTTTTGATTTAAGAAGTCTCGAAGAAGTTTAGGGACATAGGCCAGTGACATCTTATGAGCATGAATATGCACTGTTTTGTTAGAATCTGAAACCCCATTCTCACCTCTAACAGAGAACATAGGTCTTCAAGTAGAATATGTAGAAGGAAACTTATATAAATGCACTCTTACAGATGGCTGGAAAAGATACATTCAAGATCTACATATTGTCTTAACCTCTTATGATACTTTTCTTTTTTTCCTGTAGAATTCTTCCCCAAATATTTAAAGAAACAAAATTTGATTTTTGCATGAACTTGCAAGAACTGAGAAACTCAGTTTCTTTTTGATTGTGAGGTTTAAACAGAAATTAACATACTCACTATGCAGAAAATTTGATGTTTATAGAATACTGTACATAGTTGCAGATTCTCTAAGCTCTCTATATATACATGTTTCTGTGAGCACAAATGAAATATTGTACAGTGTAGAATATTACTTTAGAATATTACTTTATTGAATGAGTTTTGAAATTACTCTTTATTCACTGAAATCGATCCTAAAAGAATTCAAATAAATAGAAATCTCCTAGTGTTTACAATTTATATGTGCTTGAAACAAAGCACCATTCCTACAGTCTGCTAGAATAAAAAGAGAATATTCTGTTTAAAACAGTCTCTTGTGGTTTTGTTTTAAACCAAGACAAGTGCAGAAATAATTCTACAAACTGTTGTTCCATAGGAACAGCCAAAACTGAGAATTGAAAACCAAAGTGTATATAGATGGTGATGGGATTAAACCTTAAACTGAATAGTTGAGTTATGGATTTTAAAAACAGAGGTAACTCATTGGAGGTCTCATTAAAACCAACTCCCCTCAGGTATTTTGGAGCATTGAACATTAATTCAGATCACTAATAAACTGACAACAGGGAATAAACCTCATTGAGAGGAAAATACACTTTGCCTTTTTGTTCTGTAATATCTCCTAATCTAGGTCCACAGTGCAGGTGCTTCACAATTCTTCCACTACAAAATGTAGTTGATTGAGAAGTGTATGAGTTTTTATCATTCCTTCCCCAAATGGTTGCACATAGCCAGATTGTTTTTCGTGTGCATCTGAACTACGGAGAGGACAAGTCACAGGTGGGGAAAAAAGGCAAAGGAAACAGCAATATATGCCTATATAATTTCAATTAATTCCATTACCGTTTTTTACTTTTGACAGCATGAAACACTTTCTGCTCTCTTGCTTGAAGAGATCAACAGTCTTTTTCACATGTTACCTTGCAAGAGATTTTATGAGATATACATACCTTCTTTCCAAAGCACCCCAGTGAACCGGCAGTAAACACATTATGGAAATCCTAAGGCAGCATTTTGAGACAGACAAAAATACCTTAATAATAATAATAACAAGCAGAATAATGAGCATTAGGTAGGAAACTAAATTTTGCTTGGATATTGTGAGAAGTTTAAATAAAATGTGAAATATTTTCAGTTATTTACCTGCTTTCTTGAGCCTTTGGGAGAGACAAAATTACTCTCTTATTTTCCATGCATTCAATACAGAGCTGTAACTGAAGTGCATGTCCTATTTCTTGCTACAAAATAAGAGGTAAATAAAAGATTCTGTTGTTTCTTTTCCAGTCTCTGTCCATTCCACTTTTTTACCCTGGAGATGAATTCAGCCTGTATCTCATCAAATGATTCTTATCAAATATAATGATCTTTTTAACAATATCAGATTGTCATTTCAATTTTGTGCATGTTTTATTCTGATAACTTTTCCCTTCCTCATGCAGCTTTATATACTGATAGTGCAAGCTCATCTTTTCAATGTAATTTTCAGTTTCTAGTATTTTGATTGAGTAATAGTAATCAAAAAACAATTCAAATAACATCTTCAAATATTCTTTTCATCTTCTCTCTCTTAGACAAGTGTTGGGGTTTTTTATTATTTTTAATATCCACAGCCTGTGAGCTGCTGGAAAACATATGGCTAATATAAAAGCCAAAATTATTTATTAATATTTTGTTCTATTGGCAGGTCCAGAAAAAAATGGGCCTAAACCCAGGAAGGGGAAATTATCGGCAGAAGAGCCTGAAGAACATGTCTCAGAAGCAGGAAGTTCTGAGTGTACTTCCTACTGTCCCATCCTATCCTGCACAGAGTAAGGAGTTACCAGCTAGCTTGCCTGCATTTGAGCTCTATGGGAGACTGAAATGCTAATGGTTAATGACTCAAACACTTGACCATTTGCAAAAGCATCAAGTACTTTGCTGATGAGGTGCAAGGGAAGAGCCTAGGGGCAGAGGAGGTGAGCGCCCACCACTGGAGGCTACAAACTGGGTTTTGAGACAGATAAGCAAGGAGGTCAGGAAGTCCATAAGAGGCAGGATAATGCTTTTGATCATGCCAATGTCCTCCTTGATTCAACTAGTCTTCACACCCTGGGGAACCACCAGGACACTCAGATATAGGCCTGAAAGTATTAATCCCTTCAGAAATGATAATTGGGTCAACTAAGCTGACATGAGAGGCATCTGTCATGTCTTAGAAGGGTTAGTAAACCATCAAAGACCACTGAAGTGGCCCCAGACTCATTTCTAGGGCCTTCCATAAGGGAGCTGCACATGAGCCATAGTGTTACTTCAAGCAGTGTAAAACTCCTCCTTCAGGGGAGATACCTGGGCATCCCCACCTGAACCTAAACATAAATTAACCTGTTGAACTATATGTTTCATGGGTTTCCCCCACATCAGACAGATCAAGACTGCAACCATCACTCTGATCAATGTGATTTGCTAATTTGCTACAATTAAGTCTCTTCTCGGGTGG
Source organism: Cinclus cinclus (assembly GCF_963662255.1). NCBI lineage: Eukaryota > Metazoa > Chordata > Aves > Passeriformes > Cinclidae > Cinclus > Cinclus cinclus. The sequence continues at coordinate 73,470,752 of NC_085046.1, forward strand.
TGATACATGTCCTCCCCATTATCTACTATTATCCTTTCTTTTCCTTATATATTTTCTTAATATCTTTATACTTTTATATTGGGACATTATTATAGATAGTAACCAAAATAATTTCTACATACCTCCTTTCCATCGCAGCCAATTTGTTATAGGATAAAATCTATCTATTATCTATCTATCTATCTATCTATCTATCTATCTATGAACACTGGTCATTAACTATTGTCTCATTCTAACCTTCCTCAACAGATCTATTAACAAGAACCTGAGTTACTCTCCCCTTCAGGGGCTGTTTGTAATAAGCACCCTCTGCATTACTGTGTGCTATACATTTATAGTAGAATTTATCGATGCATTTAGCCTGTCATGTTCATGCCATTAATGTCTCTATATCCAATCTCTTTCTTATTATATCAGTGTCTTTGGGCCATTAAAAAGAGAGATATTTTGTAAGAATGGCTAGTTCATTAAACACAAATTTGGAGTAAATGGATTCTTTCCAAAAATTGAAAGTGTGATCTTCTATAATCATATGCATTATGATATTGCACAGCATGGCTCCTATGACATCAGTGACTCATATTCTCTAAGGACACCAGTATTCTGAGCTCATAGAGATTTCAAATTCAACTTTCCACCTGAAGAGGAAAATATCTGCTTCATCACTCTTGCAGTATAGAGGCAGAGTAGGACTTCAAATTAATTAGAAACATCACTCTTTAAAACTTTGGAAACAATCTATTATTGATTTTCAGTAATTAATGTCTTTCATTCAGTGTTTGCTTTTAGGTCTGATAAGGGGCCTGAATTTCACCCATTTATAAAACTGACCTGTCTGGTTTTAATACATACACCCGTTTTGAGTTAGGGTCACCACATACAAATTTCAGTTGTTTTTTCCAGATCAGTGTATTCTACATTAAATAAGTTCAAATACATGCTTAGTCAAGACCCTAGAAAAGAAAGCTAAGTCCTTGAAAAGTAAAGAGTGAAAACAGGGAACAAAAATGGAAAATATAGGGGAAAATTGTTGCTGAAGATATCCACCAAGAGAGAGGTGATTGTCTAAGACTTTGCTTTAAAGGACAGCTTAAAGAGGTAGGACCTGAAAGAAACCTGAGAAATAAATCACAAACATAAATGATTTTTTTTTATTTTACCCTGACTTGTCTTACTGAAGCTCAGACTCTTCCTAATGTACTCTTCCTGGTTTTAGTTTTCCTTAAATCTTGCTACTTCACAGGTGGTGTGCACCAGGGTAGAGGGAGGAAGTTGGGTGGTGCAGGCTTCTGTCTAGATCTCAATGAAGAAAAAAGCATGACAGAAAAAAACATAATAAAACAGTGGTTTCAGTAATGAGATAGAAATAAGACGTAGGATAGTAAATTCTGCATTCCTTCAGAAATAAATGCTATACAGAGCATAAATATATTTAATACTGTTAGGACAGTAATAGAAGAGAATCGCATGCAGGAATGTGAAGCATAGCTCCAGCAGTGATGGCTATTTCACCAGCTCCTTTGTCAGATCCTGAGTTGTTTGGAAATAATGGTCTTGGGAGGAGCTTTGGGGATTTTCAATGATCAGGCCTACTGAGCATGGAAAAATGGTATGATGATATAGAAGCATAGGAAAAATAGTCTGTTAGAAGCATAAAAAAAAAAAAAATTCCTGTTTCTGTGTGAGTCAGATTGTCTTACCTGGTAGCATCCTTTTTGTCAAACACATTGCAGTAAATGGTAGACCTGTATCATTTTACTGCACTGTCAGTTCACAATTTTAAAAGAGCATGGCTGGGCCTCAGGGGAAAATAATTATATGAGTGTGGGATGCAGCCCCATGGGTTAGATTTAGAAGAGCTGAGGGAAGAGGGGATTTGTGGAGAGTTATTAGAGGAGAATGGAACGTCCTCTGCTGAAGTACACCCCTGGAAAGGCCTGTGGAAATGAAGTGGGACAGAGATTCTGGAGAAGGAGCTATAAGCTCATCCATCATACATGGCAGATATCATTGCTGAGATTAGATAGAGATGGTGGAAAGATTTCCTTAGCAACACAGAATGGGCCACAGACTCAATAGTAACTCAGGAAGCCAAAGAAAGTCTCTGCAGTAAATAGCAAAAATGAAGAAAAAGAAAAATATCTGGAGAAATTTTTGTCATAGATCCAGGGTGTAAGGGCACTGTGTTTTTGATCAATTTATCAATTCTTCCTGATGATTTGTCTTTTGTAAACATAGTATGCCAAATTTTTCCACATATCTGATAGTGATCTTCTGCTTTGAAGACTGTGATATATAAATCATTGATACTTGTCTTTTCACTTGTCAGGGCACCATGAGGGCAGGTGGTTCCCCTGGGTGTTTGATTGAAGGGTTGGAGGGAGCTTTAGGCACTGAAAAGAAACCATCAGAGCTGATGCCTTCAGAGCCCTGGACATTCATTTGTTTCATTTATCCATTATGAGATTGAACATTTCTCAGTTCAAAGAATTTTCTTTTATTGAGATAATTCTTTTTGTGCTCTAATAAAATATATTTAATAATATGCCCCCAAGCTATGGAGTTTTGTGGCCTTCTGTAATGAATGAAAGCTTTTTCTCATTTCAAAGCTCTGTTAAAATGGAGTCTCAGTGCTATTGCAAACAATTGTGAATATCGTAATGACACAGGTTTATTGTCAAAAGGTGAGTGCATATTTTTTCAAAGATTGTGCATAGCTGAGAACACTTTCACACCTTATATGGGATAGTTACACTCATTAGGGTTTCTGGATAAATCAAGCAATCATTTGATGTCAAAAAATCTTCAGAGGAAGCAAAGGCAGCAAATTTGTTCCCATGAAAGCTGAGGATCTGGAAAGATATCGTAACAGTATCAGAACTAAAGTGTGTCGCTGAGATCATGAGATACTTTCTAAGGAGCTCTCTATAAGTCCTTGTTACCTGTATGGTAGAAAAGGATAATTTTTAGAAGCTATAGAAACTGAACAGTAATACCCAATGCCACACATCGACACATTGACACTTCAGAACTCTGTAAAACCGTTTCAGAGAGAGCACATTTACTTCTCCATCGCAAGATAAGTACCTCAGTATTTGCTGCCTCTCCCTCCCTTTCCTCTTACGATTTCTCCTGACAGCTTTTGCACATTTATTTTATCTTGTAGCCATCAGGTGTAACATTTGGATACAGTTTAATTACTTCATTGCACTTCACACCTTCATTACAGCTCAACAAGTCTGTATTTCTGGAAAACAGGGATTTCAGGTTTTCATACCTTCAAAAATTCCTACTTGCATAGATGAACTTTTCATTCATCTGCTGTTGAAGCATTGTGTCAGCCTTAATTTTGATCAATACTTTTGTGCTTAATATATTAATAGACAATTACTTGAATATATGTACAAGGGGAAAAGTTACTATCGTACCTAAATACTAGGAAAACAGCAGGAGAAAATTGAAAAGGCAGACTAGTGTCTTTGAAATCTTACTTTCTGGAAAGTGTGTAAGTGTTTGGGGGTCCTCAGAAATCCAAACAAAACCAACCAGCCAAAAATACAAAAAACACAAACCCAAATAGTTTCTATGGTGGGTTAGCTTCAGTAGGAGAGCTACATCTGGGAAATAAGAATCAAAACATATGGAATCAGCTAGAATAATTTTATTGTGTATAAAAAATAGATTAGAGTGGCAGCAAGAAATTGCTTTTATTTAATAGATACAATCCACATCATGAGATTATTCATTGTCCTGGCCTGTATCTCATCTTTTACATGAAAGACTCACATGGAAGAAAACTCAAATCACAAAAGGGCAATTTGATCTATGGGTTATTCTCTCAGTTCCTCTGTTAAAGCTCTCAGGAAAGGTGCTAGCGACTGATATAGAGATACTTTTTTGTTGTTGTTGTTGTTAGATACAACTTGAAGTAGCATTAATTATATTTTTTGTGGAACTTCAAGATATTATCTTTGACGCTATCAACAATTTAAAAGTATAGATGCAAAAAAATAAATACTAAAATAAATATAACAGGAAATAAAAGGTTATCCAAAATGTTTAAGATAACAAAGTTTGTTTTGAACAATAGTTTACAGTAAGGGATTTGTTGATTTTAAGCCAAATGAATACTGAAAATTTTCTGAACTGTATTTATAATAGTATCAAGCAGACATTGAATGGGTTTTCCCTAATATATCCAAAACAAATAGCAAAACCACTTGCAATAAAATATGCACACTAAACAAAAATTGATCAGAAGTCCAACTATTGGCTGCTTTACACTCAGTGAGCAAATAAGTATTTGGGCCAAATACCATTGGTATCACCAGTCCTCACAGAATTGCAAATGCATAATTTTAAAATATTGTTCCACTTGAGTTATTTATTTTTCCTACTTAGGGAAAGTTGAGAGAAGAAATAAAGTTTTCCTTGGAAATAAAAAATACATACAGTGGTAGTTTTTGCTGAAGCTACACAGTATTAGATATTCATAAACTGATATACTCTTCACTAATTTACTTACACATTCTTAAGTTGTACTTTAAAATATTGAACTATTTCTTACTTTAAATGGAGTCTAGAGCTTTTACAATTAATTTAAAATATTGCAAAAGAGATGAAGGATTAATGAAGCTTTTCAGAATGTCAGGAAACAAACTGGATTTGCTTCAGTTTAAATTTTGATTGGAGATCAGTTTGGCATATTAGGATTTGGAAATTTCCGCCTTTCTTGGCTCACCAGATGCTAACTGACTTCATCTGACAGACTGCATGTACCTTGGATAGCAAATGACATCATGATGTGGCATTTCCAAGGTGAATGTCACCACTTGCTAGCAATAATTTGTGCTAATGTAATACCTCATGCAAAACACCAGACACTCCTTCAGCTATAAATAGTGATTCCAGACTATGGTAGGCAATTTGACTGACAAGCAAGGACTTGTGACAGCAGCAAGATGCATCAGCTCAGCAAGGGCACTGAAGAAAACTTCAGCAGAGTACCACTGCTGTTACAAATCTACAGAATTAAATGGGCGAGAAACTCCTCCAAACTTTGCATGCAAGTTTAAGGATTGCAGCTCAACAATCTCTTTTCTGTATTCTTGCAGATAAGAATATATACATTCTCATGTGAAATTCAAGAAACCTAAAAAGGGATAAAAACCTATCTTTCAAAGCTTTGTCCCACAAGATCCATTTGTCTGTTCCTCTTAGTTACTCTACACAGCATTAGACACCAAAACCTTTACACAAGCCAAGGGAAGGGTCAGGTTCTTCATAATGTCACAATATTGAACCTGAAACAGTGTAAATAGTAGTTGATATGAAATGTGTCTCAAATTCTGCTCCACTCAGAAGTTTAATGAAACTTGCGGCACAAGGAGAACCTCTAGGTTTTCAGCAATGTGAATGTTGTTGATTAAACCTTTATTTTCCCCTTAAGAAAAAAGAGAGAAACCATGCATTTCTTTCAAAATATATTTACTGTTCTATGTACCTCTGTAAATCTAAACCTTCTATTTTTGTTCCATGTATGAAATTATAATAGCTATTGATTCTGACTTCAAAGTGTAGCAAAAAAAATCATGAAGTGCTCAGAAACATGGTGAATTTCATGTACTAATCAATTTGAAGTGTCATTCTTATTCTAGTGTTACCTTCCAAAATAAACACTCTCCTATACACATTTTCTTTATACAATCCTGAAATGCTAGAAATAAAAAACCTATTTAACACAGAAGTTAAAGATTCCATAGTATCAAAAAAAAATTCCAATATGCAACATACTTCAATTCTGTAAGCTTCATTCAAAACCTGAAAATCAGAAATATCTGTATAGACAATCTAAACCTTATGAGGCTAAACTTTCTGCCCTGTGCATTTCAGGAAAAAAGCAAAACAAAACAAAAAAATACCAACAAAAGAATCACTAGAATGAAAGCATATCTTTCCAAATCTAACCTAACAGTTGTACCACTGAATTGATGTAGACTTTTCTTTTTACTAATGTAAGAATAAGAAAACTGGTAATGTGCAAAATGTGGAAGCAATACTGGTTTTTATGAAAGGTCCCTGATTCACCCAGAGGTTTGAGGTGTATTTGGCTTCACTTGTTCCTTAAAAAGAGCTACACAAGGAAGATACATAGGGAAAAATCAAAGTAACAAGAGTAGACTAGAGAGAAATAACAAAGGTCCGGTTCTGTGACTCATTAGCATCTTACCTTTGCAGGTAGGACTCTGAAATCTCTTTAGTGGGCTGCCAGAAGCTTCTTGACCTGCAAGAAATTTTGCACAGGTCTCAGCCGATTTTCTCTTCCTCCCCCCAGTGAAGCCTGGCTTTCTGCTCTCTGTTCCTCCACGCAGCTGCTCTCTGCTCATCTGCAGACTTTCAGCCCCTTGATCTCTCTTGCTGACTCTTGTTTGTTCTCCCTTTCCCACTGCTTCTCTGCTTGAAGTACCTGAACACTCTTCTCTCCAAGGAAGATTTGGTGACTGCCCAGGGAAGAAGTGCTCCACAGAGGCTTTCACTATTCTTGCACTTACTCCAAAATGGACTTTCGCAAACACACTGGAAACAAGCCATAGATACCAGGAGTCACCCCATGTAACGGCAGTAGTTAAAAATCCAGTGTCAAGTGAAGTGAAGTCTATAAGTGAATGGAAAATCTTTATCCACATGAGTAATATTGCCTTACCAGTGGAAGCTTTCTGCTCACTTTGACAAAAAGACACCAGATTGCATTACAACTCTGAAAGAAAAATAATTCTGTTTAACTGAAAGTTTGTATTTAACACTATATCGTAGAATATGTAATTTGACTCCAAGAAATTATTTTAAATGTATGGTACAGAATCTCATAATAAAAACTGCTCTAAATTGCAGGGCTGTCTGTCCTTCATATGTCCATTTGTGTTAAAAAAGCATCTCTGTCAAAGAACTTTTTGACTATTCTAAGAAACTTATGTCCCTGCTGATTGTTATGTTCCTCTGAATACGACAACCTTCAGAAAAGAAACTCAAAACAGATTCTCCCCTCCCTATTCAATTCTGCTGAAATAGGCCCTTTAATGAAAGCTCTGGCTGATTTAACAATTCTGACCTCTTATGCTGAGCGCTGCCAGTCATGCTGCATTATGTAACAGATGTAGTAATTCTACATTACATGTCAAATCTAATGCAAAGTTGTGTCACATTTCAGGGATGAACATTGCAGATGAATGCAATGAAGGTTTTTTATTTTTTTTTTTTTTTTTAGCAACGAAACCTACAAACAGTAAACTTGAGATTTACAAGACTTGTTGTAAGATTTTTTTTGGGAAATAAAAGTATCCTATAATGAACAAAAATATGTTTTTCAAGATTTTTATTACCATTTAATGCTGATTATATTTTTCTTTTGTAAGTATAGTCCAAAATAAAAACACATGTAGAAGAAAAGGACAGTTTTGACTTCAACAAAATTTATCCAATCTTGGAACCAACTAGTGCAAATTCTGTGATTTGAGAAAGACTGTATCCCTCCTCTTGAGTCTGACATCCAAAAGAATGGGAATAAAATAAATTATTATTCTCATATATTGTGAATATAGCCCTAAATAAATAAAATTGAATGATTACTGAGATTGGCTTATATTAGAATTTATTCTATGCCACTGCATCTGGCCATGGAGAAAACGTCCTACTTATATAAATTATTGGAAGATTCATTCAGGATGCTCATTGTAACTGTGACTAAGTAACAAACATGTAAAAATTTTAAAAAGTTAGGAAATCTTAAAATACATACATAAAATACAATAAATCTGTTCTATGAATACTGGAAACGTTTAAAGATATTTTTAATTATGGTTCCAAATAAACAGTTGGCTCCTGTTGGCTAATTAAAGAGAGACATTTAGTTTCTCTGTTACCCTTTTTGGTCTAGCTTACATTTACTGCTGGCCTCAAGCTCCCATAGGTATTCTGCCTTGTGGCTGTCTACTAAGAACCTTGAGAACCTTTCAAATTTCAGAGCTATGTAATTTCACACAATTTACTCCACATACTCATCTACCTGCCTCTTCTTTACTTTGCTTCCATGCCATACCTAAGCCAAAATATAACCCATTTAGGGTCTCCTGCCATAGTTTCTCTTGTGCTCCAGGAGTCCATTTACCCAAACACATTTATATTCAGCCAATCAGCTACTGACTGGAAATGGATATTGCAGAGTGGCAAGAAGATAACTTCACCCTACAAAAATGAACTCGTGGATGGCTTTGAGTGCCATGGTATTTTCCTTCTAAACCTCTTTTCCTACCATTGTGGACTATTTTTAATGCCAGAAAATAAAAATATTTACTGCAAGGTTTGCAGACTGTTGGTGAGAACAGACTCCACAGTTCCTAGTGCAGGAGCTGTGCTTCTCCGAGCTTACAAGTGCCCTGATGGTTACATGCTCCAAAACTGTGGTCTTGTGTTGCAGCTCTGTCCCCAGTATGTGACAAGCATAGCTTGCAGATAAAGGGATAGGTGTATTCCTTGGTCAGCTCTCCTGAGGCCATGCCTGGAGTACTGAGCCCAGTTCAACTGGAGGATCAGAAGTCTGGAACACCTGGCTTGAAAGGAGAGGCTGAGGTAAATGGGTTTGCTTAGTCTGGAGAAAAGAAGACTGTGAGGGATGAAGTGGCTGCCTTCAGACTACTTACAAAGGTGTACTGAGATGACAGAGTCTTGGATGTACACTGTGAAAACACAAGATTAACTGCTGCAAGTTGAAGAAGGGAAGTTCTGATTAAACAGAGAGAAAATACTTTTTAAAGAATGTAAAGCAGTGAAACAGCTTGTCTACAGACATTTTTGAATCTCTGTCCTTGAATACGTTTAAAAGTTGGTCAAGGGCTTGAATACCCCTATTTAAATTTGAGGTTGCCCCTGCCCTTAGCAGGTGGCATCCAGGCTTCCTTCCCAAGCTCCCCTTACCTATGGCTGTGTGTTTCCTCCTCCTGTTCTATTCCATGGTATTTAGTGCACTTAATCCTGTAGATGTGTTCACAAAATGTCCCCAGATGAAACATTACAAAGGCTGCCAGATACTGTAGTCTGCATCTCCTGCTAAGGAGGGTGTGCAAAAATGAGCTGAAGTATGGTAAAACAGGCTTTGAATTCATTACTGAGAGGCTATACTGACAATTTAAGAACCCAGTCCTGCTACCATGTCCATTTCATAGAGGTGCTTGAACTTGGTGTGAATTTGCCTTGCACCATGTAAATATTACAAGCCATTTTAACTTTAGCCCTGCAGAAAGAATACTGTAGTAATACATTTGAAAATTACAAGCACATAAATAATTGTGGTGATGGTTACATCAGTAAGGATGTTGATATTGTAGTTCAGGGGTTTTTCAAATAAGGATTTAAAGTATGAAAAAAAAAAACAAACCCTGAGCTAGAAAATGTGCCAAATTATGTTTTCAAAATGGGAAGAGGATCACAGAATCCCATTACTATGCTTCAGCTTAAAATCAATGTAGCTGAACTTTATTAAAAAAAATAATATTACCAAGTCTGAAGATAGAAGAAAAAATAAATTTCTTAGTAATCAGTGACATTTGAAGCATTGGCATGTACACAGTTCTATTTGAACGAAATAATGTGTCACTGGCAAGAGTGGTCATTGAGTAACTTTTTGCCTTTTTTGCCTTTTTGCCCTCTTGCTAAGCATGAGCCAGGTCTAAAATCAAACAAATAACTCACAAATAAAAAAAATAATTCCCAAACACATAAGCAAAATCAAATGTAGTCTCTATGTCATGCTACTGACCACCTGAGAATCATAAACTATGAGTTTGAAAAGTGGAAATTAATTTAAACTTGGGTTTCAAGAATGTAACTACAAAAGCCTCATGATATGAAAAAAATGCCATGATAGCACAAAATACTTTTCCATATGTGGATAAAGGAAGCAAAGCCATCCTAAATAATAAAGAAAGAAAGAAAGAAACAAAAAAGTGGTGTTGTAGTAGTTGACTGAAAAGCTACACTTTAAAGAAAGGGACTAAAAATGAGGATATGATGTGTTCTGACAATGGAAGAGCAGTGATTGATATTAAACTGTGTGCTCACCTAAATGCATGCTTCAAGTAACTTCCATTAATGCACTCAGTAAGAACAAGAGTCACACCAATGTATTTCAGCTAAAAATGTTTCCACTCACTGTCAGCAATGTCATTTCCAACACATTGCTGAAAAATAAGTCAGTAGCTACTCCTACAATACCCTTGCCTCAGGTTAGAATAACTATGAAATTATCAGTCTCTCTGTACTGCAGGATGGAAGATAACTTGGGTTGGAAACAAATGAATGCAGCTGAGAATACACTGGCAAGAATTTGAAGCCAGCATTTGTACATTTCCTATTCAGTAAAATCAGGGAATTATGCACTTACCTCCTGGCTCTGTTTGCTTCTGTTGTTCATTGTTATGATGTCCTTTTTTCCTTAATAGATAGTCTGTAATTCTGAAAAAGTTTTACCTTAAGGCCCCTAGGCAATGTTCTGGCTTGGATGGAGCCCCCTGCAACATGGGTAAATGTGCCACTAGTGCCAGCAGTTCTTCCTAATTGCACTTTATCTGAGGAAGCATGAGAACGTCTGTAATTCTCATGTTTTTTTCTTATTCTGTTAGACTTGACTGAACCTTGCTACTTACAGTATATTAATTCATACCAGTTGAGCATTTAGATTAAACTATGGTGTTTAGTCCAACAAAATCTGCAATTACATACTAATTAATGTTAAAAAATGCAACAAATTACAAATTTCAGATTAATTTGGTATTTAAAATTAAGCAAGTATTTTTTTTTCCTGCTTTCAGTAAAATAGTGGATTAGTGGCAGAAGCAATACTAATAACAGTGTTTAAATTTTAGTATCCAGATACCTCTGAATTTCAGGAATTAGGTCATTAATGTACACATGCACACATAAAGTGAAATGAGCTCCAATGAAGTGAGTATCAATAAGTTAAAGTGCCAGAATTTCCACAAATAATTATAAAACCTTACAAGATAAGAGCAATTCAAATGGTCAGTATTATATTTGAACTGAAGCTGTACGGAGTAGATGTTGACACAGTAGAAGGTAAATAATGCAGAAAAATCTTTGAAATTGCTACCTGTCATTCAGGACATGACAGCCAGGTATAGCAGCTCTTACCATATTTGATCTTCATATTTTTATCTTGTCATGGAAAAGCAACTATCTTGATGAAGGGTTAAATTTCTTACACCTGGTGAAATCTTGAAATCTTAAAAATCACTGGTAGAAAGAAAACATTTTTTTTTTTTGCAGCATACTCTTTGTAGTATGGAGTTTGAAAACAGAGTCTTGTCATGCTGATCACTGCACAAACATAAAAGAGAGCAAATTATTTTGAATAAATTACAAACTAAGGAGAAAGTATGGTCTTATTCAGAGGGAGAAGACAATAAAACAAAAGTGCTTTGGAACAGAATAGTGGGGGAAAAAATTCAGTTCACAGAATTACTTATTTGCAGGTGAAACATAATGATTACTTTCCCACATATGATTTCAAGTTGAAATATTAAAAGAAATTTAAGAACAGCAAAACTATTATTTTGCGTCTATTTGTTTCACCATATTCACTGTCAAATTCTTAACCACCATTTTTTTCAACTGGATTTTCATCCACAATTTTTAGTCAAATGGCAGGAAATCTTAGTGTAACTCAGTAATTTTCTGAATCTTGAAAGAGAATCAAGATCAATTAAAGACATAGTCTAAGAAAGAGATGAAATTATTATATTTCCAGTTGAAAATATTCCAAAGTAAGATAAGAAAAAAAGTCCCAACCAAGAAAAAGAAACCATAAAATGTATATGAATTGAAACCACAGTGACCATGGTAAATTTTTCAGTGGAGAATTCCCCTTTTTGAGACTAAATAATGACTTTTCTTTTTTTGCATAAATATATTCAACACAGATCTTGAGATCTTGCATCTTTGGAGACCTATCAGTTTCAGACAAACTTCGCAGAAGTTGTATTTGTACAGGCAGTGCTGACTGCTTTGAAATAAAATGCATTTAACGTTTTTCAAATTTAAATATCTTTCTCACTAAGTGGCTTTAGTTATGCACCCTCACAGTTAATACCAAAAGATTAATTTGGCTTTCATCTTGACACACTAATGTCATTACTGACACAGAAGCAAGCCTGAACTCTTTTAGTAAGCTAGATGAGAGTCATTGGTATCTTCTCTCAAAGACAATCCACTGGAGCTTCTAAATCCATGGAAATAAATACATTCTCATCATGGTGCTATTAATCTAATGAGGAGAGCCATCAGAGGTCGTGGGAAGTGCATCTAAAGAGCAGAACAGAAATCTAACATGTGTTTCAGCAACAATATACCTGTGAAAGCACCACTGAAACCCAGCCTGTGTTCTGGGTGGAATGTTTGTCACCTTGTGTGTGAGGGATGTTGCAGTTACCTTATATCCATCTTTCCCATCATAATTTCAAAGGCTTTTAGTCAGCCTTAGCAAATCATGTAGACAGATGATATTTTTATTAAAACATTCACATGCAGTCCTTTGCTTTCTAGTACAGAAAGGATCACTTTTCAAGGAGCAGTCAATTATAAGCCTCTCATTCAAAAAGAATTACTAGAATTGTGGCTGCTGTCCTTGAAAGACTGAAGGATACAACTCTTTCTTTGTCTTGCTGTACCCCAAAATTCCCATTATGAGATAAACCTCTGAAATCTTAGTGGCTTTTATATGGAACCAAATCGGAAATTTAAAGGAGCAAAAATTATCTTTGTGAGATTAATATATTTCGTATATGCTTCAGGACTAGCTTTTTGTCTGAAACTTGAAGTAAGAGTTTTAAAAGACCTTCTAGGCTATAGTGAGAAACAAAATAAGAGAATACAAAATAAATAGCTTAAAATGCTCATTTAAGAAAAAGCAAAACAAAACAAACAAATAATAAAAACAAATACAGAACAAAGATCTTCCCTTGAAAACACTCAGTTTCCCTTGGAAACACTTTGAGCCTGAATACCACTACTTCTTCAGCTACTACTAGCAAATCTTGTATGTCAAAAGCCAGTTATTTGAAAAAAGACATTAGACTCAGAGGCTGAAAATTGAGGTTACATAAACTGCATAGTTTTTTAATGAAGGAATTGTAAGACTATGACATAGTAGTAGCAACATTGGTTTCTGGGAAGGATGATGTGATGAAATTAATCTTTGTTATCCTCGGAGTATAGCCTGGCTGCATGGGGTTATTATAGATGTTTGACAGGTGTTTTATTTTAGATGACCTACAGGGGTGACCACAAACGAGGGATTGCAGATTAGGAAAATTAAAATATGAGCACCTGCACCAAAATAAGGTCACATGTCTTAAAAATACCATGTATTGTCAGATTGCTCACTTAGGTATTTGAAGTTGAAGAACATGGGCTATGAAACAGTGCAGCAGATAGAGCAGGGAAGGATTCCCATTCCATGGAGTTGTTGGAAGTTTCTGATACAGCTTAGAAAACATGAGCCTTTTTCTAGCACACATGTTCTAATTGTCAGTTTACAGAACTTCAGTTTGGGTGATGAAACAGAAGAACCAGTATCTGCACTGATAGATATATTAATGTATCCCTTCTGGAAGCTGTGATTGGAAGTACGCTTGATAAAGGCTTATTTAAATATCTGGTTTTAAATAGACCATAAACAGGAGGATGAAGTATGGCAAAGAAAATAAACAAAGCCAAAGTAGCCATCTTGCATCTGTCAGCCAGAAACCATTCTGAAGTTTTACAAATTATTTTTAAACTGAATGCCTGCCTACAGTTGTATACAGTTCTACAGGCAATTCCTTTTTTTTTTGAGAAGTAATAAAGTAACAAAAGGAAACAATTCTACTCCAACTAAACATGCCATGGTGCACAGCTGTTCAGTCAATTCACAGGAACATGTACTTAATAAAAAGCTAGAAGCCCAAAAAACATGTTTTGTGACATAGCATTCCAGAAGAGAAGAATAAGCATTTTCAGTCCGAGACCATCCTTTTTGCTGTTGTTGTTGTTGTCAACAAAATGAAATTCAGCTGAAAAGATATTTTATTTATGCAAAACTTGACAGTTACTGTAAGATTCAATTTTCCAGGTGTTCAAAAGTGATTAAGTGGAAGCGAAGTGCACTGCAAGAAAAAGAAAAGGTTTAATCTTTTCTCTCATATATGGTGAATGTTTTTATCTAAATTTTTAGAATATATTTTTTTTGTAGGATCATTCTCTTTGTATATCTAATCTGTAACTGTTAGTGACTGACTAATGAGTGGATAGCAATGCAATATATTTATATATTGGTCTTGGAGTTATGTCTGATGATTTCAAACTTTTCTTCACTATCTGTTTGCATAATCACTATTTTCCAAGTGTTTTTTCTCCTTCCTGAATTATTAAAGTCTGTCCTGCCCAATTCATACATTCCCTCATGCTTGAATTATTTCTAACCCTGTTCTAATATAATTAATTGCTTATCTGACAAAATTTCATAATAACATTATGATATATTTGTTTTTAAGAAGGTTCAAACAAATTTATTCATAGCCTGCTCTCAAAAAAACCCCCACCAATAGTTAAGAGCACCTCTGTTCTGAGATACACACTTGGTGATTTACACCTCTTTCCCTCACAAAACAGAGCTGTCTACCTTGCCTACTTCTTCCCTTGTTGTTTGGGATGGGAAGTTTTGAGACAGGAAATTTCTTCCACTTTTACAACTGACAAAACTGGAGAAAGTGATTTAAAAATTCCCTACAGAAGAGACATACACTTCCTCTATACTTTTTCTAATACTGTTAAGTCTCCAGGATAAAGAATCATAGTATGTCATTTAACTAGCATTTTTTTTTCTCAATATGGGTCTTTCCAGTTTCTATACCCATTTACCTTCAAGGAAATGTAAATTGCTCCATTTATCCAAATATTAATAAATCATCTTCAAAGTGAAGAAATATCATCTGTCTTTCCAGATTAGTTTTCTCTAAGAGAGCAGAATGGGAGATAAAGTGAGGAACCCCCACCTATCAGTTCCTTCTCATCCTAGGAATTTGATTCAGTACAGTTCTGGTTTCTGTATCTCTTCTTCCATCTTTAGATGGTGAGAAGTTGAATGTTCATTTTGCTTCTTCTTCCCTAACATTGGAATTGTTTTTCTGCTAGTATTTAATCACTGTCTATGGCAAAAAGCTGTCTCCTTTCCCCATGGACATTTTGTTTTCCTGAATCATTGTTGAGTGGTTTTTTTTGTTTGGTTTTTTTTGTTTGTTTTTTTTTTTTGTTTGTTTGTTTTTTGACAAAATATTAGATATGTTGAAGTCACATTAGGAAAAGGAAAAAGTACAAGACACGTATTTAATAATATAATAAAGTATGATTGCCTTTATTGCTAATTCAAGGCAAGGATCAAAGTAAGCTTATCATGGTTAGGATTTTTAATTATTTTTACTTCTAATTTCATCTTCACCTTTGAGAGATAATTTGATATTGAAAGCATGATGCTTAAAATGCCAAGGTCATGGGTTCAATCCCTGTATGGGCCATCTACTTTAGTTGAGCTCAGTGATCCTTGTGGGTCCCTTCAAACTCAGAATATTCCATGACTGTGTGACTTATACACATTTATTCAAAATCATAGTGCTTACACTGTTCACTCAAGGATGAGGAAAAGAAAAAACACACCAAAAAAGCTCTCATAGACTTTTGTACTCTACATATCTGGTAAATTAAAACATTCAAACAAGAATACTCCCATGCTTCCTTTAATAAAATGGAGAGTATATTATAATTATTGATTATTAATATTCCCAGTTAGTCTTAGCAGACACTGTATTCACTAGATGACATTTCACTTCTCTGAGTAATTAGGCTGATCTCATGTAGTTGAAACAGTTAGCAACTTTCTTTCTAAATATCTCACAGATCCTCATTATAGGTGTTTCTCTATCAAAATTTCCCTCCACCAGGCAGTAGTGAAAAACTGTGCAATTCACAGCAGCAGCAATTTTCTTAATAACTCACAGAAGTTCCATGTACTTTCAAGATAGACTAAGCCTCCAGAGCCTATATAACAGTCTCATTTCAGAAGCTGACATCTAGAAGTTTGCTCTAGTTCAGCCTAAGGGGAGTCTGATCTTCCTTGATCGTTGGTAAGAATACTCTAGTAACTTGGCAAAAATAGTGAGAGGACTGGAGACTTTCTCCTGCCCAGTACTTTGTACAGTGAGGAATTGAAACTCTTGGAAAAAATACAAAAAAAGAAAAAAATTAGAATAAAATCATTGTATCCAATTGTTACTATATTCTCTCAGAGGAAGAAGAATGATATTTTTTACTTGTGATCTCAGGACTTTTTCTGAATTTTTAAATTACAAAGTTATTGGCTAAAAATATAAATATGTATAGGGACCCAAACACAGGTGATTTCTTTAGAATATGTTTTTGACAATTCATTTTGCCTTTCCTTCCTACCATTTCTCCATTACCAAAAGGGACAAGCTGAATACTTAGCTTCAAGAAGCAGTTCCAGTTAATGTCATTCTGAAAACTTAATCTTACCAGTTGTGTCAGTCCTACATTAGTTATGGTCGATAGGATTTCTAGCTAAGGCAGTAACAGGAAACTTGAACTCTGGGTAGGTTTACAAACATGCCATGTTTCCCACTTTCTGACAGGGAATGTGGAAATCCTAAGGTACAGCCTGGTTCCTGTGTGTGACCAAATGTGCTGTGGAGATCTTAATCTGAAGCAGACTAAGATTCAGATGGGAGAGATTGAGATCTGAGACAGAGGTGTCAAATCCAAAAGATATGCAGTGAGATGTAACAAATAACAGGCAGACTTCCACAGGAACCCAGCAGAGTAGCAACCATAACTTTTGCCCATGGAAACAGGAATAACACCACACACTCCTTTTCTTATGTTTTTTGTTTTTTTTTTACCTTTGCCTCTTGACATAGTAAATGTTGCAGGTAAAAGGTGATAAATTCTACATACATGTAGTACATTAAATATAAGGAATGCCAACTTCATCTGAGACATCTGGAAAAGATTATAATATATACAAGCAAAGTAATTATATTGTGAATAAAAAGTGTCCAGCATTCAGTTTTAAGCAAATACTATTAACCTTTTTTCCACCTAGCTTCTAGAGTACACAGTTGTAACAAAACCAGTTATATTAAGCAAATGGTAACTGGTCCTTTTCTCTCAAAACTAAATCAAATTAATAATGGTTCTGCAAATTTGACCAGCAGAACTAAGACTGCCTTTTTCTTGTGAATAAATGTAGTTTATAAATTAGAAAATATCACATGAATAGTTAATAAAACAATTAAAGTAAGTAAATCAATACACCAAAATGTTTTTAAAAACACCCACTCCAGCAATTAAATTGTTTTACCTTTACGCACTTCTTCCATACTATGAGATGTGAAAGTCTTGTAGTTGTCTTCAGTTCATTGCTTGTGTCTCCCCATCACTCACTCCTTATTAAGTATTGAAGCCTCCCCTGCATTCAAATTCACACTGTATTAATTTCTATGGAATAATATTCTTATCTTTCTGAGAACCAAATATTTGCAGTCTTCATTGAAGGATTTCCAAAGAAGAATAGGCTGAACAGGTTATGTCTTCATGGAATTGTACTTCCTTCAATCTTTAATGTGGTCTAATCTTGCAACACATTCTGTGTGTAATAAGGCCTGAAAACTCAGGTCTTCGTACATTAAACAATCAGACAAGGTGACCCCAGCACTTTTTAATTTAATCTCTCTTTATATAGGGATTAAATGTAAATCCAATTTTCATTTCCAGCTCCTAATTATCAATAAAATATTGAGTTTGCATAATAATTCAAAGATTAGTAGACACAAAAGAGAGAAAATGCATGTTAAAATACTTCACCTATCTTCATTCTCTGTGAAATATATCATTCCAGTCCACTAAGTGCAAGGCGTCCTAAGGTATATGACTTGATTAGAGAAGGCTCTTATGGGTAGGAGCAGCATTGAAACCAGTAATACCTGTGAAAAGGTAAAAAACCAAAACAAAACCAACAATAAAATATTTTCTAGCTTGAAAATTTCTGGAGGACTGTGGGCTTACACACCTTTCCAGTGTAAAAATGCCTTGTCAGAGATATTACTGTAAAATAAAATATCAAATACTACATTCAGAATCATCTGCCTGTCTTTGTACTGCTACTGTACTAAAGATTTGTAAAGCTTCTCCTGATTGTATTCATTTGAATTCAATGCTACAGCTGGATAGATTACATAGTCTGTGTAAACAACCCTGTCAACATTTCCTCTTCCATAGTATTAATCAGTTCATTGTCAAAGCAATATTCTCAGATCTGAGTTGTACAAGAGTAATGCAGAAAAACTTCAAGCCCAGACTTGGGCTCCATGGGAGCTGAGTGTTGGTTGTTCACAAAGACCCAATGTGTGACTGATGAATAGAGCCCTTTAGCTTCAAGGGAGTAATGCTCAGCAGGAACAAAACTCTTCTTATGTTCAAAGTGTTTCCAATCTGTTTCTTTTTCTCCACAGCATGTTCTGTCACTCTTTCACTCTGTCAATCCAGATGGGAAGACAAACATAGACAAAGCAAGTAAATGTGCAGAACTTGACTCTGTTTAAGTAGATATAGCCTCTGGAGCCAAATGGAAACTATACATTTTAGTTCCTTTGGGCATGTAGTTTCATACATTTTCAGATTACACAGGATGTAAGGTTCCAATCAAAAATTGCAACACATGGGTAATTCTTTTAGCATTTTCTGTTTTGTTTCAGTCTTGTTTTTGTTTGTTGACTGTTTTCAGAAATAGGCATTTGAAGCCTGTAGGCACATATTTATGCGTGGAAGAAAGATGTAAAACAGCAAGTACTTTGTTCTTCAAATTACTGAAAACACGTAGAAAGAAAAGGCTAAAGAAACAACAAATCTTAATGAGGGTTTAATTTTTCTTTTTTTTTTTGACAACAAGAGACACATCACAAAGGAAGAAACAAGGCAAAAGACGATCAGTTTCAAGTTCACAAGTTTCAGTGCACAAATGTCTGTACATGAAGAAATATCAAGAGGAAATAGATATTTGTATGTAGTCAAAACAATCTATGAGATATTGGAAGAAATGAGATAGAGTTAGGTAGCTCACACAGCCTATGTAAAGTTAAAGACAGGTGCAAGATATTCAGGGAAAACAAGATTAGGGGATTGTGCTATGTATGAAGAAACTTAAAATGTGTGATGTCTTTCCATATGGTAGACAGTGATCTTGCTGAGAACTCATGGATCAGGATGGAAGAGGAGGTCAGTGAGTGTAACAGCATGGTGGGGATATGTTACTGACCACAATTTAGGCCAAAGCATGCTTTAGATCACCTGAAGGTATCTTGGGATCACCAACTCATGTTTGTGAGGATCTTGAACCTCCATGGCATCTACTAGAATAACAACATGGTGGGAAGGGAGCAGTCAAGGATATTTCTAGAGAGTGTGAGAAAAAGCTTCTTGATCCAGACACCTGAGCCAATTGGGGGTGAGACACAGGAGACTATACTGGTCACTAGAAAGTTGTTGTTTGGGGATATGTTAATCAATGTCATCCTTGGCTGTATTTAACAAGGAAGAATGACGCTGAAGATTTGCACACAGAGGCTCAGGGAATTTTTTTTTTTTTTAAAAAGACCAATAAAAGGACTTTCTATTGTGCATTAGTATTAGAAGGCTGAATTAAGAAAATATATGTCTTGTATCGAGTATCTTCCTTACCTCAGACTTAACCAACAAAGTTTCCCAGGCCATTGTCCTCAGACAGTTGTCCTTGAATGGCTGTCCTGTATTTTCTTTGAAGTACTGTAGAGATCAGGGAAGGTCTATAGCAACATGAAGAAGTAAAATGTTGCACTCATCTTCAAAGAAGAATGCAGTTCAAGCAGGCTAACTGCAGACCTGTCAGCCTTGCTTCTGTCCCTTGGGAAATCTTTGACTCAGACCTCTGGAAACATTTCTTGGCACAGAAGGCGAAGTAGGTGTCTGGGAAAATCAACACAGAGGTACCAGGACTGAGTCATCCTTGCTCAATCCTGATCGCCTTCAGTGATGAAATTACTTGTTTTATGGATGGGTAAATAAAATTTACCTCAAATTAAGACATGTTTTTGACATCAATTCTCATGGTATTCTTCTATCTAAGATGGAATTTTATGGTCTAGAGGGCTGAACAATTAAATGCATGGAAAACAAGCTATAGAGGTGGGCAAGAGGGCCATATGCAGTAAGCTAGCAAAAGTGGAGTATTGCATGAGTCTGGAGGAAGTGCTGGAATTCTCTCTTATCAATTTATGGAACTTATATCAAACTGTGTGAGAGTGTGGATATGCAACCAACACACTCAATAGCAGAGCTGTCATTCAAAAGGACCTAGACATACTGGAGGAATGTGCAGACAGAAACCCCCATTTCTGTCAACATGCAAAAATTTGCAAAGCTGTGTGCTTTCTGTGACACTGGTGCAGTGTCTTCGTGCCTGTCTGGGAGAAGCTCTTCCAGAAAAGGCCTGGGAATTTTTCAGCCTGGAGAAGAGAACACCTCAGGGAGACAAAAACATAGTCTGACCCCCACAGCCAACCCTGTTTTGGGTTACACTAGTGAGTTCCGGGGCTTCCTCCAGCCTGAATTGTGCTGAGGATTTTAAACTATTCCATAAAGGCTTTTTTTCTTAGGAGATTTGAACTTTTGCCCTAAGAACTTTATTGTCTACCTGCACAACTACAATTTTTCTCCTCTTTTTGGTGAGGTGCTGTTTTAGAAGACAATACAGTAAATCAACACATGAGCAATATAAGCCTGCAGGTCTTTCTATTGGTCCCTTTCCCTCTTCTGCAATATCTTTACTATATATTGAGAGAGAGCTTCCTTTTGGAGGATGCTTGTGCCAGGTATTCTTGGAAATATAAACATGTTATCTTGGTCTAAGACTTCCAAAATTTCTAAGGGACCTGAATGTTCAGTTCTGTTTTAATCTACAAAATGTAACCAGGTTCTTCAGCCATTTAAAAAAAAATATTTCAGTTAAAATATTTGAATTTTACTGCATTATTTTATTTATCTAGTAGAAAAGCAATATAGTTGTAACTTCCTGGCTGAATATTTGGTTGAAATATTTTTCTCAAGGTAGCCAATCATAAACAAAGAAAAAAAAAAACCTAACCTTTCTTTTGTTTTTTTCAGCGAGTCAGTTTTTATCACTAATATAAATTAAGTTCAGTTATTTAATTTTCTAGAGTTTGTTTTTGTTTTTTTCTGACAATAAAACTAAGAAAGATATCAATGGTGAGGGAAGGCAAAGAACAAGACTGTGAAATTCTACGAAACTAAAAGGAAGTATTTATGTGACAAAACGTGTTTTTCCAGCACATCGTATATATTTGAACATTTAGTTTGCAAAATACCACTTTATGCTTTGTTTATGCAAATTATTTGGATTTATACCAGACAATTTAAATACTAATATTCTATACAAGCATGAAGTCACTGTGTTTTTTCATTATGTCCAGGAATCTGATAGGAAGCATGGCAGATCACATACAAAAGTTATTGATGCAGCGTGATGGAAGAGGAATAATCATGTTTGTGGGTGTGTGATGTTGCTCTTGCAAGTTACTGTTTTTCAGAGACTGCTTAGAGCCTTGATGTTAGGTAAGACAATGGAGAGTGAGCTGAAAACAGTGTTTCTCCTTCATCTGTCATCTTCCTCCATATTCCTCATCTCTAGCTGCACTTTCCCTGATCACATGTCATAAACCCCCTGTGTGGTGGTGACCTGTCATGTTATTGACACTTCAGCATCTATCTCCAATTATACTTGACATGCTATTTTCTGTACAGTGATTTTTTTGGTTTTGTTTTTATTGGGTTTACATTCATGACATAAAGTAAGTAAAGGAGACTAATTAATCCAGTAAGATTAATAGGAAGATCACAAGAAATCTAGTGCTAAATTATTTCCAGGCAGTCTCGTTTGGGTGCCTGTGATAGATAGAAACTAAGCCTGTCCCAAAATTCTCTTGTTGTTTAGATGTTTAGTATAAATTCTAATATATGTTGTAAACAGGAATTTTCTCCTACCCGTTTCACAAGTCATGGTCAAATAAATTTACAATTCAAGAAAAAACAATACACTGTAAGGAGTTGGAGTTTTTTGTGTAACCAGTAAAAAAATTGAAAATAAAACTTATGTTCTGAAGCATGCTGAAGAAAAATTGCAACACATTCATTTATGTGAAGTCATCTATAAGACACATTGAAATTTTTCATTCAGTTTACAGTTTCATATCACATAATTTGTTTGTCTTAAAAAAAATCCTATTCCATGCATCTGATTATTCAGGTTGTACATTCCTAAACTAGTGTGATTTACATTTGAATGAAGTTTCCAATTTTACTGACTGACATGGAATCTAATTGGATTCTGTAAGAGAGGAGTGTCAATTATAAAAAGTAAGGCTCTGGAAAATTAGCCTGAATAAAATTTTACTGAACAGAACATGCAATTACAATATACATCAGAACGCTTCTGTTATTACTTTCAGATTACTATTATTTTATTTTCACATGAAGAAATGAAGAGCTAACATCTGGACTATTAGCAGTGTGTTATTGATGACATTAGAAAAACTTATACTGGCCCAGTTCTAGCCAGTATCAAACTGGAAACATCCTTCCGCAAGGACTTAAATATACAGGATTTGATCGATAAAGTTAATGTTATATGTTCAATACTGTTGTGGGTGTATGCTACAGACTACTTGATTGGGAAGAAGTAAATGAGACCTTCTTTATACAATTGGAAGAAGTCTCACAGCTGCAGGTCCCAGTCCTCACGGAGGACTCGAGCCTCCCCAGTAAATGCTAGAAGGACAATGCAACAAGGCAGCAGTAACACAGGAGGTTTCTCATGTGTATTCAGTACAACTTCCTAACACAGGTGATAAAGATGAAGAGGAGAGATGCTCTACTGAATACAATACTCACAAAAAAAGAAGAAATGTTCAGAATGTATAGGCTGAGAGCAGCCTTGGCTGCAGTGACCACGGACTACTGGAGTCAGGATCTAGAAAGGAAAGAACAAGGCAAAAAGCAATATCACAGATGTGGACTTCTTTAGAGATTTTGGCCTTTTCAGAGATCTGCTTGGAAGAATACCATGGGATAAGATTCTGGAGAGAAAAGGAAGCCAGAAGAGATGGTTGATTTTTAAAGGTCATCACCTGCAAGTTCAAGAATGGTCCATCTTGAAGTCTGCACCTTCGAACAAGGAGCTGCTGACACCTCAAACTTAAAGAGATATGTATGTCAAATATAAAGAGATGTGTATGAGATATGTTAATATGGGCAGGGGTTCTACAAGGAGTATAGAGGCACTGTCCTATGTGAGAACTGAAAACAAAAACAAAAAACAAAACATTATTGCTATCCTCAAAGAGGGTTAAGATATAAAATCCTGGGAGCTACAGGCTGATCATTTTAATTCCTGGGAAGATGAGGGAGAAAATATTCCTCGTAACCATTTCCAGATATATGAAACATAGGAAGTTGACTAGAGAAGTCAGCAAAAATTTATGAAGGGTAAATCATGCTTAACCAACTTAAGAGCCTTCTGTCATTAGGTAACTGGCTTAAGACATAATAAAAAAACAGTAGACATTTTTTTCTTGATTTTAATATGGCTTTCAACTATCTCCCATAACATCCTCATTGACAAATTGATGAGGTATGGAGTAGATAATTGCACAGGAAAGCAAATCAAAAATTAACTAAATTGTGAGGCTCAAAGGTTTGTAATCAGTACCAAAAAGTCCTTGATCAGCTGGAGAAATGGGACAACTGAAACTTAACAAACTTTTGCAAGGCAGCATGCCAAGACCTGCACTTGGGAAGAAACAATCTTATGTGTCAGTAAACACTGTGGATGGACAAACTGGAGAGTAGCTTTTCAGAAAAGGACCTGGGAGCCCTAATGAACAGTAAGACAACCATATGCTCATGGAATCTTTTCTTGTTATGGAAAAAAAAAAGAAAAAAAATCAATCAAACAAACAAACAAAAAAACAAAACCAAAACAAACCAACAACACAAAACAAAACAAAACAAAAAACCAACCAAACAACAACAACAACAACAAAAAACAAATCCCAAAATCCAAAATCCAAAATCCAAAACCATCCAGTGTGTCGTTGTCATCATGGTCAACAGTAGGCCAACAGTATCCTGCATTATGTTGCATTTGGAAGAGCGTTCCCATCAGGTTATTAATGTGCAAAAGTGTATTACGGTCTTACCACATGCATCTATCACCTCACAGGGTAACCTGTTCCAGTGCTTTACTACCATCATTGCAAAAATTCTTCCTTACATTTAATCTAATTCAACCCTTCTTCAGTTAAAAACATTATCCGTTGTCTTAACAGGCTTTGTTATATGGTTTGCCCTCAACTTTCTTGTAGGTCTCTAAATATTGAAAGACCCTCAAGAAGGTCTGCCTGGAGCCCTCTCTCATCCAGGCTGAACAGCCTCAAGTATCTAAGCCTTTTCTTATAAGAGAAGTGCTCCATATAATCACCTGACCTCCTCTGGATTTGCTACAACAGGTCCATGTCCTTCCTGTGCTGAGGGCCCTGCTGCTGGATGAAGCACTGAGGTGCTCATCAGAGCAGGGTAGAGGGGCAAAATCACCTCCCTCTTCCTGCAGGCCACTTTTGGTGCAAGGATACAATGGACTGCGAGCCCCTCGGATACAAGGGATTTCTGGGCTGCAAGCACACATTTTAGACTCAAGTCCAACCCCATATCTACCAGCATACTCCAAAGTCTTTCTTTGAAGGCCTGCACTCAATCTGTTTGTTTCCACTTACAAAAGAAGTGCTAGATGATAGTAGTTTCTCTGCTCCTTATTTGATTGATGCCACCATGAGACTGCTATCAGCTTTTAAAGGCCGTGGTAACTGGGGAAGGTTTCTGGTGAGTGGAAAAGTCACATCCGTCTTGAAGGAGAGGAGAAGGACCAAGGAAATGTAGTCTTGTTGGCCTCACATCAGTCCCTATGAAGTCCATCCATCAAAATTGTCTTTGAATTGATTTCTAAATATATGAAAGCAAAATATACTTGGAAACCAGACAGAAGAGATTTAACAAAGGCTGTCTCACATGGCCAACCTGATTGTTTCCTATCATAAAATGACAGGATTTGTAATGAACGGGACATCAGTAGATGTCATTTATTTAGACTTCAGGAAGTCTTTTGGTATGGTTTTATGTAAAATGAAATGAAATGTGGACATGATAAGGCATTGAAAATTCAACTACATTTTAAGGCTCCAAGGGTAATGATCAACAATACAATGTTCAAGTTTCAGCCATTTACGAGTATCTGTCCTCAGAAATCAATAATAAGTCAATATAGAGATATTTCAGATTCTTTATATTATGTAGGTCTATTGATTTATGAAGACATCTGCCAGCACAGTTAATAATTCGTCTCTCTAACTATCACTTGCTATATGTGGTTCCTCCATGAAATTGCTGAAAGCATGCTCTGGACTTTTGTCCATGTAGCAGACAAAAATACATGTACACAGATATAGACATACCTTTATAAATATCTGTAGACTCAGATACAGAGGCAGCAAAGCACCCTTGCAGCAAAGGAAGCTGACTGCGTACTGTGATGTATGTCCATTTATGTGGTCTCACCTCTCTCTGACACTTGGGAGACCACATCTAGAGTTTTGTGCCCAGGTCTGAGCTTACCAGTACAAAAGACATCAACCTACTGGAGCGAGCTCAACAAATGACCAATGAAATTGTTTGGTTCTGGAGTACTTGACATGTGAGCAAAGCCTGAAAGAGCTGGTTTGCTCATCCTGGAGATGAGACAAAACTAGAGGGAGTCTAATGAGGGATACCTATGGGAACAGTGTAGAAAAGTTGAAGCACAGTCTTCATGAAGATGTATAGCAATATAAT
Organism: Cinclus cinclus; assembly: GCF_963662255.1. NCBI lineage: Eukaryota > Metazoa > Chordata > Aves > Passeriformes > Cinclidae > Cinclus > Cinclus cinclus. The sequence goes on from NC_085046.1 coordinate 73,496,861, forward strand.
GAACAAAAGAAAACTTGTCTCAGGAACAAGTACATAAAAGTAAAAAGATCTTAACTTGTAGGAAAATTGAAGAGTGGGATAGGCAGCCAAGAGAAGTGAAGGAATTTTTTTTTGTTTAAAATATTGATGACTCAGCCAGGAAAGGCTATCTTAACATATGGCCCCCTCTGAACAGAGAGGTAAGACTAGTGTTATCCAGAGATTCCCTTCCAAAGTAGTCTAAAATTACTCTGGGATTCTAAGGTGAAATATGAGAAATTCCTCTTAAACATATAAAAGAAAATTTTCCTCTATGAGGCTGATTAAACACCGGAAAAGATGTTCATATAGTCTGACAGATGTATATAAAACTCAACTGGACAACACTCTGAGAAAGAGTTCTAACAGGACCTAGTTCAATTGGGAGGTTGGACTAATTTAAACAGTTTTGTGATTCTGATAATCCTATTATGACCACTTACTGTGATATTTCCTCTCTGACTTTCCATAAAAATTCAGATTGAACCCAGGCTTATTGAATTTTCTGGACTTCTATGGTACAGCTATAGCTGTTTATTTCAAGGATATGTGAATAGAAAGGTGATGTACTTCAGAGGCAAACACAAGTTAATTTGATATTTCCTCTCCATTCCATACCAACACTAATGTGAAATGATACAATAATTTTTAATTATACAGATTATTATATTAAGATGTTGAAGACATTTACTTTCAATCCCCCTCAGTAGAATGTGCCGTTAAACTTGATGTCTTGCATGTCAAGCATAAATTGCCAAACAAAACAGACTTAATTGCTCAATTTCTTAATAAAGTATACAAGCCCAAGGTCAATAATGCTGCTATATTTATTCATATTTTAAAGAATTACATATTAATTGGTGCCTAATGTAGGAGATTCATCATTTTACAATTAAATAGAGAAGGGGGGAAGTCAGGTTAAAGTTGAAGGCATTAATTTAGAAATTTCTAATAGAACTTTACTTTGTCATCACTTTCAGTTGCTTCCATTGTAATCATAGCAGATTTTTCAGGAACTGCCTAATTGTGCTTATACACCACACAGAGTCAAATCAAAGGCAGCAGGATTTTTACACATCTTTTTTACAAAGTAGCCCCAAACATAAAGATGTTGTTGCAAAATTACATTTATGACTAACAAACTGAGTGTTAAATTATTGAAAAAATAAATCGTTTAACTAGCTTAATATCAGCCTGTCCAAATGCACAGAGACAAACTCAGAATTGTTTTTCCGGGCTTTTTTCCCCCCATTTTTTCCCCATCCGCAATGCTATATTACAACACCCTGCAGACAGTAAACTTTCTTGCTGTGACAAGTTATTGACTTGTTTTCCTCTGAGAACCGTAACAAGTCAAACTGCAGCTTCCTGAAAGATATATCTGGAGTTGTACTTTGCAAGGATTTTGAGAGAAAATTTTCTGTCTGGTGTTTAGCAGAAACAATGAAATTACCTTAGTATAAAAGTATGCAGTTCTCTCTGGGAAGAGTAAGGATTGTCTAAATCTTTGCAAGCCTATTTAGTCCATCAGTGGTGATAGCAGCATCTCTTCTCCCAAGGGTAACCCTGACCTTTTATCCTAAATTCTGAGAAAGAAGGGGAAGGAAGGGAAGCAGTGGGAAAGATGACGACAGAAGGTGGTCTCTCCTGGTCTAATAGAGAGTTAAAATTACTCTGAATGCTGCTGCGGCCCATTTTTATTCCCTCAGATCCCAGTCTGTAATCAGCAGAAAGAATGTGGTAGTGTAGTGCATGTATGATATTAACAGTGAAAGGGAAATTTTCTTTGAGCTTCAAGTTGCCTTCTTTGAATGTTAAAAACCTCACTATCCTTGTAGGCAAACTATCTGAAGCAACAGTCAATATTTAATGACTTTTAAAACAGCTAGTAGATTATAATTTTCAGTCTACATGTAAAGTCTTTAAACTTAGCATAACTGACTTTTCTCGATTTAATCATTACAGTGGAAAATAAACTGTATTGTCTTTGCAAATCCAGTGCCAGTGCTCAGCCAAGCATACATATGCTTTTCACAGCTTTTGTCAGATTTTTATTTGTGAGACTAAAGTTCTAATGTTCTGTTGTTATTATTATTATTAGTACAGAGTTACATATTGTCTTGTCACTACAATGTGCTAAAAACATGTTTGAAGATCTTGCAATATTGTCACGTGAGCAAAGGTCCAAAAATAAAGCAAAAAGGACCCCAACTATTATAAATATCTCACAGTTCCCTTCGTGACAAGATGCCAGAGATTGATGATACGAGCACTTAGAAAGCTTGATACATAGGGATCACAGAAAAGACTGTAAAACAAATATTCTTTAAACAATATCCTCAACATGCCTCTGTCTGACTGTACTAAATGATTTTGAAGGCATTGTCACAGTGGAGAATCTCAAGGAAGGATCTGAGGCAGGATAACATACTTGTGCTTTGCATCTGTAAGAAGCATTGGAGGTGAAAGTGTTTAGGGTTCTTTGACAGAGAAACCTGCTAATGAGCTTTAAGGCTGGAGAGGACTTTTTTACACGGGCTTGTAGAGCTAGGACAAGGGGGAATGGCTGTAAGTGAAGGAAAGTAGGTTTAGATTAAGTATTAGGAAAATATTTTGTGCTGTAAGGGTTTTGAGGCACTGGAGCAGGATGCCCAGAGAGGTTGTGGTCCCCCAACACTGGAAGTGTTCGAGGCCAGGTTGAACAGGACTTGGAGCAATCCAGTCTCAGTGGGTTGGTGTCCCTGCCCATGGTGGAGGGTTGGGAACTAGGTGATCTCTAAGGTCCCTTCCAACACAATCCATTCTATAATTCTGTGTTTCTAAAGGCACCATAATTTTAAGTTTTGGCAGCATTTAACTCTGTTAATCCACAGTATGATTTGTATTTTCCTCCTAGGACCAGATTCTTTCACTTTCTTTGATAATTAGGTTTCAGGAGAGCTTGTTTTATTTTTTCCTGTATACTTGTCATAATCTTCCCAAAATACATTACAACAAAAACACAAAAATTGTGTTTTAAAGACTAGTTGTGTAGATTGTCTCTGCTATAGATAAAAAAAAGCCTAAAATGCGATTTTGTTCACTCAAGTTTTTTGGGTTTTTTGTTCTTATAATTAAGCAACTATTTCCAGAATTATTCTTTTCCTAAAAATATTATAAGCCTAAGGAAAAGAAATAGAAGAATAAAAATATTTTAGAGAGAAGTGAAATTTCCTATTCCAAAATATCTAAATTGGTGGAAAAGTACTCCAGAAACTGTATTTTTTAATATCTTTTAAATGTTTTGTTGCTTTCTAGGTGGCTGAGGCTTAAATCTGAGTGAGACTGGAGGATACTAGAGCAATTACTCCACACCTCAATGTAAGTCAGAGTTGTAGTCAGTTAATGTGCTCAAGTCAGTAAAATAGAGAACCTTTGAGGCATGTGGAGGAACAAAACTTTTAGCACTAAATAGCATAATCACCTTGCTTTTCACTTGAAATTATGTGATAATTTTTAGTCTTTTTAGTACATTTCAGAAAAAGAAGGCTTGAAGTTCTAACACGACTAAGAGATCCAGGTGTTTAAAAGTACAGACTTTTCTACAAGAACTAATGTCAAGACTATGAACAAACCAAAGCAGCAGAAATTCTAACCAGTGTGGAAGAGAAGGGAAAAGGGTAAAATTTTCTAGTAATGACAAAAATATTAAGAAATTACCTTCTAAGATTTGAAATGTGTTTACATTGATGATATACAAATAAAATAGGCAAAGGATAAAATGATGTAATGCTGCAAACACCTATTTCACAAACATTCCTGTAATGATAAAGCATCTACTATCAAATCACAGAATGTGGGACTCATTGATGGCAACAGAGATCTGAATGTTAGCAATGGGAAAAAATGCTAACACAAAGAGGAGCACTTTTAATTCTTTGAGAATCAGAATTTTATCAGTGCAATAATTAAAGGTACAGAAGAACCTAAAACAGTTTATAAACGGAAAACATTTTTATAAACTTGAAATTTTGTTTTTGAATTCTTTTTACCAAGAATTCAAAACTTGAGATCAAATCTGACTAAAAAAATTTAATAAACATTTCTATTTTTATTTTCTTGAAATGACCAGTTTTTGAGAAGGGTGAAGGACTCTGAAGAACTTGTGCACATAATAATATTCTTGTCAGCATGCGCAATAAATAAATGAGAATAAAAAAAAATAATGATGCAAGGGGCCTTACAAATCAGTCTGTCAAATCAAGTCATCCTACAGAGAAATGATGCATTCTTTACATTTTTAATTCCTAAAATCTCTAAGGAGAAACAAAAATAATTGAAACCAAGGAAGATATTAATTTGAAAAAAGGAAACATTTTCATAGATGTGGGGAGACTGAAAAATATATATGTGGAGAGATGTAAAACTATGGCAGTACAATAAGGTAAGATTAAAGATTTATTTTGTTGGTTAAATAAGAACAGGCATACTGAAAAATAATTAAAGAAGAAGGCCAAAGATTATTATATTTGAATGAAACACCTGATGCAGAGCTGTGAAAGAGGTGATAATTCATTATGCATTTAGTCATTCCAGAACAGCAGTTTGGAACTAATTTATTCACACAGATGTATCCAGTGGCTGATAATTACTGTTATGTGTTTTGTGTTGTTTTCCAATAACTTTACTAAGCAACTGTCAATCTCTCACATTACTCACATGCAATTTTTACTAGACACAAGTTTTGCAGTGAGTTTTTGTGAGTAACAGAAGACATGTCTGAAAGACTGTGCAAGTTTGAAAAGGATTGATTTTTGGGTATAACAAGCAGTCTGTGCTACCAGCAATCCAACAATCAGAGGAGCTGAAAAAAAATGCACAACTAACCAGATAACAACCAAGTGAAAGAAGAGAGTCACAGTATTCCTTTTTTATTTATTTTGCTGTTGGATCACACCATTCAAGACTACATTTGTGTAATGACTGGTTAGTACAATTCAACAATCAAAAACACTTACAAAAGTAGGGGGTTATTTGTTTGGTTTTCTGTCCATGCTTATATATCCAGTAGATTAGAACAACAGAAGGCAGAAATAGAAAAAATTCTGTTCAGATAAAACAGTGTTGAAAGAGCTGATGGCATAATGGCACAGTAACTGAAAAAGAAAAGACAGAGATATTTTTATAGATTCTATACAAAAAAATAGATACAATGAAATAATTCTCATTTGGGAAATAAGAAAAGAACTTGTTTCCCCCTATTTATTGTCAATTATTTAGGCTTGTCATTTGGTAGAGTTGCTAAACCTGAATGTGCTGCAAAAATAATGGAATGTTTTCTTTAGGTGTGTCTCCCTCAAACAATGAAGCAGGCACTCTGATTAAGAAATATTGTCATGTCAGTGATACACATTCTTTTTGTTACTTAAAACACTTTAATACTAAATATAAAGGAAATATTTTCGAGACTATGGAATGTATTCATGTGTATGAATGTTTACATGTGTTGATTATTTTAGTTGCAGAGCTACTTGCTTAGATGAACCAGTTAATAGCAATAAATCAATGTATTGGCCTAATGAACTTAGAACGTCTACATTATTTTAATGACTAAACTTGTGACTCCTCATGTGTAAAAGCCTTCTGGCAGCAGAGCTAGGCATAGGACATGATTGGGGTGCAGAAGCACTTATCTGTTGCCCTCCTGAGAATGAGGAGCCTGTCTGGACGCTGTGTCTGCACTGCCAGTGCACCACTGGGCAGCTGCTGTGGCTGGAGCAAAAGGCCATTAATGAGGTGAGTAGGTCTATAACAAACAGTCCGCATGAAACAAAGAACAGTATCAACAGGACGGAACCATCCAACAAAAAACACGGTACTTTGTTTTATCTACACTATTTCCCAACTGTCATATTATGTAAACCAATGCAGTAATTCTGTGCATAAATGAGGTATTAGATGTCAGCACATAGAGGATTTGTTCCTGCTGCCTTTCAAAATTGTGGATCTGTGATCTCTCCTCCAGGCTGAACAAGCCCAAGTCCCTCAGCCCCTCCTTGCGGAGAGGTTCACATATCCCATTCAGCTTGGAAGCTTTCTGCTGGATATCTGCTGCATTTGCTCATTATTTTGCCTGTACTGAGGGAGCTTAAAATTTAGACAAAGAATCTAGACAGGATCTCACAAATGTTGTGCAGCAGGTTACCTCTGCACAACAACAATCCTTCCTCTTGATGTCCTGATTGTGTCCCTGTGAATATTGTCCGTGGTGCTTTTGGCCATCTTTGCAACTGCATGCCCATTTTCCTGGGCTTAACTTTACTCTTCATTCTTCATTCTCTTTTCCTGCCATGGTACAGAGGGACAGGAATTGTGTTTGTGGTCAATCATTTCACACTGTCTCTGCCTTTCCTTCGTCAGGAATAGGAGTTCTTCCCCTGCTCTAATACTGTGTCTTTCCCATTAGAGACAGTCTTCCATGAACTTCTGCAATGTGAATACTTCCCACTGGCTGCAGCTGTTCATGAACTCCTCCAATGTGTGTCTCCTGTGGGATCAAGTCCTGCTGGAAAACTTCCTCTGGTGTGAGCTCCTTTCTCCACGGTTCCACAGGTCCTGCCAGGAGCCTACTGCAGCATGGGCTTCTGCTGGGTTCACAGGCTCTTTTAGGCATTCACTTGCTCTAGTGCAGGGTTTTCCATGGGCTGCAGGAGGATCTCCACTTTCCTGTGGACTTCCATGGGCTACAGGGGCACAGCCTGTCTCACCACAGCCTTCACTCAAGCTGAAGAGAAACCTTTGCTCCAGAACTTGGTACACATCCTCCACCTCCTTCTTCAATGACCTTGGCTTCTGCAGAGTTGTTTCAAGTTTTCTCACTCTCTTCTCTAGCTACCATTTGCTTCTGCACAATAGCCCTGTTTTCCTTCTTAAATATGTTGTCACAGAGGTGTTACCACTGTCACTGATAGACTCAGCCTTGCCCAGCAGCAGATCTGCCTTGGAGATGGCTGACATTGGCTCTATCAGGCAAACAGGAAGCTTCTAGCTTCCCCTTCATCATGATCTTTTCAAGTATAAATAGTATGTTTTTGTGTTCTGATACTATGTTTCTTTGAAATCTGTTTTGGCTTGTCTAATCTTGTAGTCAAGATCACAGTTATTTATCATCCGCTCTCTCTCTCTCGCTCTGTCTCATGTATAATAGTAGAAAATATATACAATTATGTATAGGTTCTTTATAACAAGGATTTTAAAACTGAAAAATCATGATTTTCGGTTCAGTAGTACACAATATGGCCCTGCACCTGTAATGGTACAATTCAATCAAATTATGATTCATACTCCACAGGAGCGTTTGAAGTTTCTAAAGCAAAATTATCTGGTGACACTACAATTGCTTGTATTTTTCAGGCACCTGAATTGCTTCCCAGAATCACCTGGCTTATTTGTCTGTAGTGTATTACTCAACAGTGAAAAAATATCTAACTTTGACTAATATTACCAGACTTTCTAAAAAGAATCTTCCTTTTCTTTAAAAAATGTCCTCTAAAGATTCTTCATTGGAATAATGAGTGCAGACTTTTTTTTCTTGCTGATATTTCTTCAGTAGTGTTCCATCATTCCTCACTGTTTCCACGTTGCTGTAAATTTATTCTTAGAATAACGTCTCTTCATCTACATTTTCAGTTGCATTTTCTCCAAATGCCTTGTGGATCCCAACACTGCAAGCCTGCAGTGTGACAAAGCTATACACTTGAGCCCTAGCTGATGAACAGATGGGCAGAGAAGAGATGATTTCTCTGACTTCTCGCACGAACTCCAGAGATACTCCCTCCCTGACTTCCTTCTGCTATTTCTCCTTCTCTGAGGATTGGAAGTGTCACTCAGAGACACCAAATACAATTGCTGTGAAGACACTGAGCTCTAAATAGTCTGAGCTCAGAAGACAAAGACAGAATAGTAAGCAGACTGCTACCTGGAAGCCTGCATATAAAAACATCTTCCAACCCAAAGTGGAGAGGTCACCTTAATTTTGACACAGATTATATCTATGATCTAGGAGATGTGTTTTCAACAGAGGTATATTCCCCTGAAAAATCTTTAGCTAGGATAATTTAGTCAACTATACATTAAAAATAGGATGCTGTTGAGTCACTCTCCTAAAGCTAGGAATCTAGTCAGGTTTCCCCTGCACAAACTGAAATCTCTCTGTAGTTTGTGATACACAATTAGAGCTAAGGGACTCTTAAACTCAGGGTTTTTTACCTGTTTAAAGGAAAAATTGACTACTGACTTATGACAAGTCACTCAGCAGAGAGTAAAGGTCATTTGAATGGAGTAGTTTTGAAGTAAGTGGCAAAAACTCAAGAAGTTCCTGTGGGGAACAAATGGTTTCACCAGAATAATGAAAGTTTTGTTGTTCCACATAAGTCTGCTTCAATGCTCCCTGTTCATGAATAATAAGGTAGGTGGTGTAACAGTTGTTCTTTGTTCATTGGTTTCATACACACAGAAGAAAAAACTCCAAAACAAGCCAGAAACAAAAGAAAAAACTCTACCTTTCTCCACAACAGAAAAAAAATACAGAACACAGTGGAATGTGGAATGTTTGGAATCAGAAAAAATTTAATTTCTTTTTTGAGAACATATCACTGAATATATGCATGGTAACCATAATGAATATGTGAATAATATGTAAGTTTTGAAAACTTTTTCTTTTGTTGCAAATGTAATGGTTCTATTTTATCTCATGCACTGTTTGGAATGAAGTATTTAAGACAACCTTGTGCATGGAATTTTTTCAGATAAGAACTTTTAGAGATAAATGACCATTTGAAATGAATGCTAACTGCAGGCTTGAATAAAAGCAAACATTAAGAAATTATCTTGGATTCCTGAGATATTTCATAGTTATACATGCATATTTCATCTAGGAATGGTTGTGAGATACCTTTGTGTGTGTGTGTGTGTGTGCGTGTGTGTGTGTGTGCGTGTGTGTGTGTGTGTGTGTGTGTGTGTGTATTTTGGTTACCATAGTAACAATATTACTTTTGTTAACAAGAAAATGCTGAAAACTTCTGCCTTAGCTTGAATGGCCAGACTCCTTAGAGACAATTTCTACACTGAAATGCCCCCTCTAAAATGTATTTTTGGTCCCTCTATGAAACATTTTCCGTAAATTTATTTTACAGACATTTTAATTGTGTAGATTTTGTCCAATCATCTCTTAAACACATATTGCTAGAACACAAACTGTGCTGCATCAGATTTGACTGTATTGCACCTTGTCTGCTGAATAGAAAACCTGAAAATAAACAAAAGGGAAAAATTAAACCAACTGTTGATTTGTGTAATAGATATCAAGTTGGCTGCAGTTTTGAGGCTTGTGCACCTATGTATTCTCGTCTGATATCTTCCCAAAAAGAAGTATAATAAAAATCAGGACTCATAATTTCTTATATAGAGAAAATGCAAAGTGGCTATGTTGGACAAATAAGGAAAAAATGGACTTACATAGAAGTATCCCTGGCCTATTTTGTTCTTGCTGGTAAATCCTTTCTGCTGCCTTTAGCTTTTTAATTTAGCACAAAACATTAATAGTTCCCCCTGCTTCCAAGGAATCTTGCATTTCAGTCAGTTGTGAGACATGTCACTGATCCTTGCTACTTTAAGTAATCCCTCTCTTCCACCTGGCAACCTGCTTCTTTCCATATTTCTTTCAGTGCTATCTTCTCTCTACTATATCCTGCAAGGTCTAGGAACATTTCTGCTCCTGCATTTTTTCGGTTGTTAGCAAGCAAAGTAAAAATATCTCCCTCTCCAGAGAATTCCTCCAGAGCCGCAATTGTATTGTAAGGAACAGCATGAAACAGAAAACAGATCAACCTTACAGAATTTCACACTCCTATACATCTGACCAGAGGCATATGTTCCCTCAAATTGAATGTCACCATTTACACAAGTTCATGTACAAGTCATGAACATAACTGCTCCAAAAAGGACAAAAAAGAATTTTCTAGATCAACTTGCTAAAATTTCACCCTTTCCCCTCTCACTGTCTATAAGCTTTTCCTTACATCATCCCTCCTTGTATGTTATTCACACTGCACCTGATTAATTCCTTCTGTTCCTGAACTGAACATATGGTTTATATGGTTTAATCCTCAGCAAACTCCCTGATGACACAAAGCTGGGAGGAGTGGTTGGTACCCCATAGGACTGTGCAGCCCCTCAGAAGGACCTTGACAAGTTGGAGAGATGGGCAGAGCTCAACCATCTGAACTTTAACAAAGGCAATTGCAGGGTCCTGAACCTGGGGTAGAATAATTCTGTACAGCAACACAGGCTAGGCAAAGGCTGGAAAGCAGCTCTGCAGAGAAAGACATGGGGTCATGGAGGACAATAAGTTGTCCATGAGCCAGCAGTGCCCTTGTGGCAGAGAAGAGCAAAGGTATCCTGGGGCACATTAAGAAGAGCATTGTTGCCAGCAGGTCGAGGGAAGTGATCCTGCCCCTCTTCTCAGTCCTGGTGAGGCCACATCTGGAGTAGTCTGTCCAGTTCTGGGCTCTGCAGTACAAGATAGGCATGGGGTTCCTGGAGTTGGTCCAGTGGAAGGCTGTGAAGATGATTAAGGGACTGGAACACCTGTTACATGAGGAACTGCTGAGGGAATTATGCCTGTTAAGCCTTGAGAAGAGATGACTGGGAAGGTACCTCATCAATGTAAGTATGTGAAGAAAGAGTATCACCCAGACTGAGGGAACTGGGTCTGTTTAGTCTAGAAGAGAGCAGACTGAGAGGGGACCTCATGAAATGATATAAACATCTCAAAGATGCATTTCAATAGGAAGGTACCAGACTCTTTTCAAGTGATGGGACAAGGAGCAATGGTCATAAACTAAAACACAAGAAGTTCCACCCAAACATCAGGAAGGACTTCTTTACACTGAGGGTGGAAGAACAGTGGAACAGGCTGCCTGGGCAGGTTGTGGAATCTCTCTCTTTGGCGACGTTCAAAACTCACTTGGACATGCTCCTATGTAATATGCTTAAGCCAACACCGCCTTGGCAGAGGGGTTGGACTAGATGATGTCCAGGGGTCCTTTCCAACCCAAACTTATTTGTGATTCTGTGACTCTGCAAAGAGGATAAGACTCACTCTTCTTGGTGGTTCCAAGAAGTAAAACCAGAGGCAACATGCGGGCATAAACTGATGCAGAGGAAGTTCCACTTGAATATGAGGAAATTTCAGAATTGTAATTGATCAGAATTGTACAGTGCTGCTTTAAGACAGGGAAGAATTGTTGAGGCAAATTGCAAAAAAACCTTAGTTGAACCCGTTGCTGATCTTGTACCTGCTTGAGCAAGGGCTGACAAGTGAATGGTGTATGGGGTGAAGCACAGGCCTCAAAACCCCTGTGTTGTTCGAGTGAGGCACAGAAAAGCACCCACATACCTGTGACCAGCCATTAGACTCCCTCCACTGTGCAAAGTAAGCCTCATTAAAAATCTGGTTTCTTCAGGAAACTAAGAAGCACACCAAGTCTCTCCAGTGAAGGTCAGACAGCCTTTACTGCTGCTTCTGTGCATGTGGAAAGACCAAAGTGTTTATTGTACCTGTTGTCAACTACAAATTCTGACTAAAAGTAACTAAGTCTTTCATTAAGCTCCATTAACACATTAACTTATTTACTCCTCGGGATGCAAATGAAGGAGAATGTGGGACATGTAATTAATTTATGACCAAAACCACCAAATATCATCTAGAATATTCAGTTGTCGCATCCTACTGCGATAGACTAAAATTGATATATGAAAGTGAAGCTTTGAGGCAGAAGGGGCTGGAGGAGGTAAAGGACTTTACTGTGCTTGGAATCAGCCAATGGACTGTGTCTCTCCTTATCTCCCAACAACTTCTCCAGAAGCCTTCAGGGAATTTCACACCTTCGGCCGTGTTGGAGAATACCTGGGAATATTTATTGAAATATACATGTATAAACACCTCACTATTAGGTATGTCTTACTATATTTTCTGTCACAACAAGTGTAACACTGTAGTTAGTGCATTTATCATGGGCAATCCTGAACCTGCTTTCCTATTTTTGCAATAAACTGTATTAATCATAAATCTGAACTGCTCAAGTCCTTATTGAATACTATCAGACCTGATTGATAAATTGCATTATTTGTGCAACTGTGCTCATGCAAGATCCTCTGAACATGACCAGACTTATAGTGGTAATCTGGGTATAATCAGGGGCCGCACTCAGCCCCTCTGATCTCTGTGGTTCAGCTGGAATACATGGGGCTTTATTTTCTGCTAGTTTCCTATAAATTTAATGCTACAGTCTCTTTTGGTGGAGATATTCAAAAGCCATCTGGATGCAGTCCTGAGTAACATGCTATAGGGAACCCTGCATGACCAGAGAGGTGGGGCTAGAAGACTTTCAGTGGTTCCTTCCAAACTTAACCATCATTTTGAATTATACTAAAAGGAAGCAACAAGGTTAAAGTGAACAAGCAATAGAAACCTCATTCCTACCATTAAGAAAAACCAAACAAAAACACAACTTAATTACAACTGATAAATCTTTATCATTATTGGTTATAAGCAAAAAAAAACAAAAAAAAACCCAAAAAAACCCCAAAAAAAACCAAAAAAACCCCAACAAAACAAAATAACAACAAAAAAAGCTGTCTTACTAATGAGTCACAGTTAAAGAGCAGTACTGCTGTGGAAACAGTGGGAGAGTAAAATTTGTTTAGTACAGGATAGGCAGGCATACTGTGAAGATCCCAGCTCCAGCTGAATGTGGAGAGGTTTTAGTTCAGGTAGCACACAGGAGGCAATAATATTCTTTCTGAGGGAAAACTGGGAGGACTGTGATAGAAACAGAGAGAAAGTGAACTTTTATTGCTGATGATATGACTTAAGTGTGTTGTGCTCTTAAGGCTACAAGGCCTGGCAAAGATTGTTTTTATATTGTGAAGCCTTTTCTCTGCTGCTTATCGAAGTCCATATTCTCACTCATGGTATGTGCGACATGAGCTACCACATTTTATAAGGGTAGCATTCGTGTGCTGTAAGTCTATGCTCTAGCCCATCTGATGGTAGTCTGAGGCACTTCAGGACAACCATGGCTGTGGCTATGCATGTCATAACAGGAAAAACAGAAGAAAACTCAAAAAAGAAAAAAAAGATCCACAAACCTTTTTAGTGTACAAAGGTGTGGACTGATTACATCTCAGCTAATGCAAATATTCTCCAGGAATATTTTATTTTTCTAAAACATAAAAAATCAGACTAAAGTCAAATAAAAAAATTATAAAATTATTTTCATAGACTAAAACTGTCTCAGTTAATGAAAAGGATTACGTGGTCATGATCACAGGTCTAAATGGACTACACAGTACATAGGCAAGTCATTTTTTTATTAGACATACGGGAAGACAATATCAGATGAGTATATCAGGCTGCAAGTGCTGCTGTTAACCAATAAGAACAAACATAAACACATGACAAAATATCACACAGCTACTCTGTGCAAACTCTGAATCACTGGTATTTCACTGAAATAATGAAAACAATAGCTTGAGATATTACAGCAGCATCTCTAGAGTATTTCAGTGTCATTTCTCCATTACAGTCCAGGCACAAAACCCCATGATATCCTGAAATATGAACAATTCCCATTCTGGGTAGTTGAGTTCAGGCGAGTTACAGTAGTTCAGACAGGCTAAACTAGTGAGAAAAGCAGTTCACTTGAAGCCCGAAATAGTCCATACATGATACAATAAAGATTTTATAGCCCTGCACGTTGGTTTTGTTTTGTCTTCATAAAGAGTCCACACTGGTTTCAAGTAATAATACTGTTCTTACACCATGATTTGCTATTAATACATTATTTTTAAATCATTTCCCCTACATTTAATTTCTGTATTATGAATTGAGTCCTTTTAAGAGTAATTCTGTGACACAATGTTTTGGGCTTTTTAAACCTATAAGAATAAGAAATATAATTGTTCACCTATAATTTTTTGCTTGTCAGTCACTTGTCAATGTTCCTTTTACTTTCTAAGCTCTTGATAAAATAACAATGACTAACTTTATCATTTTATTTTTTGTCTAAATTGAAAGCTTTTTGTTGATATTAATCACCACTTATAGGTTGGAAGTTTTTCTCACTACTCTTACTAAAAAGTAACTCACACTTTGAGATCAATGGGACTACTTGTGTGAGCAATTGCATCCTGGTTGGGAGTAAAGCTGCACCATTTATTTCTGAAAGTGTAATAGAAGTCATAAGTAGTGCTTTTGCTCTCTGCAAAATTTGCTTCATTGGTGATGTTGAAAGCTACAGAATAAACAAAAATTAGCCATTTCATTGCTCTTAAATACAAGCTATTCTCAGAGCAGACACAAGATGTAGAATGAATTATGAGAACATGCTTCCTTTGTGCAGTGTCTTCTTCTACTAGCAATTTCTAAAAAAAAAATTGAGGGTGCACTTTTTTGCCTTGTACTTTTCCATTAAATTTAATGGATTGTTAAAATTTATTCTGTTCATCAGAAACAGTAGAGAGCTTTCTTCCTGAATACCTTGTAAAATTTCACAAAGTGAATTTGATGAATAGCAGGCTAATATTAGTAATGTGATGAATGGAAAATTTACATGAAAAAATACAGAACTACAGACAGACGGAGTTAAAGGAATATTTTTCCTTATTTTTTCTCTAAGAATTATAACATTGCAAAAGGCAACTATCATTAAAAATGGAAGGTGTCTTCTGGGAGTGTAATAAAGTAGCCATTTACTACTGCAGTAAGGAAATATAAACGGTTTCTTGTGCAGTTTTATAATTTAATCACAATTGTATGATTAAAATGTTATTTGCAACTGTAGTTATTCAGGTTGAAGAGGAATAATTTCCAGTGGGACCCACCTGTATTGAAAGGCTAGTAGGATGTTAAGAAGCAAAATGAGCCTAAATGATGGTGAGCGCGTGCGTGTGATAAATCTTCAATCTTCATATCTATACTCTAACAGACTGGGGGGTTGAGAGAGGATAACACAAGGGAAAAACAATCAAGAGAATTTGATTGAAAAGAAGAATTTGAGTAAAGTGAGCTGTGGGTTAAGGAGGAAATTGAATAATTTAAATCTAGGAAAGCACATATGTATTCTGAGAGAAGAACAGTGCTTGGTGTCTGCATAGACATGCAGGATTTGGCAGACGAATGCTGTTTGGAGATTGGTACTTTAAGACATGTAAGACTGGAAAGTAGGCTGGAAATCAGAAGAGAAGTTTCTGAACAGCCACTCACTAAGTGCCATAGGGTAACAAAATCTAACCAGTTTCAAGAAAACACTCTGTGAAAAAGTGTTATATGAGAAAGTTGCATTACACTCAAAATGTCTTTATGGTCTAAAGCAGATGAAAAATGATACAGACCTAAAACTCCAGATAAAGTCTATATAGACAAAATACAATTAAAAGGTTTTATTACTCTGGCAACATTATTACAACACTACTATCACAGTCTAAAATAATGAGGAAAATGTAATTAATAAAATGTTTTATACCCTAGTACACAAACCCCCTTTCTAGTTTCTGCCCATTTTCCTTGGAAGTGTGCTCAATTTTTCAGGGAACTATGTGGGTTATTCAAGTCCTGAACTCTTCTTGAACAGCTCCTTGCTGGTGCTGGTGGTCCCTTCCTTCTTTATAACAGGGTCTGCTTCTGCTTTTATTTACACATTTTTTTAATAGTTTCTTCTTCCCTGGTTGCTGGCGTCAGTTTGAAAGTAGGACAGTAACCTTCCCAGACTTAACATAAAAGGATAGTACTTGTTCTGCAGTAAATGCTGAGGTTGCTCAGATCTTTGAAATATACATGGTAGTCACAGAGTTTAAAAAAGCAAGTGATAACAAATTGGTCATTAGACAGTTGTTATCACAGCCGAAACAAGGGAAAACCTCTGCAACCCAAGACAGGGAAAGACAAATCTGGAAACTCCACAGTATAAGTTTAGCACAAATACTGTGGTCTAATGGCAAAGGCATTTCCCTTGCAGTAATAAGGGACTGAATTTCCTGCATGAAACAGATGGATCTAACTTTATCCTACGCATGGACACACATCCAATTTACCACATAAATGATTCGTATTTCATAAAATATAGACAATTGTATATGTGAGAAATATTGAACAAAATTGCTTATATTTTCTATATTGAACTTATATATTTATAGAAGTGACAATTTTTAACCCTACTTTTCCCCATCACCATACCAAAAAAAAAACTAGTTTGCTGATTATATCAGGTATGATTGTCCACTACAATAAATAGAGAAAACCATGAAAAATATGTACACTAAGTAGACTAACAGACAAGGTTTAAATTCTTTTGAAGAGATGTGTATCTGACTGCATTGCAAGAATTTCTACACTTCTATCTAATGTCAATCTAATGACATCCCCCTGTTCAACAGCAGGCAACTCTTTCATGTTTTCAATAAACACCACTCTTTTTCCATGTCAATCTTCTGAATCAGTCTCTGATTCAGTCTTTATTTAATAAATACCACAGCCTTTCCTAACAGAAGGATGAAGAGGAAAATTCTGTGCATTATCTCTAACAAAAGAACTGAAGCATTACAAAATAAAATTTCTGATAGGCATTTGTTTTGTTTCTGCCCCCAGCACAGAGTGGTCATATGTGATGTCTAAAAGCTTAAGAAATACACAAATCTCATTGTATTCCAATTTCAGATAAAGCCACATCTCAGAATAACATATGTGGCACAGACAGCATCTGAGAAACTTTTCAAAGCAAGTTTCTAAACCTTATCACTTTAAAATTGAATGGACTGTTTTATTTGATTCTGCAGAGTTTGTTGCACTTTGGGTAAGAGCATTTTCTCTTTCATATTTTGGAAGGGATTAGAATAAGCAGTATGAATTAAAAACAGAAATATTGAATGAACAAATGGTCTTTACAAATTGTGGCTTTTTGCCATTTTCTTAAAACATTTCTAAGGCATTATATGCCAACACAGAATGAAAAGGAAGCAACATAAGATAAAAAGGAAATAATATAGGATAAAAAAGGAATAACATAAAAGAGCTTTTAAGATTCAGATATTTCAAAATAATTGGAGTAAGAAATAGTTAATAGTGCCGATATTTCTGCTAATGTGGTTATCATCAACAAATGTAAAATTTTCAAATTAAGGAATCATCCCCAGAATGAATTGTGCCAAGTGAGCCAGTCCCTGGAAGCTATAGCGCTAGGTAAATTGTCACCAGAGAATGCCAGAGATAGAATCAACATGACAAGTATGTTAAGTTTTTCAAATACTGAAGAGTGTATTGATGAAGGGTAATAAGAGTGTTCTTATTTTCTGAGGAGAAAATTATATAAATCCTAGAAAGTTTTGTTCATCCTTTACGAACTATCAAAACATGATGAAGAATAAATGTGTTTTTTTGAAAGATTTAAACAAGAAAATATGCCTGTCAATCTTATTTGAGAAAAGCATACTGAAAATGGGAGGAATAGAGGAATATTTATAATACAGTGTTTTCTAAAGTTACTCTTTAAGAAACTAGTGCCTCAATGAAAAGAGATATCTAAAGATTTCAAGAGAGAAACTTCTGAAAAGATACATGAAAAATGTTAAACCTGATGAAAATAGAGGGAAAGAGAAAAAAAGAGGGAAAAGAAAAATTTACTGGACAAAAATCAGGGATGTAAATTTTATTAATATTCAAAAATTTTGAGATGATGTTTGGAAACTATTAAGCATTTATTCTTACTATGTTTCTCTTTTTTCTCACTTTGTTTTTGCTCTTCGGAATTCCTTGAATATGACAAGAAGTCCAGTTGCACCCAAGCTTTTATTCAGTTGTAAAATAACATGAGCAGCACAAAGAAAGAGAGCAATAAACTAGAATTAAGGATTGATTGCAAAATTCTTCTATAAGCATTACTCAAAGCAAAACATTTTGGTGCTTCTGCAGCTTTTGTAAATGGCTGTGAGTGGGAAAAAAGCAGAATGGATGGCAACACAGTGGGGCAAGGTAAACCATCCAGGTCAGAATGAATACAAGCACAAGAATGCCATGGAAATATCACTGTCCATTGTTTGGTGTGATTTACATCCCCACACTGCCATGGTATCACAGTGACACTCATCAGTAATGCTGGAACATTGGAAAGATCTCCCAAACTGCAGTGAGGCATTTGTTTCTTTTCTTGGAACACATTTTCTGTGGGCAACCTTATTGTCATGATTTCATTTAGTTTCCAGAGATTTATGTTGACTATAAAATGAACAAAATGCCTTTAAGACTTTGTATGTCAGTCTCTGTCACATACTTTATGAGTCTTTACAGAGTGATAGGTACTGCATATTTCAACCAGAGGAAGCAAATTAAAATAATCATTAGAATATGAGACACAACAACAACAACACATGTGCTTATTCTGCACAAAAAAAAAGTTACTTTCAGCCATTAAAAGTCAAAGATAAAATTTTATTTTAGAAGGAAATGTAGCTAAGGTTTCAAGTTTATTATAAGTGTAAATAAAATCTTATGTTACATCAATTAGACCCAAACTTTGTGGCTAGGTGAGTTAGCAGCCAGAAAATTTTTGTCTACTTACTACTAGACAACTGCTAAGAAAAACCTTTTCTTTTCTTGCAAGACAGGATAGACCTAAGACAGGGAATGATCGACCTAAGACAGGGAAAGAGAAAATGCATCCATTTTGATAGCTGAAAATAATTTTGGAAGTGCAAATATTATTTAAAAACACTGTGTGAAATTTCAGTGGGGAAAATGGTTTAGATTTCACTTTTTTCACTTATTGTATATATTTAGTTTGCAGCTCAAAATATGGTTGTGGTCACTGACAATCATACTGCTGTATCTGAGAGTCAGATAGGTCTCCCTAGGTTTGCATACTTTTAATAGTAAGAGTTACTTTAAAGCATAGCCAGTGAAATATCTGGTCTTTTATAGAGGCAATGTGAGGATAGGGCTGGTAAAATGGACAAAGAAGGCAGCTTGCTGAGTCTCTGGGATGATAAAGCTCTGTAAGGTAAGGACAAAAATATGTGGATTGAAGTACAACAATGGTGAGATTTATATGTAAAAAGGAGATGCAAACTTAAAGGAGCAAAGGAACCCCAGAGAGGTCCCTATGTCCCATAGGGACATAGCCCATATGTAATTTGTAGACACAGGCAAGAGAATGGGAAACTGAGGGAAGTTTGAAGTTTCCCACTTGCTGGATGCCTTACAAGCATGAAACTTGATAGACAGCAGAGTATGCTAATGCTAAGGATATTAATACACACATATATATGATTTCTTTGCTTCTAGTTTGCATGAAAACTCCTTGCATATAAAAATATAAACTGATAACTAGCTTAAATATTGGTGTACTTCAATAACTTTTGTGGTATCTGTGTTAGCTTGAAAAAGACCATGTGTTTGGCTTTTCTGAGTTCTCATCATGAATACAGATAACATTGCAGAGGATCTTCTATTCTAATGCATTATATAAATAAGAACTTTTTCTATGCTGAGATGGCAGCAGCAGTGCAACCTCTCTGGGGAAAAACTCAAAATATTTTTTTCATTGGTATCAGCTCCTTTAAAATGTATAGAGAAACAAAAGGAAAAGTAACAATTTTTTTACCAACTACCATGCTCAAAATACTATTTTCTAAACACATGTGCTTCTTATTTTCCAAAATAAAAATGTCATAGAAATTACTGACAAAAAAAAAAAAAAGAAGACAGAGAGATCAATAGAGGCAAATATTTAACAGCTATTGTTAAATCAAAAGATGGTAACATCTTTCAGTATTGAAAAGCAGAAGGATATATATAAAAAAAGGAAATTTCAGGACGAATGGTCCTTTAAGGAGACCAGTGCTTCAAACATTCAGATGAAAACACATTTGGAATTGGTTTAATTCTGCCTATTTAAGTATTTGTTAGTACATGCAAACTCAGTTGTATTTGCAATTGTTGCCAAATTAGCTGTGTGTTTAAAACACACAAAAATTCTGTCTTTGCACAAGTCAGTATACAATAGCTGTAAAGCACAGTAAGTAATTATAGCTAAATTTCATTCCCATAGACATAAATGCATGCTTAATAAATTGTTATTAGTGGCAAACAGCCACCCTGGAAGAAATCCTTCTGTTGATATCCATGAAAGTTCAAACAGAACTCTCTCCATTAGACTTGTCATAATACCACAGAATGTTGGTAGTCATACATAAGGTATTTCTAGGAAGACTGTGAAGTCTTCTTTTAATTTTTAAGAGGAGAAAGTCAGGATACATTCCATAGATTTGCACAAATGCAGCAATTGAAGTCTGAGATCATTAGTGTCATTGACACAGTGTGGAACCTGGAGTTAAGAGCATTAACACTGAGGAAGAAGATTAACTTCTTGCTGCTAAATGCTATTTATTTTTGATTTCTTGTTCTTGCTTTATGCACTTTGCCTTTTGTTTGAGATGGTGAACTTTACAACGGTGATGCATCTAATCATTGTCAGGACATATTAAGGACAGGCTGCTCCTAGAAGACAGGGAGCCAGGAGTCCAGTGTGAACCAGGGAATCCCTCACGGGAAGGCAATGT
Source organism: Cinclus cinclus (assembly GCF_963662255.1). NCBI lineage: Eukaryota > Metazoa > Chordata > Aves > Passeriformes > Cinclidae > Cinclus > Cinclus cinclus. The sequence continues at coordinate 73,517,531 of NC_085046.1, forward strand.
CCCTCAGGTCTGACCACAGTGGATAGAGCAGTGGTTATAATGGCAACAGCTCCAGGCAAGGCAAGTGACCTACCAGGGTCCATCAAGCAGCAGGAGACCAGGACAGGGCTGGAGACTTGGCTGCAGCCAGGGTCTGAGTTCTATGCAGGGGAAAGGGACATAGGTGGCACTTAGCCCAGGCACTCCTATTGCATCACTGGGGTGGGGGAACAGCCCAAGCTGAAATGGGGCTCCTCATGGAGGGGTCAGAGGAGTTCTCAGAGGTTCGTGGGTACGAACAGTAAGGGATGGTATCTCTCCCAGAGCCCTGACAATATTCCTCAAAGTGATGGGCTCACCTCTTCTATTTTAAATGTCATTTATATGAATTTCCATATAACCACTCCAGGGTGGAGGAAATTTGCCATTCCTATTCCAAAACAAGGCAGCATTTGCTATGAACAGGTCACACAGCTAGACCAACTACTGACAGGGGTGGTACAGAACAATTGCAGCTACAGTCAGTTTCCTCTGTTCTTCCTTTCTTTATTTTTACCTGGACATTTACTCTGAATGTGTAAAAACCAGATAGTTGTGAATAGAAGTCTATGATTTCCAGTTCTTCATGCTAAGTGTACTATAACTGAAAATTTGAGCCTGTAGATTTCGACAGAAGTGTCTGTGAATATGCAACATAAATGAGGGTTGAACTGTGTGTGAAGAACAAAGGCATCACTGCTGGACTAAGAAGAACCTTGAATAGTAATTTAAAACTTTTTACCTACAGAGGTTTAGCTACACAAGAAAATATTGACATAGGAGTATAATTTGAACTGCACATAATCCACTGTAGAAACAGATTAAGCTAAATTGTAAATAAAGATACTTGTCCTTGAGAAAATGTGTTTACATTGGGAATTGCATTACAAAGTTAATGGTACTGACTGGACGCAGTTGAAGGCATTGTTTAGGCTACAGTGAATATTTAGCGAATATCCTAATGTAGAAAAACCCTTCATGAAGCAGACTTTAGGAAAGAAAATGAAGAGGACAAAACCAAAATTAAAATAAAGTATATCAGAAATAAACTTGAAATTATAAAGCATAATAGCTGCATAGAGATTTTCTGTGTTCTGAGCTGCATTTTCTTTGCCAAGCAGACCAGACACCACAGCACAGCAGCTGGCAAAATGGAATGTTAGCTCAGAGCAGTGTTGTTGTGAGACTTGGTCAGCTTGGACAGTAGGTAGAACAAAACATAAATTCATAAATATATGCCCATGTTGGCAATACTCAGCTGCACAAGAACTGTTGCTAGTAGCAGTAAACCCAAGAACACAAAGAGGGGCAGAATACACTATAAATATTTAGAGAAGCTTGCTCTCCTACTCTGAAAGCAGAACTTTCTTCCTCACTCTTAACTATTCCAGTATATGAAAGACAATTCAAAGGTGACATAACTGTATTATACTTGCTAGAATATTACCTCTTTTTAGAAGTGTTTAACATCTGTGTAGGCATTCGGTAATATTCAGCATTTACACTAAACAAACCAGGGCTGCAGTATGCAAGTTGGGGGTAGGAAGAAGACTTCTCTGTTTTCTCCCCAGTTCCTACATGTAAATTTTGAATCCAATTGGATTAATTTTGTGGGATTCTCCACTGATGCTACAGACACTACTTAGAAATTAATATACTTTCATACCTTCAAAATGGCATCTAGATTGCAGAAAAAAAAATAAAATGGTTTAAATACTTGTCAGTGTTTTTAAAGTTAAAATTGTGAGATAGTGAAACATCAGTGGATATGCATAAAACAAAAGGAGAACATAGGAAAGCAAAAAAGGAGAGAAAGCTTTCTGTTTCTTCACAGCATATTGTGTGACAAAAGACAAAACTCTCAGATGAACTTTCAAAGTCTGTACCATTACATAAAATTGCAGGGTCTGAGCTAGAAGTTAATCTTGTCACATGTGAATTTTAGTGAGAGGAGACACAAATGAGTAAGCACTCATAAAACTAAGCAAAGATTAATATTTTTTTTTGAGCTAAACTTTAGAAGACTTTTTAGGGTAATATCAGTGTAAATCACCAGTAACTGATGGAGTTATTTTAACATAAAATTGCTGCAAAATCAGAATTGAGTACAAGGTGTTTACAGACCATTAATTTATAAAAAAACCCAACCACCTCCCCTTTTAGGTGCGAAATGTTTACCTGAAAGCTGTCTGCAATTTTGCTAACCCTTTGATTCATCTTATTTAACATACACTTTTTTAAAGGACACACCTACAGGACTGAAGCAGCTCTGACATCTGCACAAGCAAGCTGTAGTGCTTGTGTGAGGGAGGCAGGCTGACACTGATATGGCTCAGGAAAGACTGATCCTTTCAAAAGCACCAGTATTTCAAAGCCTCCAACTTATTCACCATGCACACATAAACCAGTAAACAGTATTTTTGCCTTTCTGTGTGATTGCCTGGCTGTAAAAAAAAAAAAAAAATAACCAAAGTGACCTAGAGTAACAACCCAGATGGTTGGGGTCATTACATAAAGAGAAAAACTGAGTGGGCTCTCTATGTACATGAACTTAATGAAACTTCATGCTGCATTCACCTCAATTATTTTCACAACAGAAATAAATCAAGCTAAGTTCTGTGAAAAAAAAAAAATCAAGGTCTGCCAAGATTCTAATGAAAGTTGTTCCTTTATGCCTCTAAGGAATCAATTTATAATTTTTGTTTTTAAAGTAACAAGTCAAATTGCATCAAATTGGCCACTTTTCTAGGCTTGTTCTTAATTTTTACTTTGAGATTCTTTTGTGTCATAAAAACTTTTGGTCTCCCTTTTTAGGACCTTACATTAACCTGCAAGAACATATTTTACAGGCATTCTGCAGCATGGCTGGGAGGAACCCTTTTCCCCTTCACAGCCATCACAAGTGGCAAAGTAAAGAGACTGGAATTGAACCTATGACCTGGATGATAAAGTATTATTTATGTAGTAAATAGAAAAGTTGTAGAGAGACATAGAAGAAGGCTTTAAATATTTAGTATTCTTAAGGATCATTCTGAGTGTAATTTTTTATATTACAAAGGTTCCTATATGATTTTTCAACACTGATCATAACTACCATAAAAGTAATTCATGTCACTTAGAATTATGCAATTCAATGCTTTGTTTAATGTATAAATAGCTACAGTAGTGGAGATTTAAAAAAAAACAAAAAACAAATGAGGCAAAATGACAGAAAAAAACAGCATGTAAAAATATATAGAATAGTAGGTCTTAGAATTGCTGAAGTCTTACTGTAGTATCCTGCCCAAATTCTCTTTCAATACAGGTTTATGTTATTTAATGTTACAGGTTATGTTCAGGTTATAATACAGGTTATGTTAATTTAATGATATGTGACTCATACTTACTTTCCTGTTTACTTCCAGATTCTCTGTAGTTTCCTCACTAAGTCAAAGACCAATGACAACCTTCTACATTTACACAAATGTAAATTTGACCATTTTAAAGTAGACAAAAACTCCTGCGTTTTATAAAATGCACATTTTATAAAACACATCCTTTTTTATCTGTCAAGGAAATTTCTTTTTTCTAAATTGTCAGTAATAATCCAGATGTAATAAAGGATGGAAAACTAGGAAATATTTCTGAGTTATGTTTTCTAATTATATGCATGTGTTAATAACAACAATATAGTAAAAGGTGATCTAAAAGATGTGGTGCTAAGGGACATGATTTAATGGTGGACTCAGCAGTTTTAGGTTTATAATTAGACTTAAGGATATTTTCCAACCTGAATGGCTCTATGAAAATGTCCTAAAGTCTTTGAAAAACATACAAAACAAGTCTACCTAGCTTTTTTTTTTTAATATTTCAGAATTTGATTGTCTAGAGAAATAACATATTTGAAAACAACTTCTAAAAGAGCAGATTGAGCCTATCTTATTGGAGGGTCATGTTTTATACAGCTGGTGAGTGACTGCAAACTAGGTCAAAAGAAATTCTGGAGCAGTATTAAAGTTGTGACAGATAACATACCATTGTTACTGTTCCACCAGATTTTGTAGAAAACTGTGCAAATAGTCCTATGCTTCTAATAAAGTACCAAATATCAGATATTGCATCCATATCCCTGAAGACCAATTGATTCCTTTTTGTCTCCCCACACACCCTGCTCTTGTGCCATATTAGCCATTAGCAGTATCTCCTTTTGCTTTGTTTTTTGAGCAATAGATGTCATAGCTAAAATTTTAAAGGCCACTTAAACTATAAGCAATACCTGGCCATGACAAGCCAAGCTGATTTTGAAGATGAGTGCATTTAGCCAACAACTCATTACATCTGGTTTGACTTGTTTGTTAAATACCAGCCTCATGAATACTAGGCTAGGAATGTTTGTCTTCTGGATGGTATCTCAGTGTGTACTGTGATACATCAACCAGTTGAAAACCAATTTTTATATCTACTGTCAATTCAGATGAGAATTGAACATTTTTCATATGTCTTTATTGTTTTCTGGGCAATCGAGTTTTCATTTGTTGATAGCTCTTGCAGAACTTTACTAGGTCTTTCCTCACGTTTCTTTTACATGCTTGCAGGGTACAAAATTTTCTGTCATACAAAAAGACTTTTTCTTTTATTACTGCTAAACTAATTCCCCTTATAATCTGCTGAAACAAATCACTCAGCTAGGACTATTAATTTTGACAATTTTTTGTATCATGCTAAATATAAAATAAAATGTTATATGTATATTTAGACATTATGTAAATTCCTTAGATTGATTATGTACGAGAAAAAGTATCTTGACTTGTGAATGAGAACAAGTGGCAGATAATTCTGTGTATTTGTCTGATGTGGGGAAAGTATGAAGCCAAGCATTTGATCTCTCAAGCGCAGTCCTGTAGCTGGTTAGCTGCCACCAGAAACGGTTTGTTGTAAATTGTGGCGGTGACCGACTCAAACCAAAGCAGTACCTTCTTAAGCACACATGAGAAGGAAGTACCAAATAGGAGATGGATCAGACATTGTCTTTTAGTCAGATTTTGTCTAGAAAACTGAGGCCCTGAAAAGAAAATGACTCCTAAAAGTACAATTGATCCTAAGAGGAAGATGCAGAAAGTTTGCCTTTGGTGAATGTCTCTAATCACCTCCTTTCCTTCCATAAATTTTGATCTATCTTTCAGGAAGATTGTTCTATGATGTTGCTTGGAAAGGATTTGAGGCGATTTGTCAGCAAATCTGCGGGTCCATTCTGGCTTTTTAAAAATGAGTGTAATATTTACTTTTCTTTCCAGTTTCTAGGGACACCACCCAATTGCCCAACTTTTTAAATTGGAGATTGGATTGACAACGACACTGTCTAGTTCGTTCAGGACCCGTCTTTCTGGGTTCCATGGGACCAGTGGGAATTTTTGAAAAGGAAGTATGCCAGCAAAAATAAAAGTTATCATCAGACTTCTTTTTGCCCCTCTTTCGCATCCTTCTGATTGTTGATATCACTTTCGCATCATGTTTCAGATAAAAAAACAATCAAGTGTGATAAATCTAGGAAGGAAAATTTCTTTAAAAGAGGTGACAAATTGCATTTGAAATTTTATCATTTCAACATGCCTGTTGGGAATAGCTCTTTAAATAAAGACATTAAGGTAATTTATTTTTAAAGAAGAATGAGTTTGAACTGCAATTTTTATGTTTGATAATTTTTTTTTTACCCATAGCTGTCAAATATTTTATAGCAGGGAAAATACTTGTTTGGGGTTTTTTTAAGTATTTCTGTTTTTTTCCTCTGTACATTTGAAAGCATTTGAATATAACACTTCTCATTGCATTACTTCCTAGACTATTACTGAAAGTGTTTGGAGATTTTTCCAAAGAATATAGTTGAAACATCTAGTCTGTCCATTTTATAGTCACTGAGAAGGTCTGTAAATATCAGCTGTTAAGTAGGAATTCCTTTATAAAATATTTAAGAATTTTAAAATACCAATAGATCAGACAACATAAAAGAGTAGATTACTGTCTATCAGAAACAGAATTATGTAGAAAATAGGCCATTACAAAATTCAAGTTGACTATGTTCCTTTAATCTTACAACTTTAGCCTAGACTTGACCCATTCAATGCAGTCTCTTAGGCACTGTGTATAAATATTTCCTTTTGATATCCAAAAGGAATTTTTTTTGTTCACTGATATTTTATAAAAATACATGGATTAATTGCATCTAAACAAAATAATTCTGTTGTTTTTTTTTCCCCAGATTTCATTCACTATTTCTAAAATTATTTTTCTGGCTTAACAGCTTTCTAGTTAATACTAACATTTATGAAATGTGATTAGCAAGTCTGGCCCAAAGAAGTATCTATATTAAATACATTGAGCAATATCATATGTCCACTGTATCTTGTGAACTATATCTTTCCACAAACTTGGTTTTTGAATGTGAACCTGATCCTAAAAATCTTTGTGTGGTTTGTGATATCTTGTGCTTCAAGGCTGAATACTCATTGTTCACACATAAATGTATTTAAGAAGAGATATGAATTCTTTAGTGACTTTCTGGCTTGTTGATGTTTCTCATGCAGCGGTCTGGTTGCAATTCTACAGCAGAGAATTTCTTGCACAGGAGAACTCTAAAAAATATAGGTCTTGTCAGACACTTCTTCATAAGTTAAGGATCTGTGCCCACATGGGTGTTTGCAACTTTTTAATACTAAGATATGCAATTTTTTTTCAGTCAGAAATTCTGATCAAGTTTCTTTGAAAACAGGATCACTCTACTAATATTAATGGAAACATCATATAAGGCCCTAAAACGCTTTATCTTGAGACACATCCAAGCTCCTGTGCTTGGAAGTTATTAATAATGACAACACAGAAATAACTTTTCTTAGGAAATGTTGCAACTAAAAGAAAAAAATACTATCTGTGTAAATTTTCTATTTTGAAAAATCATGCTGCTGCCTATATTTTTGGATGCCATGTTAAAAATATCCATTCATTGCTGTGGTTCTCAGTGCATCTGAGATCATAATTTTCAAGTGTAAATATTATGCTCACTGAATAAAAAAAATGTATCAACCAGATTCTTAAAAGGAAAACTGTACTTGCATCTGTGCCTGAATTCCCAATTCCCTTTTTCATGCAAAGAAAGCGCAATTAAGTATGTGCCATTGTGAAAAGTATGTGGCAATGTGACTGTGACTGCAATCATCATGCAGGATGTCTTTTTGGCTTTTTTTTCTCTCTCTCTTTGGGGTAGGTTCTCTTTTTTTCAGGATTTTTGTCTGGTTGATTCTTTGTTTTGTTTCCTAAAAAGAGAAGAGTTTCCAAAAAAAGAGAAGAATATCCATGGCCATAAAATATATTTAGAAAACCTTGCGATCACATTAAAATGGCAAACATCTATAGATAGAGTATTTTCTTATAAGACATAACAGTTTAAAATATTTTTTCTCCCGTTAGAACAGGTTCTACCTTGACCTTTTACTTAATCCTTACAAAAAAGGAACTTTTAGATGAGAAGCTACTAAGGAATAAGTACCATGCTTCAAATTTCAGTTTTGGGGTTGTTTGTTTGTTTGTTTTTTAAATGTTTCTAAATGTCTCTTTGTTTAGAATAAAGTAAGGAATAAATTTTTAAAATTTCATGTTTTTTCTCGAGTGCTCTGTGATGGTTAAAATAATCTACATACCATAAAACTTTGTACCATTTCCTTCCCAAATTTTAAACTGGTTTAGCAAGGGCTAACAGAAAATTCAACCACACTCTCCACCTGGCAGGAAATAGTTGCTACAGTCATTCAAGGATATATTATTTGACTACCAGGTCTGATGAAATTTCTTTAAATGTTAGATATATTAGATGTCAGCTGTCTCTGGTTCACGTCAGGTAGAAGAGAAATATGAGCTGAAAACTGGCTTTTCTGATCTTAAAAAAAAATCTTGATGTGTTAGAGTGCTCTTTCAACAGAAGAAACATAAGAAGCCTTTGAACTGCTTGTGTAAAGCTTTGTAACCTGTTTGCTTTCTCTTAGCCAGTTTGTAAGGTAAAAGTTAGAAAGCTGATATATAAATTCTGATCAAAGTTCCTTGTTTTCCCTTGAGGAGAAGTGACAATTCACACAACCACACCCCACTGCTTTGATGGAGGGAGGATCTTATTTAGGCTATTAACACAGAGGTTAATCTTATGACCACTGAGCAAGAGGGGGGATAACATATCTTAGAAGTTATTTTTTTCCCCTTAAACTGGGGACAAGACAATCATGCTGGCATGAAAAATGAAACAGAAGGGGAACAGAAACAACCTGGAGCGATGAGAGTAATGGCATGAACGGAATTAGTGGTGAGAAATAACAACATTTGATTTTATTAGTCAGAAAATACTCAGAGAAAAGATGAAAATAAGCATCAAAATGTAATGCACAAAATAAGAATAAAAAAGTATAGTTCAATACCAGTTTGGCTCAATGAAAAAATGCAGTATTTGTAAGAACCTGGGTTGTTTGGCTGCCAACTCCACAGCTAGCACAGGATACTGCATGGGTACTGTCCCGTTCTACATCCTATTCGAAAACACAAACTGCTCTGTCACGGCAATTATTGTATGTATACACATAATGGTTCTAGAATACAGACACTTGTTAATCGTCTACTAGTGAGACATAGAGTCCTGAAGCAGGTATCTTCATTGAACAGCCATTCTATTATCTGCATCCAGTTATCCATCTAAGCTGAAGAATAACCTTATGAATGCTTGTCTATTTGATTCTCTATTAACAAGGATTATTTTTTTCAACCTTTATGAAAAGTTCCTGCCCGTTACTTGCTAAAATACACATATTTGGAACTAAAATACTTCTTAGAGATATGTTGTTAGTGGTTTATCCTATCCAGGATTCCAGTGGAGAAATGATATGATTTTATTCAATTATTTGCATGCCACACAATCACTGGGTAGTTCAGCTGGAGAGGACCTGGTGACTTCTCTCGTCCAACTTCCTGCTCAGTGTAGGGTCAGCTAGGGAGTCAGACAGTGTTGCTCAGGGCTTTTATCCAGCTGGAGCTGTTAAGGAACACCTTCAGTGCAGGTAGCTTGGAGATACCTTCACACCTTCAGCTGCAGTGGGAGCTGCAGGCTGAGCTCTGGATGGGAGCCAAGAGAAGAGCCCACAAAGTGCTGACCCTTTGTAGAGAAATGGGCTTGGGGACAAGTGGCCCTGTAAGGGAAGGGGACACTAAGGGACATAGCAGGAACTGAGGACCCAGGTGAAAGACCCAAGACTGTGGTGCACTTTAGACTGTGAGTGCATAAAAGTCCAGGGCTCCTTTTCTTGGGGTCCTTCTCAGGGACACCAGCTTGGACGGTTTCTGACTTACTGTGCCATGAATAAATGGCTTTAGAAATCAACTCAACTGAGACTGCCTGGGCCCAGCCAGGAAACCTGGTCTGACTGTGTGAGAGTGGGGTGTACAGGGAATCAAGTGGGGGAATGGGAATCATGGGTGCATGGCATGCTGGGCCTGCCAGATGTGTATGGGAATCCTTCTTTTACTATATGACAACTGTCTGTTGTTTTCTCACTGTGTACTTGAATAAATAAATTCCATCGTATCTTTTCTTTTCACACATCTTTCTGTATGTCTGTCCTTCACTGCAGCCTGTTTAATGGCAAGGCAGAATGACACCTCCACTGGTTCTGTACTTTGAGTTACTTGCTTTTGCCATTATCCAAAAAGACAGGGAGTTTAGAGTTAGGAATCTAACTTAGGTCAGATGCTGTGGAAACAGAATATTTTAGAGAGACAGGAGTGCTTTTCTTCTCAGCATAATGGTGGCATTTTCAACGTCATATATGAACTCATATATTAGTTTTCTTTAGTTTTTTTGTCATGTTTGACACACTTGGAAGTAAAGTTTCCAATTCAAGTATTTGGCCAGTGGTTGCATAATCAACTGCCTTTCTAAGGAGATCTGCAGATATGAGATGAGCTCTCTCCAGAGCTCTGAAAAAACCCCTCATCAAATAAATGGGATCTTGTAGAAGATCTTGAAGAAGTACAGAAAAAGACTAGGAATATATTTTTAGAAGCAAACTCCACCTTATCTTGCTGGCCAATCCCAAAATGTATATAAAAGGCATGTTATCTATTCAGTTAGTACAAAATTTGCATGGGTAGGACTTTTGCAATATAAACCTGCTTTCTGATTATAATATGATCTCTTTGCATCACTTTATTTTTGGTGTGCTTAGAGTAAAAATAGATAAAATGTCCTCAGCTGTTACATTTATACCCATTTTAAGATCTACTTCCATTTAAAACTCTGTAAAAGCGCCTCTCTGTAAAGAGAAGGCTAATTTGTTTTCCAAAGGTTGAAACAAAAATATGTTGCTTTTTGCATTATTTGACTTACAGCACCTCAGTTTGAAATAAGGAGAATTAAAAAATATCCTGGTTTTCTCAAATTGTAAACCACTGCTATTTTTTTCTCCTATCAACTATGCACTTCTTTATTAATATGACAACCACAGTCTGTGGTAATTTAAAATCTGTGAATCTCTGTTTACATGCCACACACATTTCCAGGAGAAAAACAAAATTGTTTATTGATGCTATTTAAGCTGGAAATATGCAATGACGAGTACTGTAAATATGAGCAGCAATACATTAATAAAAATATTTAGAAAGTGGGTATATAATGATTACAGAGTGAAAATTTTTCATAGCTCTTTTAGAATAAAAGAGCTAAGAAAAAACATTAAGAAGTAATATTAGAGAGCCTAAAATTGTTTGATAATTATATTATCCAGTGAGTTCTCTAAGATTTCATAGATCTTTTTTCCATGAGATTAATGGTCTTAAATTGTTCTGAAAAAACCCTCAGAAATAAGTTTTGAGAAATTGTGTCAAAAAGTATATTCCTTACTTGTTCTCTTGCCCTCTTTCTGCAATTGTGCTTACGCTTGTCCACTGTTAAGATTAAAACACAGGGCAAAAAGCTTAAAAATACAAAAGAATTAACAAACACAATGGATGCACACACAAAAGAATTATGTTCTCAATGTTAAAAAGAATATAATCTGTACACATAAGAACTGTAAAAACTGGAATTGGTCCCTATAAGTACAAACCTCTGTTCAGCATCTCCTATTAAGCGTTTCCAAGTCCCTAAACGGAGTTGTGAAGGTATTTCAGTGCCTTCAGCAGTTTCAGAAATTTCACTCAATAATAGATCCCTGTTCAGTTTGGGGATGCTCCATTAAATGTACACTCTCAAAACTGAGCCCAAGGTGTATAACTGGCGTTTTGGTTTTTTTTTTGTTTGTTTTTTTTTTTTTTTTGGTTTTTTTTTTTTTTTCTAGGTATAAAAACTCACAACAATCTCCTCAGTCAAGCTTTGGTGCTTTCTCCAAAACTTCGTGACTTCATTGAAGCTTTTTGGTACAAAGAGAAGAAATTCCACAGCATTTGATACACAGAAGAAATTCCAGGTAACCTGGCCCAGTTTTACTAGTGTTTAATGAATAACATTTAAATGTAATGTAGATGTGTGTATTTTCAATAATTTCTGTAATGCCTGCACATGCTTCCTCTTGAAGGCTGTGCAAAGTGCTCTGCTTAATAATTTATAATTTACATTTTTAAATTTTAAATATAGGAGGATTTATAATTACGCTTTTGGAGGATTGGTCCATGTCTTGCTTTTCAACAGAACATTCCTTAATTCCCAAGTTGTTTCATTATGTAATTGGTGTTGCAAATCCACATGAGGGACCAATGGTAATTTTTGAAAAATAGCTGCTGTACATTAACAGATATTGTTTCAAAAAGAATTAAAGGGGAATCTGAAGCCAATGGATATCTTTGTATAGCATCTGCACATTTTTGTTTGAGCTCTGACAACTAACTAGCTACCTAATAGAACCCAATGCTATTCTGTAGTCAGAAGCTGTTGAAAAACAGCCATTATGTTCTATCATGTGGGAAATTTGTGTACTTAAGGACAGTTTCCAAGGTAGCTTTCACACAAAAGTCGTTAGCCAGCAAGTCCCCAACCATGGATTTCTATGATAGAATGCAGCACTTCTGAAGAAGCCGTTATGCCCTATTGGGCCAATGATTTGCATTTTAAGCAGGATCTAAATAGGTATTTCTCTGACAGACTGGAGCTGTTATGGCTTACTAGGTCAATAATGTGTTTTGTAAATACTCCCTAAATAGGCATTTGCATAATTTGTATATTTAAAACTCTGTAATTGAGTATCTACACAACAGACCATAATGTCTCCATTAGAACTAGTATTATCTATTTTCATGTTGCTTGGGAAAAAAAAAAAAGAGATGAAAAAGAGTAAATTATAATATTAATGATTCCTACAGATATGAAAAATGTCAGAAAATTGAATTCACTAAAGGCTTGTGTTTTTCAGGATCTTTTAGCTTTGCTCTCTTTGATTTACTGTACTGTAATAGCAGAGTATATTAATTAATGCTCATTCTCTGTTTTTTTATTGGATGGAAAACACATTTTTTGGTAAGTCAAAGGTCAAGGAACACATGAAAAAATGCTTTTGTCCAAGAAAACTATTTTACATGTTATTTTGGCTACCATTACTAAATATTTTTTAAAAAAGTTTTCTAAAATAGATCCAGGACTAACCAGCAGACTGTTTTATCTGAATAGGTCTCATCTTTTGCTTGCTTGACTTGAATTTGGCTTCTAATCCATGCTATTATCTAAAACACCTCTACAGTCAGAGAAATGAATACATCCTATTATCCTAGAAGATAGTTCATGCTAACGCTTTTGGGCTGTCCCATTAAAGAAGATGATTTATTCTCAAGATGTATATGTAGTTTGTTCTCTCTTTGACTGTAGAAGGACCCCAACTGGTACTTTGGAGTAGAGACCTACTCATTAGTTGACTACCATTAGGTGATATAAAGACTATCCTTACAGAAACATGTTAGGTGAACCTATGTCCTAATCTTTTGTGCTTTAGCTCAGGAAGAAAATAACTAGGTAATTTTCACAGGAAATTTCAAGATTTTTTCATATACTATTGCTTGGAAAGTTCTTAGGGCTGTATTTCAGTTACCATAAAAACGCTGACATCCTAATTCCTTTCTACATGCAAATTAAAAACCTTATACAAAAACCTATTAGCCTCATTTTCCTGCAAAATATATAAAATTATTTTACTACTCATCTTAGTTGCATAGAGGAAGAAATTATATATTTAACATTAAATTCCATTCAAAGATTGAAACAGTCTCTAAAGTAAATGTTATTTCAAATTGTCACTTTCTCTTTTCAAGCATTTACAAACAGTTCAGTGAGAACATTGAAGATGTGGGCTGATGTGACAAGAGTCATCTGGGCTTTTTGGATTGAATAGATTCTGCAACAAAAGGGGTTTTAACTCAAATTCAATGGAAGCATAAAATTTAAAATAAGCAGTCATTGTAAGTCAACTAAGCAGTTCAGCATCACATTTTTAGCTGATGTATGAGTAATTCAGATTCAAAGTGAGGATTCATGATGTTAATACTGCTCATGAAAGATAAACTCATTCTCCATTAAGAAGGTCAACACAAACTCTAATTAAGCCTTCAATATGAGATTAAGCAACTCTTAAATAAGATATAAATCTTGTTTAGGTTTCTCTATAGATGATAGTATCACCTTCAGAACTGTGTGGAAACGCATTAGGACAAAATCTATCTGTGAATCCTATGTTTCAGTGAGTTAAAAGCGTGAATGCATTTTAGCCATTTCTTATTTGCAGAATGGAAAAGGAATTACAGGTTCATATTTTTGTATTTGTTGTCCATTTTATGCATCTTAATAATTGCATTAAACTACTGAAAATTAACAATCACAATTATGCAATGAAGAAACTGCATTAGGACATAGCTGTGTCATTGAAAAAAACATTTCCAGAGCAGTATTTTCCAGATTTTACCTATTTTTTTGTTCCTATTTTGACAGAAAAAACCCAGATCATATTTCATACAACTGTCCAATTAGAACTTCCCTAGAGTGATAATCCATAGTGAAATATAAAGGGTGGCTAAAGATGAGCTTTCCAGAACTGTCATTGATGATAATAGGCATGGCAGCTCTGTCACATTTGAGGAAATAAATGATTATTGCTTCCTTCAGATTTTCTGTGGGTACTGTGCAGTGCTATGTTAAGTGCTAGAATTTCCATTGACTATCTTAAATTCCTTAGTTATAAACTTAAAGTCTTGGGAGATAAAGTTTGAACTCAGATTAACAAATAGTGATGTTGAGGGCATGGCAAACAAGAGACAGAAGATTGTGAATCAATCCAGATAGAGAAAGTACATTTGCAAATAATGCAAAAATTTTTGATTCAACACTACTGATAAAATTTTGCATCACACCAGCTGGCCCATGATGAGACAGTAACTCGTTTCAGCCTGGCCAAATTGTAGGACTGCATAGAATTTTTATGTAACTGAAAGTCTGTAATTATGTCCCTTTTCCTTTGGTTAAATATAAGTTTCAGATATTCTTTAGAAATGTGAAGGGACTGTCAGCAATCTGTCTGAGATAGATTCATTCACTTGTGCAAATGGATGTTTTAAGCAGTGTATATATTTCTATGTTCCAGTCATCATTATTTTATTTTCTCTCTTGTGCTTCCTTTTACTGAAGCAATCTTCTCTAGATGTCTCTAGAATCTGATCTGAAATACTATGCTGTCTCTGGTTTTTCTTCTACCTTCTACTAACTACCACTTTCATTGATCACAATTTTCACCATTCAGGTATCCAGATCTTATGTTATAACAATAAACATCATAATAACGATTAAAATATCTTACACCTTTCATCAAGTGAATCTCCTTTTCTCCACTGAAATGAACTTGTTTAAAGGACACAGATCAAAGAGATACATCTGAATATGAAAACATATGGAAACCTGTGAAAGTCTGTAATACGGAAGGTCTAATAGATGCTTTATAGAAAAGTTACAAAATCTTAATCTTGTGTCACCTAGATGCCAACAAGAGATGCAGTCAAACTATGGGGCAAATTTAATGTTGATAGGTAGAGAATGTATCTATAAATGCACTGCTTCTTAAAATGCTCCATAGAGTATCTGTACCTCTCATGAGTAACATTCTTGATCCTAGTAAAGGCAATGAGTAAAACTTATTCTGGCATCAGAGACCTGCCTGGAAGTTTGCATGTTTCATTTTGCAGCAGTACTGCCATTTATTTTACAGCAAAATTCCAGGTTATTTTAAAAGGACAAGAAAGGAAAAGAAATAAGCCAGTCTTACTTTCCTTAGAATAATTGCACAGTATGGCAAAAAAGTACTTGCAGTTTTGTTACTTTTTATGTACAATCTGTATTTTCATGAGGGAGATTCTTTAGAGAATGGAGCATGAAAAGACAAGTGGTGTTACTAAATATACACATATTCATGCTAGCAAAGCAAAGCAAAGCAAAGCAAAGCAAAGCAATCAAAACTCCAGAATTAGTATGCTTCCTAAAATATCTAAAGAAAGGGAGTAACTCAGTTAACTCCTTCCTTTAGCAAAAGATCTCCTTTGGCACCTCTCTCTCATATAACTTCTCCCAGCTCTGTATTACCCATTGTCCCAGACAGCTTTCCTGAAAATTCTTATGTTACTCTTTGGCACCTGTTGCTGTAAATTAATTTCTATCGAATGTAAAAAATGCATAATAAGAATCACTTAAATACATAAAACCTTGCTCTTTTTTTTTTTTTGAGTTGTGCTTAAGGCAGCAAAACATCTACTTGTAGATAATTGTACCAAACACAATATTCTTATGCACACAAAGAATTAATATTGTTTCTGAAGACTTAACCTCCACCTAGAAGTCACACCATTGTTTTATGTTGGTTCTCAAAGACCCGGAATTTGTCATAAGCAGCAATTTTGGTGTTGTACAATATGTGACATCAATTTCGGCAACTTTTGCAGCTAGCAAAAACAAAAACAAAAACAAAAACAACCAAAAAAACCCCAAAATATCATATTTAAGCTTCTTACTTAAGAGTGTAATTCTCATATCTTGAATCCAGTAGTATTACACAGGCATGATTTTTGATTCCTTTTCAGTATGTAATTGTAAAAGTGTACCTCTACATCCTTTACTTTGATACCTCTGGGATGGAGAACTTTGTCCCATAAGGGTGAACTATCAGAGTGACATCATAATTAATAGCTATTTTGAATGTGTTTTAAAATTTTCAGTCAACTGAATACTTCAGCAGTATATTATTCTTCCAAAACTTATTTTCTTAAGGTAACATAATTTATGAAAGCTGTCTATGAAGAAATAATATGAGCTTCTGAATTTCTAATGCTGTGCTCAGAATGTCTTAGTCCTTGCTCAGATGAAGTTGATAAGAAAAGAAATTTCAAACTTAGACAAACATCAAATACAAGCTTTTATTTGGAACAATATTTCCGTTTCTTATTGTTTGGCAGTAGTTTCTTATTTTTATTAAGATAGACTTCTCCTACAAATAACTAAATGGTGGCAGAAAGAATTTCTCTTGCAACTACAGTCTATGAGTTACACAAAAGCTATTCAATTTCCAGGCCTGGAAATTCATTTAAATTCAGTCAGGAATGGAAAAAAACATATCACATCTTTTATTAATGCCGTTTCCTTGTATGACTTGTCCTCAGGAAAAAAGTAATGATGTAAAAAAAGAAAAAAATTAATCTGAAAAAGAACATCCAGGACACTAGCTTTTAAAAAGTAGAAATATGATTCAAAGAGTTCAGTATTGATGCATACTTTACTATCAAGCATTTGTGATTATTCATTTTGTTCTGAAAATAGTGACTTTAATTGTGCTCTTTCAAATGACTCTAACAAAATTCCTACTTCATCTCAACTGTAGCTTATCAGCATGTCTTTTACTTCTTCCCTCTCAGAAATATTTCTTTCTTAATTTACATGAATGCATTTAAATTATAATTTTAAAAAAATAATTAATTATTTTTTAATGCTCTAGTTTTCTCATCTTCAAGTAGATGAAGAACGATCCTGCCAAATGGAAAGAGATCATAGTGGTAAAAGGTAAAAAGAAATGCATTTTCATGCTTGCCTTATAAATACTTAGATTAATTTAGGGTAAGGGTTTTTTCAAATATATTAGGTATGTAGGAATACAAATAAATGCTTTATAAAGCAGCAAGTGGTTCCGAGCATCTTTTCAATTTAATATCACTTGCTCAGTTCTGTTTTGAAAAGCTAACAGTTTTCTATTTGCCTTTTTACAGAGCTAAAAAATTGGCATGCTCATGAAATTTTGGAAATAACAGTCATTGCTTACTAGTGATGCACTCCTAACAATTCAAAGCTCCACCTTTGTCTCAGGTTGGCATATTTGGGCTGGTTGTATAGGCAGGACTTCAGTGTGGTTTGGGATTTGGGTTGTAGTGCATAGTTATGTGTGGAATACTTTAAACCAAACACATTTATCCTGCCCAAAATCTTAATTGCATGTCTTAGTTGCTATATGAACATGATTTTTAAAAAAAGTTTTTTATGTACTCATGGAACTTCTCTCATAAATTCTCTTTACCATGGTCTGGAAAATACCAGACCATGGTAAGTTTAGTTTTTTCTGGCTCATGTTAAGAACTCATGGCAAATATTATCCAAAACATTTTATTATACATCTATCCTTGTCATGTTCCTAACTCATTTCAGTACAGTCTCTTAGCTATTTATACCTGGGTCAGCTAACAATAAATGAAGAAAAATGCATTCTCTTTGAAGAGAGAAATTATTTTTATTGTATTTATACATACAATTTATCTGCTAAAAGAGTGGATAGAGAATGCTATTAAGTAAGAAATAATCTTCTTCTGGTATTCCAAGTTTATTATGAAACTATTTCAATTTTTTTTCCAGTACATGACTGGTTATTAGCCAAGCAATGAGAAATTAAGACAGGTACTGAGGTACCAGACAATGTTTCATTATCTCTATAATATCAGTGTTAATTTTAATCCTATCATACTTGGTTTATCAAGTTTTTACAGAACCTCTTGTCCCCTATGAATGGAATAAGACACTGTCTTTTTTATTCTCAGTATTCACTGAAAGTGAAATTCACTGAAGTGCCATCAATCAGAAGGTAAATTTTGAAAGAGAGGAACAGTCTATCTTGACCTCTAAGTGACTAAAGAAATCCCAATGCACTATCAAAGGTTGTCACAAAATTGACATTGACAAAGAATGCAGCGCCAGCTTCAAAATGTGCTCTGCCTTCAATTGCATATATTTGCATTGATTTTACTGTTTTGCATACATTACAATATTTATGTATGGTGAAGTGTATGCTGAAAAATATGCTTTTCTATACAGAGTACAAACTCCTAACAAATAGTCACATTCTCTACATATGTATTCTTTGCACTTTAACCTTTATTTTATTTTAATTTATTTTATTTTATTTTGTTTTATTTTATTTTATTATTTTATTTTATTTTATTTTATTTTATTTTATTTTATTATTTTATTTTATTTTATTATTTTATTTTATTTTATTTTATTTTATTTTATTTTATTTCATTTTATTTTTAATCTGGGCCCTCAAGGTAATAATAAAATGGAAATTTCATGCCATGCATTTTTAAGTTTACCTAAGCCAGCACTTCATGCTTTCTGCTTCAAGAGTTCCTTCAAGCAGCAGTGAAAGATCATGCTGCACTGCTGTAAGCATAGTATAGATAAACATCCCATGCTGACAGAATATACCACCTAAAGGACAGCAGAAAGACAAGCAAAACTAAATTAAGTGAAATCCAGGACTAGATCAGATAATATTTTGGAAAAATTATACAGTATGTATTCTACATGGGTCCTAACACACTGCATGGGTATGAGCTCTATATTTTTAAGAGAGGGATGCAAAATGTCAGTGGAGAACAAAGTAATAGATTTATAACATTAGGAATATAAACTGTTTTTTTTTTTTTTTGAAAGAACTAATCATTAATATTTCACAATTCTGCTGCCCATGTTTTCTTTTGATAAATAATTTTATGTGAAAAAGGTGGGAAAAAAATCAGTATTTAAAGTTTATTTTGTCCTTTTTTACCCTTCAAAATTCTTTGCTTTTCCATATCTCTTTACAGCAACCTAAACAAATCAGATATTCTAATTTACCCTCCCCTTCTGTTAATCATTTTTATACAGTCCACTATTTTAAATGATGCTTTAATATGGGAATGCTCAGAGGCTTTCTAGTAGTTCTGACACCTTCTTTATTTCGCTTCTTTTCTTTCTCTCTTTGTACTTTCAAGAGGAAAAAGTCTACAGTTAAATATATAAATTAGAAACCTTGTTGGGTTTCTAAAACCTTGGGCAGGGCTTTATTGTCTTTATTTAATTGATTCTCTTGGGACTTATTAATAAAATTATTTGATTAAATAGAGAGCAAAAAGCTCTCAAAACTTTCACTGATAAGCAAAGAATAGCCTTAAGAACAGCTTTGGTATGTATGTTTGGTCACAGTAATGCAGTTTATGGCCAGCTATAATTTTTTCAGGTTAAGTTCTAATTCTACATTTTGCCTTAACTCAGTTTGGTGTTTTGTTTTGTTTTATTTTTTCCCTCTATTTCATCAATTCAGCCACTCTTTTTTTTTTTTTCCTTATTTTAGAAGGAATAACAATAATAACAAAAGGAACATTTTAGGACTTTTGAGGCAAGTGAATGTAGTGATTAATATACATGTGTTTCCACTAAGGCTGTGCTCCTAGAAGAATTAAATTTCTCCTGATTTTGAAAGATCTTACCGATAGCTTGTTTAAGGAGTAAACTTTATTTTCATTTAGACCATGAAAAAACATATTTGCTAAAAAATTCTGACATTTTTTTTTGATTTTTGTTTGCCACAGTAAGCTTTCATGTTGTTGCCATACTAGAAGTTGGCTCTATAATGAATAACAAATAGTTACTTCTATGTTAGATTCTGCAGTTTTATAAAATATTAAGTTTTAATGATACAATTTATGAGCACTACCACTGACAAGCCATAAAGTAATATCTTCAGGAACGTAGCTCTTCTTCCTGACCACAAACACTTGCTTGATTTTACTTCTAGAATTCATATCCCTAAAATTCAGGATGTGCATTACCACAAATCAAATTTTAAAATAACCATCATCTTATAACAGTTTCCCTTTAGTGTACAAGTCCTAAAACAAAGAGTTTAATTTTCTTTTTAATACCATAAATGGTGCTAAAGTCTTTATAACTGACTCTCACCATCTAGTTCTGTGCTGGCTAGCAATACATCACAGGAATGATGATATTCTGATAATGTATTACACTAATATATCATCAGTGTGACAATATTCTATGATGGATGAGTAATAAATCTTCCAGACAAAGATGTCAAATATATAACTGCTTGGAAAAGGAACAACACCCTTTCCTGTGTGTTATTTTAACTTTATTATCTTAAAACTTTATAAAATGCTCTTAAAATTCCACTCAAATTATTCATTTGGGCAGCCAACACATTCCCACATAGACAGGGAGTTTGTCACAGCTCTGGGATCTGTTGATTCGACAGAACTTTTCCTCACTTTCAGTGTGAGATGATAGAAAGTAGCTTCCTTTACATGCAACATATGGTGTTGCATAAGGTAATAAATGTCGCCATATAGAAGTTCATAACTGGATTAGAAAAAGAACTCACTGTTTAGACAGTCTGTAATTGCTTCTTCTTCTTCTTCTTCTTCTTCTTCTTCTTCTTCTTCTCAGTTTTTCTTTTTGATAAATAGAATTTAAACAAGGTTTTCATATGAGAAAATAGACATGGAAGTGGTTTTACCTTTGGTTTGTCTCTTCTGTTTAATTTCATTGAGATACTAATTAACAGAGACAATCTGTATCTTCTTAATATAATTCCTTTACATTTAATCTAGACTACCATAATTACATTTCTGTTGAAAGACACATCTTTGCTCTTTTTTAACTTTGGTACAGAATTAAGAGTCTGTGCAAAATAAGGTTGTACAATTACACTAGAAGATGTACTGTCATTAGATTTTATGCTACCAACCTGACTAATAGTAAATCTTCTGCTAAAAAAGTGGTGACATACAAACTTCAGAAACCTTGGGCTTGCCATAGCCTGAAATACTGATAAAAGAAACACTTCTGAAAGGCCAACTTTCCCTTCTTGTTGGTCCAGCAACAACAGTGAGAAAAGCAGTGTAAATTATTTGACCCAGATATTAAATAATATTATATAAATAAATATTTTGAAGGAAAGATTAATTTATACCAGGTTATAGTCCTCAATGAGTGTTCAGTTCATTGGGACTAAATTACTAATGCTATATATTGATTCCTTTGTAATCTTACTTACAAACCTTTCTAATAACGGACCCAGGCAATGATGGTCATGATAAGAAAACAAAAAACCCCTATATATATGTATATATATGTGTGTGTGTGTGTATATATATATATATATATATATATATATATATATGAAATAAGACAACCAGGATATCAAAGTAACTTCTTTGAGACTCTTGCTGATACGGGACCAAGAACCATAAAGGTAAGAGACTCTGCAGAGTCAACTAGGAGGCAACAACCAGGAGAGAACATAGAGGAATACCTAGATTACTTGAATTCTCCATCATAACGACACAATTTTCTCCTTGCTATGATAATTTCTTCTAAATTTCTCATAAGTGCAGTTGCTGTGGTTGTTATGGTATATATATGGATTATGGTATATCTGAGAAAGAAAACAGTAATGGCTGTAAAAAATAAGAATTGTTTATTATGTTCTTTGAGTCCATCCAATGCCTATTGGGGTATGTCAGGGTATCTGCTCTTTATATTCTTCTGTAACAGAATGAACCCTAATTATTCTGGTCTGATTTGTCTTTCTATACTGAAAATCAAAGGGGATTGTGTTACATAAAACATTTTGTCCATTAAAGCACACTGAAAATAAAGGAATAAGTAAAATGGAACTGAGAAAATATTTTTCAAAGTCCAGTAAGCTAGGTAATGTAGAAATATACTTTAAAGATAACTCCGTATTTCAGATTACATATAAAGAAACAAAAATTATTAATTAAATTTAGAGACAAAATATGTCTTTTTTAATGCAAAGTCTCTTACAAGAATAGAATTTTAGTAGAGGTTAAATGAAAAGTCGTATTATATGAGTAGAAAACAGTCCTTGCCAATTTTCCTAACTAAAAAGACATTTAATCTATAATTCTATTATCTTATGTTATCCAGTGGTATTATATACTAAACTTATTAAATTTGTATAATTGCAGCAAGCTTAAATTATTTAAAAGATCCATATTTCATTTAGTTTAACATTATTATTAAATTTAGAATCTCTTTAGCAGAACTAAGAGAGATCAGATGTAAAAACTCTCCAAGGAAAGTAACACCTCCTTTGAGAAATGTTTCTTAGAGCTTGTAATTTATGAGGACAAATAATCTGCTCTTTTAAAATTAGTTCAGATCTTAAATCTTATCTTTTACACTGTATCAAAGCAACAAAACTTTTCATCACATTTCAAATTTTATAAGATTTGGATATCTAGTGTCAGTATTAGGGTTTAATTATGTTATATTTATATATTGTTGATCTTGCAAAATGATGAGTGCCTACAAGAAACATCGAACAAATTCTATTCTCATAAGTAGTCAATGCAATTTATGATATTTTCTTAGCAATTTCAGGGTCAGATCCATAATGTTAGAACTTTATTTCTCACAGTAGCTTATCATAGATTTTTGTGTTCAAATTTAGTTGAAATGTACACTTAAAGAAATGGATTTTCATCTGAGTTAGGCTTGCCTAAGCAGTCAATTTTGATTTGTAAAATTGCAAAATTAAATATGTAAATTATAGAATTAAAGATTATAATATTTATATTATTTATATATCTCCTATATTTACCAGGAAGTTCTCCCATTGACTTCAATTCTTCTGAAGTTTAGGCCCAAAGGAATAAGAAAAAAACAACAAGCTAAACCAAACCAATACAAGCCAACCAACCAAACAAACAAACCCCCACACCAAAACCCCCCTACATATATAGCTTTTAATGATCTAAGTTTTCAAAAATTTGCTATATTTTAGATTATAATATTAATTTAAAAAAAAAAAAAGATATGAGGACTGGATACAGGTGAAGGGATTTCTTCCAAATCCTTTCCAGAATTCCCTCTATACTTTTCCCAGTCAGTTTCAAAGTTTTTTGCAATCCATAAAGAACTCTTTTAAAGTTATCCCATCTTGGGATGTGCTCATTCGTCACTATGTTTGCAATCTTCAAACATAAATCGATGCTGCTGTAGGAAAGAAAAATAGTATAATCATTATTGAGCCATATTTTAGAACTATAATACAGAAAAGTCCATTTATTCCATATCTAAGAAAAGTTTTCTACATCAAAATCTAAGAAAATTTTCTACATCAAAATCTTTTCTGCCTAATTTAATTTTAAAGAAGCTAGCTTAATTAAATTTAGAAAAATGTGTCATATGTTTGTAAATAATTCTAAAGCAGAGGTACTATCCTGCCCTTACAATCTAGAATTATTAATCTTTAATAGTACTTCTTCCACAAATAGATAAAAGTAAAACAACTGGAAATAAATTGAAGCATTGTATACTTATGAAGGCAGTAGATTGTTTTTATATAAGTTTTAATGACTGGCAATTGTCTAATTCTTTAAATTTCTCTTCTACCTGTGAGAACTCTCCTTTAATTTTAATGAGTGTAAATACACATAATTTGCCTTCTGGGTGTTTATATGTCCTTTTTTAAGAAACTGTATATATTCCTAATTCCAAATTACTTTAATCACCTACAGTATACAAAACCCTGAAACATTGTTATATCCTAGTTTGAAGCAGGTGACTTATGAAAATATTCACTATGGGAAATAATATTAACTAGAATAATTATATATAATATGTAAATAAATAAACATTTGTGTTAAATATTATGCAATAGAAGAGATCTCATTAAAACAACAACAACAAAAAACAGCCAGAAAAACACCATAATTGTGGAATATTACAATACAGATCAAAGCTACATAAAACATCTAGGCAAAAAAAAAAAAAAAAGAAAAAAAAGAAAACACAAAACCAAAAACTAGATTTCAAGTTCCTGAAGAACAGAGAATTATAAGTAATGCCAAGAGTCAGTTTAAGTGCCATAGATTGGAATATACACAGGAAGTTCAATTAGTAACTGAGAGTTTGAGGCCATTTCATGTAGATAATAACTGTAAGGATTTCAATGCATGATTGAAGGGTGGTAGTTGGGTGGTAAGAATGGGTGAAATTGTCATTGATCTAGAGATTTCCCTTCTGGAGAATATAGCTACTCAAACCACTTTCTCAGGCGTCTGATTATTATAAAATAGACAATGTATTAGGATACTACAGTGGAAAGTAGATCACAAAGTTACTTGTGCAGCATAAATTAGGCCAAAAATCTTTAGATCTAGAGAATGGTGACTTTCTTATAATGGAAAGCATTCCATATACAGTTTTGGATATTGCATAGAGAATGCAAAAATGCATTGGCCTCTGCATGTATGTATCAACACTGGTTTCCATGTGGAAAAACTTGAAATTTAATGGCACAATCCAAACAGTTCAGTGAAAGACAAATGAGAATCTCTTACTTTTGAAGATATGGAAAACTATTTTTCTCATAAATATTTAATTTTAAAAATTCTGAAATTTGGATTACTGATAAATTGATTAATTAATCACAACTTTTTTGGAATGTTATGTAGTTTGAATACATTTTCAGAGTTATGCAAGGCAGAAATATTGTGTAATTCCCAAGGTATTTAAGGCTACTTTCTTCGCCTACATGCTTGCTTGGTGTTTCTTTTCAACACATGTAAGTGCCAAAGACCTCCCTTTGAGCAAGACTTCTAGGAGAAGCAAGACTTATTTTGCACTTAGCAAAGTCTAGGTTATTTATGGGAAAAAAGGCAAGGGGATTGTCCCAAATTACAAAGCAATTGTCCTTTGAAGTATATGAGGTGTGAATGGTTGAAGAGCTCTACATAAGGCCTCAGTAACAGAAAATGCAAAAAAATATATGGTTACATATATTAAAAAAAAAAAGCAAGGAGTATAGAAGAGTAAAAAGAGGTTGACTTTTATAGCTTCTATTCTCACTGGTGAAAGAACATTTAGAGAGTCTGAAGAGTTTAATAATTCCATGTATCATAATTAATCAATGGAGACTAAGATCTCTGGTAAGGAGTGCTCTGGACTCTTATGTGTTTATTTCATTAAAGAGGAGATTCAGTTTGATATCTGTACATAAATATTTTTTACAAGAACAAAAGTACAGTGTGCTATGTAGTTCTACTATCAGAGAAAGTAGTAAAAATGTTTAAATTCTGGAAGTTGAAATCAAGTAATCTCAAATGCAATGAGCATCTTTCTTTTCCTTTTGAATGAGATTTGAACCTTTTAAACAAATAGGTCATTTCCCTATCTGTAAATGTTAGGCATACAGGTTTAACTGTGTAAGGATTTCTTGCTGAGATGCAAATGTAGGAGAATTTGTGTTCATAACTTGCATACTCCTAGATTTTCAATTTGTATATACTTATTTTTTTGTTGTTGTTTTCTCGTTGTTGTTGTTGTTATTTTGGGGGTTTTTTTTGTTTTTTTTTTCAGCTTGTCCAGCCTACCTGTGCTCCACAA
This sequence comes from Cinclus cinclus, assembly GCF_963662255.1. Taxonomy (NCBI): domain Eukaryota; kingdom Metazoa; phylum Chordata; class Aves; order Passeriformes; family Cinclidae; genus Cinclus; species Cinclus cinclus. Next base: position 73,543,302 of record NC_085046.1, read on the forward strand.
CATTTCCTCTTTCTCCTGGGACCAGTTGGGAAATGAGTTTTACCTTGTTCATGATTTAGAATCCTGAATTCCTCCATTCCCTGCCTTGTGCACTGTTCTTTAAAGACCCGTTCCTTTAAGAGACAAATGATCATGACAATAAGGTATACCTTCCCCACATAGAAGAGTGGTACACCGTAAAACCTATAACAAGCTTTGGCCCTGTAAGTATTTTCATTCATGTGTTATTGCAATGATTTTGAAAGAAACAAAATTACTGAAGTACCAAAAATACTCCAAGCACAACACCATAAAAATGCATACATTATTGTGACAATTTCTTGTCACACAAGCAAAAACAGCTAGATATTTATTATGGTTTTTTTTTAAACAGAATTTTTTAAAAAATGACCTGTCAACATCATGAATTGTGAATTTGTCCTTTTTATGTTTCTGTGAGGGTTTTTGTTGGTATTCACAGCTCTCATCAGTTTTTCTGCTTTCCATTACAGTTATGACATCCTCTGCTGCATTGCTTTTTGATAGAAATCCACAATAATAATCCTGAGGCCCGATAGCATACTTTGTACTAAAAAAGAAATACCAGCAGGGTTTCAAGTTGGATCTTTTATTACAAGTCTAGACAAAGTAACAGTTGACCAAATAACCCTCTCATTTCCTTAAAAGCATGTTTACTTGAGCAGGTGGAGATTGATATAAACTCTTCTGTGCAGATTCCAAACAGGACAGCAAAAAAACCCAATCACCCATAGACTGTTGTCTGTATAACTTGATTACTGAAGTATTTTGCATATGAAAATTTTCAGGAAGTCAGACACAGCACTAACACAGTCAATACAACTTGTGTTTGTATATATAGGAGTACAGGTCTACCTCTTTGAGAGGAGAAAGAGAAGAACAATAAATGCTGTCCAAGAACACTATCATGAGGAAAAAAATATCCCAAACAACAACAAAACAGTAAGCAAAACCCCCTAAAAACAAAATATAAAACCCCAAACAAAACAGAAAAGAAACTAAAAAAACTCCCTAAAAGATTCAGTGTTACAACTGATGTTCTTCAATGTTTCGATAGAGGCAGCCATCATCAGGAAGACAAGGAATGAGTAATAAAGCTATGATAATCAAAGTCTTTTTCTCTTTCTTTCTACAGATTTTCTACACATGCCCCAAGGAAGATGAAATATAATTCAGTTAGGACATTACAAAATAAAAAGGAAAATTCAGTCTTAGCAGTCTGTTATGGAATTTGCCAGCCTGCATAAAAGTCATGACAATGAGGTGATAAAATGTTTTGAAAATATTTTTTCTGCAGAAGTGAAGAGGTGGATTTCTATGGATCTTCATTCTAAAAGCTATTACTGAGAAAGTTCATAGATTTATCAATTTACCCAGCATCTCTTACACTTTATCACCAAAAAATTCATTCCTATCAAATAAACTCCAAAGAAATGAGAAAATGTTGCAGTATGATATTTATCTTATCACAAAATAATACATATTGTGTTATTATCACCATCATCGATCTCTCTTTCTAGTTTGGATTCCAATGAATTACTTGATTTTTATCTCTTCAAAATAATTCTGGGAAAATACTTTCACTCTTGAACAATTTGTGGTGATTTCTATATTTCTATGTAACTTTTTGTGGTCATACAGGACAGAGGCTCAGTTTTCCACTACCTATTTTCCATAATGTCATATTATATCATACATATAAATTTAAAACCCCCTTTGTTAGTCTTATCATATGAACCAAGTGATAGACACCATGGACATCTTTCTCTGATCATGTCTCTGATCAGAGTAGTTTAATACTGTGCTATTAAAATGTACACAGGAAAAATTGTGATATAAATTAATGTTCTTACATGACTGCTTGTGAATGCTTTAATCTTCACAATTACAGCCGGATTTAACAGTTTGATTCATTTTACAGTTTAGCAGCATTTGTGGCTGTAATTTACATGGGGGAACCATTTAATAGATGTTTGTTTCCCCCCACCTGCATATCTCTTATTTTTCTTTTAAAACATATATCTTATGAAAAAAAAAATATATAAAAACTTACACTTATCCTTACTTGTCTCTTAAGTTGTACAATGAAGATATGAAGATTTTATGTTACATAGAGAATTCCCTAAGTTAGAAACTGAATGTTCCTCCCACACCAAATCCTGCAAAAACGCTGTAGCAACATTTCTTCTATAGTGCTGCAATATGTCAACTGTCATGCAAAATGTACTTATTTGTAAGTTTTTTACAGGACAAAAGGTCACAACTCAACATAATTTATACAGCAGATCTGTTAAGTCTGACACAACCAAACTGGAAAAACTGAACATACCTTTACTTTATCTTACACCTCTTTCCCTTCATGATTCATCTCTTGATAAGTCTCTGTTATGCAGTCTCTGGTGTAGGCTCACCATGTGTGTAACTCTAAGCACATATCAGGAGTAAATGTGTTCCAAGGACATCTGGGTAAAAGTAATAGAAGTTTAAGAAAACTCATGTCTCCCCTTCACTCTTCAAATGTTCGTTGTCATCCAATTCCTTCAACATGAGATCCATCCCACACACTAGCACTCTATTTCAGTCTAGCTACTTCAGAAAAACAACAAGAAGACATGCAAACAACCGTGTTCTCCAGCCCCAACAGCCAATCAAATGATTAAAAATAATGAGAAATAGAAGGACTGGATGGCAGAAAATGACCCTCAGTACCAAACATTTACAAGATAACATCATAACGACCATAAAAATATTCACCAGCTGTACCATATTTCCAGTATTTTAGCCTCGTGACTTCACTGGGATTTGGACGATTATTTCAGAGAAGGCAAAATTCTATACAAGAGAATACAGTATGTGACTTTAGACTGCATTGTCATAGTTTCTTGTTTGGGGTCACAGAAATTCTCAGCTGCCTAGCATGTTATCATGACCTTTTTTCAGGTAATCAGCCCAGAGCAGATACAAAAGGTTTGAGTTCTTCTTGCACTAGTGTGTTAGCCAATACAGTTGATCTGAAAAGAGTGCAAAAGTTAATAAACCAGATTCTCCTTAAGCTCAAAAGATTTTGAAGTTATATAAGAACAGTTGTATTGGAGTGCACATAACAAAAAATATCAGTGTAAATCATTATGCAGACCTTGCCTTTTACTTTCTCTTCCTGTAGGGTTAAAACAAAAGTAGCCAGAAAAGGATTGTGGATATTGTCCAAAAGGACAAAGGGAAATAACCTCAAGCAGCAGCAGGGGAGGTTCAGGTTGAACATTGGGAAGAATTGCTTCACTGAAATATTGGTTAAACATTGGAACAGATTGGCCAGGGAAGTGGTGGAGTCACCATCCCTGCAGGTGCTCAAGAGGTGACTGGGAATGGCACTTGGTGCTGGGTTTAGTTGACAAGATGGTGTTCAGTCAAAGGTTGGACTCAAAGGTCTTTGAGGTCTTTTCCAACTTTAATGATTTTTATGATTGTATGAAGGGAGGAGGACTAGGGAGGAAAATGTCATCATTTATTAATGACTTTGCAAAATAACTCAAAGATCATATTTTGACTTAAACATCAGTATCTCAAATTCAACATTTCCATTCTTTGCACTTACAAAATCATGCTCATAGTCTGAAGGACAAAAGCTGGCATTGTTCATTCAGTAGGCAAAAACTAGAAAAAAAATTACCAGAGAAAGCTTGTCCTTGTTTTTCCATCAGCTAAAGCAGAGGACCTGATGCATTTTGTAAGACTTGTCTCTTCTGCACCACAATACAGCCAAAGCAATTTAGTTCTCCCTAAATAAAAGTGACTCTATACATCTAATAGATTACTGGTTGATCTGATTTGGGGCAAAAGGTTACCATGTTCTTCTGGCTGGAAAGCTGAACTCTTGTTTTCACTTCACTAGAATCTTGTTCAGAGGACACGGTTCAATTTAACTGAAATAAAGGGTTATGATCATGTATACTACAGGCACAGTCCCTGATAGTAACACAGAGATGTTCTGAAACTGTTTCTTCTACAACTTTGACCTTAATATTGTGCAATAACATTCTGAATTTTTACAAATCTCAAAAATTCATTATCATTCATACAAGACCTTCAAATGGACTTTGAATCATTCAGTGTCTTTAATATTAGCTCATGTTTTTAATTAAGATATGCTCGATATACAAAATTTAACTAAGTGTCTTTCAATGAGCTTTGATGATAATAAAAAAGAGCAATAGAAAGGCTTTGCTTTTAATAACTCCAAAATTATATTATTCTGGGATATATTTCTAATGCCGTATTCGTTTTGTGAGGGAGGGAATGAAAAAGGTCTTTTAGTATTGTTAATTAAGATGAAGATTCTCATTAACTAAAGCAAATGTTAAATGGCCCACGGGAGTGCATAAATAATAGGCTTACTAATAAACTGTAGTATGTTGAACCTTAGGAAAATAACTTTAGCAATGCTTTTGCAAATTTACTTATTACAATAGCTTTCAGCAGTGTCAATTCAACCTGCAAAGGACTTAAACTGCACCTGTTCTGTTTTCAGAAGTGCTTTGGAATAATTAAACTATTTTGAATCAAAGTTGTTCAACCTGTTTATTAAAATAAAAATAGGCAAAATAGTTGTTAAAATATTGTGGACTCCTGCTGACTATATATTCCATAATTGAAATAGTCTTTCCTAAAAGGACAATATTTCTGGAATTGAAATACATTAATACATTACATTTTATTCTAATTAAATGTAGTGGTTAGTGAGTGTTTTACTCTTGCATGAAAATGATTTTGCTATTATGAAAGCTATCATGTGGGAAAAAGTGGCACTTATGAGTATTTCTAGTTCAGAATGACAGCTCTATAAAAAGTCAGTGTCAGGCATGGATCTCCTTTACACAAAAACTAAAGGATGGTACATGTTTTGTAGCTTTTTTTCTGAAATGTAAAAATATATCATTATTGTGGGCTAACCCAGTAGGCAGCCAAGCCCCACACAGCCCCTTGCTCAGTCCCCCTGCCTGCAATGAGAAGGGTGAGAGAATCATAAGGGTAAAAGTGAGAAAACTTGTGGGTTGAGGTAAAGACAGTTTCATGGGAAAAGCAAATGTTGTGCATGCAAGCAAAGCAAAACAAGGAAATTATTCACCACTTCCCATCCTCAGACAGGTCTTCAGCAATCTCAGGGAAAAAGGGCTTCATCACGGGTAATGGTCACTTAGGAGGACAAACATCCTAACCCCCTTCCCACTTCTTGTCCCCAGATTATATTGCTGTGCAAGATGCCGTATGGTCTGGAATGTCCCTTGGAGCAGTTAGGGTTAGCTGTCCCCACTGTGCCTTCTCCCAAACCTTTATGTACTCCTTAGCCTAATCACTGCCAGAAGAGTTCTTGATGCTGTGAAACCTCTATTCAGCAACAGCAAAAATATTGCTGTCTTATCATCACTGTTTTTGTCACCAATGCCAAGCAGCATCTTATGAGCTTCTGTCAAGAAAATTAACCTTATGCCAGCCAAAACCAGCAGAACCATAAAAAAATCATTTAGCTGAAAAATTGTCCAATCCCCAACAGGTTTGGGAATACAAAAAATAGTAGAATCACAGTACAATTTTGTTTGAAAATATCTCTGTGGAGATTGTCTGGTTTAACCCCTTACTCAAAGTAGAGGGGCTCAATTTTAGATCAGGTTCCTTTAGGTTTTATCCAGGATGGTCTTGAAAACCTTCATGACAAGGGTTTTCAGAGTCTTTTTTACAAACTTGGTGCAGTGTTTACTACTCTCATCATGAACTCTATTTCAGTGTTCATTATCTCACTATTGTTTATTATCATTAATGGATAAATTGATGGGTACTCTAGATGGATTTTCCTTTTTCATATCTTATGACATTAACCTCTTGGCTATGGCTTTTTACTCTGTGAAGAGGCTTTTCCATAACTCACCATTATGAAGTTTTAATCAGCAGCATCCCCCACATCCTTCTCATCCCCAGCCTACAAAAAGACCACATCTTTCACTCTTTCCTCATATATCATGTTTTCCAGGTCCTTAACCACTTTACTGCTACTCTAAGACTCTTTCCAAATTTGTCAATAACCCTCCACTTCTGGCAGAGTACCAGAGGTCCATTTTCATATCTTTCCTTCCTTCTGCCTTCCTGTCTTCCTTCCTACCTTGTACGTATGCATTAATTGCTTGTTTATGTCTGGTTGAGAGTACAGGAACAAGCTTCTCTTCATGAGGCTTACTACCAATGTGATGGAAAAACAGATAGAAATTCATTATTTACTTATTTTCCTTATGTTACTTTGAAATGCTATCATCCATAATCATCAGCTACCTAACCTGCTTTTTTCATCTTCCTATTACCAAATTAATAATCCAGTTGTATCTCCCCATGTATCTGCCCCAGAACTGTAAAATAACATCTGTTGCTGCAAACTTTTGGATATGTACACACAAGATAAGAAAGAACAAAAAGTGTACAGATATTTTTATTCTTTCTCTTTCCATGTGATTAAAGCTATCTTGAACTCTGTCTTCTGCAGTGATTTTAAGTATTATTGTCTTTGATTCATCTCAAACTTTTCTTACACTGAGTAAAAACTATCAAAACATGTCATTAATCTACTGCTCCTTTGGTAGTCCAGTTTATGTCTTACATTTTCAACATCAACAGGACATTAATAATCATGAACAGACACACTATGGAAATAATTGCCTTCTCAGAACTGGCTGTGGTTCTCAACCACACAAATGTTCCTTTAACTTGTTATGACACCCTCCTGAAGGATCACTCTATTGTCTTGTAGTTGATATATCTGGAAGGGTCAAATACAAGCTGTTGAACAAAGACCTTGAACACAAGTATTAATAACAACTTTTCATTTAGTTGTATGTTTGAGTATAATCTCTGACAGTTGACAAATTAAGACAAAACTTAAGAATGCTGATGAAACCTAAACAGAAATTTTAATGAAACATCTGAAATAATATTTCCAAGAGCATGTGACATTGGTCTACACCACTTCCACTACATGGATAAATTATTTTCACACAAAATTAGTAGGGAAAATTTGGGATTTTTCTAGGGGAGAAAAAAGGCCACCAACTCCTTGGCCACAAACTGACTCTCTATTGCTCTCTAAACCTCCTACTACTTCATAAAAACCTTTAGGTCAACAGGGAAAATTTGGTAGATGAAGAGTGTTTCTCCTTATGAACTTAAAAATGTTTACTTTCCCACTATAGGAAATAATAGAGTAGCTGCAATTGAAGCGAAAATTTAAAAATTGTCATAAAATTCACTGCACGCATCTTTGGATACCTTGAAGCAGGAACCCTAACAGTAATTATTTTAAGAAAGAAAAGAATTAAAAATAGTAATTTAAGACCTCCATGAAAGAGCATGTCTCTTTCGAGTAAAGCAATCAGACACATGTGCATTTCAAATGCATGGCTGTATCTCAGTGAGGCAGGAAAGAGAAACACACATGTAAGGAAAACACATGGCTAAATACATTCTTGAAATGAGTTTTTGTAATGCATGAACTCTCAAGGACCTATAATAATAAATTTCTTATTCCATTTTTATATTTTTAGAAATAAAACATCAGTTCATATAATTAGTTTCCCTCTGCTGCTTTAGTTGACATTTGATTTTGTTGATTGCCTTCTAGTTCAAAGGGCATGTAGAAACAGGATGAATATGTGAAGCCCAGTCACAGGTGTGGATACCCACATACCAAGTCATGCTGCATCATAATATTTAATCAGTGAGGATAGCAGGGTTAAAATTTGCAGCACCGCATCACTATTAGAGAAAAAACAGAAACAAACCAGAAAGCCAAAGACAAAGCAACTAGACACATTTCTTGGCATTATGTAAAGTACAAATTAGCAATCAATTTGAAATTATCATCTCAAACAGGTAAGCCCCGTTCTGTTGGTAAACTATATTGTAACTAGTTTAATTGCATCTGTGTGCTAACTTCATATGTACTAATGTCTACCAATAATCTACATATCTACATGTCTACTATCTACTTCTAAATGGATTGATTGCAGTTGTAACAACCTCTGATCCTCAAGCCTCTAGCTTTGACTGCCCAGTTAATGTGTTTTTTAGCATGGGATCGGAAACAGACACTCAGATCTGTCTTTTTTTCTTAGCTCCAAACCCACATACATCAGCAGTCAAATGGCATCCTGCATAAATAAGATTCACTTAGTACCCATTGTGACAAGACAGGTTAATTGTAAAAAATTGCGTGTTGCTGACTCTTGAAGCAGAAAAGAAAACAATCAATGTAAACTAAGTTGAAGAAGCACCTGCTGTGTGTGTTTTGAGTGGCCTTTTCCAGGCAATTAATTTTCTTGCCCAAACTGTAAATATCTGAGAGGGTAAGCATATCAGCATATAAAAATACTTGCAGTTCTCACTGCTGCTTTTTCTGTCAAACGTTGAAACTTGCTGAGGCACATTCCCAGCTGGTACAAACTCTATCTACTTTACTGAATTCAACTGATAGTTTGCCCCATTCAATATGTGGCTAATTTGGTTTTCCTTACATAGGTTGCAAGCTAAAAAACCACAAATGTATATATATTCCTATATATAGGAATAGGAACTGAGCAATTTACCAAACCTATATCTTTGTTACCTTTCTCTATCACTCTTTGGGCACAAGGTGTCAGGGAGCGTGCATAACTCTATGCATCCCCTTTCTTTGCCTTCAGAACCAGAGCATTCTATGAAAGTGGAGAGTTGGTAGGTCACATATGACACCCTCCTGTCAAGACAAAGGCTAAATACAAATTTCCAAGTAGCTTTCCATCTGAGAGGATAAAAACTGGCAGTGATGGAAGCTCTACTGTGCCAAAGGAAATCTAGAGACGTGACTAATGTATCAGTAAACCAACAAAAGCACTGTAAGTGGAGGTTTTACTGTGCAATTAATGTAAGAGGAATACACTGAGCAGAGGACTATCAATCAGGGTGCAAATCAATCCATAATTTAATGGCACTGAATGCAGTAGGAAACAGCAGGTGATTACATCTGTATCCTGCAGGTGTATATTTCGTTTAAACACAACAAAACCTGCCAACCAACCAAAAACCAAGGTAAGATGATGCTGTCACATTTAACATTTTACTTTCAGAATACCAGTTTATATTTTTCTCCAATAATCAGGTCTACATAGGCAATTTAAAGCATCCCCTCATGTCAGCCCACAAGGACACCTGCATGTCTTGAAAAGGGGACTCCCCTCCAAGAGTTGGGCTACCAGGGCTCAGGCACACGGCATCCCTGGCCATGGCCCCAGCTGCCACTCCTGGACTAGGCTCTGCCACAGAGGCTTTCCCACAGCCCATGTTGAGCTTTGTCTGCTCTGGTGTACCCCTGGGCTTCCCTGCTCCTGTCTGGGGAAGAGAGATGGGCCCAGTCTGCCAGGCTCTGCCATCAGCCCCAGAGGACCCCCGGCACTGTTGGTGCCCAGCCCCAGGAGTTGCTGATCCCCCCAGTTCCCAGAGACACCACTGTCAATAAACCACAGAGCTGTATTGTCAGATTGTAGAGTTCCCCATTGAGTTACATGTACTACAACAGCAGTGCTTGCCTTGCAATTAAAATGAAACAAAAACATACTAAGGAAACCAAAAGCAAACTCCTATAGGGGAGCAAATGAAAGCAAGCTTAAGTAACCTTTAATACCAGCTCTTGGGCAAAAGAGTATTTCAATTTGTTTTACATCTCATTTTTCCCAAATTCTGTGAGAATCTATCCTATACCAAACATACAAGAAAGAGTCACAGAGTCTTTTCGGCCTCAGATTCAAGTGGAAAAATCTCTCTCTGAAAGTGCTTTTTGATATTTGACAATTTATTTCTCAACTACCATGTTTAGTCTCCTTCTTTCCCTGCTACTTTCTTGCTGCATACATTGTACTTACACAAAGTAGTCTGTATAAGGAACTTTAAAAATTATGTTTTCATTGATAGATTTGTATGGAACAATGAAATTTTCTTTTAGCTTTCAGAAGATTTATGAAGAAGCAATGGTATAGATTTAGACAGGAGTATCTCTGTCTGTTCAGCACGCAGCTAGCACTTTGCAGCTTAACAGAATAACAGCTTGCAGGACCGTGTCATCAACAAGATGTTCCAGATTAGAACAAGTTAGACTCAGAAGTTGCCATCAACAGTTGAAACGCTTTTATCAGAAATGTTGACTTGAAGGAGGATGTTGAAGAGGGCTTATATGAGATATCCTTATGATCTGATTATTTATTGCTCTTTTTCTGTACATGATTTACATCATTAACATCATTAATGGAATCTTTTCAGTGTCTTTAATCCATCTAAAGCTCTTCCTTGGTCTCTCCTGCTGACCAGATAATTCAGACTTTCTGTGTTCTTCATAAACAAATTTCTAAAAGCTACCCCGATGGGGAATTGTCTGATCACTAATTTGTCCAGTCTTTGAAGCTACCAGTAGGACTCTAAACAAGATGAAACACAGTGGCACTGTGACCTTGGATTTTTTTTCCACTATATCTTGCTGATAAGAACAACCCATTTTGTGTTCAAAAGAGCTGAAAAGTGCATTTACTGTCTTTCAGGAGACTGCCTTACCTACCAGACTCCAGGTTCCTTTAATTATTGTTGTCCCACTTGTTTTATCCACTTTGTCACAGTAGAATTACAGATTCTTTAGACAGAGAACAGGTGTTTATATAGCAGAAATGTCTTTGCAGATGAATGAATGGATACTTGCACATCTTCTGAAAGTTTTGAAATCTCATATAGCTGTAATAAGTTGAGTCTTCTCTGTGCAGTTTCACTGTATGGCAGCTTTAGCCTTCTCATGAATTCACCATGTTGAAACAAATATCTGCTGTACATATAACGCAAACATATCAGGAGAACTGTGTTGTTAATCTGATGTCTCAAAGTTATGAGCTAAGTTACTATTATGGGCTAAGTTACCAATTTTTTTCACAGCATATGATAAATGAAGTGAGCTACAGGCAACATCAGTACAAAGCCAACCTTAAATTACATATAACAATAACAATTATACTAAAAATAAATACTAATACTATCATCAGTAATAGTAATTGTATACTTCATCCTTGCTTCTGTATTAAAGTGCATTACCAGAAAACAGAAGGCCAGTATAGGGCTATGTTAGTAGAGTGGTTAGTTTACTCTCTAGCTTTACTGCCTAGTCCTTAATGTACCTCACAAAAAGGAAAATTTGCAAACATAGCAAATAGGAAAAGTATAAAAATCCACTGTAGAGAATATTCCAGGTAGGACTCTACTACTTTACTGCCTACCAATCATCACGTACAAAATCTCAGATAACAAAAGCATTGAAATTGCCAGCAATTTATTATTACCTTTGTTTTTAGAACAAAATAATTATCATGAAAGCTTATGCAAATATGCAAACCAGCCTGTAGGGTTGACTGTGATCTTTCAGTTCCCTGTGAGTGCGTAGTCATGCGCAATGAGAATCAGATTATCATGGATCTCAGCTATGCCCAAAGGAGGGTTCAGTGTTGGGAGAAATTAAAAAGAACTTTTCTATTCCCGATTGCTGTCATCCCACACAGTGACAAGACTTTGAAAGCAAAAGCTAAAACTCCTCACACATAATTAGCTAGAACAAACTGATGAAAGAATTAAATATAAAGTGTTCTGCTCAAAGATATAATCATCAATCTATGGTTCATTCCATCACCACTGATTTGAAAATGCAGAAAGATAGGCAAATTATCCCACTCTCCCACAAAGCCCTTAAGGGACAAAGAAAATGGTCTCAGACCCTTCTTAATCCTTTTTAAAAAAAATTTCTATTTTATTTTTGATGTGGTTATCTTAGCTTGATTAGTGCAGTTCCAATTACACTATACAGAAATAAAAGGACTTCTAAGCCTTAATGATATTGTTCTGAGAAATAAAGTATTTAACCAATCATTTTAGATGTGGTGACCTTTCATATGGTAAACAATTTTAGGTGACTAAACGTCCCAATTCGTGCTCTGATTTATGACAATCAATATTGGAAATTTTTTATCGGATTTCTGGCTTACAAATCTTGTTTCTTGTTTCTCTTAATAAAGTCAAACTATTAGTTCAGCAACACAGTTAAATGTTGAGGTGTATCCTCTGGCCAGTTTTATTCAATGTGCTGCTTGCAATTTCCTTCAGTGAGGTGAAAATTTTACCTCTCTGTTTTAACTCCACAGCTAAAAATTTCAGACACAAACCATTGAAACAGAAGGTAAATGTGAATAAAACTTTTAGCTTTAAGTATAATTTTTTCATAATTTTACCTGTCTTAGGCCAAATGAAATGAGATTGGACCAGATTCTGTTCACTGTCTCATCAATAAAGCCAAACCAGCAAATTCCAAAGACTGAAGAAGGGTAATTGGAGATACATTTCACCCCTAAATTCTTCTGTAGCTAACCTGTCAGTAGAAACCTGCATAATTTTCCAATAAATATGCAAAATGAGTAACACTGGCTGGATGAAAGTGCCACACTCTACAATCAGCTTGTTTTCCTCTGCTGCACACCTGTAGCAAGAACATTTATAATATAGGTGGTGTATTTAGTGACGTGAAAAAAGTCAGTAGTTATTTTCTGATCCTGAAAATATATTTCTGCTTTTCGGGGTATATATTCAGTTTACAGAAGTTTGTAATCATTTTATTAGGAGATATTGCTTTTTCATTTAAAAGAAAAGTATTAGATAGCTAAAAAGAATAAGATAAAACTCCACAAGATGAAGCTCATAACTTAGGCTTTTGGGGAAAGGTACTTCAGATTATACCAAGTGCATCTGTATAAATATACACTAATTGTCTCCGTAGACTATGCAGGGACACAGGGCTCCTAATTCTTCATAGTGACTCTGATGGACAGATACTACTGCATGTGTTTCAACTTCTGTATTATTTTGTGGTGTACACAGAAATATGAGAATATTTTACAGATCCCTTAAAGATTTCCTATTGCCTATCAGAGAATGAAGTTTATCTTTTTATTTCTCTCTCTTTATAATGAATAAAATAAGATCTTAAATTAAAACTTACCTGAAATAGCCAACAACCTCAGTTGCCCCTCAGGTCTGTCACCTATTTTCACCATTGAAACACTATTTCTACTTCCTGAGAGAAAAGAACACCACAAACAGATTTCTGAAATTAGGAGGACACACCAATTGCAGGCCAGAAACACACTCAGAGAGAGGATAACCATTTTCTTAGTTCCCTGTATGAATTCCACAGTGGATGTTTGTTTCCTTATCAGGACAAAGCTCAGAACTATGCAAAGCAGAGACTGACTGGGCTGCAGCAAGAAATCAGCTTGATTTTCCATTGTTAAGAGATTGTGGTGACAGGCATTCTGCAAAATCCCATTTAAAGAAATTGAAGGAAAATAGAATAGATGATTACTCTGAGTAGGAATATACTGCACCTCATCCTGTCACTTCCATTTGGCAAGTACTCTCAACAGACCAATCCACAGATTACTTTCTTTAGCAATGTAGCAGAGTTCAATAGGTTATTTAGAATGACTTTTTTTCCTCGGTTATTTTGTTTATGGAAAGATCTTAGCCATCCAATTTTGGCAAACAAAGGATCCTTTTTATTTTAAAACAAAAAATTAAAATTCCATCAGTCCAGCCTAAGTAGGAACACAGTTCCTTCAATATTAACACCAAAACCACAATGTTGAAATTATATAAAAAGCTTATGACTGCTTAGCTCTATCAAACTCTGTCCCAGAAGAGAGATATTTGGTAAAGAGTCTCCTTGAGGTTACACCACTGGATTTTAATTAAAAATGTAATGAAATAATGCTCTATCAAATTATGTTGGACTGAAACTTACAGTATGTGCCAATTATAAAAAGTTAATTGCAGTTTCAAAATTAAATCAAAGTATATTGAATTTTATTGACAAAATAACAAATATAGCTGTTTGTTTATTACTTTTTATAATTACAATTATAATTAATTTTTATAGAGGAATCAATAGCCTGTTGAAGAATTCTGAAAAATTAAAGCTATCAGAGATATTTTGAATTAATGTAAATAAAATTGTGACGACATCAGGTCGTGCAAGGAATTGATTAGCACTCAAGGTAGAAGGTCCAGTTACACTAAGAGTTTGCTTTGGAGATTATGTAATTATACGATGGTTTGGTTTGGAAGGAACTTTTGACTATCACCTAGTTACAACCCCACTGCCATGGACAAGGACATCTTCCACCAGACCAGGTTGCTCAAAGACCCGTCCAACCTGGCCTTGAGCAGTTTCAAGGGTTGTGTACCCACAACTTCTCTGGACAACATCTGCCACTGTCTGACCACCCTCAGAGTGAAGAATTTCTTTATAATATCTAATCTAAATAAATTTTCCTTCAATTTAAAGTCATTCCCTCCTGTCCACTACAGGCCCTTGTAATAAGTCCCTCTCCAGCTTTCTTGTAGGCTCCCTTCAGGTACTGGAAGATGCTATACAGTGATCCTAGGCCCTTCTCTTCTCTAGGCTGAACAATCATATGTGTCTCAGCCTTTTCTCATAGGAGAGGTACTATATCCCTCTAATCATCTTCACAACCCTACTCTGGACTCACTCTAATAAGTCCATTTCTTTCCTGTTCTGGGGACTCCAGAGCAGGAAGCAGTACTCCAGGTGGGATATCATAAGAGCAGTTTAAAAGGACAGAATCACCCCCCTTGACTTGCTGGCTACACTCCTTATGATGCAGCCCAGAATACTTTTGACTTTCTGGGTTTCTGCAAGTGCACATTGCTGGCTCACATTCTGCTTCTTGTCTACCAACACTCCAAGTCCTTCCCTTCAAGGATGTTCTAAATTCATTTTCCATCTGGCCTGATTTGTGATTGGGATTGCCATGACCCAGGTGAAGAACTTTGCACTTGGCCTTGTAGAACTTCATGGAGCTCACACATCCCCACCTCTCCAGCCTACAGTCCCACTGACAGCAGCCCCTCCCTGTGGCTGTTGACAATTTGCTGTCATCAGTGAATTTGCTGAGCAGTGTTTTAATCCCAGTGTTCATGTCACTGACAAAGTTGTTGAACAACACCGGTCTGGTTATGTTTCCTTTTTTTCAATATGTGGGAATTTCACTGGACTGTTTCAGCTTCTCAAATTTGATAGTGACTTAACAGCTTCCTCTTCCACCTCCCTCAGGACCCAAGGATACCTCTCATCAGGTCCCATGGAAATGTATATCTTCAGGTTTCTTAGATGGATATTCTACAGCAGGCAGTTCTTCATTCTTCCAGTTCCTGCCTTTGCTTTTTTGCAGCTCACATGGTACGTCTGAAGCATTTGAAGAGTTTAGCAAAAAAAAACAAACGAGTACCTCAGCTTTCTTTATGTCCTGGGTAACCATTTCTCTTCTTTCCTTCCAGAAGAGACCTACTTCTTGTCTAGATTTCCTTTTATCCCCAGTGAACCTATAGAAGGCTTTCTTTTTGCTCTTCGTGTCACTATCCAGATTTAATTCTATCAAGATTTTAGCTTTCCTAACCTTATTCCTGGCTGCTCAGACAATTTCTCAATAATCCTCCCAGGCTGTCTGTCCTCACTTCCACTCTTTGTAGGTTTCCTTGTAATGTTAGAGTTTGCCCAGGAACTCCTAGTCATCCCCACAGGCCTTCTGTAATTTTTGTCTGACCTCCTCTTTGTAGGTATGCATCACTCCTGATGATCCTTGATTATGACACAGATTTCTTGGGTCCCTCTTCCTTTACAGGGATTTACCACTTCAACTACCAATCACATCCTTGATGAGGCCTAAGTCTGCTGGATATTCTGAAGGATAACAAACTTTCTGTGAACCCTCCTCACAGCCTTAAGAATCTTGAACTCCACTGTTTCATAGCCACTGTAGTCAAGGTTTTTTGAGCTTCATGTTCCCCATCAGTCTCTTGTTGTTGGCAAGCGCAGGGTCTATCATAACACCTCTTCTAATTGGTTCTTCTCCCACTTGGAGAAAGAAGTTATCAACAAGCATTCCAAGAACCACATGAATTGGTTATGCCCTGCTGCGTTGTCCTTCCAGCAGGTATTTGTGGTAGTTGAAGTCACACGTGAGGACCCAGCCTTCTAAATGTGAAACAACTTCTGTCTGTCTGTAGAGGGTCTCATCAGCTCAGCTTTCTGGTCAGGCACCAAGTAGCAGATTTCCCCTATGATATCAGCTGTTTCTTCCCTCCCTTCTAATCCATAAACTCCTAGTCAGCTCCTCATCAATCCTCAGGTGGATCTCCCTGGACTCCAGCTGCTCATTGACAAATAAGTTGATTAGTCCTGACTATATTCCCTGACTGTCCTTCCTGAAGAGCCTGCATTCTTCTGTTCCAGCACTCTAGTCATAGGAACTGTCCCTCTATATATTCATTATGCAAATATGATCATAGCCCTGAAGATGTGGGCACATGAACTCTTCTTGATTATTCACCATGCTTTTGAGTTTAAAGCCCTCTTCATTAGTTTGACAGGCTGAAGATGCTCTTCTCCTCTTACTTATGGACCCCATCAGCCCCCAGTAGAAAAAGTTTCCCAAAGTGATCTCCATGGTCTAAAATGCTGAACCCCTGTCTGGTGACACCAGTCCCATAAACATCTGTTCATTCTCCAGATTCAGTTGTCCCTTTCAAGCCTTTTTCTTTTGACCAGGAGGACTGATGAAAATCTACCAGCACTACAGAGACCCTTATCACCATTCCCAGAGTTCTGAATCCTTCTTGATATTCCTGGAATATACTTACTATGCAAGGTACTATAAAGGGAATGAGCACTAGCCCAGTCAAAGACAGTAAATTATGCTGTAATATAAAAAGAATAAAAAATAAAAACACTTAGAGATTGTAATTATATTGCTGAGTACATCTTTTCTTGTAGGGGGATAAAATTCTTCTCCAGAAAATTATTTTGTAATTATATGGTATAAATTTAACTTGCAGTCTTTTTTCCTCTCCTTTAATCCTTTTACACCAAAGGTACCTCTTCAGTTAGGATGCATATAAATTGTGAAGTATGGCTGTAAATTTCAGATACTTTAAAGACACATTTGTGCTTATCAGTCAGCACCTTTGTTTTAACCCCATGACTCTCTCAGATAGATGCTTGGTAGGACATCTGTATTGCTGTGGTGTTAATCAGGTGATGAGGATCCTGCTGGGAGTTGTGGCAATTACAGTGGGGCAGCTCATCTCTACCTGAACATTGTCTTTCATTTTTCTTAATAACAACAGAGATACTAGTAAAAAAAAATGTTAATTATGTCAGCTTATCATGTCCCTCTTTCTTGACAAGTTAATGGTAACTATCAATGTGCAAGAATTCCACTGGCAACTTTTCCAGTTCAGCCTCCTTTTCTTGATGTTAACGACCTTGAATATTCATTTATGATAACACAAAGGTGAAAACAAGTACAAGATTTTCACATGTGTCCTGTTTGCTGATATTCAGAGAGTTCTCTATTGAGAATTTACTGTGTCTTTTACAAGTTCTCATATGGTATTCATAATTTCTAAATATTTTTAGAGACCAGTGTAACAGTGAGGGTTTAGGAAGCAGAAGTCAGCAACTCAGACACTCACATATTTTCTTAGACCTCTACCTAGGTGAAGAAGTTGATGTGATTTGCAGATCAAAGTGGAACTGAAATTTTAATGTATAGTAGGACCAAACTAATGTAAACTATTTTTTCAAGTCTTTTCTAAAAGCTTGCAATTTAATTTTTACTCTGATTCCCTAAGTTAACATAAATAATTATCACTTATAGCTTATAAATCATCACTTGTGATACAGCTATACATTAATAATAATAATGAATATTTAGATATGTCTTTCTCTTATCTAATTTAGATTTCCAGGCTTTTAGTTCTTACATAACTAGAACTTTGATAATAAAAATTATTCAGGTATGTTGATTCTTCTAAATAAAATTAATGACAATATTCTACTCATTTGTTTCAGAATGTCTGTTTATCAGTACTAAAGGAACTTGTGTGCTAAAACAAGTACATAAGTTTGTTCCTCAAGCTTATGAGGAACATTTAGAGAACTCAGTTCAAATATCTGAAGTCATGGTACTTAAATAATAAACACAAGATCATAAACTTTTAACTTTATCACTTTGCATGTTAATTCTTATGGTGAAAGTGATGGTACCTACAAGCAAAGAGGTACAGCAGCAGATTTTGACTTTTGTCTCCACCTGTGAAATATTTGGTTGCAAAGGATGAACTCTTTTACAAACAAATATCCTCGATCATTATTTCACAGTTGCAGCTAAATTAAAAAAAAAAAAAAAAAAAAGAAACAAACAAACAAAAGCACAAGGAAAGAAAATCTGAAACTTGCAAAACATATTTTGTGTTATCATATCTGGACTTTTCTTAATCACAACAGATTCCAGTGATCCTATTTATTTAATCTATCTTTTCACCTGTACATTTAATATACAGATTTTATCAGCTTATCTGTCAACTCTGTGTAAATACTTTCCTGGGAAAACACATGTCATATTGAAATGGAAGTCCATTGTAGGCAGTCTGAGTTATCAAAATTGAAATTCATCTAAGGAGTTACCATAAACAAAAGTGTCAAAGCTATTTTACCTTTCTATTGGAGGCACAGTATAATCCCATTATATTCTGGAGTGTTTTCAATTCTGTATTTATAAATGTAGAAACATATTTATATTTAAAACCAATGTGAAAACATGACACACAATATATTCATTGATATAAAAATAATAGATTAATCTTTCCAGAAATTCTAGATTTAATTTTCTTGAATTTGGTGAGTAAAGGTAACTGCATTAGGCTCTAATCTTGCTTTGTCTTGCACTAGTCATGATTTTTGTATGATTCCTGAGGTCACAGCTGATTGTCCTGTCAACTTTCAAGTCTCAGAAAGGTTCAGAGTGAGCATGGATGCTGAGAACTGTGAAAATGAAGCATACAGACAGATAGACAAATGGAAATTTATGTCTTTATGTTGGAAGATTATGTATAAATGGCGATAATGTATAAATGGTTCTTAATACACAAAAATTTGAATAGATGTTTAGAAATTAGTAATTATCTACTTTTTCATTTCAACTTAACAAGTAAATTTTTTTAAATAGTTAATGTCAAAGACAGACACCAACTCAACTTCCAATCAAACAGATTTGTATGAAGGGTCAAATTTCAACCATTATCAGATTAACTTAAACTTGCAGTCAGGTTTTAATTTTTTCCTCAAATTAAGTAATATTCAACAGCACAGCTGAGCTCAGCCCACAGAAAAATGTACTTTTACCATTGAAGAAAGTAATCTGAATACTCCAATAATTAATTACAATGTCTTATAGGTCATACAGGTTTCAAAAAGTCTAAAGAGTTTGACAGTTAGTGTCACTTACCAAATAATCTGAAATTCTTTGAGAGTAAATAGGATTGGACTCCTTTACTGACTTGAAAACTTTTGAAAATGGAGCTTCTTGTAAACATTCTGATAGAATTTCTGTGACATTTTTGTCAGGGTCAATTTTCATGCTTGAGGTTTAACCTTCATTATTGCACTTTCATGTCAGTAGGATACTGCTCATATAAAAGACATCATAGTAGTCTAAAACTTGTATGTTGAATTAAGCATTCAAACTCCAACTGTGTACATTTTTTTTTCTTGCTTTCTAACATAGAATTTATTTGCATACCAATTGAGATATTCACATCTTCAATCTTAAGTTATTTTGCTTCATGTTCTTTGCTGCTTCTTTGGTATTTTTTTTTTTGATACTTTTTTCTCACGTCAGCCTTTTCTATTGACTCCAAATCTGCAGCTCTCTAGTGGCAGACTTGACCTAGAAATGGGGATGTGGTGGTGGATTAACCTTGGCTGGAGGCCAGATACCCAATAAGCCACTCTATCACTCTTCCTCAAAAGGAGTGGGGGAGAAAAATATAGACAAAAAGCTCATGGGTTGACACAAGAATAGGATGATCATTCATCAGTTCTTATCGTGGGAAAACACACTTAAATTTGGGAAAACTAGTTTAAGCTGTTACCCAGCAAATTAGAGTAAGATAAATTTCTCTAACAAAGACAAATCTTAAAACACACTCCTCTCGCTTTTGTCTGGGTTCAACTTCACTCTCAGTTTCTTTCCCTACTTTCCATTAGTGGCACAGAGGCATGGGCAGTGAGTACTGTGGTCAGTTCAGCTTGTCCCTGCCACTCTACCTCATCACTATTTTTCCATGTTTCTCTGTGGAATTCCTCCCATGGGAGACAGTCCTCCCTGAACTTCTCCAGCATAAGTCCTTACAATAGGCTAGAGCTCTTAAAAAACTGTTTTTTTCACAGGTTTCTTCTACATGGTGAAGTCCTCCAGGAATGGACTTCTCCAGCATACACAATCCATGGAAAAATCTGTTCTGCCAGGACCCTGTTCGAGCACAGTCCCTGACACCTGTAGCATCTCCTGTCCCTCTTTCTTCACAGACTGTGATATCTGTGTAAGTTATTTCTCTCAAATATTCTGACTCCTCTGTCAGGTACTGTTGTACAGTAGGTTTTTTTCCCCCACATTAAATATTTTATCACAGAAGTGCTACCACCATTGCCACTGTTTCTATTAAGTATTTTCTAATAATTTTTGAGTATTATCTTCCATGTAAGTCTTGACTGGATAATATGTACTTCACCTTGATCTCAGAGATTCTTTCAAGCTTCTTTTTTTGTTGCTGTTTTTGCCCATGGCAATTTAAGAAGCTGCTTCAGTAATCAGAGGGAAAGACTTCTTTTTGCTTCTGGAGACCCCAGAGTACACTGGCCAGCTAAGTTTTGAAAGGAAGTGTTGAGAAGATGAACAATGCATTTCTCTTAACATAAAAATAAATCCAGACAATTTGAAGAACATGATAAGCAGGAGCGAATGTCATAAGGTAGAAAAAAAAACAAAAGAAACCAACCAACCAAACAAACAAACAAAAAAAAAGCAAAACAAACAAAAAAAAAAACCACAACCAAACCAAACAAAAAAAAAGAAAAACAAAAACAAAACAAAACAAAACAAAATGGAAAACAAACTTTGAACGAATAGAAATAATAATTTCAGAATATCATTTAGGAGTTTATGAACACTATTGAAGTAGAGGATCATAGGGGAGAAACTACTGAGTAAACAATCTTGCCCTTCTACCTTCAATGAATAACGTAATAAAAAAGCCACCAGAGCACTAAAAGCTCCACTAAAGCCCTCCACAACATTTCCTAACACCTATGAAAGTTGCCTTTGCCTTTGTTTTGCCTATTCACAGGAGACATTGAGTTAATATACCCTGCAGCACTTTATAATGAACTTACCCTTTAGCTGACTGATGACACAATCTTTGATTCTTATTTGTGCTTTGAAACTTTATGGTAAGTGAAAAGAGTAATTTGCCTTCACTCTCTGAGTGTTTATGTCCTCTTCCTTAAACAACTATCTAATGAGTGGAACAAAATCTTTCCATCTATCAGATAGCCTGATTGGTGAGTTGTAGGAATCCTAAACTGGTGTGTAACATAACTCGGTTTTCTTTGATTGATCAGTGTCAGCATTGCCCAGCACTGTTATAAGACAGTGATGAAACCTTGTAAGTCTTTTTGTCTGAATGGTGGTGAGAGGTGTGATAAGTCTTCAGCTAATAATGAAAGCTGTACTCTTCTAACTTTAGTGGAAGATGTATATGGTAACTGAAGACCTGGACTTACCATTAAAATGAAACACATTCATAGCATAATCCTGCAGTAAGCCTGGTTTCTGTATAATATTTCATCAATAAATTTATGGAAAACTGAAACCTTATTTGATAGCAAAGTAAGTTTTGAGAAATGTCTTTCCTGGACTGAGTTTTGCTAGGATATATGAGGCTAACATACAATAATCTATGTTGTAGCTTTTGAATCCCTGCACTTTTCTCCTACTCACTAAAAAATAAGATGGTTGCCCATTTCCAAGGTTGTGCTTAATTTCAAGGAGCAGCAAATTAATTAATGTAAAAATACATAGATATTAAAATACATATGTATGAAACACATAATGTAAACATACGTATTTCTCTTGAATCAAACAGTCACTTTCACCACATTAAGAGTAGAATTTTTCTTGCAATCCAGTCTGCTACAGAAAAATGCACTATTCAGACATAGGACTTACCAATCTATAGAATCCAACATATTCTGAATTAAAGATGTGTGCAAATGACAATGTGCTCTGCAATTTCCCTTATGACTCAGATAATACTTGTAAGAGGATCTAGGCTAAATCAAGTATCATCGCTGTTCTCTTTCTAAGTAAAAAATATCTTTCATAGTGCAAATCTTCTGAATTATTTTTTGTTCACATCAGTCAACACTTTCATTATAAAATGGCTTCATGTGATCTTTATGACCATTATATTTACTTCATTCTCTGAAGTATATACTGGATGAAAATGTTTGCAATGTTTGCTGGATTGCCAGTTTCTTTTTTTTTCTTTTTTTATTTTTTTTTAAATTTAAAAATAGTAAGCAAAGACATCTAATTTAATTTGCTTTTATATTTCAGAATGTGGAAAGCAGAAATGCATCATTCAGTCCCGGAATTTTTTTTTTTTTTTTTTTTTAATAATGGATAAGAATTCTGTAAAAACTTTTGATCAGTCTCATTTAATGTCAAGGATCACTACACATAGTGATCCAAATTCAACTAGGCAAGATGTGTCCCAGACATCTATCCCTAACTCACAAGGTAGGGATAAAATCTCCTATATACTAAAAGTATAAAGAAATTCTTGAGTAAACAAATGAACAAACAAATTTGTTGCTAATGCTATTAACAACATATATTAAATGCCACAATATTGTTTAAAAATGAATTTTTTTGGGTTTTGAACAACAAAAATTCTTTTAGACAGTCCCAATCTCCTGCAGCCAATAGTGTTTATGTCTATTACTTTCTATATAATAAATTCTCTTCGTGGTCCCAGTCAAATGAAATCTTGAGCATAAGATAAATTTCAGTGTATTACTTATATATTGTTAAATCATACAGACATTT
Source organism: Cinclus cinclus (assembly GCF_963662255.1). Lineage (NCBI taxonomy): Eukaryota > Metazoa > Chordata > Aves > Passeriformes > Cinclidae > Cinclus > Cinclus cinclus. The sequence continues at coordinate 73,566,440 of NC_085046.1, forward strand.
GGGATCTTCATCAGCTACAATTAAGACATGAAAATCTAGACATTTGCAGACAAACTGTTTTTTTTATCAAAAAATTTTAAGCATTACACACCTATGAATCATTTATCTTAAAGACCAGCTGAATCATCCACTGCGTGAAATTTTGACTGGAGCATGGAAATATATGTTTAGCAGAAAAAAAGATGATGTTTTACAGAATGTATGCTCAAATGCTACCCAAGATAATTACACTTGCCTTGCTTCTTGCATTCCATCAAGCACATTTTTCTTTTTATAATTTTTTCAAAAAAATTTTCCTGTTTCAAGCATCAAAGGTCCCCTGTATCTTCAAATGGCAGAATGAAGGCACAGCCTTTCTGTGTGCTCTTTGTGTAATCTTGTGTGGTGCTGGTTTCAATAAATTTGTAACATATATTTTGGGGTACTGGGGAAAAATCAAAAGTCTTACACGTTCATATATATAGATATATGATTAAATATAGATATATAATTAAAAATGAGAGGACAGGCAATAAAATCCCTGTAATTTAGAACTGTACAAGATGATTTATATAATTAGATATTGTTATTAGAGTAAACATCAACAGTGTAGAATTATTGTAAATTATTATTTATCTGTGACGAGAACATCTGAAATATTTTGAAATAAACATAAATAATGTTTCTATGAAAATAAAGAAGCACAACTCTTGGAAAATCTTCCGGTAATGTAAATTTTATATCTTTCTATAATGGGGACTTTGACTAGATCTCCAAACAGCTAAATAAGATTCGTCACACACAGGGCTTCAAGTTTTCTGGAATAGCTGCTACAGATCTCGAAATGCATATATATATATATATTTGTGTGAGTGTGTATGCATTTTTTATTGCATATCATGTATATATAATATATAATAAATATATATAATATATAATGTATCATGCACAATATATAATATATAATAAATTATATGCTACATATTATATAGTATATAGTACATATTATTTAATGCATATTGTATATTATATAGTGTATATATTACATTACATTACATTACATTACATTGTATTATACTATATATGATTATATTATATATTATATATTATTATATATTATTATATATTATTATATATTATTATATATTATTATATTATATTATATTATATTATATTATATTATATTATATTATATTATATATATTTTAATCTGATATCCAGGTGTCACTTCTGATGATTGCTATACCAAAACACCCAGGCATTACCTTAAAGACCTATCTCATAAATCCAAACTCCTAAAAAACCACATCTACTCTATGAAAGCATAGAAAGTCAGGAATTAAATTTGAACGCTGGCCTCCAGTCTTCTACCATTTTGGTTTACTCCCACAGCCAGCTGTGAATGAGTCTCCTGTAAGACTAAATGAGTAGCGTTTGCAGCATATTATATTTTGGAAAATCTTGCTCCAAAAGGTAAGTATGTTGGGCTGCATTAGTTTTGCATTCCTTCATGTTACAGTCTCCTGGAACTCTTCTGGCACCATCCCTCTGCAACATCCCTCTCACCTTCCCTTATATAATACCCTTTATAAGAACATCCTCTAAAGGTCTTTTCAGGCCCATTCTATAAAATACCATTCTGAAGGACTAAACATCATCCTTGAATTATTTCAGACAAGTTGAAATGAAAAATATAAAGGACAGTAGGCCACAAAAACATGTGGTATATGTGTCAATACTACAAGAATGTCCTGCAAGTTCCATTGAGGATTCACAGCTCAAGTTATTTATTGGGCAAGTGGCTGTCTGTTCTAGAAAGAGACAGGTAGATGTTAAGCTGTGTGTGCCACTTGGCCTTAGGGCCAGGCCTGTCTTTTATTCAGCCACAGAATATTTGATTTCATATAAACTAAAACTTTCTAGTGGTGCTGATGAAGAGTAAAACAGAAACAGAAAATTATACTTACATATGGTAGTGATATGAAAACAAGTTATTTTAAACAATTCCAAAATCTAGTAATTTCTGAACTGTTTAATGTGAATAGGAAAGCAGTAAGAGCTTTCTCCTTCTTTTATTTAACAACCAATACTTAGTAAAAAAAAAAAAAAAAAGTTGTGTAAAATTCTGTCAGCAAAACCCCCCAGTAAATAACTAATTTGGTCAGCCATGGGTGAGTGTTCTTTTGTAGTACACAATAACAGATTTCATTTTTTAAAAAATAAATTAAAATACACTATAGTGATTATTTTTATAATTTTGTCGCCAAATGCATATTTTACTTCATTCTTCCTATTTTATATATTTAATATGAAGAACTCGTTAGGCTTTGATGGCAAGAGTTACCTTCAAAAAATCAACAGTGGTCACTAATGCTACCTTGGGTCTTGCTGTGTGTTCAATATTGGGGGTGGAGATAGTGTTGCTCAGCTCTATTTGGATCTCACTAAGAAAGATACAGAAGCAAATAATGTAACAAGGCATCTATTTCAGAAAAAGAAAACAACGCCAGAAATATAAAAAGTGACTAAATCTTGCTTTCCTTCAGGGGCTGGGCACCTTGAGTAAACACAGCATCAGACATCAGAGAGAGTCTGGATGGATCTTCCCATTGTGCACTGCTCGGATCCTGCCTATGAAAGGATTAAATTTCCTTTTCACAGCTTCTTTTATCCTGTGTAAGAAAACCATGTATATTCTCCTGATAGGCTGGTATCTCATTTCATCCCATACCACCTATCAATTCGGGCTGCTGTGTGGCTTCTAAGAGATGGTCCTGCAACAGCTCCTTGTGCTGAATTAGCCTTCTAAAAACAGTCAAAAACCAATGTTTTTAAAGATATATATTTTTCAAACTGTCATTCAAAATACAGAAATATAATTGATACTTTTGAAATTTCCTAGCAATTATGTATGCATGCTTGGATTTAGCAATACTGACTTCCAGAATTATTTCATCTCTTCCTCCTGAATGTTTTGTATTTATTATCATATAACTGCAGAAAAAATTTAAATCAATGCAATAATGTGTACCAGATACACCTAATTATGACTCTGTTTCATCAAGTTTATGAGTATTTCATAATTTTGAACAGCTGGGATAAAAATGGTAAGAAAAATTAAAACACAGTGGCTATTTTGCTAATAGAACTGCTTTATAAATTTGGCTGATATTGGGAAAGTCTGCAATATTTTGCAAGATATTTCCTTGTCAAACCTGGGTTCCTTCTGAAGTACACAGGCACACAAACGCTGCACCAACATGGGAGGATTTTAGTACCTTATGAAAATAAGATGTTCAGAATTAATGGAGTAACTCCTGTCTGGGTATAGATATTTCAGCTGTACATATTAGAGCCCTGCTATTCAATGAAAGGTAGATCATGCTACCAAAAAGACCACCACAAGTGAATTGATACTACTTTAACTAGAATTCTTTTCAGCTACCTTTTTTTGTGTTAGTGAGTTTATGTGTCCTGTTACTTCCATCAAAATACATTCAGATGTCTTTTTTTGTTATTATAATTATTGAGACTACAAGCATCTTAAAAGAAAAATATTTGCAATGTGTTACAACGTAGAGGAAGCACCAGGTCTTACTACAAAACCATTTTCAGTAGAATTAGACACAGTTGGCAAGACAAACATATGGAAAATACTGACTTGTGTGCAGTCATAGAGATTGTCAAAGTAAATGATTGATTTATTGATACCAAATTTTCTCAGCAGTCTACACAGCAAAAGTTTTCTTGAGAACTCCTCCAGTGCAGACGTAGAAGCCAACTCCTCACTTGTGTCCATCTTATCATAGACCCAAAGCTATCGTTCTACAGCAGCTGCCATATTCTCTCATTGCCAAATCAAGTATTCCAGTTTTCAGCTTATTCCCCCAGAGCTGGAGAGGCAGATGACCAATAGGAATAGGCTTGGTGTCTGTATTATTCTTCCTATTGAGCTATACACAAGCAAAGAATCAATGTTAAATATCATAGCCTTAAGCTTTAGACCACAACACAGCATATAGAATTCCCATGGAATTTTCTCTTTCAAATATTGCTCAAGTGGTATCAAAGGAAACATTTGCTCAACTTGATGAGATAACAAGCAGAAGAGGAAAGTTCTCTTGCAAATATCTCTCTGGATTCATAATGCATGTCAATAAATGTAACTTCTGTAATTTATTAATTCATACCAGTGGAACATTTACTGCTAAATGATTTTCTTAAGCTTTATCAATTCACATAAATATGAATATATCTAAACCAGACATCTGCTGGGGAAATGAGAAAAATAAAATTATTAATATTGGGAGGGGGAAAAAAGCATTCCAGCTTTACAGAGTTTCATGGAACATATACATTTTTAAAAATTTAAGAGACACATTCACATCTGCCTAGATTTTGTTTGAATTAAAGCTAGCTGGATTTACCAGTAACTTTTACCTTAAATTTGCAAGAAACTGGCTGCTCTTAACTTGTAACTAACTGCAAATATATTTGCAGGGATTTCTGAATAGTTAATTTCCACTGAAAATAATGTTCAGCTAGAACACACCTCCAAGGGCAAATTTCTCCAGTGCAGGTAGAGGAGGAACAAATTGACTGTTTCATGGACTATAGTTCAATTGTGCATATGGCCATAGCCAGGCCAAAGGCCAGAACCTACAGGGATCCGAATTCCCATTTTTCTTTTCCAAATGGCAATAGTCAGAAATGTTCAATAAGCTGGGAGGTAGCAACCAAGAGTTCAATTATGGCAAGTATAATTTAATTAATTTTTAAAATAAGTGGCATTTAATACAGTACTTGTGTTCATCCCTTAGAAAGTTTTTTCTTTTTAAAACAATGTATGCAACTCAGATAAAAGAGTTCAGTTCACGTGGGAGACTTTCAGTACAATTCTTCCTTTGCAGTTTCTCAACAACACTACAAAAACTGGAGAAGTGAGGTATCTGTGTTCAAATGTTTCTTCTTTTGGTATCCATTGCTGTAAGGCTTCTAGGCCCAAGCCAGGGAGACTCCAAAAATTTATCTGAGAGATAATCAAAATTTTTACAAGGATAATCTCAGGATGTAAGAATTTCACCTATGATCTGGACAAAAAGTATGAATACAGCCAAGGACATGAAGCAAGAAGGTAGGACAAGACCAGAATAATTTTTGACTCTTCCAAAGGTATGTTGCTACGCTTTTTAAGCTTTGTTGCCAAAGCTCTTATTTCTAATTCCAGTATCATAAATGCAGTAACTGAACAATTGCTAAAAGATTGTAGAGATTTAAAACATTATCAATTTAAAAGGGTGAATCATTAAAATCAAGGTTTGGCAGCCACTTCTTATGATTTTATTGATCTACAAATTGAAAAATGGCAATTTTTCCTTGAATTCTTGTTTTCATACCATCACAGGACAACAAAAGTATAAAACCACTAGAACACAAAAGCAAAACTGTGCACTGACTGTAAAATTATGCAACTTAATTTTGAGGAAGAGTAAGTACTTTTAAATACTTGCACAGGATCTGGTACCTAATGAAGTATTTGACCAAACCTATATTTCATCAAAGAGAAGAAAATATATAATATTTTTATTAATATCAATGAATGATTAATCACCTCTGTATTCTGAACACGTGGTTAGTCAATACTCTTGTTCCCCAGCTAAATCTCTCAATACCCAAACTTCTTCCCATCCACATTTTTAGAGAGCAGACATCTTAATCAGAAATTTGTTGTCATGAAGAAAAGTCCATAAACCACAGACATCAGCTGATTTCATGATATTAGAGGCAGGAACCTTGTGGCTGTCAGTACTTTAAATAATATCACTCTGAAAACCCATCAGTGTCTCATAAATTTCAGAGGTAATCTGAAAACTCTTTTACAAACTAGTACAATTTAGTTCAAATATATCTTAATATTTTGAAGAGATGATAGCAAAATATATTTCTATCAGTTCTAAGTTAAGTTAGACAGATTTCAACTTCTTATTTTTATTTTAAGGAAAAAGTACTTACAGGTGAACTTTTTGTATCTAGCGCCATAGACTTGTGCACAGCTAAGGGGTATAGCAGGTCACTGACCACTTCCTCTTGGATTACAGGGGCTTAGTTCTGCTCCTTGTCCTTGTCTTCCAGCCCAGGGTACCCCAAAAACAACAGGTCTTGCTATTAAAGCCTGAGAAAAAGAAGTAATTTTGTACCTTAGTCCTTTTTTTTTGTCACTCTGGAAGTCCAGGATAACAGTTCTGCTGACTCCCCTTCTTACTTCCCAGGAATCAAAAACTATCAAGACAGCCTCCAATCATCACATCACTCACTACTCCTCTGTTCACAAACAGGTCCAGTGGGCACACCTTCCCTAGTCTGCTGGTTCACCAGCTGTGTCAGGAAGTTATTTCCTACACACTCCTAGATTCCTACTCTGGGAACCTCCTACACTGTTACCTCTCTGCTGTGATGTATTTCCAGCAGATACCTGGTAAGTTGAAGTCCTCCATGAGAGGTCATGAAAATTCTCCCAGCTCACAGAAATATTATTCTCTCTCTTTATCTTGGTTGGGTGATCTTTGACAGACTCCCACCAGGATGTCTGCCTTGTTGGCGTTACCCCTAAACACTTGACTTTCATCACCACCATTAAGCTCTAGACACTGAAACTCCTCCCTAACATACAGGGTTAGTCCACTGTCTGTCCTTCCTAACCTTCTGACAGGTTTATAGCCATTCATTGCAGCACTCCAGTTGTGAGAGTCATTCCACTATGTCTCTGTGATGACAGTTCTTGATGTTATTCTTGTTGTCCAATGTCTTCCAGCTCCTCCTCTTTGCTGCTCGTGTCTGTGTGCATTGATGTTCATGTCAGGGAGTTGGAGGTCAGAAAATTACCAGTATTTCTGGTCTTTGTTGTGGCAATAATATTTGTTACATTTTTTCTAACTTGCATTTATGATTTTATATAGTTGGCTTAACATGCAGAAGATTTATTTTTTCAGACGTTTTTATTGACAATAGTTAAAAATTTGGATGGATGTTTAAGGCAGTAGATGTGGTACTTCGTTACAAAAACTGGAAGCTGATATAGTAAAATGAACTGGGCAGTGTGTAAATCTAAGTTTCCAAAGAACTAACTAAAATCAGGTACTTATCTCTGCTATGTCCGTGTCTGACCACTGTTAAGAGTTAATATTGATGCTTCTTAACCATATGTGATGGGAAATTTTGAGGCAGAACAACAATCTCAATTAATTACTTAGTGGCCTCCATTAGAAGTGCAGTGAGTGTTCTTGTCAGAACTGATTGTCTGGGAATTCATTACAGATTTCATACAATTTTATCACACACATTTTTTTAATAGGATAACTTAAAATCGGTCTAGAAGTGATCTAGACATCTCACTGTCACCAAACAGGATTTCTGTGGATCATGTATCTTCTTGACAGAAAATTGTTCAGCCAGGTCTCTGTCTACCACTGACAGGGGTCACAAAATATTCTAGAAAAATTATTCTTGTGATTACCATTTTTATCTATATGAAAAGAGTCTACATTTAAATTAGTTGTTTCTCAGGTGGATTAGATGTACATACAATCTGCAGGAGGCGATAACATTGGAAGCTATGCATATTTCTTTGCAGAATGTAGTTCTAGATAAACATCTTTCAAACTGTCCAAAAAATGTTTTATTATGAGTTTTAGGCTGCAGATATTCACCATCTTCTGGGTCACTTCCTGCAGTAAAACAGCATGAAAATATCTTTGATAAAAAGATGTTTCATTTCTTATAGAATCTGATTTTTAACCTGTGGACTTAAATACATAATGTTTGAATCTTAGTGTTCAAAAAACAAAAGGAAGAAAACATTGAATTAATGGAAAAATGTAATGTTTATGACTTTTAAGTAAGTCCTTCTCTCAGAACTTTTTAGGATAAGAAACAGTTCAGAGACATGGAAATTCATTGGGATTATCTGACTAAATGATACAAATATTACTTTTATCCTTTAAAATATATTCTCTATATTTTCTTTCTAAATCAAATATTTGAATGGCATCCATTCTTTTAGATTCTGAAAAATACATTCATGCAACTGCCAAACTCCTGATAGCTCCTCTCTTGAACAGATGTAGTAATTGCTAGAAATTTCCGGAGAGAGTAAATTCTCCAGAGATTTCTTATGTATTTGCCAATTAGTATGGATAGTTGGATAGGCAGCCAAATTTTTGTGATGTTTATCTGAGGTCTATCAATGAGACTGTAGAGGTTCATCCATTGCTAATGAGAGAATTAAATTTATGCAGATGCATGTGTACTGTTGAGAATATTGGTAAAATCTGTACCACTCAGAAGTCAGGGTTCATTTTGTCATTAATTTTAATGGGACCAGAATTTAATCCATTGTACAAAAGCATGCGTACAACAGGCGATTCAAAATGAAGCTACAGACTGCTGCCCGTGCAGGAATTCTGCAATCTTGCAGGAAAATAAAATACATAAAAGGAACACAGTGGTGAAAATCTTTCAAACTCTCTATTACCTAACACACTGGGAAGTTGCATATAAAATGCATATATTTGACAGCTGCAAAGAAATGCTGTTCTACTTAAATGATGCCAATAGCAGGTATAAATAAAACTAAGATCTGGAGGCACCAAGTAATAAATTATAAATAGAAGGGTTTTTTAATCTTCTCACATCAGTAAAAAATTTATCATTTGTTGTAAAGTGACAAGGCATTTGACATTTTGTTCCACTTATCCTTGTTTAACTCCTGGATGTTAATTAATAAAATCAGCTGTTCTCCAGGTTTTCCTAAACTTTCCAAAATTTTGTCTTGGGCATTTAAGCTGTTTCACTAACTTTGCCTTGGAGACTTTTTTGTCCTATTTTTGGTCATATAAATTGATATTCGCTGCACTGCAGATTTATACAGCTTATTCTCATTATACTCTTTCTTCATCTTCAAACCTCTTTCTCCCAACCAGCTTGATTCCACTAGTTCAACTACTGCATGCCTTTGCAATGCCCTTCCATATGATATCACAAACAGTGGATTGGCTGTGTTTTCCAGTCAGAATTAAAACCCCATTCGTTCAGCTTGACTTATGTTTAGTGACAGCTCTGTGTATTTCTCACTGTGATGTGAATACATGAAGGACACAGTATGAAAATGCACTGAATTATATTGGGTTGTGTGGGAAATGTGACTGGAGAAATTACCAGTGTCCAAGATTTTATCTGTGGTTTCATTAAAGCCACTATTATGCCAATGCCCAAGATAAATAATAGAATTATTTTATTAGTGTCTGTCTTGGCTAAAATGTCAATGACCAAAAACACCCAAAACCACAAAAAAAAAAAAAAAAAAAAACAACCAACAAAAAAAGACAACAATAAAGGAGACAATAAAAATACAATCAAAAATAAAAAAGCACTTCTTAACAGGACAGGTACAAATGTTTCAAATGAAGTAAGATCAAATATGTGGCAGTAATTATTCTTACTCCGCTAAGTCCAGTTCATAATACAAAAAGTGGGGGATGCTTGTAAAAAAGATAACCAGAAAAATAATAATTATTTTGTGTTGTGCTCTCTGTTGAGCTATATTCAATTCTATGTTCAATTTCCTCTATGGTCTAGAGTACTTCAGAACATTTTACACTGGATGGGCCAACTTGACTAAAACACTTTGCATATGTGTAGGATAATTTTCTGTATCTGTGGTGTTTGCAGAAACTTTAAGTTGAAAAAAATCCATCTCAACCAGTTCCAGGCAAACTATGGGTTTTCTTAGGATGAATATCACATAGCTAAAATTCTTACTATTTATTGTTAGCTACTATTTTTTTTAGTATTAACATTTTTTTTCACATTTTACTGGTGTAACATTGTCTTGGGTTTACTACTTGTGTCTCTGGAGGAGCTATAACATTATGGCATGCTTTTTATAGTCCATAGTCCTTCTCCAGCTATTGGGTAAATATCAAAGTTTGGGCTATATTCTCAACTATAGACTCATTATTCCAGTCTGGCAATGTGCCGTCCTTTTAGGGGGGATGCAGCCATAGTTCATAATCATACACTGATCACAATGCTTCATCAAATGCTGTATCCACAGACAGGCTGTGTAAAGTGAACACCTTGCAATTTATGAATGTATCTATTTCAAGATCTTCTACGTGTTTGAAAAACTGATAATTCCTGAAGGTGTTATTTTCCTTATATGGAAATAATGATTCAATATAGTGATCCAATTCAACAATGTAACTTTATATGTATTCATTTAGATTTTTCCAAATTGAAGCTAGTGTGAAATTTAAATTATTTCTAACTGGTATAGCTTTATGGAAGTAAGTGGAGCTAGGCTAATTTTCACCAGTTCAGAAAAAGATGAAAATACTTATGGTTTCCTATGCTAAATTATCAAAACACAGTAATTTTGCAGAGTGATTAAAATTAGAAGTTTTACATTTTGACAGAAAGGAAGAGAAATTTTTGAGAGTTTGAAGTCAGCACTTTGCTTTGAAGCAACTCAGCAAGGAACAACTGCTGAAAGAAAGCACCAAGAGTAACACTTATAACAAAAATTTTTTCTCTGAGATTCAGTAAAGAATCAGTATTTAAAGTCTACTGTTTGTTAATGTCATTGTTTAATGAACATGGAAATAATTAGTCCCATGGAATGTCCTTCATACTGAATGGCAATAGTGACAAGAGAGTCTCAGCACAAAACAGTAATACTATGAAAATATTCGACTACGTATGTAAATAGAAGTAACACTGTCAGAAATGTCATTAGAACATTGCAGTCTGGGAGTGCCATATTTGGAAAAACCTGTTTCTTAGATGACTATCACAGTGCAATTGATTCAGTATTCAGTCAGTTTTACAGTAATTTTTAAATTAAACATTGGTCATACAGAACTGCAAGACATTGACAGTGAAGTGTAATAACAGTCAGAATTTACTTTCTCATGCTCTCAGTATTTTAAAACTTGCTGCTATTTAAATTGTAAAATACTCATAATACTTTTCTACTAATGCTTTTTGTAAATGAGAATACAGACTTGTGAAAAAAAACTAAAAATAAGTCTTTCATTTCATTTGATAGGAAAAGCATAAAGAACACCCAACCCAATTCTCAGAAATAATGACCAATATAGAATAATATTTTAAATATAACAGAAGTATACTAAAAGAAAATAAAAAGGTAAATTCTTTATAAACATTCCAATGAGTGATTAGAATATTGAGATTCATAAGATTTAACTACTTGAGTCTCCGGGAATTTTAGTCTCACAGGTATCTAAATCACATTTTAAAACTTCTCTTAACCTTAAATCTGTAAGTGAAAGTTGGTGTACTTTAGAAATCATTTAGATGTGTTTGAAAATGTTACTTCTGGCTAAAGAAATTCCTGGAGTTATTTCATTACAGAGACTCGTTCTTTGACTGCTTCTTTTTTATAATGTAGTAACAAAAAAGCAGAGAGAAGATGTAGGTCTCCAAGTTAATTTCAGAGTTAAAAGGTGGGTCTTCTGTTCCTTATCAGCTGGACATAAAAATTTCTGCTGATCTTTGACAATGTGAATCTTTGAAGTATATTGCCTATTATTTTCTTCATTCACAATGAAAACTGAAAAGTACATTAACCAGTGCTTTCATTTTCAGTATGTGATTCCGAGTGCAGAACTCAGTCTTATAAAGATCTGTAGCTGCTGATAAGAATTAACAACGTGGAAGATATTCTTGGCCTGTAGTTATGCAGCTTTTTATATTTCATGTAAGATATAGACAAGAATACGCCTTGTTCAGTCAAGTATTTGATTACTAGGCTGAAAAGTTGTTACATTAGCATGGAAAGTAAATGATAAGATTCAGGCCTTTCCAGTGCACAGAGGAAAGGATGAATCAAAACAAACAGCAGGCTGCACATCTCTTCTAACCAAAGGAAAAAGGCCACATCTATGTTAATCCAAATAGAATGCAGACTGATAGACATGTAATCTCAGTAGACAAGATATAACCTTTCTTTTGGGACTAAGAAAGCAGAGGAGAGGAGAAAAGAACAATAGCATAGATTATGCAGTGTTTATAATTTTTAGATATACATAGCTGAAGTTAAGAAAAGGAAAAGTGTATGAAAGCTATTCCTTCTTTTGTTGCAGACATTTCCTTTGCTGATTTCAGACAAGGGAACCTTGTAATATCTGAAACACCAAATCCTACTCCAGAAATTGAATTCACTAGAGCATAGAGGATTAAGTAGGACTGAAGTGTGATCACCAGAAAGAAGCTCTGAAAGAAGACTTAGAAGAAAAGAAGAAAAAATCAATTGGTTAATGCTTAAAACCAAATTAGTTGATTCCTCTCTCCTTTTTCCAGAAAATAAAAACAACCTCTTCTTTGTCCAAAAATTACAAATTTTTTCTGTAATGTCTCAATTCCGTGAATGTTAGAACTGATTGTATTTCCCACTTATCTGCAGGGCACACCAAATTCAAATGTTAGTTAATCACAGAGCAAACTCTTCCTAGACCACTACCCATGGACATATGCAGTCCAGCTCCCAGCTCTTTATCATGCAGTGCTTCTCATAATGTTCTGGGCTCACACACACTCACTACTATGGTGAAAGCCTTAATTTCATATAATTTCCAACTGTCTGTAAATCCAGGCTGTGCCATCAGAAAGTAAACACAGTGTAATTCCTGAAGCTGAACAACTGATGGAACAGAAAGAGGAGGCTGATATGTATGTATAGCTATGTTGACTGGTTGTAGAAAAGAAGAAGTTAATGCCACACATAAAAGCTACATTCTCTCTTTGATGATTCTTTTCTGGTGGAGCCAATCTGATCCCAAATTTTGTCTGTTAGGAAAAGGAGAGTATTCAAAGACAATTTACCTAAATCTGGACCGATACTGGCAGAGGCATAGCTCTCTTGCTTGAGAAGAACATCAAGCAAAAGCCTGTAGGAAATACAAACATTTAAGATATATGAGAAAGTACTATCTTCTTCTGTGTTTGTATTAACATCTTACATTTTATCTTAGGATTTTACTTCCCAATTTCCATATATCTGAAAATAATTGAAAAAAACATGTTTTCAGGAAGTCACTATTCAACTTCAAACCCCTGTGCCGGAGTCCCCCTTGGAGTGTGCATTACAACAACCCTGGCTTCTTTTTCTTTTCCTTTAAATGGGAAAACCAGAAAGAGAGGCACCGTAAATCCTTGCCTTAAATTTCAGAAGAGATGAAAGCTTTGTGAAGGGGTATAGCAGGAAAAATTTTATTTCTGTATTGTAATATAGAATGTCATTATGTTTACATTAGAAAATGCAGCACAGACAGTATCTAACCAAAATAAGAAAGTATCTAACCAAAATAAGAGACCTGTTAAATAAGCAGGTTCCTTGTGCTTTCCTCACTCCCTCAACTCTAAACATTATATAATGTTTCTCTTATGACTACGGCAAAAAAGAATGAAATGATTATGTATTGAAAGAGTAGGAGACAGGAGTTCATAATTTTCTATGACTGCTACAACTGGAAAAAAGTCCCCATTATACTTCTGATTCATTTTCATGATCCATTGGCCAGCTGGTATGAGAAGCACCATTAATGAAGCATGAGATTTCATGCAGTTTGGCCACCCAGCAGGAGATGTGCTTCACCTTATGCTGATTCTCTTATTACTGGGCTCCCACAGCCAGGAAAGTCGATGTGTTAAGGACACACTGAAAAAAAAAAATATATGTATATATAATTCAGTCTTCTTTGGATATCACTGACAACTATCACACTGCTTCTTGGAGTGACAGCTTTCAACAGAGCATTGCCCTGTGAAATAGAGTACAGAGCCACACACTGTGAAAGAAAAAGTGCAAAATCAAAGGAGTTTTGTAACAGCAACTATTCAGTGAGGTTTTAGGTATTTTTAACAAAAGCAATCCAGGACTTTTTCTTTCCCATAAGATGTCAAAACTGGAAGCAAATTATACTTTATATATCTTAACTCTCAGTAAAAAACATTAAAAACACATTGGAAGCATTTTTAAAGATGACTCTCATATTTACATGAACATGACTGTATGGACATAGGTGCTGGAGTTTTTTAAGTATGCCATTGTACATCTTACCGATATTTTCTTCCTAAACCAATCTCATTATAGTAGAAACCTCTTTGATGCCTCTGCACAACAGGTATGAAATAATGACCAGAAGCCTAAATCTAGTTCAACCCCCAAGGCTTTTTTTAAGTATTTCACTATTGCCCTCTGCATATCCTGGTCACTTAAGATGAAGGAAGAACTGAAGAGCTTTGCTAAACTGTGCATGAAAATCAACAAATGGTCTCAAAGTATGTTCTTTAATTTTGGTATGCATTTCCATTTTAACATCCCATTTTCAAAATGCTGCTGAATTAAACAATGCTAAAACTGTAGCAGACAAATTGGCAAAGGATATCACTCAGGTGGGATTTGGCATCAGAAGGGTATGTGGCAACAGTTATACTTCAGCTGTCAGATCACAAGTTTACATGTCAGATTTCAAAATCAGGAAGGCACCATTTATTACTTTGTTCATTGAAATGGGAGGAGAGGATGATCAGCTCTTTGTTGGACTGATTTTTAGTGCTTCAAAAAGCAATAGAAAGGTATAATTTCATTACAGTAAGAAATTCTAAATATACTCTAGGCTATGACAGAGATTATTGTAAATAACTCATGTTATTACAGAGATTAATGTTTGGGTCAAAAAGAATCCAAAGGGTAAACAGGTAGAAACTCTATAAAGTGGTGTTAATAAATAATATGGGAAGATACACACAACCTAGTAAAAAGTAAACACATTCTTTATGTTACTCTATGAATATCTGTTATTCTCTGACCTGCATTTGCACTTTATACCAAAAATGATACTCAGTGTATTCTTATCACTTTTTCAGGTAATTTATATAAGATCAAATATGACATATTTTATATATAATTCATATAGTTGTTTCAAAACAACTCCGCTGTTCTTTGTTATGACAAACCTGTACATAATTTCTCCTCCCTTTTAACTCTGCTGTGGGATATAGTAACTTAAGGCAAAAGAAAAAGCTGGAAAAATTTAGCATTCCAAATTCTGGCTAGGCAGAGCAGAGTGAGAAATTTATAACAATAAAACCAGACTGGCTTCAAGAAACAAGAGAGTTTAATTCTCTGAGTAACTGAACACAGAGAAATTTTAATTGTTGTATGTGCCTTTTAAAGATTGAAATGTGTGAAATGTAGTATTATTATAAACCACAACTGGGTGATTTGGAAATTATGAAGTCATATTAACTAAAAGCACAAATATACATTATACAACCACAGGAAGCAGTAATGGTAATTAAGTCATAATCTCAGCTAAAGATTTCTGAAAAGCTATTAGCTGCAGTACTTCCACCCTGATGAATTTTTTTATTTTTTCCAGTCCCCCTTTCTTCCTAGAAAGGCCAAATTGTGCCAAAAGATTTTACCAAGTTAATTACTTGCTGAGAAATTACAGGCTGGCTACAGCTTGTCTTTCCATTTTTGGGTGCAGCTCACCCCTCCAAAGTGTTGAGCAAAGTATTGAGTCTGAAAGTATAAAATGAAAAACAACAACTTCCATTTTACACACTAAAATACCAGGGAAAACAAAATGTAGCTTGGAATCTACAAGCGAAATTGCAATTTGCCAATTTTAATCTGCATGAACACTCTCATTATCCTAAAAAATAGTTGCAAGATTTTAAATGACTACAGGTAACCAGCACCTCAGTTTGCTCTTCACTAAAATATGTCATTTATCATCTACGCTGTGTTGGAGTTCATGCATGAATTCGTGGATAGTAAGTGTTGAGTTTATTTAAAAAATTTTTTGCAAGCTAAAGAAGATTTGTCACAGCTGTTGAGGTTAAGAAACATCTGCCAGAATTCATATTTTAAATAAATGTAAATAATTCTATAATGAGAAGGTATTAAGAGTGAGTTATAAAGAAATTCTCTTGAAATTCTGACATTTATTGGAATAAAATAAAAGCCCATGCAAAAATAAGGGAATTATTAATATGAAATGAAATAATTATGAGATGCCATTTGCTTGAGTTGAGTTATTAATTGGGTGATAAGACAGAAATTATACAGATTTCTACATATAAAAAGTAATTAATTTTCCAACAGAAAGTTAAAAAATATGAACGTGGCATTAATGAATTCAGAGGCCTTCTTTGGGAGAACAATGAATGAAACTACCTTCTTCATTGCTGAAGAGAATAAATAGCTTTACAAGTGTGTAAAAAGATAAAAATAAACTGGACACCTGCAAAAGTCTCTTATCTGAATTATCTAGTCCTTAAAAATCTACTTCAGTATCATTTGCAGAACATCTGTCAGAGAGCCAGACACCAAATTTAGTGCTGTACTGAAGATTATCAAAACTCGGAGCTCAATTAAAGTTGAGATATTTTAAATATAAGTTTCACAACAGTGCTACTTAGATAACAAAGGCAGGTATAACTGTTCTGGAAGGTGATGAAATGAGCCTTGGAAGAGAATTGTGAGTCTGCAAACATAATAATGAAAAGGTTTCTCTGGGTTATGAAGTACCTCAGGCAACTCCCTGGAGCCTTGAAGAAATCAGGAGAATATTTTGATCTGTCCTTTAAATTTCAAAGGTTTTTGTTCTGCTGAGAGAATAGAGTTTCACAAATCACATTTTTTAATGAAACACTCTTTATCTTAAAAAAATTATCAACCAGTTAGTATCTTCATACAAGCCTATCTAAAAAGACATCTCTGAATCAAGAAAGGAGGAATGAAGGTTGTCCAGACTCTTACTTATCTGGACACAAAGGAAATTATAATGAGACAAACAGTGGAAAATGTTCTCATTCTTTCTTCTGTGAATACAGATCACAAAGAAATGGAATTTCATTCTGTGGGAAGGAACAAATGATTGAGGTGGAAACAGGAGACAGAATGGATGCACACTGCTGTCGATAAGCAACAGGCAACTACTCCTAATAAGGATATCTAGTCTGCCTGACCTTACCATGGAAACAAAAAAGGGAGAAAGAAATTAGCAGGAGACAAAATTAGCCAATTATCCTTCTGCAAGAACTTATGCTCGTACAATCATGACAGACCCTGGATGAAACCAAATTATTCAGACTGCCTTTTCTCCCATGTGTTCATGTAGTATATGTATATGTAGCATATGCAGAACATATTCCACAGCACCACTGGGTGTGGTTTAGAAGTTAGGCAATAGGAAATAAACGTTTTATTGTCTACTTTTATAAAATATTCACAGACACTGAGCTGCAGAGAATGGAAGGATTTTATGAAGATACCCATGTTCCAAATGCCTCTATATTTTGGCACATATAAATGAATGATGCATTCCTCTTCAGTGAAACTGCCTATATCAAACACATCTGAACACAGCTCTTTTTTAATGAGATGATAAAACGACTCTACTTGTATGGTAAAAACTGATCAAAATCTCAGGCTCCTGGTTCACTACAAACAGTTTTTGTTCATATTTTTCTGATTCATGGTGAATGAAAGTATCTTAGATTTCTCTTCATTGATGACCATGAGCAGTTTTTCCATGCTAAGAAGAAAAAAAAAATATTATGTCATTAAACTTTACCTAAAGAGCTGTAGACCTTTATTTGTTAATATGCCCAAAATATTTCAAAGGCCTCTGAAAGGGTTGGGAAAGAAATCATTAGATGCAAATATTCCCAAACAGACAATTAGAAGTTTGATGGACCAATAGACAAATATTGAATATTGGATGTAGAATACATAGCTTTTGTACTATGCTTTTTCTTAATAGTTTAGACTAGACACAGTAATCAGACGGGATCTAACAAGTGTCAAGCAGAGGGCAATAATTCTTCATTTTGGTGTCCTGTCTGTGCCCCTGTGAATATCCCCTGGCTGCCAGGGCACACGCTCCTTTTGTGTTTGCCAAGGCACCAAGATCCCTCCCTGCAGAGCTGCTGCCAGTCAGGCAGTCCCCTTCCACCTCCTAAAGAGTGATCCAGAAGCCATAGACACCTGATCACCAGGAGGTCAGACTGTTTGTCAAATTGTTGAAGCAGGATGGGTCAATTGTGTTTCAGAACTGCATTCTTAGCTGTACTGTTTTTCAGGTAAGTCTAAGTGACTACACTGACAACATTTACCCAAGAGACAAATTTCCTTTTTAAGGAAACCCTTAGTTCTGGAGAAATGTCTGCATGATTGTATTAGCATGAGGTTATTTTGAGAGTACTGTGACATTTATTTAGGAAATATTTTAAAGTTTTGTAAATGCTTATAGTTTCTTTCCTCTTAACTTGAATTAATGACAATAAGAACAGCATTATCTTAGAAGCAGAAGAAAACAAACAAAATAACCTTGCCTCTTAAAAATTAGTTTTAATTTTTTATTTATTTATTGGGGGGGGGGGGGGGTCTGTGTGCTGTGTCTGGTTGGGATGGAAGTAACTTTCTTCAACACCTCTACCATTCTGCGTTTTAGATTTGTGAATAAAAGACTGTTGACAGCATATGTGCTTTAATTATTGCTGAACATGGCTTGCACAGCATCACGGCTTTCTCTGTTCTCTCTCTGCAGCTCACCCCAAGAAGCAGGCTGTGTATCAGCCAGAGCTTAGGAGGAGAAGGAGCTGAACAATGAAGCCAAACATAGCAAAGGGATGTACCATACCATATTACATCATGCTCACTTATAATACTTGGGAGGGAGGCTCTTTTTCCAAAGTAACCATTAGTCAGAGACAGGCTGCCATCAGTCTGCTGGCAAGAGGAGGTTTGTAATTGCATTTGCATCACCTTTTGGATTTTGGGTGGTTTTCTTATATTCACATATTAAACTGCCTTTATCTTAATCCATGATTTTTTTTTTTCTTGCATTTACCCTTCAAATTCTCTTCTGCATCATCCTGGGAGTGGGGAATGAACAATTGACTGGTGGGTGCTTAGTTGCTAGCTGGGATCAATCCCTCACACTCTGGGATCGAACAACTTCTGTTTCTGTAAAATAAGATGCATATGCAAAACAGAAAAAGTTATCATTCCACGCACAAATATTTTTATGATCCAGTTAGCTTGACTTGACCTTAATGATTTTGAATATTGTTTCTTTTTCAGATATGGCATCAGTTTTTTTTATAGTCATAGCGAATATTTTTGTGTTTTTCTTAAGGTATCTTTGCATTAGTTGCAGTCACCTATGTAGTCAGAAAAATTGTAGTCTTGATATCCCAAGTACCATATCATTTCCTGAAAATAGGAATTGCAATTCAATACCTTGTAGGCATTTTTAAAGTATTTCAAGTATAGAAAACAAGTCAATATATCTAAGTCTTTATTATGAACTTCTTTCAAACATCTGGAGAATGGAATTAACATTCAAAGGTAAGACTAGATTAGACACAGAGATGTTTTATAGCTCCATGGTCATTTGAATTGGAAATGATAAATATTTATTTTCTAGTTTGGAAAGAGTGTCTCATGAGGACAAATATATTTATAAGTGTTTTTACCTTTAGAGGTTTGAAATGTCATGAAAGTAGTGGAAGTCATAAGTTCTTCACTGGTGGAGAAATTAAGCCTTATATTATGTATTGACGTGAGATCTAGCTGTTAGGTAGAACTCAAGTCAAATAAAAACAACTTTCCATCTAATTCTTAATTTTTATTTGCATTTCAAATTCCTTCTGAAGCTTCACGCTTCTGACCACAGTGACAAGACTGAAATTTGGTGATAGGTCAAATTATAGTGCTTTTAAAATGAGTTTTTTAAAACACAGAACTTTTCAAATGCTTGTCATGGCTATTGATTCCACAAAATAGATCCTTCTAATATACCTTCAGATCAACTAAATTTTGTAGGATGTCTTGTTTCAGCAATATGAACAGAAGTTACAGGGTAATCTTTCCCATCTTTCTTACCAGTGGAATAGCTTTTTGATCTAAATGAAGGTTAATTTATTTCTCTGTAAACTCAATATTCAAATAAATTATATCTATTGTTCCCAGACTAGATTCTTCCTTGCTTTAATTTTGATTTACTTGGCTGATCTTTGATGTGATTTGCACAAGTTTTGGCAATTCACTGTCTCATTATGTCTACTTAGCCCCATAGTTCAAAGATATTTGATAGAAGATAATTTTCTTGAAAGTCATATTTTAACATAAACAAAACATTATAACAAAAACAGGGAAAAGGTTTCCTAGGCTGAAGGGAGTATATTAGAAGGCATCACTTTCTAGTAGGTGTTGTGGGTTTCAGAGAAAACTAGCCCTTCTGAAGATAACCAGGAAAGTGCCTGCAAATAATCCTCACTGTCACATAGAATTCAAAAGATAAAACTGTGAAGCAGTATAAATTTGGAGTGTGGGAAAAGTTCCCACTGATTAAAAAAAATGCATACTGCAGCAGAGTGATAGGATTTGTGCTAGTCTCATACACTAAGGCTGTTCTTCAGTTCTTTTTCTAGGAACTAAAATCCCCTGGATTTCCACTTCCCAACAGGTTGGCTATCATGAAAGTCATCAGGGATATTAGTGAGTATAATGCAAAAAAAAAAAAAAAAAAGGTCTTCTATTTCTGTTGACTCTTTATAATTGATTCTCGTACTTAAATGTCACAGCTCTGAACTGGCATCACAGGACACAGAGCTGCACTGGTGTAAAATAATTAAAAACTTGTGCAACACAGAGTTCGCATTCCAGTCTTTAAACAAGAAGTATGAGAAGAAAAAGATAGAAATTATAGATATGTGCTACCCTGGCAGTCAATGATTTTGAAACCTTAACCATCTAAATAATGTCAAATTTCCTGGAGAAATTTTTGACAAATAAAAACGAAATCAAAAGCAATTTGTTTTTGACAAATAACAATGCAACACATGGACTTGCACTTAAATAGTACTGAAGTTGTTTATCTCAATGTTTAGCCAGAAATCAATGGGAGTTAATGTTTTATCATATAATATGTTCCAGATAATTTTTCGTGGGTAATAAAGAATGGTAAGTACAGTGAGAAATTGTGATTGATGCCCTTAAATGTAATGTCTTTTTAGACAAGTTAAAGAAAGCTAAATGTGAGAAAGAAGATGAAAACAAGGAAAATATTATGGTAGCAGAGAATATAAATAAACTTTGCAGCAGGATTTTATATAAATCCCAGGGGAAAAGAAATTATTAAGTGTAGGTGGTATGGTGTTGCTGTACCTAGACAGGAGTTCAGCTATTCAGGCAACCATCAAAGGAGTTATTTCAGAGGTATTATACAGAAAGAACTGAAAGATTAGTAAATTTATGAATTAATGATGTTTAACAGATGGAATTGAATGCCATTCAGGATGTTGAGGTCAACAGAAAATAAGAATAATCTGGGTAGATAAGAAGAGTTCAGGACAAGCTTTCAGATAAAGAAGAACGTCAGAAGAGAAACAGCAAAATATGGTGTATCCATTGATTTTAATGGTGGAAGAGTAAAGAGATATGAGTTGGTTAAAAAAGGAGCAAAACAGAATTACCATTAAAGAGGTCAGTGGAAGAAAGCTCTTGAGGCAGAAGAAGACAATAAAGGCATTAGAGGGAAGACAGGATGATTAGAAATGGATGGTTAAACAAGATGTGAGAATTGCAGCAAGAAATAAATGCAAAAAAATCCCAAAAACCGAACAAACCAAGGGAAACAACCCCATGTACCATGTAAAACAGTGACACATCAGATGAATTAGTATTTCTCAAATTAAAATCTTTCCCAAAACACCTTCTAATTAATTCTATGCAAATATGCATATGTTCAATTTTGAAGTTTTCTAAAATTTTCTGAGTGGTGATATTTGAAATTGTGTGATGGGCAATGCTGCCCATTAAATCACTTCCTGCAGTAAGAATCACTTCTTTTCTGGCTCTGTCTTCATAGTTGACCAAACCCTTACTTTTAAGATCATTTTAACAGAATGGCATTGCTGCTGAAAAGAAGTAAAGTGAAAATGCAGGAGGACAAAGTCGAGGTGCAATGGGACTTTAATTAGGTGTCTGGCCAAGGCACACTTCAGCTTTCACTGCAGTCAAGAGAAGACTGCTACTGATTACAGAGGAATTGGATCAAAAATACATGACATGATGAAGATTCCACGAGATCTCTTTGTCCTCCCCTCCCTTTAGTAGAGGGGACAAAATTATTAATTTTCTTTTAAGCTTATATTAAGAATTTGGTTTATTTTCATAGATTTTTTTAAATAAAAAATATAAAATGCAAAATAATACCTTTGGTTTCCTCTGCTTTGTCAGTTTTTTCATTCTTGTTTCTCTACTGGACTAGAAAAATCAAAAGGAAAGCAATTTAGAAGAGTCATGAGAAAAATGATACTTAGCCATTGTTTAGAAAATGTTTCCTCCTCCCCTTTATATTTCTCTCTCAAGAACAAATATTTCTTTCATTTATTGCCTGCTAGGAACTTGGTTTAAATAGTTGCAGAAGAACTAGGGAAGAACTAGGCTTGTGTGACATCTCTGCCCTCTTTGTTGAGTTTAGGAAAATGAAAATTCCTCTATTCTTTGCTTTTTACTATTTCCTGAAACAGTTGTCTCTTTTGATAATTGAATATAACTGAGAGAAACCTTTTTAACAAAGTGGTGTTAATTAAAAGATGAACGGTTACTCAGGTGGAAAGACCTTCTGGGCCTCTAATTACATTAATGGGAATTTATTTATAAACAAAAGACCGACACAAATAAAAGAATATGAATAGTGAAGATGTCTGTGTTCAAAAGCAATTAATATGTAGTTTGCTGGAAATCATAATGATAAGCTATTTAAACTGAAGTTTCTTGCTGATTCCTTAAGTTTACAGGCGTATAATGCTCGATTCCCCTTGCAAGACACATATTAGGAGAAAGTCAGCTGGAAAGACAACTAGCCAGTTTTTTAGAATCACTTCTTTTAGATCTAAAATAGAAAAAAATCACCAAGCTATTAAATATGGAGAAAGCCAGACTCTATAGGATGAATTGAACATAATTACAGAAGCATAGGCACCTCAAAATGCCTAACCGAAAAATTTATTCATTTCCCTCCATCAGGCTACTCAGTTCTATTGTCTGCATCATTATTTCCATATCTTACAGAATAAAATACAATGTGATGAACTCTTGTGTCCTTACTTTCTCCCTGCTTGCCTTGCAGCAAGCACTACAGGGCTTCACTACAGGGTTCAAGTAATGTGAGGACAAGACAAGGTAGCTTGTAATTTTCACCTGAGTAAACATGTCATAGTAAACTCTTTTCTCCTTCAAGACTTTAACTTCTACTAGCAACTCAGATAAAAGCAACAAACACCTTTGCTTTCACTGAGGTTTTTTGTGTCTTGATTCATTTGAACTAAAAAAGAAATACAAAACTTTATATTTTAATTATGTGAAAACCAGAATTATTCTGAGATAAGAGGTTCAGCATTGCATTAAAGAAAAGAAAGTATTCCTGTGTCGCTTCTTTCTTGACTTTTATTATACTTCCAACATGTATTTATCCCCTCCTCTCAAAATGATTGGCGTCATTTACTGTCACCAAACGACCATGGGTTGCGCGTTACAGTTTTGCCTAAATAACAGCTGAAATGAGCTGAAAATACAACTATGAAACACATTCAGTTATGAGAGGGTGCTGTACGAAAGGCAGGCTGTCAGCTTTGTCCTGTACTCACATTTGAATTTGAAGAGAACTCAAGCAGAAGAAAAAATGAGAAGGACGAGGGAAAGTAGGTTAAGCTAGAAACAAATAAGTCTGGAATTACATAGGGCCAAGTAACTTCTATGCAAGCAAGGATTCTTTTTTTTTTCTACTGTATATAAAATAATTTGGCATAGAGAAGTAATTTTTAAAGCTGTTTTGTCAAATGACTCTAAAGTCTTAAAGCATGGCAGTACAGATAATAATAATGCCCTGTACTTATTTAAAGAAGTAGGATTCTTTCTTTAATCATCCTGACCTGAGACAACTAATAGCTGTAAACCATTCTAATTGCTTCTCTGAATAGGATTACTTTCACCTGACTGAGTAAACTGGCATTTTAAATTCCCTTTTACAATATAACAGGATATGTTCTGTTCAGTGCTGCATTTCTAATGTCTCAGTGTCTGAAAGAAGCATATTGTGAATTTCATTCAAAATACTGAGGCAAGTGTTTAAGTAGATATCCTAAACTAAAAGAAAACACAATAAAAGTTAGGATTTAACTTTTGATGAGGAAGAAGAGGCAAAGACATTTATCAACTTGTGCAGTCCTCAATAATCAGAATAACACAGAAACTGTATAAACTTGCATCAAATTTAGCTACCTGGTATGCAAATTTTGTTCCAAAATAATTTTATTTTTTAGAGTCACAATTTGCATGAGAAAAATCACACACTGTCTACAGGGATTGTCTCTGCTGAATGAAAATGCTTAGATGCAAATCCTGAAACTACTGAAGTGGCAAAAATTGTAGAAATTGTAAAGACCAGACTTTATGATATATGCAACAACTGTTTGCAGCTGGAAATTATGTAGGTGAGAAATAGAGAAAATATTACACAAATTTCTCAACAATGCAACTCAGTTACAACAATTGAAACAGTCCTTAATATTTTGAATTTGGTCTGGTTACTGAATATGTAAAGATGCTAACTTTTCCCACCAAATTCTTACTGAAGAATGAATGGATCTTATTTAAGAACTTGAAATATAAGGTAGAGGAAAAGTCTTCAGGGATATCAGTTTGTGAAGGTTGCATGTAAATTTGTAGAACTAAGTCATCTCACAAAGTCAAAGGAACAGCTATCTTAGAAGCCTAACATTTGAGATTAAAAATGTTACTCCTATGTAAGGTAGCCCACTTCCCTCTCCTAGTTCCTCATCCAAAAATTTGTATTTTTCTGGAGGAGCTTTTTTAGAAGCTGGAACTTCTTGCATTTAAACCCATTGGCTACATAGTTGACTCCAGAGGAAAAAAAAAAACAGAAATAATGAAAAAAAAAATTGGGGGAAAAAGTCACTTCAGATAAAAATAAGCTATAATTAATGTATTCCCAAATCCAGAGAACCTGCCCTATGGCAACATATGAGCCACATGTTCAAAGAGCGTTAGAATCACTTGAAAACAGTAAACTGGAATTCAAGTGAATGAAACTCCAAAACATCCTTAAAAATTGGATGTTAATACAATAAAGAGAGGTGAAAACATGGCTCTATAACAGTAATGTGTTTTTTTTTTTTTTCCTGAGGTCTGGAGGAATTAGAATTTCACTCGGAAAGTTTAAATGTTCTTTGGAAGATACTCAAAATTAAAAGTGATCTTAAAAAAAAATTGCTACATTAAAATGTAAATGTTTTTCCAGACTTCTCATGACACACTCATTACAATTTTTCCTTTCTAGCCTCATTGGAAAAGAGTTTTGGTAGTTTATAATCAAGTTAAATATTTTAACACCAAAATTATTGTTGTTAAAATTTGTTTAATTCTATGTAATTATTGTATTGCTATATCTTTTACTATAAATTTTAGCATGCTTTCTGAAAATGCAGTGCTTGATCTTTCAACAATTATATCACTGCAATTTCTTCTTTGAAAGCATAAATATGCACTTCCTAGTTTTCCAAATTTCTTTGAGAACTTCCCATGCAAATATTTTAATCATAGATAAATAAAAATCAAAAATATTCTGGAAGAAAATGTTGTTATAAAATATTTCTCACAATTTAAGTATTTGTATTGAGAAACTTCAAGCTAAACTGAACATTAAAAAAACCCTACTGCTTTTGGTTTATTTGCATTATGTGGATCTTTTGTTTAACTCAGAATAAGGGGGGGGGGGGGGGGAAATAAAGCATGATGACCAAATAAAAAAGCTTCTATGTCTGATTTAGATTTTCAAGTTTATCTGTTAGTTCAAGGCTGAACATTCCATTACTACACTAGAAATACAAGGTGTATTTCTTCAATGTAGATAGCACATTATTGCTTTTATAAGGTGATTTTCATTGTAACCACATATTTGGGATGTTATATGCAATTTAGAAAAAGAGATGTTTTCCTGCAGACACATTCAGTTCTGTTTGTTCAGCAATGCCATCCCAAGTTCCATGCAATTTTATTGTGAAATAGATGGAGTTTTTCATGGAAAAAAAAACCATCAGATGATTTCCCAAATGATTATAGGGTAGCTGGGCTAATGAAATGGTTACTGAAGGCAGTGTCCACAGATGCTGTGAGAAGAGTAAAGGAGTACGAAGGTTTTGCTAGCGAGAAATGGTTTGCTAGTGAGATGGGAACACACACGGATGTCGTGGATTAATCAGAGCTTGACTGTCAGAAGAGTCCCATGTTCCTATTTCTTGATTCACCTCTCAAAGTCGTGGCCCATGAGGATGTCACATCA
Source organism: Cinclus cinclus (assembly GCF_963662255.1). NCBI lineage: Eukaryota > Metazoa > Chordata > Aves > Passeriformes > Cinclidae > Cinclus > Cinclus cinclus. The sequence continues at coordinate 73,592,884 of NC_085046.1, forward strand.
GAGGGAAGAGCAGCATCAGTGCAAAGGCATCATGCCATTTAATAACATATTAGGGAATTTGGCATCTCCATGAACAAAATATTTATTTATTTGTTTGTTTGTTTGTTTGTTTGTTTATTTGTGAAGGTGAATGCTAGGGAATTTAGCATCTCTGTAAACAAGGTATTTATTAATTTATTTATATGTGGAGGTTAACTATTGATACTTGGTTGTGCTACAGAATCAAAACTTTTAAGTATTGTGAGGGCAAATATAATATATTCAGGATCTTTAAAATATTCTTGGTTAGTTTAGACTCCTCGCTGTGAACAACTGATTTTTCTGTTGTTTGCTTGACATAAAAAATTTACTTCAAATCAAAAGTAATTTCCATGGAAATTTTCTGCTATCTTCCTATTTTTATTTTTGTTTTAATTAAAAAAATCATCAAAATGTAGGAAACAAAAAGTAACTTTTAAATGTAGCAGTGTTACTTTGTAAAATCATTTTCAAATTTTAATTTAAAAGAAAAAGTTTGTGTTTGGCTCACCACTTAAAATTCCCATCAATATAAGCAAATTTTAGTTTACTTTTTGATGGTAAAAAGTACTCATTTGGGTATCCTTTTGTTAGAAAGACATAGTATACGTTCTTCTACCTAAATGAATTAGCCTCCCATATTTTTGCTCATGATTAAGAAACTGCACTAACGCAGGTGCTGTACACACAGCTCTTGTGCACTTGGCAGAACTGATAGACATGACACACACTATCCATAGTCAGACAAGGCACTCACCATACAGCAGCAGCTTGGATGCATCTGGGATGCCTTGGAACTGGTATAAACACACTGCACTGCTGATCCACTTGTGAAGAATCACACTGAAGAACCCAGCCAAGCTGTAGCAGACGTGACTACCTCAACAAGCATTAGGATGCCAAGAAACCATGGACAAGGGACTAATCCTCTTGAATTTTGTGTATTTTCTGTCTCATACAGTCATAGGCCTTGATACACTCTTCTTCTGCTGGCAATTGTCCTGATGTAACCATAACAAAAGAAAAAACATACATCAACTTAATTTATTTCAGAAAGCAAAAAGCAAAGTTGAATAAAAGAAACAGATTTCTGTTTCTCTCCCACAAAGAAGCACCGAGTTTCCCATCATCACAAAAATCATGTACTCTCTATCAATTATTGACATTTCAACAGCTATCATTATGATTCATCAGGACTTACTTTCCTCACATAAGGAACATTATAGATGAAGTGCTCCAGCACTGGGTAAAAACATGGGATGGTTTGAAGAAGGATTTGGTACAAGAATGTGATCACAATTGGGAAGGAAAGGGGATAACACTGATATTTTAAGGAATCTGGAACTGCTCTGTATGATGCAGTCACAGTACACAACAAAACATTAGAGAAAGTTTCCAACTTTTCTACTGGGGTATTCACTTTTGTCACCTTATATTCCATGGCAATGCTACAAAGTGCTAATGTGCTTAGGTGGTAAAGCATTAACTAGCAAATATTCAGGGAAGAACTGGGTGTCAAGTTGCTTCTTTAAAATTTGATGTCTAAGCATCAAATTTTCACTAATTCATAAATAAAATAATGCTTCTTGAAGTGTATGGACTGCTTTCTTTGCGCAGTGTGAAAATTGGTCTCTTCTGGCAGGTCTCTGCTCATTTTGTTCGCTGTATTCATATTGTGATCTTGATGAGTTATTTGTTTGCCTTCCTTGTTTTAATAAAGGTTTGCATCTTGAGAGGGGCTGTCCTGGAAGCCAAATAGCTGAATCTTGTAAGATGCATCACTACATGGTTTCATATGTCTCTCTGGATTCTGTTAAAAATATGCCACCTGATTTGCTGAAGTACTGGAAGACTGGAAAAACACCACAGGAAAACAGACAACTCCCTCACACACACATTGCAAAGGCTCTGAATTTTCTGACTGAGAGATCTGAAAACATTACATGCTTGCTTACCACACAGAACATTGCTCAGTCTATCTTCACTACCATCCATTATTTCCTCTTTTGAAACTCATGCTGAGTTAAAGGACTTCTTTGTGTGCAAAAAGACAATAATTAATAACATATTTGTATATGAGAAGTTTTATTATCTTGAAACAAGCAATTAGATGGGAAGCAATGATAATGTCACACTGAGAATGGTCGTTTGTATAAAACAGAGAATGAGCTAATCTTTCAGTGTCAAACACAAGCCTGTTATTTTAATGCCTTACTCAGTACACTTAAATAACACTATCATCGTGTGAAGTTTATGTTCAATTTTAAATATATACTTAATATATCATAGTCATTTAGTATGAATATACTAATTATTTTTCCATGCTGCTTTGAAAAATATTCTATAATATCATACATCAGTTTCAAAGAATTGAAAAGATAGCTTAATTTATAGCCTGAAGCTATACAAACTTGATCATATCAGTACAGCTGTCAGGAATCAATTTACCTGTCCTTTCAGAATTTTTGACATATCAAAATTTTCCCATTTAAAATGAGTCCAGAAAAATCAAAATCCCTAAAATATAAAGAGCCAACTAATCCTTCACTTCCATACCCAATTTAATTTCTCATGTATCTTGCATAAGTAACTACAACAACAACAACAAAAAAAACCCCACACTACTGAATACTAAAAAAGTTATTTTTTACTTTGATAATTTTCATTCATATCATTTTTAATTAGGATTTTTTGAGACCAAAAAAAACCCATCCCAAATTATGAAATATCAGCACTATTAAAGTCAGCTGTGTTTACTAGATCCCCAAATCTACACAGAGAAGAGTCATGGAAAATTGATTTTTGACCAGTAAATAGATGAGAATTCTGCATCTGGGTACACGCTTTAAGGCGATTATTGAACTTGAGAAACTTCACAGGCACAAACAATTTTAAAGAATTGGAGTATTATTAAACTCTTTTCAAATTATTAAAAATCTGCTGTAACTCTACATTTTTTGGAAGACAAACTCATATCCTTGGATTTGCAATTTGAAAAATATATTCATTCCAAGAAAAATGGGAGAAGATATACTATATATTCATTATTAGCAAACACTAATCATGCTAATAGTAAATCCTAAGCAAAAAGTTCCTTAAGTAGGTTTAAGAGAAACAAAACTGTGTTATTTTCCACAAAAATGTAGACAACTCTTGGCAGTTATTTTCCTGTTTACCCCGTGTTTATTATTTACATTTTGTGCATTAAGACCTTATTGTTTATTAAAAATGAATTAATGAACTCAAACCTTATGGCAACAGAGGAACACAACAGAATGAAACAGAAATTGTCAAAAGAAAGCAAATCTGCCCTGAAGCCCTATTAATCAGAGGCTTTATGACTTCCTGATGCTTTTGCTAAGATGTCAACAACTGAAGTGTTGTAGGTTTGGGATATTTTTTAATCTCTAAATGCAACAACTATCAATCAGAGGAGAAATTACATTTGACTATATGAGTATGGTTCTCCTTTGAGGTAAAGGAAATGTGTCAGAATTATCACAGAGAGGCTGGTATAGCGTCTGGGTTGCATTAATTTATCTTTGAGGTCTTTAATGTCTCCAGAACAGTAGTTCACACAGACCACATGCTTTTTCTGACACGCTGAGAAATTTCCCAGGAGACCTTGTCCTGCTCCACAGCACTATAAACAGTTTTAGGCAGCTTGACGCAGACTAAGTTTCATCAGTGGTCTAATTTCCCTAGGATTTATATTCTCCTTAATGCCAACAAGGCTATTTGTTCTTGCGATATATTGCACATAGATGGAATTAAAGAAAAAAAAAATTATTTAGGATTATGAATGGCACTGAGGTTAAAAGTGTGGTGATAATACATATTTTAATGCTAATCAGTGACATGTAGAATATTATCAAATTCTTTTCTCACTCTCACTGTATCCCTAACTTGAAAGAAGAACAAATTCAATTTAATCTTTTAAGAAGCTTGGCAGAAAGTATGTAAACTGAAAGAAAATAAGACAAATAATTTAGAACTGATAAAAGAGAAGTGAATCTTGAAAAAATCCCAGAGGGTAGTTTTAAAAGGATGCAAATTATACTGGTGGAAATCTAGCAGCCCCTGGTAAACAGGCCCCCACTCTGATTCTGGCCACGGGTCTGAAGGACATACAGTCATTGTATTTTTCCTGACATGAAGGACCTTTGGGTGCTCTAGTTTGGCAGCTTAGCAGGAGAGAATTAATTTTGCAATGCAACCTCTTCAGACTCATGAAAATGAAATTATTTTAATTTAGCCCCATTTTAACAGTCCTACAAATGTTTTTGTGTGCTATAAAGGATCCATTTGCAAGCTAAAGAATGTTAGAGTGGTTCTTAGGGCTTAGACATAGAAGAGAGTGCAATTCCCTTCATACCTTCTCAGATGAAGGGGGAAAACAGCAGAGCTGTAACAGAAAAGCAAGTGTTGAGACAGGATCACACCAGGGACCTGGTTTGAAGAGACCAACAAAAGGGTGGCTGCTCCTTTTTTTAATCACAGAATCACAGAATTTTTTGAGTTGGAAGGGACCCACAGGTATCATCAAATGCACCTCTTAAGAGAATGGCCCATACAGGGTGGAAACATAACCCTGGTGTTGTTAGCACCATGCTCCAACCGAGTAACCTCAGAGTAATTGAGCTAATCTCATGGTCAGTGTGAGGAGAGGAATTGTGGCAGGCAGTATAGCAAGATCAAGTCAGTGATTGAATCTTCACATTTTATGGCAGATTTATTTTTTTTTTTTTTATGGTACACAGTATGCATGCTGAACTCACTGAGATTAAAGCACAGGGATTTATTTTATTCTGTTGAGTACTTAGACTCTAAGTTTTTATCAGAGTCATTTTCATAAACAATTGCATTAGTTTGGAAAATTACATTTACAATAGAAAAGTCAGCAAACCCTCCCTTATGTTATAACAGTAAAATGATTCCACTGCATAAAAATGCTTTGTTTTCTATTTGACCATCTAAGTGTGCTTCTAGCCTGAAGTTTTCCTTTATTACAGTGCCCTCAGCTCTCTACTTGGCTTGAGAGGATAAAAGAGAATCACCATGTTGACACTATATACACTAAATACATCAGTTTCTCCTCAAGGCAATACTGTAATTTCTATGCATATGATGAAGGCGGTTTCTTGGTAGAAACTGGACAAAAATGAAGCTTTGAAATTTGTATTGAAAATTGAGCAATAATAATTCTTAATAATTCTTAAGTCTCAGTATTAATTGACCACAATATCTGCAACCAAAATTACAGGCAGAGTGATTTTCCAGAAATAATTAAGGTTATACTGTTATTAGTAAGCAATATAAATTATTTGCTAACAAAATCAAGGAAAAATGTTACTAGCATCTTAGCTATTGCAACACATTGCTTGGAGCTTGTATTCCTTATTCCCATACTGTAACTCTTTCAAGAAGGATGGTTTGCTTTGTTTTGGGTTTGTTAATTTATTAATTTAGTTTTCCATACTTCTACAGCTGATATAGTTTTAATTTTAAGTTTTTTCTTTATTATTTTCAACAACAAAGTTTTAAAAGGTATGTGAACAAGTGAGGTCAGAAATGCTACCAGTTATTTTTTCTGGTTCATCTTTTCAGAGTAATTTAGATGTGTTTTATTTTAATTCCAGCAACATCATGAATTTTCCTCTTCAGGTGGGTGCATGTTTCTGGCCACTCTTAATTAAGTAATAAATATTTCCTGAAGACAGAAGAGCCCCATAGAGAAAGAAATGGGAAATTGGTAGGATTTGAATATATTCATGTCAGTGCTGTGATTTGCAACATGGCAAAATGTGCAAGACAGCAAAACTGTTTTATCATTACTTTACCTTCCTAACCAATGTGTGCAATAGTCATCAGACCCAAATGCAGTGGTTAGACCTAGAAGATAATGAATATTGCCTGACAAGATGGAAGATAGCTCAACATTGTCAAAAGGTATGCTCCATTTTTGCAGATATTGGTCTAATCATGTATGACTATATGAGGAAAAAAATACTCATTTAGGCATAGATGGTACTTGTAATTGTACTGGAAAAAGGTAGCAGCAACAACAAAAACAAACAATCCAACAAAAACTAGCAAAGAAACCCCCAAAACCCCACCACCACTGCCACCAAATAAAAAAGGAAAAAAAAAATCCCTTAAGAACACTCTCTCCTCTGTGATAAAACCCCCACAATCAAACATAGAGATACAAAATATATCCACAGAGAAAACTCCTGCTGCTCAACTGCTTGGGCAGTGCACTTAAGTTCTGCTGTTTTGTTAAAAGGCAGAAGATACACATTCCTTTCCAACTAACCAGGGCAATGTGGCAACAATTAAGCTTTGAACAGGCTCCTGTAAAGTGGTCTGAAATTCACATTATCATTTAGAAAATACACAGCACACAAAGGGAAATTCCCCAAACTGTTATATGACTGAGACAAGCAATTTCAGCAGTTTCATATGCTCTGTTCTTTCCCATTCCTTGCATTCACACTAAGAGGTCTGTGACTGTTTAAACTGTAAAAGGGAATCATAGAATAGTTTAGGTTGGAAAAGACCTCTGAGATCATCAAGTCCAACCATTAACCCATCTCTGCCAAATCCACATCTACACCATGTGCCTAAGAGCTACATCTATATAGATTAAATACTTAAAGGGATGGTGAATAATCTGCTTCCTGGGGCAGCCTATTTCTGTGCTTGACAACTCATTCCATGAAAAGTTTTTCCCAATATCCAACCTAAACTTATACTCAGTAATGTAAAGGAGCCTCTCCTCCTACAGAATGTTTTCAAAACATCTATTGTAATATGTTGCCAGGTTCTACCAAAGCCCACTATTCACCACAAAAATAGAAACAGCTAATAGTAAAGGCTGGTTGTGACAACACAGTACTGGAGACTCATTCAAATACAGGTTAAAAAAAACAAAACAGCTGCATCTAAACTACATGTTGGATGTCTGCTAAAGCAATTTGAGTATTTTACTGTTTGGGACAACTCAGAAACAAAGTACTCCAATACTCCATCTGGCCTCCATCTGAAGAGGATGCTTATTCAATCCACGATGATATTTTGAAGCTTGAGTTTTTCTGTGCCTCTTAAAATAATGCATTCTTTGAGCACTGTATATTGCTTTTCACTAACACGCTAATATATTTCTGGATTTTTGAAAAAATTCTGAATCTGAATAAGTTTTGGATGCTTTATTAGACAACAGAGTATCCAGATGACCAGGCTACAGGTATGGATACATTTATCTAATGTATTTTCCCCTCATTTGCCTCTTCTTTTTATTCTTATTGTGATCTGTTTTCTCTCTTGTTTGTTTTTGGAGAGTTTCTTTCCCATCCTCATACCTAACTCAAGGTGTTTGGTAAATAGCAGAAAAGGTACTGAATTCATGTCATGTAAAGACAATATGTAAACAAAAATGTATAACACTTTTGTGTTAACTTTTATGAGTTCACCTGTTACTGTGTGCACACTTAGAGAATGCAATGAAGTTTCTATTAACCTCATGTAGTATCCAGAAGTTCAGTATAATTTAGCCAGTATTGCCTGTAAGGAATATTTGTAAAGAATACTTTTACTTATACAGAGCTTCCCACAATGGTATCTCCTTTAAAAATTACGCTCCTCTGTTTAATATTTGCCAAAAACACAGGCTTATTAGAGAAAAATGATTCCATGGAACTTGAAGCCACATATTTTTACTAGTTACAATAAATCATGTTAAATCAATCAAAGTATTATTAAATAGTCCAGGAAACCAAGTACTCTGTAGTTTGCAGTTCCATAAAAGAGGACATAGTGTTTTCATAATAAAAGAATAGAAATGCAAACATGAGAGCCCATTATTAATTGTCTTTCTTCTCTTCTCCCATCAGAGAGCAATGCTATTAGAGTTGACTGAAAGAAGATTTTTCAGGTAGTTTGGAGTGGCTTTAAAAAAATTAGAATGAAATTATGGTCAGAAAAGCTAATAATAAAAATTATCAAGAGGAATAAACATGGTATCGCTGTTTCAATGCTTTTCTTGTTTTTCTCCTTTTTAATTAGAAAAATCTCAACCATCTGCATACCTACTATGCATGCACTTCTAGTAAAATCTACCTATGAATTCATTAGAACTAACTGATTTGACCAGGTCAAATTATTGAATAGCATGGTTTATTCTCTCAGTATTGCTGCATTTCTATTATTTAGATAGATGTCTTCTTGTAATTTAAAACTTACCATCATGTGTTTTAATAAATAATAACATGCTAAAATCTTGACCTCTTTTTTCAGCTGCACTTTTCTTCTTTCCTCCCTATTATGATGACTAGGAACATACTTAAGTACCAAGTCTGGGGAAATTATCTACCTTGAATAATTGGCATCACAGATCACAGTCTTTTCAGAACTCTGGGACCTAGAGGACAGGATTCACCTCACCTACTGGAAGCAGTTGGGAATTAGGCAAATAGTTGAGTTTCTCAGCAGGGTTCCCTCCATAATCAGCAAGAGAAAGAAATAAAAAAATCTAAATGAGGTTGCTTAGCAACTTGAATTTTCTTCAAATAGCTATCTTAAAATGGGATGAATTTTCCTCTGGAGACCTCCTTCTCCTTCCACTGATTATCCATGAAATAACTTCAAGTGGCTGTCTAACTTCTGGACCAGTAAAAGAGGTGGAATTAATTCCATCTCAAGATCTAATTACAGCACAATCAGAGTTCTGGTTGTGCTTCAAGGACTATAGTGGAAGGAGACTTTAATATTGCCACACAGAAGGTGAAGAAGTTCCTCTAGATAACCTTAAAAAGAATATATATTTCCCAAACTGGTGAAGTACCATGGCATGTGCAGAGAAGATTATGCATTTTTGTGTTGCTTTAAACAGACAGGAAGAGGTCTGGGAACATTCCACACCTACAGACTAAGATCATTGTTAATAGACTAATTTATGAATGCACCTTTACCCCAATTAAAAAAAAAAATAATAATGCCAATTTACTCTGTTTTGGTTTCATCCTTTACCTTGTCACATCAAGGGACAAAACACCACCTGACAGAGGTTTTTGGCTTTTTTAAATTTGTTGTCCTGAAACAGTAAGGTAGGTAGTCAATTAATTTGTATGTTTGTGTGAATGAGAGTACACCTGAAAGAGGCTTAGAGCAGTTCCAGATCAAGGTGCCTGATCTAAGATGAGGGCTTTGCTGTGGCCCATTAGAGACATGTTTCTATGACAAGGAAGGTAGAATGGTTTACGTTTGCCCATGCAAATGGCACAGTTTCTAAAAGGCATTACATGCTTTATTGACATGCTTATTTCCTGTAGAAGGGACTTAAACACCATTGTAAACTTGGTCTTCTCTTCTGTACATAGATGGAGGTTCACTCTGTGTTGGAATGTATGCTCCTTTATACTGGTCAGGAGAATTCCATATTTTTATCAATATTCATAAAGTCTTATCTTTTTAATATTTGGAGGTAAGGAGACTTTTTTTTTTAGTGGTAATTGGACTCAGGTTATCTAAATCAAATTATTGCCTTGATTTTATTTATTGTGCCAAAAGAATATATAGCTTCTTTATTTCACCTCTGCAGATTAAGTGAATTAGTTTCATGAGAATACTTTGGAAAAGGGTATTGCTGTTGCACTTAAGTGTATAATTACTGCAGAAAGGCCAAGAAATTTTCCATTCAATGTGATTTTTCAATATTCTGGGAAATGAGAAGTCTTATCCCCAAGCATAACAGTTTCAAAATATTTTCAGAACAATACACAAAGGATATTTAGTTGGATCAGGTCAATCAAAACAATTTAAATAATTTTGAACGATTTAATTTCATGCAGGAATCATATGGTTGCAGTTTTGCCCCCAAAGCATGGATAAAGAAAATAAAGAAAAAGCAACCAAGATTTGTTCATACTTTCAGTGAACCAGTATTTCCAAGAAAAAAAAAAATCTGTATTAAAAATTATGACCAGTTACGCATGTAAAAAGTGTTTATATAAGACTGAAAAATAATGTTTTAAGTAAGTCAATTTATAGAATAATTATGACTGGAAACTCAGCTTGGCACTCATACTTTTGTGTATATAGCTTTATTTTTACTTTCTCTTTATGTGCCTTCCATCTAATGGTTGTCAATTTTACTTTAGTATACTGCACTTTACTTTTTGTGCAGGTAATGAATCATTCTTCTATGGTGATTTTGGTAAATTTATAGAAAATCTGAACAGTTAAATTTTTAGACATAGTTAGATCAGGTTTATGTACTTTCAAAACCTTCACCAGCTTTAAACTGATTAAATGCTTGGAAAACACGAAGGTTTAGCTGCTATAAAATCTGGCCTGACATTTTTCAACTTCAGTTCTGCAGGATCTAACCCAGATTTATCTAATTTTAATATTTCAAAACAGCTTATCTGCAGACTGAGGAAAAAAAAAAGCAAGATAGGAGTGATCAATACCATCAATGGAGGACCAAAAAAAATTAATAAATAATAAATTTAAATCTACTAGGGATTTCTAAGATATTTTTTTTTTACGTATTTAACATACAAAAACAAGTTAACTATGATATTGTTTTTGAATCTTGACTTACTGAGATAAACAAACTTTCTCATTGAAATAAATGAAGAAGAGGTGCATGCATGTAAATATGCATCTGTATGGCATATAAAGCAAATCATTTTGTGCCAAATATCTAAATAAATTATTGGGTTTTTAAAGAGCTGGGGAAAAATAAAATTTTGGTATTTAATTTAAACTTAAAATGCTGTAAAGAGAGTATACGTATTAGGCTATGAAACTGATTATTGCACATATTCTTAACTCAAGTTTTTACTACTCTATTTCCCAAATCAGAAACACAAGTAACCCTGGAGACATCTTAGTCTAATCCAATGATCTGTGTGATACTGGATTGTTTTAGACATATGTTTTAACTTCGTATGTTTTAGAAAACAGCTCAGAGTTTAGCAATGTCTAATTGTTCTTACCATGCTTTGGTCTTGGTATGGGTTCCTTCCCACATACATGCCTTCCTTCCTTTCATGTCTGTTTTGGGAACTTGGAGTAATATACGGAAATATAATTCCCCTTCAAACAAGAGAGAGTGGCTGTTCCTTGCATAATTTTATCAAAGAAAAAGTCTCAATTGTGGGAAAGGAATAGAAGATTTCTTATTGTCTTTCTTATGTCCTATCCTCTGGATAGTATATACACATATTTTGGAGGCAGCCACAATCTCATTCTTGTCAGGTATGATTTAACAATAGGTGGGAGGAAATTGTTAAAAGCAGAAGAATGGTGAGGAGGATGGTAGATGTGTCTCTCAGGTGACCTTGCAACTGGGAATGCCAAGGCCTAAAAAATAAAAGTGTGGGAAACCCAACATATTACGCCTACTGTTGTTTGTCCTCTGTCTGTTTTGAGAAGAATCTCTGTGTGGAGAAGGTGTAGGTGTTTTGAGAGACTCAGAGACGTGCTTGAGCTCCCTGTCTCAGGAGACAGAAGATCAAAGCTGAGGAGACCTCAGCATGCTGGCAAACTACACATGCACAGGCTCTTGATAAGTGGGTGCAAAGAGTAATCCCACTGTTCACAAGGATGAACTGAGCCTGATGGTGCCTCTGTTCCCACTTGGATGTCTCCATAGAGGTGATTCAGGATCCTCCAGTTAGTGAGTTAAAGAAATAAATTTACTCTTTGTATTTCAGTGATTTTGTGCTTGTTCCAGCTGCCTGCCTGTTTTGACTCACACAGTAATGTTCCAACAATCTTTCTAAGTCATACACTTGATCATGTTTTTAACAAATAGATCATTTGCAGACCTTCACAAAAAAAGAGAAGAAAGCTGGGAGATAAGCTGGAAAAGTAGCTAATAACATTCTTCTGAATGGATTGACTAAGTAAAAGTACAGATGTTTTCAAGATTAGTTTTTCAACTAGTGATAACTATTCGATCCAGTTTCTTTATGTTTCATAATTTTAAGTCTCTGCTGAAAATTAGCAGAGCTGAAGTTACAAAACTGTTGACGTTTTTCTTGTGAATCTCTGGAAGCCTTTATTTATTTATATGTTTCTTGATTGTTCTATTCTGTTCAGCACTGTTCTTTTTTGACATCTCAAAGTCTCTTATTTGAGAAAGATTAAATACGTATTTTAGGTTTCTGACAATGGAAAAAGCTCATATTGAAATGGCATAATTAAGAGAAGTTGTTGCAACAAAACTGCAGGCCCATTTTTCCCTACAGATCCTAGGACATGCGGGAACAGAGATCTGTGAAAATTTGAGTCTGCTCTGGCTTATCAGAAGTATTGGAAGAGATGAAATGAGATAACAATCCCACCAGCAGACCTAGACATCATATTCTGACTACATATAGATAGAAAACCTAGGGATAAAAATGGATCATCACTTTCCCCTTCTGAAGGTTTATTTGCACTTAGTTCTGTTTAAACAAGTGTAAACATGTAATGAAAAGAAAAACTGATGGGAAACAGTGATTGAACTCAGAATGATTTAACATGGCAACCAGCCCAACTCATGCACTTCTGAATGATCTTAGCCTCTGTGAGACAAGGAAATGTTTAGAATTTCAATGAAGATTAGATATTTAATCACTGCTTCCTGCTTCCCATGGTGGCTAGCAGACAAATCTTTGTGAAGGCAAAGAAAGAAAGATGAATAAGGGAGAAAAGAGAAGACACCTGATTCCAAGAGACTTCCTAAAAATATAAAAACTCAAGTACAGCCAGTCTTGCAGTACAAGCATTCCTGCCTTATGCTTTTGGTGCACTTTCTTCTTTTGCATATCTCTTTCCACTGCCCACTCTTTTAGAGAAAGAGAAATTTGTATTCCTCCCCTATATGGAGTAGCCTTCTGCATGTTAGAGCACAGCCTTAGATTTCCACCCATCTCTCCCTGTTTGCTGTCACACCTACGCTTTTTCCTTTTTGGCCTACTTTTGATGTATATTCCACTTACAGTGTATATTACAAAACTTTTTATACCCATCATGCAACACTATTTGCATTAGAAATGCTCCTTTTTTTTCTGTAAATGTATGGCACATAATTACAATATTTCTTGCCTATAGTACTTACTGTGTTGTATTTGAATCACAATGAAAAATAGATAGAGCAGGCCTTATGCTGTCTAATATAAATAAAGTTGCTTTGTTTATTACAAATTTGTAGATGGCATCAGCATGAAATGGAGCCATTTCCATTTATCTGAGTGTCCTATGGCTGGTATTGAGCAGATCTATGCCTACCTTTTAACAGGGGTCAGCTCCCCAGACACCCCTGAATAAACTCAAGAAAATATTATGAAAAGATACTTTGTTCATCTTTGCAGTTTCAGGGATTCCTTCCTCCCTGGATAGACTCCTAATATTGATTAGAGTAGCCACAACGTTCCCAAACAAAGGTCAAAAGAGTGAAGAAAAGCCAGCACAATTAAAAAAAAGGTAGAGCCATTACTCACACTCTTTTATCATCCAGACATCTTGCTATTAAGAAAATACCTTTTAGGATCTTCAAGATTTAAATCTGCAGTGGGACTTTAGGAAATCAGAGATATACACTTGTCAGTAGCTTTTCTTTTTGTTCTCCCATATAATTACTGGGACAAAAATTTTACTAAATAATTTTTTCCCAGTAGTTCCATTGCTGAAGTGTGGAATCAAGATACTGTGGAATGAAGATAGTAACTAGAACTTTGCTTTATGTGTTTTACCTGAACTACATTAATTGATTTTGTTCTGGGTCTGGATTAATTTTCTGATATTTCCCATACTAGACCCAGTTCTGCAGTCTGTAACACATATGCAAATATTTCTTTCATGGATGTGTAGCATTCAAAGACCTAGTTCATTCAGAGCCCAATTTAACTGGCACTTCATTAAATGGAAAGGCTCTGACTGGTGTCTGTGAATTGCATCAAACACTTAATAATTTCAAATGGGATCTAATGGTGAATTAGTTCTCACTAGGTACAATGCATTGTGAATATGAGTCTGTTGACCTCATAAATGATAGTACTAAAGCAATAACAAAAGCCTAAAAAAACCCCTTAGATTTCTCACTTGGCTATTTGATACAAATCTTCCTTTTGTTATACTACATTTTTACCACCGGATAAAACCCATATCTTTTCTCACCCCAGCTTTTGAAAGCACAGCCCTAGTAAAATTTTATAACTACAAACTAGTCTCATGATTAATCTTTCTAAGAGAAAGTGTGGTACTAAATTAACTATTCCACAGAGTAGACAACTATACTTTGCAGCATTTCCTGCTATTCTATTGATGTCCACAAGGGCTGTCATGAGGGTTTGTCACTACAGAAAGCAATGCCAAACAGTTTCCAGAAGTTCCATTGAAAATTTTTATCTTATGTTGTTGACTCAAATAGTCTTTAGCACTCTGGAACCCACAAAAAAGGCACAAATTGCAAAAAAAACCAGGGGTATTCTAGTTTTTCTTATTTTAGTAAACAAAATTTTGCTTTACTTGAAAATAATAGGTCAAGCAAACCACAATATTCTGTAATATTGAACACCTGGTATCATAGTAGTGAGCAGTGATTACTTGTACCCAAACATGCTGCACCAGAAAATGGGAGATTCATTATTGTTGCCGGGAAAATTGTTGATTTCTGTGAATGACTTGAACACTATTTGTCACAATTCCCAAAACATCCTTTGCAACTTTGTATTATGTTCACTTTCAGGTGCAGTGACAAGCCCATCATTATCAGTAGCTGCAAGTGACACTAGAGCTGTAAACCTATTGAGTACACAGGGAAATCTTACATACTTTGCTTTCTTTAAACTTAAAATAATTTGTCACCGTAGTAGTATTAGAGGATAATTTTGCATTCTCCAGTGTGTACTGCACACCAATAACAGTGTGTTGCTAGTATAGATATTTACAGCAAATTGTTTTTTCTCCATATAATTCACAGGTTGGGCGAGGGGGTATACCTTTACCTCTGTTATTAAAACAGACCCAACTGAGCTGATAACATGAGCCTCCGTATTAAAGCCTCAGTTAATAAGAGGGTCCTTAACAAAGCCCTCCTCTCTGAACCCTCCCACTGCATTCAGTTGCAAATCACTGTTTGGCTGGCAAAGCCGTCGTGCTGTCCCCCCAGCCCCAAACCTTCTCACTGAAGGCTGAGCACTGCGGCTCTGTCAGCAGCAGCATCTCCGGGAGGGGATGCGGCACCTCTCCTTGTGAGGGACCTTTTTTATTAATCAGGGGCGCTGACTGGAAACCAATCAGACAGAGAGTCCCTTTGGCTTCTTCCCGCAGCCTGCCTGACTTAAAAGTGATGCCGGGAGAGAAGGAGCCCTAGTGAGACGCGAGTGCATTCCGCGCTGGAGAGAGGCACGGTGACATGCAGAAGGCTGGGAGCAGGTAGAGGAGCAGCACGGAACCGACAGAGCTGGGCTCGCACGGACAGCCTGGGTGAGTACATCAACTTTCTGCAGCACGAGAACTGCCGACAGCAGAAGAGCAGGTGCTTTCTTTAGGAGTGTCTAGGATGTTGAAGATGCCCTACAGATACTTTTTAGGGAAGGGGGAGTGCAGGGGCAGTGTCAGCAGAGCACTTTGGGGATATTTCTCTTACAGAGTTCAAAAAAACCCAACCCACTAAATTGCTGAAATCTAAACTTCTCATACTGCATATATGACAACTACTTGTGCATATTAAAAAAATTAGCAATGGATATGCTTTTTTTGGCAATATTATTAGATATTATTCAGTTTTTCTTGCCGTACAGGTGTAACAACATAGCCTAACTTTTGTGCGGGATGCTGTTTCACCTGTCCAGATAGAAGCTATCCCCCCCCCTTTTTTTTTTTTTCTTTTTCACATATGTGTTTGTCAATACATCTAATAAAAACAACCCTGGTAAGAAGGATGTAAAAATAGGAGGTCTTTGTTACTACTAAGAATAAGGTACTAATGCTTTTCAAAATTTTCTTCAGTGAAAATAGAAAAATTAGTGGGATTATTTTATATGTCCTACGGGGCGAAGTACAGCTTAGGGTTCAATAAAGACTGAGAGCTGAGAGAGATGTCCCTTTGAATATCCATAGCAGTAAGCCACAATCAACAGGCTCAAAGTGCAAGGATGCTTTCCAGAAGTGCTTCCAAACTATCTTGTTAGCCTAATATATATAATCAGAGAGTCCCACAGAAAGCAATGCAGAAAGCATAAAATGTCAAACTGGCCATTTGATTCTGAAGTAACCAGCAGAAAACAATTGAAAGACATTTTGCCTTTTCACATGCAAGAGACATACTGTCACATCCATTCAATTTCACTGTATGAGCTTCAAAGAAAGAATGATGCATATGAGCTAAAAGGAAATTGATATCCCTTGTTGTTGTAAGGCAATGTGCATACAACAGCCACAGTTCTGCTCTGATTAAAGGGATAAAAGTGATAAAAGTAGTATTTTACTGAAACCACAGCAGGATTATGCTTCGTTGCTCAGTACTACACTAGCTGCTCATCTCAAAGACAAATATGGATAAAAAGGCAAGTGTAATACTTGCATTAGTTTTGGAGATGAGATCAAAAGCTTTGTTTAATAAATAATATTGGTCATAGTAATAGGAATTCTTAATGATAGATCTTTAAAAATCATTGTCTCCAAGTCATTCTCAATACCTGAAATGAAAATTTTATTCCAAAAAATTGAGTAAACTAATTAAATACTCAGAAGACTTGTGTTATAATTTGTCTAAGACTATTAAGACACTCATTAGTGAATTATATTAGTTATTAAAAAGACGCATTGCTATCGATATGTCAATCTGTCAGATAAAATATATTGTCCTGTCATTTGTACTTCATTATGTAATAATGTAAATTTAAGAGAGAATTAAATATGTTTACAGCTAATGTGATTTTCTATTAACAAAATACAAAACATTATATAGTCAAATGTCTGTGAAATAAATAATTCTTGGTTTGGGCTTTTTGATATTAGGCAAACAAGATTGATTTTAAATGGAGAAATGTAACTGTATCAGTAATATTACTACTTGTACCTAAAATAGTTGCCTTTTTAAACTTGATGAAGTGAGTTCAACAATCAAGGTTTTTTATATGTTTTTTTGTGTGAACTAAGTAGAGTTTTTAATTTCAGAGATTGTCTTATAGCTGTTAATGTAGAGTATTATGCTTCGTGTGTAACTGGTACATCTCACCGAAGAACAAAAAGAAGTTTGGTGATGCAGTTTGTAGACAAAATGTGGGGAGAAACATCTCTGCCTTATGCCTTGCAAAATATTACCATGTCCATGGTAAAATTGCTTGAAGCTTTCAGAATTTTCTTGCTGGTCTGCAGAAGTGACCACTCTGAAAAGGCTGTCCTCCTCCGCAGACAGCAGCAGGGATTTGTGCTCCCCTCTCACCCGACTGTTGCTCCACAAGGATGCTGATTTCAGCAGCAGTTGCGTGGTACTGGCAGAGACGCCCTCTCATCATGGGATCAGCCAATAACAATGATTTCATTTCCTGACCTATCCACCAAACAAAATGTAATAACTGAAATCCACTAGTTTAAATGTCATCACCCATAATCCTGCTGAAAGGACTGTACAACTTAATTCTTACATTCGCTTATCTCCTGCATCTGTACATGGTTTTTGAATCTGTACAACATGGATTGCAGGGAATCTACTGGCAACAGTGTTTGAGTAACAGGAGAGAGAGTAAGAGGACTGACAGTTTTCTCTGAGGAAGTTTGTTCAGGAGATACCATATAGGAAAACTGGGGTACACAGTCTGGACTATAAGACAATATATATATAAATGTATATGCTTCTTCCATTAAGTCAGAGCTATTTAACTGCAAAAATTAACTGGAGTAAAAACCTAGAGAAAAATGCATCTCCCACACATATCAGAATGCCTTCTGAATTTCTAAGGCTTGGAGCAGGTGTTGCATGCAAATGTTATCTGCTGAAGCACTAATATTTGAACATGAATAGAGATGCCCAAGTAAAAGCTAACTGCATTCTTTTTGAGGGAGGTTATGAAAATCCTTCATAGGAATAATTCTGAAATTTTACCAAAGGTGGTAGGAGAAGAAGGAAAATAAAGCAAAAGGAAAATGAACAAAAAGAATTTTTGTAAGAGATGTCAGGGTAATCTCTCTTTTTGCCTTTTGAACACATAGGAAATTGCTGAATGTTAAAAGACAAGTTATTTTCCTGACTTTCAGCAACAGATTGTGATAAAAAATACCCCAGTGGCATTGAGGACTACTTGACGAGCATGACTGAACAGGAGAGGCGAATCTTGATCAAATCATACTATGTGTCTGCAGTGCAAAATCCTAGAGAAACTAAGCCTTAGTTACTTCTGGAAACATTACTAGCTTCAGGAAAAAGGAAAAATACTGAATGTATACTGCAAGAAGGCTCAAAGAAGGCTCAAAATATTTTAGAATAAAAGATTTTTTTAAATACAGAGTATGCAATTTTATTACAGAAATGTCAGGAAATGAAGTATGCTATTTATAATCTCTATTCTGCAATCTTGGGAACATTGCAAAAGGACATGGGTGGCATTGTTTTCATCCCATACACACACAGTGCAACACAGAGACTTGACTTGGTCTCAGTTACAGAGCAGCTCTGTGTCAGAACCAGGGATAATATGGAAACTTCCAGCCCTCCATTTCTCTGTATGATTACATCAATATTCATAAAAATATATTTATCTTGAGTACTTAAATAACACCATCTATGATCACAAATGTTTCTCGGAAAATGTATTTCTGCAACTGCAAAATGAAGTGCTTCAAGTGATGGCCATTTTGTTTGCTCGTGAATTGCAAACTTCTATAATTAAATGCACACTTTTTAATAGTAAGAGTAGTAGGAACATCCAGACAACCTAACTTTGGATTGTTTACTTATCTCAGAAAAACATAATTTTCATATTATGTTATCTCCTCATATCCAAATGTCAAGGATGTTTAGGCAAGTACATATTTTCTAGATGCTAGATGATATTCAGGTTGCTTTGTCCTCAGAGGTAGTATTTGAGAGAAAGAATGACTGTCTTCATGGAAATTCTGCCTGTAATGATTTTGCAGTTTTGGGCCATGCGTGTTGGTACTCAAGGATTCCACTTTCTAAAAAATACTGACAACTTCTTGCCATTGTACATAAGGATGTCGAGAAAGATCTAAAGCTCTTGTCCAGATTCAAAACATGATCTTTGTAAATTACACCTAAGAAGAGATTCTGTGAAATAGAGACAATAATGGATAATCCATTCATGTTTGGAGATGGAAAGAGTAGGCCTTTCCATCATTTTAAACAAATTACACAACAGCTCTCAGAAGGAGATTATCTGAATTTACATATTTTTAATAGTTCAGTTGAAGTCAATTAATGATGTATACAAGCCTTCTGGCAATATATATGCAAGCATAATTAGATTTAGCCATCACTTTCTAAAATATGATCTATTATACTGACAATCAGTGGTGCAGAATTTGACATTTATACTTCGGCATGTCTAAAAAAATAATGCAATAAAACATCAAGTTGTGTAAAAAGAGTTCAATAACAGAAATTTTAAAATATAATGATCTAAAAAAAACTCATCTTAAGATTTTACTAAAATCTTTGTATTTTATTTCCTTCGTACTCCACCATTCAATATTTGGTCCTAAGGAGATGAAGAGGCAAAGCAAAAAAGGCCTGAGTTGGGTATAAGGGTGAAGTTAATCTCATTGCTTCTGTCTGAAAGAAAAAATAGTCACAGAACAAATTAAATTCAATGCTTTACAACTCAGCATTTAAAGGTTCTGTATGATTTGAAGGTATCAGTAAACTACTCACATCTGATTTTAACAGATAAAAATGGCCCCAGTTTATGAGCAGAGCTGTGTTATATATATAAAGATATATATATATACATAAACATATACATACCCATATATGTGTATATATACATACATATGTGTATATATATGTATTTATATATATGTAGATATAGATATATATACACCTTCATGCAGATACACATGCAGCTAGAGACATAAACACAAGCACAATTCATGCAAATTCTACAGAAAAGTAATAAAATAGATGAACCAAGCAATCTATTACAATGGGTTTGCTTAAGTTTGTAGCACTGCTTTCTGGCAGAACTTTTCTGCTTACTTTGTTGTTTATTACAATTTTTTCACATGACTTGCATTATTCTTTGTTACTGTTTTCCACACTAATTCATTTAAGCATTAAACTTTGTAGTGGGAAGCTATTGTAAAAATGTTCTTTTTTCTTATTTTTAAGTCAAAGATGCTGGGTGTGGGTAATCTCATGGAAATAATCTTGCCTGTGCAGTAAAAAAAAAAAAAAAAAAAAGAGGAAAACATACTCATCTTAAAAGGAAATTCTTGTAGATGTTTAAACTATTTGTCAGGAGAACTGTTTGTGCTTCTGCTGCGTTCTAAAACCTGTATTCAGAATGAGTAACATTTTGCAATAAGACTGGTCCCACTGAAGCCAGTGAAATTACTTTTGTGCATTTCCCTTACCCTAAGCAAAAATGAGTGCTGAATCTGTGCTCTTATAATGATGTTATCTGATAAAAAAAATTCTATTTTCCTCAGAGTAAACATAAAAATTTTAAATTACAGAAAATATTTTGCCATTTCCTGGAAGATTTTCAATAATCCTTACATTTGCTTCCCAAATATAAAAGGTAATTTCATTGCTAATGAAAATTCAGACTCGTAGGATAAATGGATTTCTGTCTAAAAAATAATGTAGTCTCTTCATTCCTTCCTGTTATCTGCAATCCATGGATTACCAGCAATTGAGCTTGATCTTGCCCTTAATGGTTTTAAATTTATGTTATATATGACCTCTTTCCTAGCAAGACAGCTATCTGGTTGGATTTACATCTTTTCTAGAGTAAGATTATAAGTAAAATCTGTTGTGTTCTAAATAACATTAAATAATCGCTTCAAGTTCCTTCACAGAGATAGAACAATACTGAAAGTAATTGTTCTTTGCTTAGCAGTAGTAACAGTAGTAGTAGCATCAAAGCTGAAAACTCACACATTACTTGAAATACTTATTTTGTGGTATTTTAATTACATCTGTCACATTTTGATAAAATTTATGCTACTGGTATTACCTGCACTTCCAGTTATTTTCTTCTTGGAAAATCTATTTATGGTACCAAACCCTCCCTGTAGTAAGCAAAAGGACTTTCAGATAAAATAAAAAAACATGTTGCATTTAATGTACTTACAATCACTTTTAAAGGCAATTAAAGAGAAGAAACTCTCAAAAAAAGTTGGTACAGCTGCTCTCAGCTACCATTGGCCAAAAAAAATCTACTGGTTGAGAATCTTTCCCTGAAGCTTGCATTCAGGAAAGGGGGAAAAAAACCCACCATTTAGCTCAAAAGGGAGAATGAATTAGGAATTTGCTAGACTGCACCACAGACTAAAGTTTTTGTCAAAAAAAAAAAAAAAGTCATCCGTTCTGAAAGGTTGAATCTAATAGATAATGATTTAGGAACATGCCTAATGTTGCATATTCAGAAACATAAATGTGAGCCCTGCTTGAATGAAAGATTTAACACTTTTTACAATGATACTCACTAATAATTTATGTGCCATTTGAATTTATGCTCAGGAAATTCACATTTACATTTCTTATTAATTTTTTCTTGCACATCCTTAAAATATAGATCCAAACAATTATGAAAATATGGGATACAGAAATAGATATAGATGCAAAGAATAAACTTCTCAAATACAAAAAGGCCCTCTATGTTTTTTTACATCTCCAATGTGTTGAGACTCTAATTCATAGCACTCCCAAACCAAAAGCCTACAGACTGAATAGTTTTTTAACTACTTTATGTTTGCAAAGCTGTTACATTATTAGAGAACTGCACTTTATATACACATATAGGACCATGGTTCCCTTGATTACTCAAGAGATATGCTATGTAATTACTACCAATATATAAATGCTGATTTCAAAGTAAAATAAAGCTGAAGATTTGCTAACAATTGCATACAAACAAATGGTTTCTGTGTCGTTTGTGTATTGATCTGTGTGTATAACATACTCAGAGTAGAACATATTCCTGGTTTGACGTTTTAGAACTAAAATGAGTCTTAAGGATTAACCAGTAGACTCAAGTTCCTGTTCTTATGACTTAAAATATTCCAACTTTTATTTTAGAAGTATTTCATTTTTTTGAACTGGCAGATAAATTACATAAACTCAGGGTGAAGTGATATTTTTCTGCAAGCATGGGTAGTTTGAAACAGAAGCTATGTATTATGTATGCATCTGACTGAGAACTTTCCTAGGATTTACACGTGGGGGTGCCAAATAATAAAAACGCGGGGCAGAAACATGCATTGAATAACCCAGGGTAATTGTTAAAGACCATGCTTAGAGCTACTAGAGGAAACCTTGCCAACCAAGGAAGGAAGGAAGGAAGGAAGCTGGCTTCCTCTCGAAGAAGAGTGGATTCACAAAGCTGAGGCAGCATAAACATTTCTGGATTATTTATTTTTGCGATCATTTAAAATTAAATACTGGAGGTAGCTACAACAAAAATGGGACCAAAATGAATGTTGTAGTTTATGTCCCTTCTTTACAAATAGCATCAGAATCAATAATTTTTACAGACTGAAAGCTGAAATCTGAAAAAAAAATAAATACAGAGCAACATAAATAAGGGGACATTGGGGTAGAATGGAAAAATAAATGAGCCGCATTAATTTTCTACTTCCTTCACCTCTAGTTAATTAACACTAACTAAACTTCATGGTAGTCATCCTGTGAGTATAGTAGAAAATTTTAAAAATCACGGAATTCCATTGCCTGTGGTGAAAATTTACATGTATTTGTGTATATATGTATCTATATCTGCAACTCTGTCAATACAGTTTTTATCATTATTTTGATATAATTTTAGAGACAGAGGTTAGATTAAAAGACCTAGGGATCTAGGTCAACCTATATATTTCTCTATATATGTACATATACATCTACATATATCCATGTGAATATAGCTCTAATATGTAATGAGTGATATAGATTTTTAATTTTGGTGGGGATTTTTTGTTATTTTTATGTGCACAGCATCTCTGTTAGCAAAGTCATTAATATACTTGCACTGTAATCTTTCCAGAGGTATATGTTCTAGTTACTAACAGCTAAAGCAATATTCTTAGGTACTCTGAGTTGAGGAGGTTTTTGCAGGTCATTTGCAGTTTTTGTTCTATAACATTGGACTTAGAGTGTTAAATATCAGGGGAAAACACAGAAAAACATCTGGTCTGTCTATACTGCCATTTCAGAGTCATAGAATGGTTTGGGTTAGAAAGGAACTTCAAAGTTTCACCCCCCTGACAAGGGCAGGGCCACCTTCATCTATATCAGGTTGCTCAAAGCCCCATCCAATCTGGCCTTGAACTTTTCCTATGATAGAATATCCACAAATTCTCTGGGCAACCGGTTCCAGTGTCTCAACACCTTTGAGTGTCAACACCTAAAATAAGTGGTATAAATAAGTGTAATTAAGAAGTTGAAGTTGAAGCTCTTACTTGCGAGAGTCATGTACATTATGTCTTTGAGTTCATCTGGCAGTGAACGAGAGTACAAGATTCCAGTACAAACTTAATATGTGTGAAGCCAGTTACAAAAATTATTACCTACCAGAATGGCAGCAGTATCATAACATTTCCAGCATTTATCTCTTTTCATCCTGTGTACCCCTCCCTAGGGTGTAGCTTTAATGTCTTCTTGCACAACCAGCAACTGGTCTCCCGGTATTTCTGCTGCCATTTGAGCTGGGGACTTATTAAGTTTTTTGGGGTTAGACGGATTTGTTGATTTGAAGAGAGGAGAGTAAAGGGTTCAGAGGTGTCTGAGTGATCCTCAACCTGAAGGAAGTAATGGAAAAGAGGGTGGAACGCTCCACTAAAAGATGATCTGTCAGCAAAAAATATATTTCCCTATGTTCTGGACACCAAACTGGTTTATCAGGTACAAGAAAAGATGCTTCCCCCTACTCCAAGTCTCCCTGATTGTCCAAAAGAATTTATGTCATCATCACATTCATCTTCACGTTTTATTGATATTAAAATGGGAAAGAGTGAGAAGGATGAGAGTGATTGCTAACATTGGCACTCCATCATTAGGATAACTTGGGAAAAGGAAGAGGACTGGGCTAAGCATACGATCCCACCTGGCCTAAGTACATGAACCCATACCACTGGATATCCATAACCTGTTGGGCTATTACAGCAGCCATTAATAAGGAGAGTTATGTACTCCATCACATTTATTCCCAATGATAGTGAATACTTGGCAAAAATCACAGCTAATAGCTACAAGAAATATTTTTAATATTTCTGAATTCCCCTCACATGGAAATTACTTAAATGAAAGTCAGTTATCCTTGTATATTAGACACTGACCCCAGTTCTAATAGAATAACACAGTACTACCTAAATGTTTAGGGATACACTGGTTTAAGTGTGTGGTTCTTACTCTGTGAGTCTGCAAAATTCTCAGGAGCCTATTTCAAAGAGAGCTACACAAAAATACATAGTCCAATTACATACAGCTTGACATTTGTCATACAGAATTGCACTTTCCTCGTGGAAATATTTATAGCATCTGTAATCTGTAGTAATCAAAAAGAAACATTTAAACCATATGTGTCTGCTGCATTTTCAACAGATTAGAGATTTATTAAAAAAAGATATGTGGCCTAAGTAACCTTGTTTTTGTTAGACCATAGACTGCAAAAAAAGGGAGAGATTATAAAAGAACAGGGAGTGGAAATTTTTTTACTCATACTTTGTTGAGATTTTTGATATCACTAAGAAATAGAAAGGACAAGAGAATAACCAGGAAGGCACAGACAGTGCAGTTTTAAAAACAAGACATTTGAACCCTTCTAGCTTTAATATGAAGCTATTAACAAGTTCAAAACCTTGTATGGATATAATCCTGAATTGTTTAAGTTCACGTTTTGCCTTCAACTCCATCTGTGATAAGAATAACCAAATAATTTTACTTTTGAATTTGAAGTCCTGTTAATTAACTGGTACAATGGGACAGTATAAACAGTCATAGCTTATTGTTCAGAAAAAAATATACTCTGGTTTGAACAACACATTTTTTGATTGAGCTCAGAATAAAATCCTGAATTTAAATCTTGAAGCAAGAAATACTAGAACATGAGAAAATTACACACATTATATGAGGACATCTCATGCATTGTCTTTGTAACAATATGGTTCTATCTCATGGATCTGAAAGAATATAGTTGTTTTATTAGAGATCAGACAAATTAGTATTCCTGTGGTACCCCTCAGAAATTGACAATTACCAGTCAGTAATTACAACAAAGTGTTTCAAAGTGTTCTATATCAGCAATCAGATATAAGCTTCAGGTAAACAACAGAAGTGCACATAGTTCTGATGGAAAGCACATCATGGTCTAGCTGAATATTCCCATGGACATCAGTAACATTTAGATCCAATCTTTATAAAGGGATGAAATGTTGTCACAGTCATTAAAAGGCCAAGCAGAGAACTTGAGAGCTGCAAAGGGGCAGAAAAGGAAGAATGCACTGCACAGCTGAGCACCAGCTTGTTCAGAAGGCCTGAAGTTCCTGATCTTCACCAGGCTCCACGAGCTGGGAAATGGAAATAGGGTAGAAATCATCAATTGGTGCACAATCACAACTAACGTTAAACTATTACAAACCTTTCTTTCCAGTCTCTTCACATCCTTCCCCCTGCATAGGGATTGGTATATGCACAGAATCCACATTATTCGTATAATGTCCATGTGTATAAAGTGTGATTAGATAGATAACAATAAATGAAAAAGATAATTAGAATATATTGCGTGAACAAAACCATTTGATTTTTTTTTTCTTGTATTCTCTTCTGCTCAGAAGTCATCAGCATTCAAGCAAACAAGTGGAATAAAATCCATGTTGCATTCAAGGTAAATGTCAGATGAAACAGTATTGCAAAATGCCAACAGATAGTTATTTCTGATACAGCAGAGGATAAAGTTAGATGAAAATGCAGATAATATAAAGCAGCTTCTTTCTGCATTGGATGGAAGAGAAAGGAAAAGTATATCTTGTTCAGTTACCAAAATGAGATTGAAATATAATTTTAGCATAACTTAAAATGAAAAAATATAATATTGTGAACATAATGTTTATAAAATTAAATCAAATTATTAAAACAAAAAAAATAGATTGAAAAAATTGCTACACATGAGTACTGCATAACAAGAATAATAGACAAACACAAATTAGACACAGGGCTAAAAACTTTTTGGTTTAAAAATTCAAAATCAAATGTATACATCAGTAATGTGTTGAAGAAGCCATGACTTCAGAAGGCATAAGAATGTATATATTACTGAAGAAAATTTCATTAAAAGGTAGAGACAGAGGCAACATTGAGAAACCATAGAACTGCAACAGGAACCTAAATGCAAACCATTGCATTTAACAGAATGTTTATACTGACTTAGACAGATTGGAAGAAAGTTCTAAAATGTCCTGCAAATACTGAAAGAGAGAAAAATATGAACAATATTATGGACAGGTGGGCGGAGCAAATGCAATACATGTAGGGAAAAAAACAAAACACCCCTACAAAGATTAATTGATTATTGAAATAATGTCCTGCATAAGTGCTTAATCAAAAAAGAATGGAAATAAAGAGCGCCTTACCATACTTAACCTTTAAATGCATACCAAAATAGAGATATACAGAAATAAATACGTTAGAAAAATGCAGAATACATTGAATTTCAGAAAGAAAATGTCAAATTATAATTTTATGCATCATAGAAAAAAATCTCTAGAACTTGGGAATTCCAAGTATGAAGTCACTACTTAAATTCTTATTAAGGCCACATTTTAGTGTAGGTGTAGATAAAACCTCCATTAGAACCCGGCAATAATTAAGTAATCTTAGTTCACTGTATGACATCACAGTTATATCATTAAAATTTGACAATAAATTGAAAGTATGAATGTTTTTCACTTGGTTATAGAGTATTAAAAGTAGGTCTGATTATACATAACAGAACTTCATTGAACATAATTGGAGTAAACATGAACATATTTTCAAATGCCAACAGGGGAAACAAAAAATTAAAATATGGCTAGAGTAAGCACTTTTATTTTAATTACATTCATAATTATTACATCCAAGTGAGGAAAATTTTACACATAATATGTTTTTCATCATATTTTTTTATAATTTCATCACATGCAAGCTCATGTTAGCAAAAATATTTTCTTATGTATTCAAGATGAAAAGGGAAGGCTCAAGACAAAACATATGTTTAACGTCAAGTTCATAATTTCTTTTATGATGACTCCATGACAACTGATAATATTTTTTTATGGTATGAAATTAACTGGTCTGCAAGATTACTCACTTTCATTATGACACAAGTGGGAGGGAGGTCCAATACGGAAATTAAGACAAAGTATTTAATTTTGTATTAGATATAATCTATTCAATAACAGAAGTGATTTTATTATTTCATATGAATTACTAAAATATTTTATGCCATAATAGAAGTCACAAAGTGGAAATCTGTCTTCATATTGTGTGATAGTATAATAAAAAGCTCATAAAATAGCAGTAGTAAAACTTAAAATATTGACTGAATTTTTTAAATATACCAACTATAGAATTTTCCTTTCATGGGAAATTTGAAAAAAAAATTCTAGTAATGAGAGTAAATTATGGTGAACAATTATTAACAGATAATAACTTGATGAAGATGAATAACTTCTCATTTTTGTAAGTTTTGAGTTCAAATATGCTGCTGGAGCAAATTAGTTTGAGGTCAAGTCACAAGCTGATACATCAAGGTGCATCATAGGCTGGATTGTTTGTCATAGGAAAATATGATACAAGCAAAACATGTCTAATGAATTTCAGAGTGGAGAAGAAACTGCCTAGATTTTTTTTCAGCTAAGTTATTTTAAGGTGGAAGGCTTATTCCATCATTCTTTATCCAGTCATTTGCTTTTCTTTAGAAAATCTGCAGTCCTACTTGTCTGTTTTGCAGTGAAGTCACTTTTAAAGCTTATCATAACCTTAATAATATAAAAGTTTTCTTAAAACTTATCTATATATTTTATTGCAGTAGGAATTGTTAGGTGACATTGTGGCAAATACCAATTTGTGTGAATGATGTTTATTCCCAGACAAACGTTATCTTTAAAGTTTCACAGAAAGTAGAAGAAGCTCTTGAAGTATTTGGAGAAAATACTGCTATTACAAATATTTCCAGTAAGAAAAATCTTGAAGTAAATGAAGCAATACATACAGTGTAACACAGACTGCTTTCAAAATAGCTGAGCATTTATAAAACTAGCCTAATTTGTGGACCTGCTGATTATTTGCAACTCTGAGAATGTGAAATCCACATTTCTTGAGTTGGGTAACTGGAAAATGTTTCTAACAGACAGCCATGCTTCATCTAACAAATAGATGCTATGAATGGAATATTTAAGTTTATATGCTTCGAAGAACACTTATTCTCCTTTCTTGCACCTTTGTTGTTCTCAAGTGTTAATATCCTCTCCTCCATTTTCCTCATCTTCTCCATGCTTGCCTCATCTTCTCACTTGCTCTTTCTCTTCCCAGTCCTTACCTTCATATTTTCTTATTTACTCAGCATTCATCTCACTAAAGACTAAAAACCAACAAGCAAACAAAAAAGAAACTAAAGGACATAGTTGCTTAAATTACATATTATTCTATGGTGTTTAGTTTTACTTAGGAATAAGAAGAAAAATGCTAGAAGAAATCACATTCCATACAAGGGTAACTTACTTTCACATATTATACTTTCAACCACAGAAATTGTACTTGGAATCGCATCTCTGGAATTTTAACTTGGCATCTCTTTCCTCATTGACCAAATAGGTGTGTAAAGTCATCATTTACATTACTTTCAGCCAAATACATTGGTACAAAATTCTGAGATATAGTCACAGACAAACCATGAAGAGAGCTTCCTCTTTGTAAATCAACAGGAAAATTAAACTTATACTTTAGTTTAAAAATATTAGAAAGGGACTAAACAACTATCAGTACTCCTCTGATGCTGAGAATACCAGAAGTCCTTCCTCACAAAGGGTTATAAGACTGTGCTGGAATCCCAGCATGGCACATGGAACTCATGAAAAGAGAATGCTGTAAAGAGTCTGTGAAAGTAAAGCCCACACTATTGATCACTCTGTGCATTTCCATTATACTCTTTCAGATACATTCTTCTCCACTGACCTTTCAGATATGAAGGCAATCTAGTCTATGTTTTTTTAAAATAATTATATATATATATATATATATATATATATATATATATATATATGCAAACTTTATGAGTGTTTAGTTCCTCTAAGAAAATATTTAATAACTGGAAGCCTCATCAGTTATTAAGAGTGGTATTTTATGTCTATCTCACTTTACAGAGACCTTCAAAGTATATTTAGAAAATACCTTAGGCACTTTAATTTGATATTTATATATATATGTATATATATTCCATTTGAAAAGACATGAAACAAGTAAAAAGACACCATACTCTTTTCTCAAAATTTGTAAAAATGTATGTGGGTCAAATCAAGAGTAAGCAAACTTATTTCAACTATTTTTTTTTACAACAGGATGTTTGCTAAAACGTGCTTGTAATTGGTATAACCATTTCACTCAGATCCAGTAAGATTATTAGCATTTATTATCTAGTTCTGAGTTATACTTATTATTAGAAAACAAACAAACAAAAGACACCTGAGATCAAGCATAATTTTTAAGAAAAAGGAATGAAGGAATTTAGGCAGCTTCTCTATCTCAAAAATTGCAAACATATAGTATAATGTTATGGCTCCCTCTTTTGGATAACAGACATCTAGTATTCAATAAGAATCATCATGTCCTTAACCAAAAGAATCTCCACCGGGCACAAAGTTTTCCCCAGACCTTGCTTAGAAATGATTAATGAAGTAAAAAACCCAAGCTTTTATAAGTTTCTTGCAAAATGCAAATTTATTATAGGTGTCCATTTTATAAAATAGACACGCACTTCGAAGACAGCACTGTAGTTAGAATATTTTTTAAATATGCTAAACATTAGTCAATCAAGTACCTATAAAAACTGGAACATGAAACTATGATGGATTGTTCCTTATTTTAGCAGTATTGTTAATAGAAAATAGAGAACAATAAAGAGATGATTGATGAAAGCACTTAATCTAATTTGCCCTCTGAAAAAGTGACCAGAAAGGAACAAATTTTACACTATTATTGCTTCATTTGTAACTTTTAGTGAAAAAAAAAAATGAATCAAGTGATTACTTGGGGTTCTTCTTTTAGAATTTCTATTATAAATGCAACCTAGTTAAAAATCCACAGATTTATATGCATTGGTTTGGGAATTTTTTTTTAACATACCATTGAAGAAGAAAAAGAAATAAAAAATATTTAGAATTTTTTTTAAAATACTGTAAAATAAAATTATTTTTATTAAGTAGGAAGGGCGAGGAAAGAGTAAAACTGTTGAAATGCATCAATCAACACAAAATACTGACCTCTGACAGAGGTTAAATTTCTGTTGTTTTACTATCTTTTCTAATGTAAGATGAGTAATCATTGTTGGTTTTGCAGATATTGTTGTACTTAATTCTGAATTTGGATTTTGTTCTGGAAGTATTGGAAGCGTACCACCCTTCTTCTATATTAATATCTAGTCATAATTCCATCACAGGTTCAATTCTCTTCATGTATCCCTGTATGCTGCTGTGAGCCAACTGGAAATATTTTTTTTTAACAAAATGTCTTTGCAAAACTCAGCAGCACTATTCAATGACTTCAGCAGCATCAGCTAGAAGGCAGAGTTTATTTCACTCAAAACCCCTTCCTACTCCTTTCTTATTGTCTTTATAAAAATTATTGACATTAGGCAGGCACCTATGAGTGGATTTTGTTTAGTTTTTGTTTAGTGCTTTCTATTACTAAAAATAGCCATTCTTTGACATTCATTAAGATGTTGAGTTATACAATTATAGAATTAGCTGGATTTATATCAGCTAACTTAAAGTTATGATGTCACAATGCTCATTTTTATTACATTATTGCAGTGTGTTTTCTCAGCACCCAGAACTGCAATAGGACAGTTGCATTTGGTATGTTGGGTCATTATTATTCATTTTATTTATTAGTAACAGTTACTATAAAATGTTTATTTTATAATCAACACTGCAGTAATGAGATTTATATGAAGGTACATTCCTCCCATGAAGAACTGCCTGTGGATAGTGCATATAATGGAGCACATACAGTGTTTCAGAGTTAGGAAAAACAAGGCAATTTAGCAAGCCTTATTGAAAATAGAAATTAGGCTGTTTCACCAAGTGATGCTGCGTACTCCCAGCCATGCTACTAAAATAAGACAGCAAGATCTGGCTGCAATAAAGATTGCAGAATCAAAGAGATAAAGAGGCAAGAAATTCACTTCTACAAGACATATATGTATTTCACTTGAAATATATATGTTCCTAATTAAACCAAGAAAAAATAAAAACCAGAGCCTGACTCATCTCTATGTATAGATTAACTATGCACCTATTTTTCCTATTACATGCTTGAGTTAATTTGTTTTCTATGAAGTCATGTATTTATGACTTGTCTTAGCCCTATGAAGCCCAAAGATATGTCTCCTCATAAATCCTTTTCCCTCGATTTTTTAAGAATGCAAGAAGTAAGACAGACAATCACAGGCATTCGAGTTTATGCAAAAAAGTTTTAAAGCCAGATTATGCATAGTCTTTTCAGGCAAAGCTAGACCAAAAGTGCTAGAGCAGAAACCATAAAGCAAACGCTTTGCTGTATCAACTTTTTTCAATCATATTTTGGCTCTTTTATCACTCTGAAACTGGAACCATATACACACTTTCATGCAGTTTAATTTTGCTTTTTACTGACTTTTAACCAAAAGG
Organism: Cinclus cinclus; assembly: GCF_963662255.1. Classification (NCBI taxonomy): domain Eukaryota; kingdom Metazoa; phylum Chordata; class Aves; order Passeriformes; family Cinclidae; genus Cinclus; species Cinclus cinclus. Next base: position 73,624,996 of record NC_085046.1, read on the forward strand.
ACAAGGAAAACACAGGAGGCAATTCTGAAATGCTGAATGAAAAGTACTCTGTGTGTTTCAAATTAATCCAAATAAATCACATGATAACCTGAATGTTCTGGGAATTCATGCTGAGGCATAGATTATTAAACTCTCAGTTCTGGTTCAGGTATTACTAAAGTAAATATATCACATGCCATTTTAAAGCTGACTTGTATTTTAGGAGAAATAAACTAGTTATTTCCTTCTCTGGTAGCTAGAAACAAAAATAACAAAATACCAAAACAGATCACAAAAAAGTTGATATAAGCAGTAACAACTACATTGTCATCAGAGCACAATTAAATTATTGAAGACATATGCAGATGACATATTTCTCTACCTTTAGATGCAGTTCCAGGTGGGTCTGAAGTATCATGAAATTTCCTGTCATGGAATCAACAAATGCATATGTTTATAAACATAAAAAGTCTTCACTAATTGTACGGATTTGAGGAGAGCAAATTCAGGAAATACTACAGGAGATCTCAAAACCTCATTGGGGTAAACTATAATCAAATTTTCATTATGAAATTGAACACTGAAACCAAACTCTGAGCTACTGCTCATTGTTCTTGGTGGACTTCTCTGCAGGACCAGAGGGCCACATACAAGCTATTAGCCCTTGGGAGAGAATATAAATATAAAACTCTTAGGGAACAAATTGCAGAACAGGGCTCTACAAAAAAAAACCAAACAAAAACCATATATACCTAATGTCCACTGCTATGTATCAGTGTGATGCCCATTTCATCAGAGGATGGGGAAATATTTTAAGAAACTGCTATGATTAAAATCTTCATTGGGAAGTTCCACTAAACATTTTACCATCAGCACTGTGTTTGTGGCTACCCAGTGTCCTGTTGTTCATTCTTTCGCAGTTTTCAGGAAAAAGAAGGATTTATAAACCCTAAAGGGATAAATGCCACATCGGTTTATTTGTTTATTTATTTATTTATTTGATCAGGGACTCAGCAAAAGATCTCATTTCAGTACAGTGGGATTTCAAGTTGGCAGCCCCTTCACATATACTACCAGGAATTCTAAAATTCTCAGTGTTGAAACTGTTGAAATAGTCATTATTTTCTCTAACCTTTCACTTGAATTTCCTTGTTACTTGAGAGTTTCAAGGTATCAAAAACAATGCTCAGTTTTAAACTGTTCCTGCAACTTGTTCCTGGTAGAACTGAAACTACATCTGTGGCTCAAATGTGTGAAACTGTTCGCACAATTCTGGGAAAACGTCAGTGTAGCTCTTCAATAAGAAAGTCCTGCCTCAAAGAATTATTCAAGTTCTCTGAGGCATCATTAAGCATATGGGTGACTTTGATCTTTTTGATATGATATAGTTCTGCTTCCAGAAGGCTTTTGACAGGGTGACTCACCAGATGATCTTAAGCACTCATGAGCTGGAAGTGAAGGTCCTAGCATATATCAGTAATTGATTATATAACAATCATTTTAATTAAAGTTGTTTTCATTTAATTAATACATAATAAAATAATAATAAAAATAATGAACCCATTTCATTAATTAAATGATAGAAACAGGCAGGGAGAAGCAAATAATGAGTTTTGACATTGAAGTGTCTGTTTCAGTGTTCCACAGGGATCTGTACTAGAGCCAGTACTGCACATACTCATAAATAAACTGAAAACGGGTTTGAATATCAAGCTGAAAAATGTTGCAAGTGACATTCAGCATGTGCTGGGATGAAGTTAATTTTCTTCATAGTGGCTAGTATGCGGCTGTGTTTTGGATTTGTGATGGAAACTGCATTGATAATGCAGAAATATTTTCATTATGTTCACTGCTGAGCAGGGCTTACGTAGGGCCAAGGCCTTTTCTGCTCCTCACCAGTGAGCAGGCTGGAGGCACACAAGGTGTTGGGAGGGTTCACAGCTGGAACAACTGACCTCAACTGACCCAAGGGATATTCCGGATCGTATGGCATCATGCTCAGGATATAAGCCTGGAAGGAGAAAAAGAAAAAAAAGGGAAGTTCAGTGTAAAGTAGTTTGCCTTCCAAAGTAACCATTAAATGTGGTGAGATGGAGATGGCTGAGCACATGCCTGCCCATGGGAAGCAGTGAATGAATTCCTTGTTTTTCTTTGGTTTTGTGTGTAGCTTTTGTTTTACCTATTAAACTGCTTTTTTTCGCAACACATGACTTTTCTCACTTTTGCACTTCTGGATTTCCCCCCTGTTCTATCATATGGTGAGTGAGTGGCTGTGTGAGGCTCAGTTTCCACCTGGGGATAAACTACCATGACACAGCATAACAAAGCCAAGTGGGTGTGCAAAGGAATCTTATGACTATTGTTATACCAACATACTTCAACTCTGAAACTTTGTAATGTACTTTGTCCATAACTTTACAATATAATTACAGACACTAACATTGTTTTAGCTTGTACCAACTATCGCCCTCCCAGAAACTTCTCATCATGAATTTTCATAGATGTTATGGTTATGGTAGACCCACTTTGGACTGAGGCGGGGGAGAGAAGAAGGAAGTTTAGCCATCGGGATTTGAGCCTTGCTGTGCCATCCGATCTCTATCTCTAATAGCTTCAAGAGTTTGCCATACCTACATTTGAAGTCTATGTAATACAGTAAGTGGACACCCAAAGGATTCATGGTGAAATTCTTATGAAACTCTGTGAAATCACGCTCATGGTAAAACCCAGACTATGCATTTAAAATAATAAATTCTTACTACTGCCACTGGGACATAACACCATAATGCGACAAGAGATAGTACAGGCAAACTTTAGCCCAGGGCTGTGCGGTCAATAAAAATGCAAACTATGCTATATATCATGATGAAATTAAGTAGAGAAAGTGATTAATCTGCTGTTTATAAATGCATGAAGCAACAAATTATGATTGCCAATCTCAAGAGAGATACAAGCGCAAACACACAAAGAAAAAATAAATAAAAAATCAAATTGAAGAGATTCAGAGGAGGACTACTGGTGCAATCAAAACTCTGGCACAGCTTCCATGCAAGAAATTATTAAGCAGGCAGTCCCAGAGCTTTCTATCTTGGAAAAAAGACAGCTGAGGGACAAATTTATTTAAGTCCATACATGAATCAGTGTCAAAAAGAATGGAGAGGGAATAACTGTTTTCCATGACTTCCAGTGACTGTACTCATTTTCTAATGAAGTTGTCATTTAAAATGTTCAAAATCAAACAAAAAGGGTTATTCTTTTCACAAGATTGGCAAACATGAGTCTCCTTGCACAATATTGTTTCTCTAAGACACTTACATGCCTTCAAAGAAAACTTTGAGAAAGTCACGGCAAAGAGAATCTACAGGGGCTACTGCCTTACACTTGGAGACTATGAAAACATACTATAAAACTAAAAACTATTATTGGCTTCTCTACACATAGGTGTTATCATGAGTGCCTGCTTGTTGAAGATATCTTTATTTGTACTCCCAGCTTACTAGCAAAATAAGAAGCACTTTATTACAGTTATTTTGAATTGATTCATATGTCACGTGTGTCTTTCATTATAATGATGTCTGAGCAAAAAATATTTTTTTTGGTTCCTTGCTGGGGTAATGTTTTTTTAATTTTTAAAAAAGATTCAGACCTAATAATAAGAAAAAGGAAAGTTATCAAAATTTATATTTCTGAGATTGATTTTATTCTTGTGATAATTACCACATGTAGATATTTTAAAGGGTTTATTATGGAAATATAGGATGAAACCTCAGCTGCATCATACTTTTTTCAGACTACCTGAGATAAATTAATAACAAAAATAATTATGTTAAGGTTATGCTTTATTTCAATGAACAAATTCCTTTGCTTGCAATAGTCCTGCTCAGCTCTGGAAAAAAGACTTTTCTAGATTTTGTGATCCCATTGGAGGGAACAGAAGGACATAGAGGAGGTTAGTCTTTAATAAACTACAGCATTCAGTAGCAGCTGAATTCCCTGAGGAAGGAAGCAGCAACAGTGAGCTACATTTACAATCTGAATTTGCTGATCACCTTTAATTGGTCAGAAACTCAGTTTTTCCAGTCCAGACTAGTGAATGCATAATCCCTTGCAGGCAGTAATTAAGTCCTTCTCTATAGGAACAAGATTTCTTATGACTCAGATGTACATGAGAAAAAAAAAAAAAAGAAAAAAAAAAGAAAAAAAAGGAAGGAAGAGACTGAAGCTTTTTAAAAAGACCTTGAGATACTAGCTTGAAGATGTCTTTATTCTGAGAAATTCTGGCTTGTAACCTCTTGGGCCCTTATACAAGCTTTAGATTCAGGAAGTTTTGCAAGCTCTCATTGTGGTACATGCCATGCTTGAGACATGTGCAGAGATAGGAGGCACCAGATGTGAAATCTCAGAACGCTTCATTAGGAGCTTGATGTGTGACCAGAGTAGACTGATACATAATGAAAGCAAGAAAAAAGAAATTTAGAGAAAGCATGTAGTCCCAGTTATCAAGAGACCTGTTAAATCCTGTCATTAACAATGCTGCCATAGGTGAATCTCATCTGTTTCATGCAGAGAGAATAATGACAATCAATACGTCTGGAAAATAGGGACTTATGCCTCCAGATAAGATTGGGTTTGTATGTGGCATATAGAAAGCTATGCTGCTTATGAAAAAAAACCAAACAAACAAGCAAGCAAGAAAAGCCCAACATCCAAGAGCCCCCCATCTCCCCCAAAAAATAAATGTCTTAATTTCGATACCTGCAGGGTATCTATGTCAAAGTACAGAGAATCAGGTTACGAGTGACAAAACATGAAACAGTATTAAAGGGGAGGAAAAGAGAAAAAATTTGCTTTGATGATAGCACTTATTTTTCCTCCTTTCTAAAGGCTATTCTTTAAAACTATGAATGTGATGAATGTGTTGCATTTGTAAATAAGGTGTGGCTTAAAACTTATAATGCAGCTTCATTATATGATAAGAGTGAAATGTGTTCCCTGTGGAGAAAAATCAATACTAAAGATCAAAGGAATATCTTCAAAAGTCCTTGTTTTAAGGGTTTACAAATGCTATATTTCCTTGTTCCCCTCATGCTGATGAAAAGGAAATCCTGTAAAAATGTTCATTATTGGAGAAAAAGTAATTTTTTTTTTTTCCCCAATGAGAAGATACACATTTTGCATGTGTAATTCAGTGGCCTGCTGCCTCAGAAGCAGATATTTTAAAAGTCCCTTTTAGCTTCATTGAATACCATGCACAAGAATTGAGAGACCCTTTTATAATCATGGATTGGGGGTGCTGCAGGCTTTGTTCACTAGCTGATGGAAGGATGACTGGAGAACAAGCAGTCTAGAAGCAGTTTCATCTGCTCCTCAAATGGCACTTGCTCCAGACAAGGGCAGATGGCATTTTCACTGCCCGGGGAGAGTTGCTTTAAACCACAGCTCTGCCTCTGTGCAATTCTGCCAGTGGGGATTGTCCAAATATGAACCAACACATCCTCTTGCCACATCCACCCACCCAGGGGGTTTGAGTTGCCTACTGTGAGTGCTATTGAGAGAATGACTCACCATGGTGAGGTGACTTTGGACATGTATCTTCAATGTAGTTGCCCAAGAGTCTGGAAAAACTTTAAAATAAATGCTAACTCTCTCTTGTCACAGCAAGAGAAATGCTTTTTCCTAATGTACCTACAAACCATAGATTAATTTGCCTGAAGACATTCCAATAAAAATTGCTATTTCTTCAAATTCACTATTCTTTTTATTAGTATGACTCCTGGAGTCGTGTAGCTAAGGGAACCTTCACTGGTATGGTGTCCCAGAAATAAAGAATTGCCTTCATCTGTTTCCTGCTAAAATTTTCTAATGAACTTATCTTCACTGTATGCAGTGCTGAACAGATAAGCAACCCAACAGGCAAAAACAGTTCTGAAAATTTATTCTGAAAGGTTTGCAGTGGAGCTGCTGAGTGAGAAAGTGTTTCTGTAGTGTGGTCCATGTTTCTGTGCCTGAAGAGGATCTGAGTACTTGTACTCAAAGAATGGGTGTTCATCAGTAGAAAAACCTGTCCCTTAAGCTTCAGGGATGCCTCAAAACCTACTTCAGCTCTCCTAGAAATAATTTCTTGATTACCTCAAGTATAGTCCATATGCATTGGTGGTATACTTTTAATCTTTTCATCTTTAGCCCAAACCCCTTCTTTATCCATGAATAGAAAAAAAAGGAAGAAAAAAAGCTTTTGGGGAGAAGAATGCTAAAAGCGAATGCTGTTTTTGAGAAAGTCATACATCTAGAGACTATATTCATATATGCAGTATGACTGCACTCAGAGAATATTTGAGTGCTGCAGTCAGAGGGAAGCATGTGTATGCATCCTGGGATATCTTTAATTAGTTGGGGAAGTGATAAAAGTGAACCAACAGTGGCACAGATCCAGCCTCTTCCTAAATCTTGGTATTATAGGTGGCAATGTGCTGTTTATAGCACAGCCTTTTGTCGCCACAGCTTCGCCATTCTTAATGCTCAGTCTAGGTAGGTTAAGCCTGCATTCAAATATTTTGTTTTCAAAAAAAGGCTGACAAAGCCAATGAGACTACTTCTATGCATTCAGGCTACGCAAGATTTATATTTGCTATATCCTCTTAAAATACATACTTCGTTTTACAGATTGTTTGGATCATCCTGAACATTAGTTACATCTTTCTTATTTAGAGATCAGAGTGCAATATAAAGCACTGCTGCTGCAGTTAACTCTGCTATTTTTAGCTATTTTAGCACCAGATCTTTTTTAGTACACAAATTTTGCTTCACTGTTAACAAATGAAACAGATTAATGTGGGATACATTGTCAAGTTGCCGAAGGTTAGCTTTTCTTCATGTCATGCTTATGAGTGACTGTGCTGCACTAATTAAAAACATTGCCATGGCAATTGCTATAGAAACATTTAAATTGGCATCATCAGTAACAAATCCGTGCTATTGATCCCAGCAAGGCTTATTTCACACTACACCTGAACAATCTAAATAGAATATTTTGCATTCAAAAGGACTTTAAGAGATAAATTTTTTCCAGTTGTTACTATGTTCAGGAGAATAATGTTTTTCATACAGAGATTATTCATTTACCTGGAAGTGTTATAGGATTCTGATATCAAAGCCCTTACTGCAAGGAGAGACTGCAATGGTTATATGTTATCACCACATTTTCCTTGAACCACACAAATAAATAATAATAATAATAATAATAAAATACTTCTACTCAGAGCCACTGATTTGAAAAATGGCAAGAAAACCAGGTTGTGAAAAATCTTTGGCATTAATATGTTTAACACATACATTCCCCATCTTAAGAGAAGTCTCCAAGATAACTAGAAAGGAAACCATTTTCTATTGTTTGACAAGAACAAGAAGTTGACATTTTACTGATTAAATGATGGGAACAGAAATGAAGTGAGAGGAGATTGTATATAGAATATTGATCAGTTGCTTAGAAAAAAAAATTCTCTAGAGATCCTTGCTTCTCTGGAAGAAAAATCAAATTAGATGTTTCTCATAATGTTCAGCAGAAAAAATGACCCAGAATAATAAGTCTTTCTTTACACATAAAAGATCCAGTTATCGCAAAAATAAAAAGCAGGGGAAAGTAGACTGTAGCTTCATTTTTTGTTTTTGTTTTTGCTTCATTCTTTTTGACATTAAGGATGTTGCCTTTCGACTAGGTAGTAAAGTCCTACTAATTTTCAAGGTAATCAGTAGAGGGCAGCACTACACAGAAAACCACATGTTTGAAGCAATCTCAGTTTAACTTCTGCCCTGGCTGAGACAAAATGTGGGAAATTCGGTTCCTTTGAGGAAAAAGACCTCTGTGAAAAATTGGTGTTTGCACAGATATAATTTCTTCTAGCAAGGTCAGAATATCTGTGCATGGTGCACTAAATTCCTTTGAAAAGGAAAAGTTGGTCTTACTTTTCCAGACCCTACCAGAATCCTTTGTTTCAGTATTAAATTACACCGAGTCTACTGAGTGCCACTCCTGGACTGCTTGAACAGCTGACTGTGAGACAAGATGCATAAGCTAATGCCCACCTTGAAGTATTTCTCTGAGTACAAAGAAAAGAGCAGTATAAACCTCTTCTGCATTTAAATTAGTATGGCAAATACTGTTTGAACAGAAAGGAATGAGGGTAATATCAGGAAATAAAAGCTGTGAAGTTTTGAAATAGCTAAAGTGAAGAACTTGAGATTTATTTACATTTTAAATTATCACCAAACTTAACATGCAATCATACATCTCTAAAAGGCCAAATGAAAATATATTGATGACACCCACCCTCTTTTATTAAAAAAAAAAAAAAAAAAAAAAAAAAAGAGAGTAAAACCAAAGCAGACTAAATCATGTCAGTGTTAGTTTTGTCTAGGTTTTGAAATAAGGACATTTTGAAATGAAAATTTTACCTCTTTGGCATTTTTAATAACTTCTTTTTCACAGCATTCTTTCAAGGCTGACAGGTTTTAGAAAAATATTGCTAGGATTTTTAGTAGTTGTATAGTTTCACTAAGCATTACATGTTCATCAATTATGCATGTTACTTTTAGGGATTTTTGCTTGGTTTATGGTTTGTTCTATTTTACTGCAGGAAAGATGGTAGGGTTCAAGAAATTAGAGAAATACATCAATCATGACCTTAAAACACACAATACTTATCAGAATATGACACGATCTTAAAAGAACACAATATTATCAGAATAGTTACATAACAATACATAATTTATATCAAGGCAAAAGTAATCAAATCCAAAATTTGTTTAAAACTAACATTTGAATATTATAATTCAGAATGCATAGAAGAGAATTCTTGAACTACAATCCAAATACAGCTATGAAAGAGCACTATTTGAGGACACACCAAGCAAGAATATCTCCAGAAGAGATAAGAGACTTGATAAGAGTCACTGGACAAAGCTGGTTGTCTGACTTCTGAATATAGCATTTTGAAAGTATTTCCAAAGGATCCCGTTGCTGCCTACTTTCATTCTGTATAACCTTAGAGATGGATCTAATTTAAAAAGCATGAGGAGGTCCTTCAATCTGCCTCAGATGATGCAGTGGAATGGATTTGAAGTACAAATAATGATGTCTTATGCTTTATGTTAATAAATAGCTTTATTAAGTGATAAAACCTACTTCAGTCTAATATTTTACAAGGAATTCAACTCATCAGACTTAAACATGGATACAAGATTGGCAGACATTTTTTTTTCCTTTTGGTCTATATCCAGTAAATTTCAATCACAAGGCGCAATCATCATGTTCTCCAGTTAATGTCAAAATTTTCTGGTATTAAATTAACCACAGGAGAGTTGCATTTTGCCCCTCTGTCAGCAACAGGAACATAGTGAGCATTACAACAGAAGTATTCAGAATTCAAAGAAAACACATTCATGAATGCATGTTAAGATCTGTGTATCTTCATGTTTTTGTGCAAATTAAGTTAATTTACTAAGTGCTTTGATTATTCAAATAAAATAAAAAGCAAAAGAAAACAAGTTTTCCTGCATTATATACATTATCTTCTGCATAAATGTGACACCTATTCAATTGTTTTCTTTTTGTTTTTCAACATGATCTTAAAAAGGGATAAAGATTCCAAGCCTTCACTTCTTACTCAGCTAAAACTCTTTTTGAAGTTACTAAAATGCTTAGACTTTGATCCTCCTTCAGGATTGCTAGTAAAGACACTGAGCCCATACAAAATATCACCATTTTAAGACAATTTCACACAAGGGCACAGTTCCAGTAATTTAATCATTAATGTCTTTAGAGTACAATTCACTCAATGTTTCCATTAAACAGTCTTGGTTCTCAACTGACTAATAATTTTCACAAAAAGCATCTTATTTCCAAAATGAACTTTTGTACAGAAAAGAATACCTTCCCATTTTCTATAAAAATCCCAAACAAATAAACAACAGGGTGGAAATAGGTGTTGGTACTATTGGTGGAGAAGAAAAGAGGATTATTCTGTATGGATTTTTAAAATTTCAAAATCTGTGAATGTTGTGGCCTCAGATTACTACCATTGTTAATGGACAAGGATTCTCAAAGAAAGTGTACTTCTGCTGCTGAATATTCTTATGATTTCTGTAATATACAATGATAGCTCAGCTAAAGATATCCTAAAGCAAAACCAGATTTAACATGAAAAAGTTTATGGAAAAGACTGGGACATCAGGCACTTCAGTTGTACTGCCATATAAAGACTATGAAATTGATTTGGTTTAATAAACATTTTTTACAAACTTCCACATAAAAAATCAGCGTAATTTTCAGAAAAACACTAATTGCAGTAAGGTTCTATATCATGAAAATTCCCATTCATTCAGCTGTGATTCAGGGAAAAACAAAAAACATTCCAAATTGAGAATTCTTTTCCAAATGCAGAGTTTTGTTAACCCCAGCAGGATTCCTAGGAACCCACACTTGTCTAACAAGTACTTTTTGTTCTTGTTTAATGAATCTGTGGAAGGCATCAACAGTACTTAACAAATTCTATTTTATTACTTCCTTTCTGGAGTAATAGAAGATCCTCTGGATAATTGGGGCCAAGCAAAGGGGAAGAATAGGATGTGTTAATCATAAAGTAACAGAAGATTCAGATCTGTAGACAATTCTGAACAGATACTAGCATCAGGCTGAGCTGGAAGAGATTAGGTTGGAATATTTTTTTGTTTGAGCTGTTTCTTTGTGTCAGGATGCTCCTGGTAGCTAAAGCTTTCAGATAAAATATTTTACTCAGCTTGTGTTTTAAATTAATGGCTATATACCATGTGAGTGAACTAGTATAAGATGAAAAAAGACAATAAAGAACTTGACCTAAAACTCTTTGAGTAATTTTCAGGGTTATTTATCATTCCCATGGGTAACTGTTGTGATCACTAGACTGTGTTCCTATTTCCTTGGGGGAAAAAGTTATTGCAACTTACACAAACACTTTTCTCTGTCCCCTAGGTTTTTCTTACAAGAGGAATATAACATTTGAAAAACTTGTTCTGGTGAATTATTAGAGGAGTGGAGGCTAACAACACCTCTGGAAATGATGAGGACTCACTCCTTTCTGACAGTTTTGCTTTGGAGCTCTGTGTTTTATGTGGTTCATATGACACCATCCCAAAAAAGGACTAACAAGCACTCACACAGTGAAAGGATAACAGGATTGTCAGACAATGATGGAAAAACACTGCACCGCACCAAACGTGGTTGGATGTGGAATCAATTTTTCTTGCTGGAGGAGTATACAGGTCCAGATACTCAATACGTGGGCAAGGTAAGCCTTGTGTTTAAAGGATTCTTTAAAGGTGGTGCATCTAACACCCTTGGTATTTCACTGCTTCTCCACAGCTATTTTGCTTTTTGTACAGCAGTGGTCCCAATTTTTCGTTATGTCAAAGCACACCACAGAACACCTGAGGTTCCATGATTGTTCAAAGGTATGAGAGAAATGAAAAAGTTCAGTTAAAATAAAAAAAAAGGAAACTGTTCAGACTAGAATGTTCCAATTTCTTATTATATATGCCCATGCAAGTTTTATTCCTTTTTTAACTGTTAAGAGAATTAGAGAATAGAAAAGTTATGATTTCATTCACCTTGTGCCAGTGTACTGGGCTGTGTACTTTCTCAAGTGAAATATACAGTTCTATTAACAATAAAATTGCTGTCTCTCCATGATTCCAAGCAGAGGTGTAGTGTCTGAGGAAAAAATATTAGTGTTTTGTGATTTCTGAAATTGAAAACTTTACTTAATTACTTGAAGGGTTTTACATTCTTTAAGAGCTATTTACATCAGGTGTTGTCGACAATAGCAACTCTGAATTCCAGTTGCCTCCAGTCCTACATTTTCTATTTACATGAAACTCAAAAATTTCTACATATTTAGTCCTCTGGTGTCTCACCATCCACAGATCTGACTTATGGTCTAGAATAACCTAGTTATTTTTATCATGATCTAGAATATCAGATATCTAGAATACACCTAGAGTGACTTACAATTAAGGAAATGTTTATTTTAATGGCTTAAATTAGCAAATGTCTAATTCAGTTTCTGTCATTCATCCACAATGCTGTCACTAGCTCTTATTGTCAGGCAAGTCTCTCCTTTTCAGGTGTCTAGCTACTAAATTGATTTGGACATTTGTAGATAAAAGATCCAAAATTTTTTTAAACATTAGCTAATGTCTCTCGTCATGGCAGGCATTATCATCTGGAAAACATGAAAAACATCTCCCTGTATTAAGAAACAAATGTCAAAGAAATCTGCCCTTATAACTGTGAACTTGATCATTAACTTGTTCATATCAGCACCTGTACAATTCTGTTTTTCATTAAATAAATTCTGACATGAAGTAGCAGAAATAAGACAAAGGTGAATAATCCTATTGCTAGATCTGTTTATCAGGGTCTAAAATAGGAAGGTTTGTCGTAGGCAAAGGGGTCTTCAAGAAAGGAGGAACTAATCTCATAGAGATATTTCTAAAAAAACCAATATGTTTGCAAGCATTTTTCTAATATTGAGTAGACTTGTCAAGAAAGCATACAAAAAGGTGCACAGTAATTCAAACTACATGGCTGTAAATCTACCTAGAATGACAGAAGTAGAATGATTTTTTTTTAAATAGAAATCTGTCATAAAGAAGTAAATGTCAAATATTAGAGCTGCTTCCAATTTCAGTCCTGCTGAATAAATTACTTCAAACCACTTTAACAGTCAAATAAATTAAGCTTACATTTAAACCATCACCACCATCCCTCTTTCACACAAAGAATGCTTGCATGTTGTAATGCAACAGATGCAAACTTACCAGAGTGAGGTAAGATTACATCCTACTTTTTCAAACTAACTAAAATTATTGGACCTTATTAGCATCCATTTAAGTCCAGGAAGAAAAACCAGATGGCTATAGAGTAGTTGGATCTGGTATGTTTCACTTCTTATAACTCAAATTACATGTTGAGATTTTTTACACTTCCCTGCAAAATATTACAGAAAGATCTCTGAGAGAGGTCAGCACCACTGATTTTCTAAACAGATGGACATCACCCCAAATATTAGCCTGTGTTTCAGGGGAGTGCATTGAACTAATGAACCTCATGTGGTTTCATTAATTTTAAAATTGCTTATACCATGATGAAATTATCACAGTTCTGTCCTCAGTGGTATAAAATCATGCTAAATCCATTTTGAGTTAGTTCAAATTATCTTAGGTACATGTGGCATACAGCACCAAGAGGGAGGTGCTACAACAATAAGTCAAAGAAAGAATGTTTTTAAAGAAAGAAAAGCACCCCAGCAACGTCATTGGACAACATTATTCTGAGAAAGGCTTAAATCTCAGGTTTAGTATTCTCCTCTTCAAAGTGATGGTAATTAGCAAACTAGTATGTGTGAAGTAAGAGCACTTTTATTCCAACCCATGGGGACTAGTTCATAGCAAGCATTCTTATCTATCCCCTCTTTAATATGGATATGCACAGGCAGAGGGGCTACTAGGGTAGAATAACAAATGTAGAACTAAAATTTAAATAAATTGAATCAAGAAATTTTTATCAGAAAATAAACTTTGAGGGGATCATAGCCATAATATTTAAAAATTAGTTGTCCTTTATGTTTTGCAGCAGTACATTGAAGTGATTTCAAGAGATGAGATTTTCCCTCTTTTAAGTCACTCAATTACATTTTTTACACAGAAGCTATCCTCTCCCTATATCAAATAGGCACTTGGCTAATAAAAGGCTGCTCATCTTGATGGGCAGATAATGGGTGAAGTACCATGCAATATATGTAAGATCCAATCATAGACATTACGACCAAATACCTATCATATCCCAGAATTTTAATAAGAAGGAACAAACAAGAATAAAAATATTTATTCACACCATCTGCAACTTTTCTTTCTCATAATAAGAGGGGAAAATAAAAAAATCAAATAAAAGAATAAATATCAGTGCTCAAAATTAGCTGCTCATGAATAACCTGTTTAATAACTTCCATAAAAATAAATTAACTGGGTTCTGCATGTCATAAGCAGCATTTAAATGGTATAAAAACTGAAGAAATATTGCTTTTCTATCGCCAGTTAACCAAGGAATTTGTATCATGGCATTTGTTTCTGTGTTGTCTTAACAAGATATATAAAGTGAAAAGAAAAACTAGCAAGAGGATAGGTTTATTGGCCTGGGGGAAGTGTTTGGCTTGGTTTGGTTTTTGGAAGGGTGGGGTACAACATGCATTTAAATGCAGACTTTTTTCATGTAATCTGCATTTATAAATATTCAGACATATACAAGTAAGGTTGTATGCTGTAGCAGTCTGTCATAAGAAAAGAGAGAGACAAAACCAAAAGAACTTAATTAAACTTTGTAAATAATTATTAACTAAATTACTATTTAATTTAAAAACAATAAAAGAAGTGTCACTTAATTGCCAACCTCACCAGACTTGGTTATTTATTAAGAATTTCCCTCAAATGCCCCTTTGTACTGAATGGTTTTGAGTTTTTTTTTCTTATTATTTAATGGAATTAGATACTGTTTTCTTGTAAATATAGACTTCAAATATACTAATGGCAGAAAGTTTTATTTTACATTTCTTTGCTCTCTGCTTTTGGTACACCTACCAGTCCAGAGTAGGCTCCTTCTTAATATGAAAAGCAGCAGAGAATTTGGAAACCTGAGAGCAGTAAAGTGCTTCTTTCATTAGCCTTATCCTCACTCATTCATGTTCTCTGAACATGTTGCTGAGGCCTTGGCCATACTCAGTCACTGCCCTGAGCAGTTTGGGAAGAAGATGCTTATGGCTCACAGGGGTGACCCAAACCAGCTGGCTCTTGGCAACACTGCAGTGCCCAAACCAGCAGTAACCTTAGTTGCTCCATCCTGAGCTGTAATGTTCTCTTACATAGTAGCTTTTATTAATCACCGAATATTATTTTCTTCGGTACTGAGGTTTTTATCGTAATCTTGTGTTTGTAGTGTGAGAAAACTTACATTTTTACTTGTGGCCTAAATCAAATTATGCCATTTTTTTCCATGAGGATTTCTTCACAGTGCTTGCTATTTTCCCTCTACAGAGTCAGTTTAAGAATGACCTATAAAGATGAGAGAATATGCAGGTGTACTATCCCTTCAGAGTTTCAAATGTACCCTCTAATTTGTTATAGCTACATTCCATTTGTCCCCCTGTAAAACTGTTGCAATCAGGACAGCAACTAAAAGTGCCTAGAAACAGAATGTTTTTTGATATCTTTTAACTTAGTTCTATGGTAAATTGAAAAAAACAAAACAAAACAGAAAACAAACAAATGAAAAACAAACAAAACAAAACTAACAGAATCATATTATATAATTAAAACAATATAATTTAACTGGGGGAAGATTTCATCACATCCTCAATATATTCAATCTAGTATGCACTGTATTCCAAAGCCATCTTATAAATCATAACTTTTGAAGACAATCTAATAATATGTTGTCATTAGAATTTCTTTTCCTAAAGTAAAACAAATACTTTAAGATTTAATAAAGGTGAAAAATTATTACGTTCTCTAGTTTCTCTTCTCAAAAAACTGTCTGACCAATATTTAAAAATACAAAAAAATTGCTTTGATTTGTAAATTAATGTCATCTCCACTTATACTGTATTCTTCAGTTAGCACATTTTTTCAATAAATATTTGATCTAGTTTCAAGCAACGATATCCTAGGTGGATGAATCACCAAAATAAAGTTAAAATTGAAGCAGACAAACATAGGGGAATAATTTTAAAATTCCACAAGATCCTGTCTTAAACACATTCATAACTTAATTGCAAACACCAGTAAAGAGCCATAACTTTACTTGTTTTAAAATAATTTATTTTCTGAAGGCTTCCAACATAAACCTTATTGAAAAAATTCTGGAAGTAAAATTTATTTTTGCAAAAAATATAATTTAAAAAGTCTTCAATAAATTTTGCTGTTTTAAAAAGAAGGCTGGAGGACGAGGGAAGAAAAGGATGAAAGACAAATGTTACATCTTCTAAACACAATGAGATTCTTTTTTTCCTAGAAAGGACAGCAGTAATTTCAGACAACCTAAATACATTTATAATTGAAGTTTCAAAAATATCGAAAAAGATCTAATCACATCATGCATAACCCAAATATAAATAGTTTAAATATGAATTATCTCTAATGTTACATTGCGATAATGGGCCTAAGCTAGAATTTTGCTGTCAAATTTGAACATCATATTTCATATAAAATAAAGAATTATTTTTGAAAACAACTGCAATGATCAGAGGCTTCAAAGACATGAGTAACAAGAGTGAATTGGCATTGTGTGGTACAGATAGAACAGCTGTCATGAGATCTGACAGCTTCTGTTTCTTCACCTACATAAAAGGCTATTAAAAAAAACAATCTGAAATTCTTGTCATGTTCAGGGCAAGAAATTGGGTTCATATTGTCATAAGGTTGATTTACAGTCATCATCAGGAAAAAGTTTTTGATAGTAAATACAGTCAATACAGTTAAGTACTAGGTAAAGAGCTCTCAGTGAGACAGGATTGTGTTGATGCTGGAGGTTTTCATAACAAACCAAAAAACCACATGCCAGAAAGTTTACAGAGATCCTACTCAGAGGCTGGAGCCTGTATATCATTTTAGGGCCCTGTCTATTCTGTCCTCAAGGATTCTGTGTGTGTTTTTCAAGTTCAACTGTTAAATCAGCTAAACTTGTTTTGAGGGGAAAACATAATATAAATCTGACCCAAAAAAAAAAAGTCAACCCAGAAAACTTAAGAAATGAGAAAATCCTCAAACCTTTTATTGCACATTTCCCCTTTCTCCTTTCCTTTTTTTTTTTCCATTTCCTTGTCCTTTCTTCCCTCTCCTCTTTGCGGACAGAACATCCAGTATGCAATGATTTTCAATTTAAAAATAATAAAGCAGGAAGCTACCAAATATGTGCCTTTATAGATGCTTAATGGAAAAAGGGGGATTTGCAATGTAATTTTTGAAAATTTAGCAACACTAATTGAAAACTTCATCCATAGCAAAAATGCAGGCATCTAAATAATTATTAAGCTACTTTTAAAACCAAAGGCAATGCAAGGCAATTCAACATACGCAAAACCAGCGTTATTTCTCCAATTCTTTCCCCCTTTTCCTCTCTCCCTCCATGCTTCTCTCAGGTGAGGAAAAGGTTATGCTCACCCAATACCCAGCCTAGCAGCAGTGGTGTGGAATCTACTTCATAGTTCACCTTGGTGCTTGCTCTTGGCTTAGTCACAGCCGCTCTTCCTTGAGGATGTCCTGAGTGTGCTCAGAGCACCAAGGGGGTGGGACAAGAAAATAGGAATGGAGGTCGGGGACCTGCACAGTGGAGGCCTCCCCTGTGGAGTTCACTGGGATTGAGCATGTTGACAAGCTAATAAAAAAAAAAAGTGTTGAAATAAAACCACCTGCTATAAAGACATAGTGGCCATGGAGAATGGAGTCCTCTTCTATATGCTGTGGTAATTTCCAGCTGCCAGCTAACACATAATTTTAATTTCAATAAAAATGGCTTTTCTGAGCATAAAATCTCTTGTTCTTGTCAAGCTCCGTATGTGAAAAGGTCTAAGGTCTGTCTTGAAGATCTCTCTGGCTCAGGAGCTTGACGCAATAGGTAATTGTTATTCATAGAATAGCTCTATCTTATTAAAAGTTCCTTGGCTAGTATTTCTAATCCTTGCAACATTAAGCCTGGGAAAAGATTAGACTAGTGGCAATCTGCAGACCAATCATTATCTATTATCAGGCAATCATTTATTGTTCATGAAAAGGTGGGAGGCTGAGAAATATGTATGTAGTGAAATATTTTTCATTATGTTATTTATTCCCTTGATTACATTATGGGAATGATTCTGGAGAGGGGAAGTGCTTTGACTGTATTTTGGTTTACTGGCACCTGCCAGCCCTTCCAGTGATAGAGTGCAAAAGCCATTAGAGCAAAACGATATGTGACTACCTAAAAGGTCAATTTGACAGCATCAGAGGATTGTTTTGTGCAATGTCTTGTCTGTCAGGGAAAGGGTTATGAATAGTCATCTTGACAACAAATACTGAAGCTGTCAACAAGCAACTGCCAAGAACAGCAAGTGTTTTCTTCCTATATGTGCCTGATACATCAAATCTTGTGTATTACAGGAACCATCACACATTTCAGTCTTCTGGAAACTGAAAAAAATGTTAGTCTAGTCCATGTAATTGGCCAATTTAACACTGTGCTGGATATCAATCAAAAGAGGAACGTGTGTACATTTATCAGTTTTGGAGATACATAACCATGGTCCGATCGTTGCTGTATGTATTCCTGTAGCAGCACAAACACACTGCGCAAACTTCCACTCACTCTTACATCAATCTAGGGGCAAGAAACCTTGCTGAAATCCCTCTTTTCTGTTTATACACAGTAAAATGTAGTAAAATTATTAAAGAAAGCATTGCAGCCTCAATGAAGGTTTCAGAAGTCACAAATTCTTCTCTTTCTTCACATTTCAGACACAAGTATGTCCATTTCAGATGGAGGCCACTATCACACTTTTTTTTTCTTTTTTTTTTCAAATTTTGAGTGCAAGAAAATGACAACCTGGGTGATAATATTGAGTTATTTAGCTGACGATAAATTCTTTTCACATATTGTCCATTTCCATAGGAGGAACTTAAAGAGAAATGGCACCAATTCTTCTTTACTTTAGTTGTAAAACTCTTGCCAGAATCTCAAAGAGGTCTTTAGAATGGTTGATTCAGCTACAAAAAGGAATTTTTAGCCCATATCCTGCCAAAAACTAATTGGTAATGCTGTAAATAATTATTTATAAAATTTGATTAAATTTTTAATATAAATTTTACTTTATTTTTTTCCATCAGTAAATTGTAATTGCCAACATTTCTCTAATGAAGCTTTTCCTCAGAACATGTGCATCTGTGTATGAGTTTTTCCCACACAACATTATAAAAATAAACCTCTGAAATATAATAAAAATAGCCATGAAGTATTGGGCTAAATCAAAAATCAGGGTGCACTATGAAAAGGAGAAAGATACAGAGTCAAATATTTACTATCTGCCTACTTGGGGAACAGTGCATTTTGTGAATTTGTGATATAATTGGTTACTTTAACTTTTCTTAATGCATAACAATTAACAAGAGATATTAAATGAGATATTTTTATAATTCTACTCAAGTATTCATAAAACTAATCTACCTAACTTAAAATTTGTACTAATCATCACCTGTAGCCATATTTGCCCTTTGAACTGTTACTACATATTTCTGATTAAGAACTGAATTAAACTAAATTTTCAAATATTGAGAATAAATTTGGTTCTTATAAAAAAGTTCTGGCTTACAACTTCTATGCAGTTAAATTGAATTAAACATTAATACATCACACTGATAAAAATGTTGCAGGTACTGATGCAACCGTTAAAAATGGTGCTCTTCTGATAGTTCAGTCTTACAGGGATTGTGGAAGTAAACATATTTTTCTTTTTAATAAGCATTTCTGATGAATAAACCCTGTCAGATACCAGGAGGTAACAGAGCATTAAATGTTCATATACAACAGGTAGCTGACTGATAAGAACTAATTAAAAAATGAAAAATAAAATACTGAAAGTATTTGGTTTCCCTTTCTCTCTGCCATTACAGCATTTGAAGTGGTGAGATTAAAATTAAAATCCCTGTAAAACAACATTAAAAAAAAAACCAGGGAAAAATGACTGTATATGCTGTGTAAAAGGAAAGATATATGCTGTGACAGGAAGAAATAAACATTTGTCCTTAATTTTAAACCTATATTAATTTATATAAATTAGATATTAATTAGATATAAACAAGTGGTGCAGACAACATTAATTTAAAGAGGAATTTGGCATGGGAACAAATATTTCTGTATCCATCATCACTGAAGCAAATGGAAGAAGGATTGTTGCAAGAAAGCAAAATAAATCACTAAAGTGTGTTGGTTTTTTTTTTTTTAACTCTAAATTTCACAAAACGTGCAAACACATTAATTTCTGTAAAGACTAGTAATTATGAATGGAAGAGGTCATGTTTTGATTCCCACACACTCCAGATGAAAAATTTAGAATCAAGTACAGAAAGGCATGAAGACAAGGGAAAAATACGAATCTATGGTAGAAGAAATTGTTCAGTCCCTCAAAAATATTGAGGGAAACAGGAATCACCCATGCTATTTGCATCTTATTATAGATACTGCAATTAACATTCTTTCTACTTCAAATGGGTAAATCTGGTCTAAGTTCAGACTGTCTAAAAGAAAAAGAAACAACACCCCCCCCCACCACCTTCCCCATTTAAAATCCTTTTATTGTCCTGAAAATTATGAACAGGATGAAAAAAGGATTTACGCTGATCGCTTTGATGGGAATAAAAGAGAAAAGGATAATTCAAATGTTAAAATCATTATTCTAGAATGAATAATTTCCACTTCCTTAAGTATCATTCTGTGAAATATATCAAAGTATTTTATATTAAATGAATATCACCTATGACGAGACAGGCACTGACAAAACAATCTCTTCAGAGGAGAAAACTGCAACAAAGTTGCTGAAACAGTGATTTGAGGTCACAGAACAAGTCAATGACCACAGTTTGACGCAGAACAGAATAGCTACTGCATAGGGACAAATTCACATAATGGTAAGGCTTATCTATTTGGAGAGTTCAAGACAGAAAGGACAGCATTCATCAAGAGTGAAAACAATTTGAAAAAAAAAGAACTCATGTTCCCTCATTTTAAATAACAATAAAGTCTCAAGTTCTATCTTAAAACTTATTTTCAAATTTTTTACAAGATCAACATTTGGTCAACATTTGACTCCAGTTGAAGTTGTTGGATAATTAGCAAAACAACCAGTCTTATTATGTGTTCTCTGTCCTTCTCCAAAGTACAGAGAACTTTCTTAGACTAAAATGGATTTCAGAAAAGAATGGAGACAGTCATCATTGAATTCTCAAGTACTCCACCCACAATTTTTTTTTAATAAAGTTATTAGAAAATTATCATCAATGCATTCAGAATTTTATCTGCCTTAACGACACACAAATTCTTTAACTATCCTTGCTGTTGAACTAATAATAGTTTAATTATTCCCATATGCACCTCCTGCTGGTTTGGTTAGGTTTTTTTGTTTGTTTGTTTGTTCGTTTGTTTGTTCCCCCCCACCCCAGTAATATTTGCATTAAAAATATATATATTTTTAATCCCTACTAAATAATTTCTGCATTGTCTAATGTCTCCTTATTAATCTCTCTTTATCTGACAAGCTTGCAGATTCATCTGTTGAATGAAACATGAAGCAGCACTGTTGGTCTGCAGGGTTTTATGCTTGGTTTGGGCCTTATGCTTTGATTTCTCTTTGTGCTACTTCTCTTTCATGGAGTTTTCATCTGAAGTCCCAGGCAGCTTTGTCCTGGCTCCCCTCTAAGCTACACACTTCATGTCTAATCAGACAGGTACAATCACCCTGTGGTTTGTGCAGAGCCGAAGTCCATCTCCGGTGCCCTCCAAGTGGAGTTACCGGTTTCTGTTGTGCCAGGGAGGTCATTAAGAAATGTTGGCAACTATTTCAGACTCTGCCTTGTCTTGGCCTCATTACAGTTATGACCTTCCAAAGATGGTATTTTGAAACAAGATTTAAAAGAACTATATATGAGTAAGTAATGCACATTTCAGTAAATACAAAAGGAGTGACAAATAAGAAAAAGAAGAAAATACACAAAATATTTTTTTTTTCTGACTACCGGTTTTCATGACACTCTTCTTAAAAGAAAAGCTTGCCTTAGGAGGTTATCTTATCATAAGACAAATTCAAGGCTCAGCATTTATTATGTCCTGCCCTGATTAAAACCTTTTTCTTTGATATACCTACCTTTGATAGTCTTCTTCCTAGGTTTTACCTGGAGCTGGGCATATGCCTGTCTTGGAGCAGACATGGGATGAGGGAATTGTACTCACACTGATGAAGGAATGATAGGGACTAGAGAATACTTTCACTAACTACTCTTGAGTTGGTATGACAATTTACATTTTCAACACAGTTAGCAGAACAGAGAAATGGTGTAATACTCAAAATTAACTTCAGTCTGCTTTTTTTTTGGGGGGTGGGGGAGGGGCTTGGTCAGCATTGTCAATAGATAAGTAGTAACAAAGGACCTTAGTGATAATTTAAACAATGACCAGACCTTTTTTCTACTACTGTTAATTTGAAAATTTACTTTTAGACAAATATTTAAGATATTTAAAGTGACACCACATAACAATGGAATCCTGAAATTAATAATGAGGAATGAATTAATTTCTTCTTGTGGGGTCTGTATAGTATCCAGAAAATATTTTGTTTACCAGTTTGCAAAGCAGAATCTTAGGGAAAATACATAATTTAAAAATTAATCTTTGTCATAGAGATCACTGTGAATCAATAAGCATGAAAATCAGCATTATATCTTTTTAGATTTGAAATACATTCATGGAAAAACAAGTATGTTTTAAGGGGAGTAAATAACCTATTTTTAATATTTCTGGAAACTGCATATCCAGCAGCTTAAAAACATTTCAGTCAACAGATTTATACTCTGGTTCTGTTTGCTTGGTGCTGAAAACCTGGAAGCCTGTTTACGTATTTAAGGCCAAAAAATACTCTGATTATATTGGCTTACGTCTCAAGATCTTACAGTTCCATTATACTGTATGACTTCCTAGAAACAATGCAGTCTGGATCAGTGCACAACTGTTTATAAGTATACATACATACATATTTTCATGAAATTATGATCAGAAGTGACAAAATACCCAAACATGCATGCTATTGATATATTCTTGAGATTATTGTTTCCATTCCCGGAAACACTTCAACATTCAGTATATTCAGTCCTCATCCAACTTAGGGCAGTAGATAACCAGACAAGTTCAAGGACATTAGATTCAAAAAACAAAATAGAAGAGAACAAATCACAAAACCAAATCCAGGTCTATTATAATTTAAAAGTTCTAAATTGTGGGGCCAGGCAAGCAGGGACTCTAAGATAATCAAACGTTCCATGGTCAGAATGAATGCTCTCTCTTATAAGCCTATTAGTATAGAGCAGAGCTCTGAGCAATTAGCTCTGCAGAGGGTAGAGGATAATCCATCCATATGACAAACTCATGTTGTGTTTAGCCTATCTCTGTGCACATGCTTTGGAACCAAAGGACATTTTGAGTGCCTCTAAAACAGCGAGAAAATTCATGCACACAGACAGACTTCACTCTGGAGTTTCTAGTGAACGAAAAATCTGTGAGAAAGATAACCTCTGTTATTGTAAAGCCTTTAAAATAATGATGGATTTAACATCTGTTCCAGGGATTGATTAAAGTGACAGTGCTTGGTGTTATGATGTCATAATTTCTGACCTGTGAACACAATTGATGACTGGAGTCACTTCCCATAAATCTGTATCTCATATTATGGAATAGAAAAATGATTGTGTTTGGCAAACCATTAATAATAGAAAAAAGTCGGCTTTTTTCATCAGGCTAAAAAACTTCAACTCAGCTGTTGATTTGGAGAGTAGAGAGAGGAAAAAGATATATGTGCTCTTAAATCTAGGTTTTTTTGTGCAGAAGTAAGGATTCAACCACTTTTGCAGGTTTGACTACAACTTATCATAGAGGGTTCTGGAGATACAGAAGATAGGTTAGAAGGGGAAGGAGGCACATGAGAATACAGTTCGGGTTTCCACGACTCCTTCCTACATATGCGGAAGATACACATGGAATTTCCCCATGTATCATTTGAACCAAAAGGCTACTAAGAATTCTGCTGAACTCTCCCTGAATGGAAGCAAGATTTACCATTAAGTACTAAGTAAAAGTAAATCACCACCTGCAGGTGATGTCAACAGTGTTTTTCACAATAACACTCCCTAGAGAATATCTAACAATAGACAGCTGAACACAAGAACCAGATGCTGAAAAGCAGAAGATAAGGAAAGTAAATGTCATTTGCCTTGTTTAATATACAGTCACTTAGGTTTCCATCACACACAGTGTCTGGCTGTTTAATTAAGAAGTTTGTGCTGATGTCACAAATTCAAGTCAGGTAAATACATTGCCATTTAGCACACACATAAAACTTTTGATTAAACACACATAAATAGAAAATTAAAGCAATGCATATACTGCTGCTTCAATCCACACTGAAGAACTACTGCAGCTATTAAGATGTCTTTAGAGTTTTTAATTACTTAAAATGTTAATGAAGGAGAATATTGGCTGAGCTGGTGTTGATGTTATATCCTAACTACTGTGGTTCTCACAGAGCTCTGAAATAATACAGTAGGGGCACTAGTTAATATCCTGCCTGTCACTAGCACTCAATGCATCTGTGTGATTTTAGGTTTGGCTGAGATGATAATACCAGCCCTTATTTCAAGCACACCGCTTTCATTTTTTTTTTTTAAATTAGAATTAAATTATTTTGTTTCAGGTAATAGTTATCCTCTTTGACAAATCTGTCTTCTTTCCCAGCTCTGTATACACAACCTTCTTTAATTGGAGCAAACTAAGAATGATAATTACAGTCAAATTCCTGGGCTCAAATCAATTTGTGCTTTAATACATACTGTTATGACTTGGAAAACTCAATTTCTTTCTGTTTCACAGTTTCAGAATAAATAGCATCATATAATCACCATATATGAATAGAAATTTGATGTAAATAGACACATGGCTTTGTAGAAGAAACACACACGTATTTTCCTTTACTTATGCTTCTTCCCTCAGGCCAGAAGCTTTAGCTAAAAACTATGATTAAAAGGTGTTTGAAAAATCCTACAAATCGAGAAACTTTCTTTATTTTTCTCTGATTTCAGAAAGGGTCACTTTGAACACAGCTGAATATCTTATGCTTCCATGTCCCTTCCCATTGTTTACTATAATATTTAGTGGTTTAAAATTTAGAAGGATATAAGGATATTTCAAAGAATCATACTAAATCTGACTGTTAATGGCATTTTTCGGGTTGATAGTTCATGACATATACAGTCTATTATTCTTTTTCTGCACATTTCCCAGAGCCAGGGGTTCTGGGTACATTGCAGCCAAACCCCAAGACTTTCTAGCTATATAATTTATTAATATAATCCTTCATTATGTTATTTTTATGAAAAATAATTTGAAATTACACATGGCTTAAGTCCTTCCCCTTTAGCTATGAAGAAAGCAATTTTGCAAAAGCTAAACTCAAGGAGAAGACTTTGTACAAGAGGTGAAGTTATGACTTGCATGTGGAAGATGTTCAGGCCTATTCCAGGTGGGATGAAACTATATGATCTTTATGGTCCCTTCCAAACCAAAATATACTGTGATTCTATGTGGAAACAGCTGTGCCAGGAACTAAGAGACTGGATTTACAGTGGTGTGGTAAGGGAGGAGGAATATTTTCCATCTGAAGCATAAATTGCACATTAAATAAAAAATAAATAATAAAAAAAAAAAACACAAAACCCACAAAAACCACAAAACCCACAAAAACCATAAAAAACAGAGGTATTTCCATACAGCTGCATTATGGCTCATCAAAACTTTAAATAGAAATACATCTGGTATAATAAGACAAATAAGTTTTCGTTTTCACAGGGCTAAAAATCTTTGTCTTTCATAGCTTTCAGTTTTCTCCTTCTGACTCATGATAATCTCAAACCAAAATAACTAGCACCATTTTATTCTTATACCTTCAGAAACTGGAGGAAAAACCCAGGTAGTAAACCCTAAGAAACTCCTTTAAGAAAGACCTTTGAATTGCACACATCAAAATAAAACACTCTTCCAGATAAGATTAACAAACAGTGCACACTAGGTAACTCTGAATATCTGAAATACATACAGTGGTATTCAAAATCTTAGCATTAACATTTTCAGTGATTTGTATAAATACAAATACAATCTAACTTTACTTCTGGAAGTGGAAAGAAATCACAGCAAAGACTGCTGTAGACCAGATTTCTTAGGAATTCCATCATTCAAATATAATGCAAAAGGGGAATTAAAGAATCAAGCCATTTAGATTATCACAAAAAAATCACAGTAATTATGAAAATACCTTCACAATTCCACAGGGTGGAGCTAATAAATATTCTGAGGACATTAATACTGTCTATTGTAATTTGTAGGACTTTTACTGAAAAGACTTTTTACTTCTACTTGTACACAATACTAAACAGCGAGTAACAATGAACACCAAACACAATATTGCACAATGCACAATATACAAGGCAATGTGTTTGGCAGTGAACACAAGAAGAAAAGTAACACAACATATCTGTAGCTAACCTGTGGTACCCAGAACTGCTTCCCCACTCCAGGAAAAGACTCAGTTTTGCGTCTTCCTCCTATTTCTCCCTGTCATAGTTTGAGGAAAGGAAATAAAAACAGCTGAGACAAATAGGAACCTCTGCTCAATCCCTTGTCACCAGGATGTTAGAATGTTTGGAGTTTCAAGTATTTGGGTCTGGGACTAGAAATGCCCACAAATTAATTTGTCCTCCAGATCAGATTCCTCCCTCCCTCCCTACCTACCTACCTGATAAGTTTATGAAACATCTGAACACTTGCTCCCCCTTTTACAATATTTCTGACTTTAAAACTCTGCATTTTCACCTTTTTGCCCTCCCATCTGCATTTGTATTCTAACTTTGACTGTTGCTCCGTGCAATCCTGATTCATCAACATATTCTTTAAGAGGGTGACTTATGTTCTGGTAGTAGTTTCACTAGGACAATGTGGAAATTAGCCTGGTCTTCATCTCCCACTAAAATATGTAGATATACCAATTTAGTGCCACTAAAGAGTTTGTTTGACCACAACAAACCCCCAGTGTATTTAGTTCACTTTAGAGGTAAGGAAAGAAAATTGTTCACACCTACTAGAAAGTATTTTCAGGCAAATAGACCACAGGACATCAGGTGTATGGCAAGTGTATGGGTGGAGGCAGTGGAGGTAAAAGATCTGTAGTAACAGACCTTTTTCTATTCCAAGATACAAATGCACACGGTAAACCTCCTAATTTATAAGCATCAGCACAGTGCCTACCACAACATAAACATGGGTCTGTCTTCTCCCCAAGTGTCCTTGTCTTTAATTTCCCCTCTCCACAAAAGAGATTATACCTCTTTTCTGAGTTCAGGCAACCAAGTAAATACTTTCACTGTATTTATTCATAAACATCACAAAGAATAAATAGCCCTTATTGCATTTTTTTTCTCCTTTTCTTCTGCAACAATAGTTGTACGGAAGTAAACTGCAAATAAAATGAAATCTAAATGAAGTATAGCAATTTCTTCTAAATGCAAAAAAAATGCATTCATATCACCATATAATCTGTTAACTCTGTCCATTGATTCTTTCTTTTTTCATTGATTATGTGTCTGCTTAACTTGAAAAGAGTAACTGTCTATTAGAAAGATTTAAGAATGAGATCAGCTGCAGTTTACAGGAAATTTAGTAAATTAAAACTGTATTAATAAGAAAACATGGACTTTTAAGGAGCTCTTTTCTGAGGCAACTTTGTTACACCGTATTTTGTTTCACATTCCGTACCAATTCCTGAACTTAATAATTTGAGATGTATTTCCACTTCGTACTGTTGTCTTATCTACTGTGCATAATAACAACACGTTTGAGAAAAGTCATGAGTTAGCCTCAGACATACTAAGAATGCCTAGTGAAATAAAATACTGCCTGAAACCAAGAAGTTATGTGCCATAAACAGCTTTTTTGATAAATATTGAGAACTAAATAAGGGTGAAGTATAAATTAGAGGAGCAACATACTTGATTTAGGGAAAATAGAATTATGCTACAGAATTCTGAGATAATCTCTGCTTGTTTACTCATTTATTTATTGAAATTAGAGTAACAGTGATCCACATAAATTTATGTCAAGATTTTTGAGAACATTAATATTTCAATTATCGCATCACATAAATATTCAGTTTAAAAAAATGGATGGGTTAATTTGAGAGAGACATTTTATCTATTCAAAAATAATTTAAGAAAAGAATATAAGAGAATTTATAAGTATGCCCATATTTATGACAAACATTGTTCAAAAAATAGGTGATTTTCATTCTCCTAATTATTGCCAATATCTTTGTCTCTGATGATCCACAGAAAAATTTGTGTTGAGAACAGTTCAGCCAACCACACAGAAAACTACAAAGAGAGAAATGTGTGCAAAAGAATATTAAGAAATCCAGATACTCAGCAGTACATCTAGGTTATGTCTTCATTCCAACATGCTTCAAATTAATTAATGGGAATAGCATTTGTTATCACTGCGTACCATATATACATATTGAGAAATCTAATAATACATTAGATCTGCTTTTGTTTGGGAATTTGCGGGAGGGTGGTGTTGTTTTGATTTTTCTTTGTAGGTTTGATTTGAGGGGGTGATGGTTGTGTTGGTTGTGTGGTTTTTTTGTTGTTTTTTTTTTTTTTTCCTTTATCATAATGTTTCATAGTTATATGACTTACAGAATGAACAATTTGTGATATGAGAAAGGAAATGTTTGAAATGTTCATTTTCCACCTATGCGAAGTTTTTTTGCTTTCTAATCTACCCCAATCCAATTAGAGAAAGTTCATGTAGAATAAACAACAGGAATGACGTTTTTGTTTTCTGTAGATGGTGGGCATTCCCAGACCTTCTGTCGTCTGTAAGAGGTAGAGGGAAAGACAACAGTTCAAGGGTTACTTCAGTTCACATGTATTAATATTATTTTTCCAGTCTGAACATCTGAGTCTCTTTCACACACCTAAATAATTTACTAATGGAAAAAAATCCACAAGCTATTTTACATGTAAAATTATTTACTGTAAAGAAAATTTTTCAATCCTCACTACTTGGTTTTAGTCAATAAAAGGGCATGATTATTATAACACACCACATTTTTGCATGTGATATACTGCAGGAAATTTTCTGTAGACTTTATAGAGAATAATTAACATTTGAAAAGCTGGAATTGTATTTTATATTATAAATTCAAAATATTTAATCAGTTCATAGAAGATTACCAGTCATCAAGAAACACATCATAGATTGGTCAAAATTATACTGCAGTATCTCTTTACAAATATATATATCAGTAGAGTAATTTTGCATAAATCTTCACATTATTTGAAGTTACTCTGCCTCATAATTTGAAATAATATTTTGTAGTTATAAAATTCTAAATAGTAAGAAGCTTTTCATAAGATATGATATTCCAAAATTGTTTCAGAGATAAATGGAGATTCTTCTACAGTGAAGAGCAAAACAAAACATGCATAGGAATTAGAAATTGTCACAGTTAAGATAAGCGATAGCTTGCAAACATACTTTTAGTACTTCCCAATAGTAAATTGGCAATAGGCGGTGGAACTCTTCATTGATAGGAAATCACATTCTAGTCACAACTCTATCACACTTGAAAATTCTGTTTATCATTTGGTAGAAAGATGAGATAAGTAGGAAACTCAAAATACCTATCAAAGCTTGAGTTATCTGACATCTTTATAGATAGTTTGGACAGATGGACAAAATAAATGAACCTAATCTCTGGAGTATCTGTATATTGTTAGGAAGAGGAATAAAGATTGGCAATAGACAAATATGGGGTTTTTTTTATGAGAAAAAGCACACTTTTTAGCACAGAAAAGATCAGTGCTCCCACTACTTGCCTACTGTTATCCCTTTCAATCGGTTATATACCCTGATTAGCAGCAGAGTTGCTCATATGAGCAGTCAAAATAAAGTTGGCAAGCTCGGACTCTGTGTTTACAGTCTGCTCTTCATCTGTACCTTTCAGTGTATAGAACCTCTTTTTAGCTGATGACCGTGCAATCTTTACTAATTTTCACCGGTATTTCTAACAGATAGACACTGAATGCAGTAGGCACTAAAACTGACTATGACGTACCTTAGATGGTTATCACATCCAGTCTGTGGATATCTCTGGAAGACCAAAACAGTAATCAGATAGTATTTAGTGAATAGTGTTTTGATATTGTGTTAAAATAGAGGGAAAATTAAAGCCAATGATTTGGAAAAAAAATCTGTGGCAATCATCCTTCATACAGGTAGAATAATATAAATTTGCAATGGCTCAGCTATGAAACCCATGGAGGTAAACACTGACTGGAGTACTGAAACAAGGCAAGATGTGGCAAAAATAAACTTACTGTTTTAGTGACTCTTTAGAGTAATACTATTATTGATACACAACAAGATTTTCTCAGGTTGTTGATATACTATGTTTTTCTACTCAGAGAAGTAAAAAACATGCCAAGATAAGATTCTCTTTATCCATGCTTGAGAAGCACTCAAGTCACCAATTTTTGGCCAGATGTGATTGTAAGGATTTATATAAAGAAAATATATTGCAGAAGCTCATAAAAATGAACTACAGGGTCATGTAAATGAAATAAGAGGAATAAATTCCTGAAAAACTGCATTATTTGAGAATTTCTCATGCCTAAGTCAGCTTCAATGGCTTGTTTTGATTTTGGTTTTACGTACTTTTTCATAACGGTGCTGTATGGCAAATTAACCAACGCCTGTAAGTTCACAGGGACAGAATTTTGAACTCTTAAGAAGAGGTGGAGTAGGAAAAGGATTGTTAAAGCTTTCTCTGTGCTTTGAACATTTACCTCCTAGTGTTCTTGAAAATTATTTCTTCTGTGTGGAGAGAACTAAAAAGAAGGAAATAATCAACAGAGGTAAGATGTTCCTTTAAAACATAAAATAAGAAAACAATACCACTATAAACATAAGTTACTTAAATCAGAACACTTATAGATGATTTGCAGAAGTTCAGAATCACCAAAGCTTAAAACTAAATTCTTCTATTTTATTTGTAACTGGTTGCCTTATCAACAGCAAATAAATACAAGGTAAACGTTACTTTACAAATAGAAATTTGTGAGTTTTGCAGTCCCTGCCATCTTCCAAAAGGAGAATTCTGGTAGCTCCTGGTTAGAAATTTCAAAGAAATACAAATTTTTTGTTATAATTTTGTTATTTAAATACTATTTCAATATCCTCTATGTCCTCTTCTGTCTTTATGAGTTTGTTTGAAGCTATTTTTGTGTATGACTGAGCCTAAAATTTTCAATTTTTCCAACAGACTGACAGAAGATAACCACTACTGACCCCAATTATGGTCAAGATTGTACAGACTTATTAGTATATGCTGAATTATTTGGTCTTATTAACAATACATATATTTATAAAATTCTTCTTTTCTACCTCTCTAAAGCTACACACTGACCAAGATAAAGGAGATGGAAATTTAAAATACATATTAACGGGAGATGGGGCTGGCAGTCTGTTCATTATAGATGAAAATACAGGAGATATTCATGCTGCAAAGAAATTGGACAGAGAAGAAAAATCCCTGTATTTGCTACGTGCCAAGGCTATAGACAGAAAAACTGGAAGACAAGTGGAGCCAGAGTCTGAATTTATCATTAAAATCCACGATATCAATGACAATGAACCAAAATTCACCAAGGACATGTACACCGCCAGTATTCCGGAGATGTCTGGAGTTGGTAGGTAAAAAATCCTCATGTAAAATAAAAAAAAAAAAAAGGGGGGGGGTTGAGCTGATTGGGAACTTATAAATAATTTCTTCTTTGAGGCACTTCCTACTAGCTGCTCTGAATATCCGTGGAAAAATTTCTGTTGACAGCAATGTACCATAAATAATTGTTTTCTGCTTTTATTAATTTGTTTCATCTTTATCCACTTTTTAATCCTTTTTCCATGCTATGAGATACTCTTTACTTTTTCAAGCCCACTGAAACCATCAAGAAATGTAGCATGTATGGCTGTCTCATCAGTTGCTACATAGTTTTGTCACAGCTGATGTGGTCATTTGCATAAAGAGTATTGCCTTTGTATTTTAAGGTCTAATTTACCAAAAGTTTTTGTACCTTCACACAGAAACAACTTTAAGCGTGTAAGTATGTAAATCAATTAATACATCAAAATGATGCAAAGCATGTTTTTACAAATGTATTTTTTTCTTCTTTCTGTTATCAGTATTGACAGTTCTTGTTGGCAGGTTGTTTGTTTGTTGTTTATTTGTACGTTTTTAATATGGACTTATTTATTTAATTTTGAATTTTTTCATACCAACTACATGAGCACTATCTGTATATAACTGACTATTTTTGTTTCAAATATATTTGCCTTTGTGGGTAAAATCTTACACCTATTTATAACTGCTGCAATGAAAAGTAAAAATGTGGAGTTACAGTAGATGTGAGAAGTATAACATAACAAAAGAAAATTCTCTGAATTTTATTCAAATATATAAATTGATAGATAATATTCACCAGCACACATTCATCAGAAGTTATCATGATTACCTTAGTGATCCACTTTTTTACAGTAGATGCAGTTTCTCTCATAAGATAAGTAAGCATAAAATCCATAGGCTATGGGAAACAACTAACAGAAAATTTCTAAAGTTATTTACTTTTCATGATTTACTGCAGTGGTTTGCAAAATCAGCCCTGGATTATGGCATTTTTAAGAGAGACAATAAAATACACATTGAATCTTGCGATTAATATGCGTCTTCACAAAATAATCCCCAGAAGCTACTGTCTCCGAGAGCAGCAGAAAGTATAACAGAATAAGAGTTTATTTCATAAACATGAGAGTATAAGTATTATTTTTACCTATTTAAAAAAAACCCAAAACATTTTAATATAATTATAAAATATTTTATAATAATAAACTAATATTTTGTAAGCATGAAAAATGAACAAATACACTACCTTGTGTAATGTGAGGAGCCCAAGCATGCTTCTTTTAAAGATATATGGAAAATAGAGAAATCCTTTTAATTCAGAATTTACTTTGCTGATAATGACTGAAAGAAAAATGTTAGTATTGCACCTGTCATATTTAATTTGCAATATGGAGGAAGAAACTCTATGAGAATAGATAGGAAAAAATATGATGCATGTTTAACATAATCACTTAGTTCAACTTTATCAGTCAATGGAGAGGCATGAATAAAAGAGAAGTGAATATGATCCAGTGCTTTGGCACTAGCTAAGAAACACTAAGTCTATGAAATGTTTATATTTGATGAGGAGTATGACAGCATAAGTACCATAATGTACTTTAAACTGGGTAAGTATCCATAAAAGACACAAGTAAAGATGAGTTTTACTTTGAAGAAGAGTTTGTGTACTTTTCCTTGAGAAAAAGGATATAAACAGTAAAAAATATCCTTTGGCTTCTAATATAAAGACAATAGAAAAGATTTGAGTAATTCTTTTTTTTTTTAGTTGACATTCACTTGACATTTAGGAATATAGAAACCACTGGAATGGGAATTTTTAGCATTTGAGTTTGAATGAATAAAAGTAGTTTTGCAATTTTTTTAAAGTGGAATAGAACAAGAATCCAAATACAGACCAGTCCATTCTGGAAACAGATATTCTATATTTCTGAAGTCAGTCATAAGAATTCTAATTCAAAAGTCAGAATTTACAAACAGATGCACAGAAGACTATACACACACACACACACACACACACACACACACACACACACATATATATAATTTTTTCCTTGGAGTTCTTTTGTACCATTCCTCCAGATAAGGAAGTGGATGCCGTAACTGGGAAAAAAAAAAAAAAAAAAACAAACCAAAAACAAACAAACAAAAAAAAAAACCAGCACAACTCAAAGAGAAGCCCAAAAGTTAAAGTTGTTAAAGCAGCAGTCCATACCTTCTAATTAGCTCTGTCCTGCACACTTTAAAATGTGACTTGAAGTTGGAATGATCTGTAAAACAAGTCATAGGACCACAGAACCATAAACTATCCTGAAGTGGGGGAGAATCTCAAGCACCACTGAGTCCTAAACCTGCCCTCACACATATTCCTCAGGTCCTGTCACTGGGCATCACAGAAAAGAAATCAGTGTCTGCCCACTCCTCTTCCCCCCACGAGGAAGTTGTAATTGCAATGAGGTCTCCTCTCAGTCTCCTCCCAGCTGAACAGAACAAGTGGCTTCAGCCTTTCCTCATGCAGCTTTCCCTCAAAGCCCTTCACCATCTTTGTTGCCCTCATTTGTATGCTTTTCAATAGATGCCAATCCCCTTTCCTTTCCCTTTCCTTTCCCTTTCCTTTCCCTTTCCTTTCCCTTTCCTTTCCCTTTCCTTTCCCTTTCCTTTCCCTTTCCTTTCCCTTTCCTTTCCCTTTCCTTTCCCTTTCCTTTCCCTTTCCTTTCCCTTTCCTTTCCCTTTCCTTTCCCTTTCCTTTCCCTTTCCTTTCCCTTTCCTTTCCCTTTCCTTTCCCTTTCCTTTCCCTTTCCTTTCCCTTTCCTTTCCCTTTCCTTTCCCTTTCCTTTCCTTTCCTTTCCTTTCCTTTCCTTTCCTTTCCTTTCCTTTCCTTTCCTTTCCTTTCCTTTCCTTTCCTTTCCTTTCCTTTCCTTTCCTTTCCTTTCCTTTCCTTTCCTTTCCTTTCCTTTCCTTTCCTTTCCTTTCCTTTCCTTTCCTTTCCTTTCCTTTCCTTTCCTTTCCTTTCCTTCACACAAAAGTGCACACAATACTCAAGGTGGGGTTGCACCAGTGAAGAGCAGAGTGGGAAAATCCCCTTCCTTGCCCAGCTACTGATGCTGTGCTTGATGCCTCCCAGGACTGGGTAGGCCCTCCTGGCTGCCATTTCATGAAGTAAGAACAAAAATAAAAATTATTAATTGAGCAATACATATTAGGGCTATTGTTATGGTGAAAGTACTGCATCTCATATAAAGTGAGAACAAATAAAGTGAATATTTAATTATTTAATTATAAGAGCCTTTTAAAGTCTATATTTTATTCTCTAAAAAATGAATAAAGTATGAACAATATAATAAAATCAAGAATCTGTGCAAGAGAGTTATCATTTTTGTTAAGACTAACTGAAATGAAAAAGTCAAATTATTCCTGCTTTACCTACATAAATGCTTGAGATTATGAGTTATATTTTTAGACTGTAAAAAGAGATTCTTGCATACCTAATCAATGAAGTTTTCTGACTAGAAATCACTATATGCTTACACTATACACACTGTAAGAAATAGATACACTCATGATAACCAGATCAAAAATCTGCAGGAAAAACCTAGTTTCTTGCAATTTTTATCTCACCCTAATTTTCTGTCTCATACCAGTTTTTTTCTTAACTATTATACTTTTTTGCCAAGTCCAAAAAATATGACAGGAGATATTTATGAAAGCTCAGGAAAATGTCACTAAGATTGAGAAATTGAAGAGGAATCATCACTAACAACATTTCCAGCTGTGTATATATCTGTTATTCAAATTGAATTCATGCTATGTACTTCTCAGTGTGTATCTGGATGTTTCTTGGAATAACTATGTCTAGAGTACACAAGGGAAAACGGTAAGTCAACACCTCTGACAGAATGTGTGGTTTTCAGTACCAATAAGAAAACCTCCATCATGTTTAACTAGTTTGATAGTAAGAAGAGTGAAAGCATAATGTGGATTTTCAGCACAACTTATTCAAGCCTGGGGGAAATATGAATGCTTATTTGTGCACTTGTTTGTGCAGCCATCAAGTTATATATAAATTAGCTTTGCTGTGCCTAAATAGGATCCAATCCAACAGTGTTATGGGTAAACCTAAAATGCTGTGTAGCAAAGTTAGTACTGGGAGTAATGAAAACCACTGAAGTGAGCTGACTGAAGAGTCATTTCAGATAAATTTTATGGAAATGATCTTGCTAAGCTGATATTGACTTTAAAAGTTGAATGAGGAAGTTAGTTAAAAACATTCTAAAACCCAATAACATGGAATTTCTCATTAAAATCATCTGCTGTACTCAAGTGCAAAAGTGTAATAACTGCTGTAGCTATGTTTTTGAACAATACTAGAGTTGACTGGAAGAATCCTGTCATTCACATCAGCTTTAGTAAATTGATTCAATAAAATATAGTTTCAAAAAATGAGAAAAAGAGGCTAGGAAGACCCACAAAGGTTGATCAAAACACAATAAAAGAAACAAATTTACAAAATATGTTCAACATTTTAAACTGATGGAATGACAAAGTTCTAAGATACAGTTGTGTTCTCAATGAAGAATTGGCGGATTTCAAGCATGACCTAGTTTGAGCTACCTATCCAAACCCCTAAGAACTTCAGAGAAGGTAAATACATATTATTCATCATTATTATTTTTTTTTAATTTCCTCTTCATGTGGAATGAAAAGTACAGCCTTAATCACGCTTAAATTCTACTAATTTCATCTTCAAGGCTTACATGAATATAAGATCAGTCCAAGTATTTTTCCAAGTGAAACATTCCTAAAAAAACCTAAATAAAATCAAATCAAAACTAACACCACACCTCACTGACTAAACCACTTTTCTCAGGCTATAAATAAAGGTATTAACTTTTTGAAAAGGGAAGTTAGCAATGAGATGTCCTGTGCAGTTAATCCCTTTTGGCACCCTGGTCAATATTACTACATCCCTCTGTACCTGCTTTGCTAATTTTAATGAGCAAGATTTACCAGTTTTATCTCATTAAGCTTCTTCAGCATGTAGCTAATGAATATTTCAAAATTAATTTTTAATCTTTTCATTGATTCTATTAAAAAAGGGACAATGTCTAATTTAGTTTACCAGTAATTTCTTCAAACTGCTATTTTTTAAATTTATAGATCTAACCAAAGACACCTAAAATATTTCAGGATTTTTACATGATGGGATTAATCTAAATATAGAGGAGAATATTTTAAATGGTTAAATTTAGAACACACAATTTTTCCATTATAAAACTTTTTTTGAAAATAATTAGAATAAGAGGGTTTTTCCTTAGATGAACAGTAGGGTTTGATAGAAGAATGCTATACATGAAATATAAATCTGGCTACTTTCAACAGAGGTGCAGAGGATTATAGCAAGACTAAACATACCTTGTATTGAACAGTTATTCTAAATAAAAGATTAAAATATATACGTAAAAAACATACTCATGAATAAAAAGCAAGATGAAATTGAAATAAAATACACTGGGTAATATGTAGTAACAATACCATTCTTGTTACTGTGCTGTTGTCTATGAGTGCAGTAGCATATCCTGAAACAGCAATTATACAATGATTCTCTTAGAAGTTCCATTATCGTTGTTCAATACTTCTATAGTGTCTCTTGGGAATCTATAATCATTATGACTATGACTTCATTTAAGTGAGACTCTGCTCCGTTCTGATATTATTTTTAGTTACGCCATGTTTTCAGTGTTACATAATCCCAAGTGCATTTCTCAAAACCAGTTTGTTATTTTGTATAGGAAGCTCTTACAAGAACAAGGCCTTATGGTTAAAAAAAAAAAAAAGGGGGAGAAAATTAACCAAACGCAGTAACCACCACATTTTCTATTTTTGAATTTTCTTATGTCAGCAACCATTAAACTACAGATGTGTATGAAACAACTAAAGGGATGCAGCTCTCATCTTTCATGTTTCAGCAGAAAATATTTATATTTTCTCCTTTGCATATTTTCCCTGGTTTCAGATGTTTATAAAAAGAAGCTATGAATGTCTTGACTATGACACAAACTCAAAAAAATCCTTTTGACAACTTGAAAAACTTCAGAATTCTAATTGTTAATGTACACTCTATTTTAAAATGAATTATTGAGTTAGCTTTAAAAGAAAGATACATTTCAAATAAATATTTTATCCATAAGTTCATATTTTACAAGATAGAATTAGATTTCCTTTTAGTCAAATTAAGTGTGACAGCAGAAATTCCATAACTAGAATACTTTCCATATTACTTTTTGCATTTCCCACTATAACTAAAGAATTTCAAAACCTTTGTAAATTTCAGAATCTTTCTAAATGCAGAATTTTTATCCTAAGTTCTTGCTTTTTTTTTTCCTATGAAGTCTTTGTTATGAAATATATATAAATATATATGTAAAATAAGAGTTCAATGCCTAGTAACATTTTCTTAAGCCAACAAGGTAAAAAAGTCAGTTTGTACAGCTCCACTGATTTCAAGCTGGATGTTACAAAAATGTTAGGATCTTCCTGCATGGTGTTCATTCCACAATCGATATGTATAATTGCTGTAAAATTTAAATATCTATTTAAAACTACTATTATTCTTTGTTACAGACTGAACATAAAATAAAATACCTAAAAGATAATATAGGTAATCACATATAAAACCAATATGTATGTACTGTGTATTTGGTGGAAGCATAAAGCAGTTTGGGTTGCAACAGACCTTAAATGTGTATATCTAAGTTCCTGCCATGGACAAGAACACCTTCCACTAGACCAGGTTGCTCAGACCTCCATCCAACCCAGCCTTGAATGCTCCCAAGAATGGGGTAACTTCTCTGGGCATCCCATTTCAGTTCCTCACTACCCTTAAACTAAAGAATTTTTCCCTAATATGTAATCTAAACCTACCCTTTTTCAGTTTAAAATTATTCCCCCTTGTCCTGTCACTACAGGCCCTTGTGAATAGTCTCTCCCTCTTTATTTTTGGGTCCCTCCAGATACTGGAAGGCTGCAATCAGGTGGCCCTGAAGCCTTTTCTTCTCCAGGGTGAACAATTCCATTTCTCTCAGCCTTTCCCCACAGGAGATGTTCTTTGTCCCTTTAATCTTTCAAGACCTACTCTGGACTTGCTTAAACAGGCCAATGTGGTTCCTGTTCTGGGGACCCCAGAGCTGGATGCACCAGTCCAGGTGGTCTCTCACCCTACTGGCCAAGATGCTTTTGAGGCAAACCAGAGCACATTTGGTTTCTGGGCTCTCTGTGAGCGCACACTGCTGGGTCACGTCCAGTCTCTCATCCACCAGCCTCCTCAAGTCCTTCTCAGCAGTTCTGCTCTCAATCTGTTCATGCCTCAGCCTGTGTTGATAAGGGGCATTGCCCGAACCAGGTGCAGCACCTTGCACCTTTGTTAATCCTCATGAGATCCCCATAGGCCCATTTCTCAAAGTTGTCCAGATCCCAGTGGATGCCATCCTGTCCTTCAGATGTGTCAGTCACATTACTTGGCTGGGGTCATCTACAAGTTTGCAGTGGCTACACTTGAGCCATTTTTCTATGTTATTAATTGTGACATTAAATGACACTAGTCCCAGTACAAACTTCAGAGGGACACCACTTGTCACTGATGTCCATTGGAATGCTGAGGCATTGACCACTACACACTGGATGTGACTGTCCAACCGATGAATTATGCACCTAACAGTCCACCTAGCGAATCCATCTATCTCCAGTTTAGAGAAAAGAATGCTGTGGGGGACCATGTCAAAGGCTTTACAGAAGCCCAGATGGAAAACATCTGTAACATCTTTGTGAAGATTTCAAATAATTCACAAATTTAAAGTTTGCAGAACATTTTAATATTGCAGATAAGATCTCAAACTACAGGACAAAAAATGTTCTCCTTTTGATCTCTCTGTTCCCTCCCAGGTGTACCCTCTTATTTTTTTTCCACTGTCCTTTGAACCTAGAAGAATAAAGTTTAAGGAAATATATAATCATAAGGATGGATTGTTCAAGGTCAATATTTCTTTTCTACTAACTACTTCTGTTTCATGGCTCAGATCACATAAGTTTAGATGCCAGAGCTACTGTTAAGGAAGTGGCAGGAACATGCAAAATATAGCAGGTAAAAGCAGGTG
The DNA here is from genome assembly GCF_963662255.1 of Cinclus cinclus. NCBI lineage: Eukaryota > Metazoa > Chordata > Aves > Passeriformes > Cinclidae > Cinclus > Cinclus cinclus. The sequence goes on from NC_085046.1 coordinate 73,664,783, forward strand.
AGACTCTTTTATCCAGCAGTGTCTAACCTTAGCTAAAATATCTCTTGACATATCCATTTTAATTCAGCTACAAAATGCTTCTAACCTAAACAGGATTCCCCACTTTCTTATTTTTTCATTTCTTTTGAGATGGGGTCAAGTTTGGTTTCTTATTAAGACACCACAAGTCTGAGGCAGCACAATGGGAAAAACAGAACCATTTACTCACCCGCTATGAGTAACAGCTGACTCTTAGTGCTACAAAAAATTAGGGTTTTGTAGAAGTACTGTCAGCAAGTAACTAGTGTTTGCTGCCAGCACAGGCAGGTAAAGTATAAAAATTTTTTCTATTTATGTCCTGTGAGAACTGAGCCATTGTCAGCTCACTGTCCCTTTGAGCTCCCTTAGACCTCCACCTGCTGACCTTTCACAGTGCTCTAGCCTAAAATATTTTTCATAGGAATAAATAAGGTACCAGAGGTTCAGATGTAGCAATTAGTAAAATGGATGAGTGACTTTTATAGCACTATATGGGACTTCAGTATTCACCAACTATTTGGTCTAAACTTTGGAGATGCAGTTTTAAGCTGGCTACAAACTCATTTTAACTTAATTTCCTACTACTTCATGGAAGACTAGAACAGCTCTACTCCATAGCTGCATCATAATAAGTTCAGTTACTACAGAAATGGACATTGAAATTATAACCTTGGAATGACAGTCATCTTGCCAAATGGAATCTTCAGACTTGGGTTGTGTGAAATGTATTTCCCCTTTCTATCTGTTTGAAATGACTCATTGAAAAACTCTTTGTCTGGCTACATATTGCAACAAATTTATTATTTACAATTTTCTGTGTTCATTGAAAAAAAAACAAAACAACAAACAAACAAACAAACAAACAAAAAAGAAAAAGCAAAATCCCCCAAAACACTAAACACCCTCTTGCCCCAAAACAGAGATCTCCACATCTCTAAATTAGAGCATGGAACTAACACTGAAAGTTCCTGTCTCATACCTACACAAATTTTTTTTTTATGCATTACTTTTCCTCACTTTTATTATGCTTTCAGCTATTACACCACATCTGTGTACAGAAGTATAATGCTCCTGGATTCTTTACATCAGCACTTCTGCTTATACTGCAGGGCAATACAATGGGATATGGCCTGCCTGATCAGAGATTCTGTCCCTCTGACCAGATGTTAAATCCTTTCATCTTTCATGGCTTCACATCTGAAAACCCAAAATATCACTTATATTCTGAAACAGCATGTTGCTTCAGCCAGACTCTCGATATGAACATACACCCTTCTATACATCCTTTGATATAAACATGTTACTATTCACAACCATGTGCAACCTGCTTTCAGAGCACAAGTAAATAGAATTCCAATGCATGATGCCAGTTTATAAGCACCTAATTTATTCCCTTATGAGCCTTTGAAGCTACCAACCACCAAATAATTTTCCTTCTTTCAATGCAAGCAATGGAATAAGACTTGCAGTGAGACCCTTCTCACATTTATGGGACTATGTTGAAGTCTGCAGCAATTGAACTGCTGGTACTTACTGGAATAGTTGGCACTAATTAGCAGTATTTATATTAGGAACCCCTGTGTCTTTTTCAGAAGGAACATGTCAAACAGAGAGATATGTGTGCTATAACCTTCTTTACAACTAAAATATGCCAGATATTATATTAAACAACTTAGTGTTGGAGAGTAGAGATTGTCTAAGAACAGATTATGCAGTAAAAGTGCTAACATTAATGATACTGTTCATACCAAGTTAAAGCATGGAGTTTTTTTCTGAAACAATGTAATTATTTTTCTTGTGCACTTTTAGGTGTCTGAAAAAGACCCTTTTCTTCATTTAAAGGATTTTTGAGAATGGGATTTCTCAAGTGTTGATTCTGTAGTTGGCTGGGAGGGCTGGTCACAGAGATCTGAGTCAGGAATTGCAAATAACTAGATAAAAGGTAAATCTGTTTGAGATTTTTATATGTAGCCATAAAAGAGATTTTTCAAATTACATTGAGAAATATATTTTTTTAATTATTATTATTATTATTTGTCAAATAAAGTTGATGCTTACTGGGAAGCTTACTTAGTCTAATATATTTAAATGCAGTTTTTAATTTAAAAAAAGGACATCTTTCTGATGCCTGAGTATACATATCAGTTGCTAATGTTATGCAGCTGAGTGTAAAGTTGAGGAATTTTACTTTTTTTTTTTTTAATATGCTAACACCCGCATGGATCTATTTTTGAAGCTAAAACACAAAGACAGGGTTGTTTCTGTTGTTTTGGCTTGGTTTGTTTGTTTTCCCTACCAGTTTTCTGCATAACTTCTAAGAATCTCTAAAATATATAAATAAAATACAACAGATCATATTTGGGTTCAAGATAAAACACATTTTTTCCAATATAATATCAATTAACTTATTATCACACAGATAGAGAGAATACACATAAAGATTCTTCGACATTTCAGTCTTCAAAAGAGAGCAGTCTCATCAAACAGATCAATTTCTCACAAAACAAAGGTCTAGATTCCAAAACCTTAATTTTTCCAGTATACCTCTTTATGTGAGTTATCTCACCTTACCCTAATCCTCAATTTTAGCAGGGTTACTGGGAAGTTTAAGCTTTATCTCATGTAAATCTGAATGATTAGTACCACTTCAATTAAAAATTATTAAGCTGCAGAATTCCAGCAGCCTAAGAGGAGAAAACACAGGAAAAGAGCATTACTTTCCCCCAAGAAGTCTACTATTCACCTTAATAGATATGATACAATATCTGTCCATAATGGATAGAGTACTATTGAATAAGAAAATTTCTCACTTAAAAATATGTGCATATACATATATATATATTAAATACATATTTTATATATTACATAATTACGAAGTTATTTAATTAAATTATTAAAATAAGTAAGATAATTGCAAGTTTTTAACAACACACAAGATGAATTATAGGAATGGCAGTTACATATATGTGCTTTTCTTAGTTCAATTAATATTTTAGCTTGAATTCTGTTATAAAACAGCATTATTTTCTTCTTGCCAATCATACAGTCATTTTGGAAATTTTCTGTACCATATGCAGAATTCAGAGAGTCGGGAAAATAAGATAAGTCTTATACTGGACTCTCTTGCCTGACTTCTGCGTATTTGCAAAGTACTTGATATTGTTCCTGCTGTTACTCATCCTCTAGTAAGCATGAGAACAAATAGGTTATAGAATTTCCCATGTATTTTTTCAATATCTGCAAAATTTACATCTGCAAGTTTCCAGAATGACAGCAATCCTGATGCTCACATTTACTTAATTTTTTACTGTTTTACCAGATGCCTAGTAGACTTTCTAGAGTAGCTTTTCCCTACAACCTCATAGATGTATGACACTGTAAAATTAAGATCAAGCATGATTAAGAGCTGTACAAGTATCAGTTTTTTTCCTTATGAAATGAATTATTATTATTCTTTCATATTCAAAATGCATTGTTCACACCTAATTGGAGATGAAAAGAAAAAAACTGCCCCAACAAACCAGAACAATACAATCTAACTTGATGTCTCCTGAAGTATATACACGTGTGAACATCTTGTATTCAACTGCCAATAAACTCCAAATTCTCATCAAAGCTTCCTGACAGAAAGCCAGCTCAATAATGGTTACTTCACTCTGCTTCAAGGCAAGTGATAAATAGCCTGTGATAAATAAGACTATGTACACAGTAAAAAAATTGAAAGCTTTATTTCCTCATAAGGTAAAAATATGCGACAGTCATGAAAAAAATATTACCACCCACCTAAGGGTAGCCATGTCTTTAGTTCATAGAGGTGGTTTAAGAGAGAGGAAGATTAAAAAATAATTTTATATTTCATGGTCCAGAAGGTTGATATTTAGTGACTTCATGACTACAATTTTAAAAAACACCTTGGCTATCAGGAAGGTGTGTCTACCTGAGGAAAATAAACAAACTGTTTAAATGGATATGACAAATTAATTTTCACTGAGTCCTAATCACCACAATGTCTAAGCATTTTCAAATTGGTTCAGGCATTTTTAAGAGTACTTTCCAAGCAATAATTTGTCGTCAACCTCCTTAATTTTTTTCAACTAGAAACATACCCATCTGTGAGATATTTCCAAATGAGATTGTCCCCATGATCATTTACTGTGAGCAGTCTTGCACTAAATAGACAGTGAACTTCCAATTGATTTGCAGACATAGTGAAAATTCAACAGTCTGTAGCAGAACACTTTTGCCTTTCAGTCATTTGACACATTGTACTTAAAGCATTTGAACACTTTTGAAGATAAATGAAATGTCTAGAAACAGTAATAGAAAATGTCTTTTGATTGACCCTACTTAATATTCTAGACATGTAGGCACACCAACACACGCACACACATATATATATATATATATATATATATATATACACACTTACATCAGTGTTTACTTATACGTACACATACAAACTCTAGAAGTGTTCTGCTTTTGTGTGAAATAGTACTCTAATTAATGTAAGTTTAAAAGCAAATAATAAGCAAATAATTGAAATAATCCTGGCATTTTATTAATTAATTGCTTTTACTCTCCATTTCTCCTCAAAATTATAGGTCTTAATTTTTATTGCAACAGACAACATCCACAGTTTCTAAACATGAAAGAAGCAAGAGATTTTAATGAGTCACATATTAAAATTTAATGTAAATTTGGGGCTGCCATAATAACTTCATTGACTACATTGTTATGGAAATTGCTGTTTTCAAGAGCTGTATTAATGTTTAAAGAGACAAACTTTCTCACTACCCAAAAAGGAGTTCCAACAGTTGACAAAAATAATCCCAAGTAACATAAAGATGAGACCAGCCTGTCATTATAAAAATTATGTATATGTGGCTTTAAAATGCACCTGTTTGCAGAGCTGGCAAAAGTACAAACTCTGTAAAAGCTTCCATTAATTTGTATTATAAATTAATTTTGAAGATGCAAATGAGACTGAGATTCTAGCTCTCATTTAGAGTTAGAAATTCAAAAACTGATAAATGAATACATAAGGTGAGCTCAAAAAAGGAGTGAATTAAAATAAGTTCAGAAAGTTAACTTGTTCCTTCTCAAAAAAAATCATAACTTTTGGTGTTGCATTGCAAAATACTCAACAGTACAGGCATGTACATCAGAACTGAAATTTTGAAACTGTTTCTTTTAAGCCTCCTTGTTTTTCTTTTAAGTGAGAACATTAGAAATTGTTTGGAGGACTATGACTACTTTTGAGAAAAGCACAAAGCAGAAAGTATCTTAAAGCTGTACTGTATGAACGAAGGAAGCTAAGAGTAGTGAATAAATAACATTTTTATGATTAAGTCATTATTCTATAAATTTAATTAAATAAATAAATAAAACTAAAGCCTTCTTTGAAAATGTTGGCATAAGGATTTTTAACCAAGAGATAAGCATACTGCAGCCTTTATGAACTACTGCTTCTCCTAATAGGAAAATCAGCGTAAACTCTTCCTACATTTAATCACAAAAGGAGCTGAACCTTGTTTCTCTCTTTTGGGGTATTCCAGAAATTAAGAGGGGGTATAGGGTGAAAATTGCCACTATAATCTACGAAAAGGAAACAAGTGGTGGAGTTGTGAATGACCTGTCAAGGAGGGCAGCTGCCAGTTCATACAGGTGCTTGTTTCCACATCCTCTTGGGCAGATTAGGAGTAAGCAGGGTAATTTATGGCCCTATTACAGCATTACTTGTGGATCCTCCAAGATGTCAATTTCATTAGCAACTATTTCCAGTTGCTTCATGCCTCTGCACATAGAGCTACTTCAGACCCAGAAACGTACTACCAGTGGATTTCACCATTATTTTGAATTGAAATTTTGAGGATAATTCTGTGATTGAATATTTTAATTAAAATGTAGTGTATGTTTAAACATAGACTGTAGACAATTGTTCTATCTTAAAAAAGGTGTTTTCTAATTGCAAAGATGCACAGTCTATTGAACAAGTCTATTGACTTCTAAGCTGCAGTTCCTTTATTAAGGATGGCAGATCACTTTATATTGTACCTCTTTAGTCATTAGAAAATGAAATGTAAATGCTAATCAACGTTAACACTTGAAAGATTCTGACTACTCTTTCCTCTTTTTCATCTCTTCCATTTGACTGCACAAGTATTACTGTTTCAGAAGTGACTTTATGGTGAGAAGGGGAAAAAGGATCTTCACAAAAGAATAAACTTGCATAGAGTTGTTCCCTCACCTGTCCTTCAAATTATTCCTCATTCTTTTCACTATTTCCCACTTGTTATTGCATCCCTAATGCTCTTTAAACTCTCACACAGGGCATGCGATGCACTTCACAATTACAATTGTTGCCAAAGGAAAACTAAAGTTACTGTATCAAGGTATGGAACAGCAGGACGGTGAGGGCTGGAGGCTTTGTTCAGTTCTAACCATTTTTTCCTAGTTCAGTTTCTGACATTATTGTTACAGCAGTGTGTGTATTGTGTTCACTGCAAACACATGCAGATTATAGGCAGAGCAGTTTAGCCACATTACATCTCTCTGTGTGGTGAGACAATCATTAGCACTTGACTCCTGCTCTATTGCAAATTCTCATAACACAGTCTAAAATGGGGTTTCTTTTTGTCGTGGGAAAGGATGCAGTAAATAAAACCCCAAACCATCCAAGTGCAACACACACAAGAAATTATGAGCATTGTTTCTTCATTGTATTTATAAAATATAAAGTACTGTTTCTGAAGTAAAGGTGTCAAAAATAGCATCTTCTATGTCTGAAATTAATTGTTTGGTCCATCTGTTTTTACTGATATGGACTGAAATGGAGGGGGGAAATAGTTCTGAGGTAAAGTGAGGCTACAATAGGAAGCATAGCTTGGTTTTCCTAAGTCTCTCACAAATTACTTTTAGTCACATTAGCAGGGATTGCAGTGACTCTTTACCTGCACCACGGTGGTGCAAAGTTTGTGATTCCTGTGCTGGAGGTCAGTGAATATCAAAAGCAAGGGCACAGTAACTATGTACAGTAGCTGATTTCTCAACCAAAAGTTTTGTGAGACATGATACACAAAAATAAGAGAGCAGGTTTTCAAGTGAAATTAAGCTTCACCTCATAACTATGCAATAGATTATTAAATATAGTTAAACTTGTGAAAATATAATTTATGAATTATTTATTACATGTCCTCTTTTATGCTACCTTTTTACCTCCTCTTTTTTTTGTATTTTTAAGAAATTCCTTCTCATATTTGTGTCTGAACTACATTTTAAGGTGATTTTCCACTTATCCATTTTAATGCTATTATGCTATTGCTCTTTTGAGTCTAGTTCCTCCGGTTGCTTACTTGTTCTAAGTTGTTTTTTTTTTTTTTTTTTTTTTTTCTTGGTCATGCCCATTTACTCCTCTTCTGCCTTGTATCTGCCATGTATCTATTTACCTGTTAAAATGCATTCCTTTTCTGCGTTTATTCTTTCCTTTCCTGTGTTCTTCAAAATCTTTCACACTACCAACTTTCTGAACCTTTATACATAAAAAGAAGACCAGTCTAGTGAAAACCCCACTAAATTGTGGTCATGTGCAAAGGAGAACAGTTGACTTTTTGGTTCACTATTATTTCAGTTTCTAGGTAGATTTGTCTTCCAATCAAAATATAAGAGCTGTATTTCAACCTTATTTAGTCCTGTCCTTTGCACACAAAGGAGTCAGAAGTGATGTCATCCAGCTGATGTGGTAATGAGATACTTGGTGGTGAGCCCAGTGTCTCCCTAAACTTTTTAGCCTTGGGTAGTGCCACAAAACTCCTAGCTCATCATTCATCTGGTTCATTGCCCAAGCACAGACTACTATCCAGGAAGAACAACCTGCTGCTGAAGACAAAAGTTGTTTTAAACCCCTCAAAATCTCTGTAGCTCACTAAAACTTTCACTTATGTTTTCAGCAGGGGCATCTCCAAACTACATCTGCATAATCCTTGGGGTGATGTTGTCTGAGCAAACTATGTGTCCATTCATCTTCTTTAGGCTTCTAGACATACAAAATTCCCAATTTTGCCTCCAGAGGTTTTATGAGAGCTTACCCAAATCTTTTTCTCTTGTAAAAGTAACCCTCTTCTAAAATCTTCCCTCTGTAAATAACTTGATGAACAGCAGATTGCCATTGTGCTTGAAAACAGGAAGCAAGCTTAAGAATTTCTCCTTTAGGGAGATAAAGTCCTTCCTGCCTCCACTTACCCCAGCTGGTCTTCTATTTCTGAAAATGAAACAGACTTTCGGCGCATACACAGACAAAACTTCTCTGTAAAAATCAGAATTTTCAATAATTGCCAATTTTGACAGAAGTTGGCTTGGAAAAAAAAAAGAAATGAAGTTGTTTTGTAATGTAAAAACTACCCTGTTTCAGCATTTTCAGACTGTTTTATTTCCAAACTATTTTTGAATACTTTTTACTGACCAGCCAAACCCAAGCATTCTTATTTTTTCTTAACATTAGAAGTCTCGAATTGTTCTGAAATACTAGTGTTATAGAAACAATTCAGAATCAAAATGCACTTTGAAGTTAGTGATTTTCCTCATGTAAAAATAAAGCCAAAACAAAAATAATAATAATAAAAAAAACAAACAAACAAAAAAACCTAACAAAAACCAAAAAACCCCCCATGGTTCTTAATGCTATTCAAATAATTTCAGATTTGTTATCCAACATTCATGGTAGAATCTTGAAGCACACATTACTAACAATGTAATCTGCTCACTTTATTCTCCCAAGATGGAGAGCAGTGTTTAAAATGAAGGTTACAGAACAAGTTATCAGTAAAATTAAAATTTTCCAGTAGATGCAGATACATCCTTCTGACTGGCAGAAGCTGCTGTAATTCATGTCAGCCAAAAGAGCCAAGTAGGAGCAAGAGTTGCATGCTGAACAGCACGACTTCACATGAAAAGGTAGCAAAATATATGCCTGTCTCATCTAGTGGAAGACCTCTTTTGCACTGCAGCAATCCTCTTCAAGCTATTTACTTCAGTTTTGCAATGGACTCTGGTGTCATGCTGGGAGACCTAATTATACCAGAGGAATTCTTTCAAACACTAAATAGCATAAAGGAATAGAGAGAATTTTAAACATAATTAATAAAAGTATTCTCATTTCAATTTTTTTTTTTTTAATTTATGTCTCATTCTTCATGAGTTCTAGTAATCTGTGTTAACGACATTCAACTCTGACACTTCCTAGATATGAAGTGATGCTCCCTCTTACTCTAGTAGTTTTCCTTTTTGGGTTCTACATTTTTATATGCACTTATTTAAATAGATGAATTTTTATATGATTTTTTATGCATGCATAAACACACACAGAAGCATTGCTTAGACAGATTAAGCATAGATTTGTCTTCTCTCAGGTTGCCTTCAAAATTTACCTTCTGCTTTTTCCTGCCCCTACATTAGGTCCCCACACATATAACTGATATGTTATCAAAGTGCTTAAGTTTCCATAGTCAAGACAAAGAGAAAAAAAGGAAATGGAAAAGGAAAAGGAAAAGGAAAAGGAAAAGGAAAAGGAAAAGGAAAAGGAAAAGGAAAAGGAAAAGGAAAAGGAAAAGGAAAAGGAAAAGGAAAAGGAAGACGCACCTCTTGAGAAAGCTGGTATTTAGTTACCATCCTAAAATGGATTAGACTCGCTGGGTTAGGTTGAGTTGAAGTGGACTTGGCTTTGCAGAAGAGTGATGTTATCACTACTTAGACTGCTGTTGTAGTTATTCTCACATTTTCTGTGTCATCTTTCACACCAATTTGCTCTGTGGCAAGTTTGATCATGGCTGGCTGCCAGAAGCCTGGCCAACTGCTCTCTCACTCCCCCTCCTCAACAAAACTGGGAGAGAAATGTAAATGGAAAAGCTCATGGATTGAAATAAAGAGTGAGTGATTACTTATCAATTATCATGATGGTGAAAACAGACTTTTCTTGAAAAGTTAATTTAATGCACATTAAAAATAGAATTGGATGGTGAGAAACAAAGGTAAACACTAAAATAGCTTCTCCCACCCTCAGTTCTTCCCAGACTGTACTTCCTTACTCACTCCCGCTGTGTTCATCCAGACGACCTATTTGTACTTTAAATCAAGCAGATTTCCTCTGACAAATGTGGTAAGAGGCTGCTAGTGAGGTAAGCTAGACTACAAATAAACAAATAAATAAATAGATCATATTGTGGCTACCATTCAAGTGGGGCAAAAATAAGGCCTATCATTATTTGATTAAAAATTTTGCCTCTTTACCAATTATTCCATAATTAATATTGACTTCCTTTATTTCATTGCCTTTATCTTACTTTCATTTCTGACCCAAAAAGCTCACGGAGGAAAGCTGCACAAGTATTGTCTATAATTTGTGTTCATCCTTCTTTATGACAAAGTAGACTAGGCAAAGAGAGTTAACTGCCTATTCACGTTGAATTTTTGAGGCTAGACTCTTTTTAATAGTTTGTTTCACAGTTGTACTATTAGTTTAACGGAAAAAAGGAGATTTGTAATACTATCTTTTTACCACATGAAAAGTTTCTGTAGGGTTACATCTTCTGTACTCGCCTCAGCAACCATACTTATATGGTACTTGAGCCTCAGGAAACAAAGACAGACATTCCAATGAGACAAACACAAAAGTCTCCCAAATAATGCCCTAAACCCTGTAATAAGTTTCTTTAAAAAGAAAAAATACTCAAATGGACTAAAACAAATTTCAACACTTTTTCCCTTCACCAAAACAGTACACTAGGAATAGAAAGAAGGGACATTAATGTGCATTCAGATGCTATAACCATACTCAGACTTCTGTGTCAGTCCCATGACAGTGCCTAGATTAGGAGGCCACAGTAAAAATCTTTTCTGATAAGTTGGTTTTGGTTGGATGGACAGAAAAATTGCTCTTGATTCTTAACTTCTAGATGTGACAGTGTCACACAGTATAATCATATTATTCTACTGATTATGGTTTATTACAGGCTAGCAAGGGATACGGAGCCTTCCTTATTTGTCCTGAGGGGGCAGGGGATTTAACTTACTTGCTTTTCTGAAAGCAGATGGGGCTAATGGAACTTCACCATTCTCAAAGAACTCTCTTGATTTTTTTTTTTTTTTTGTCTGGATGAGCAGTTCTGCTAGACACTATTAGTGATTAAAATGTTCGTATATATTCACTTCTTTGGGTTAATCTTTACAGCTCAGCTTGTCACACAGGTGACCTCTAGCTGTTTAACCAGTCAAAAAGTAATCCAGATACCTGATGGCAAAAATCCTCTTCAGTCTGATGATTTGCGACAAAGCATTTTTGCATCTTTTTTCTGCTGGTTTATTGCAGAGAAAGAAGTACTCATCATCTCTTGACATACTTTTCAGACAACCTGAAATATTGGGAATTGTTGTGTAGGTAAAACTAGTATTATTTGTAAAGCTGTATTACATACTATGAAAAAAGTAGTTGTATCTAACAGGACCTGATGTACTCTCACAGATCTGTTTTGATTACTCTGGATTTCTACTTTTCCCGATCCCTGAGATATGCTGAAAAGCAACAGTAGAAATTATTCACTTCAATGCCATTAATCACAGGTAAATGAAGGTCTTCTAAACTTATAGTCAAGACAGACATTTGCCTGCAAGTTATCTGGGGAAACTTCTATCTAGAGAGACTGAAGGTATAGAAAAATAGGAATAGGGAATGATATCAATTAAGCAGTCAATGCTTATCAGTATTTTATCTTTAAAATAAAGTGAGATACAAAAAAACCCCCAAAAAATCCCAACAAATCAAAGCACCAAAAATAGGGTAAAAACCTGCTTCTCAGTCAGCCTTCTTCCTCTGCCAAGGAGTCAAGCACCTTTACACCTCTAGCTATTGGACTGCCTTCATCTATCTAGACATTTGTCAGCTCTAGATTGTGTGAGCAAAATGCATTCTGACATGTGGAAAAGTGCTAAGAAAAAAAAGCTTGTGAAGGACACCTTTGTGCTTTTATATCTTATAAGAAAGGCTTTACAGAAGCTTTTATTTATTTCTAACTCATAAACTGCACCAAATATTTTGCCTCACAGTACTCATAATCCCATATTACCTATATTGTATTCTTTATGATCAGAGGACGAGGGTAAACTATTGTCACGCAAAATAAGTGAATGTTGAAAAAAATGTCAGTAGCATTTAATGTCCTTTATTTGCCAAATGGGTAGATAACTTGGACCAAGAGAGAAAAAAAAAAAAAACCCACAAAGATAATTTCTTATTGTAAAAATATCTATTTTTAAATAGAACCTAAAAAAATAAACAAAACAGTTTAGGATGAGACAAAGTGTTCTATTGAGTCAGAATTCAGAGACTTGGAATTTGTCGTTTAATCAGAAAATGAATATGGGGAAATTTGTGTTAGGTTTATTTATTAATTAAGCCAAATGTTTATGTGAACAGTTCCAGCTGAGATTGTGCTATTGCCAGAGAACAGTCTTCGAATATGTTTGATCACCAAAAAACCTAATGCTGTGTTGGCTTTCAAAGACGTGTCAGTCCCTGTGCATTTATGTTGTTAAACTGAAGCGTGAATCTTAAGTGATGAATGATTTTAGGTTCAGCCAGGTAGGATAACTCTGGATTGGGCCAGTGGATGTTGTCTGATTTCCTACTGGCTTCAATACTTCAAAAACTGTATGTGGTTTGCAAGAAGTAGATGCCTTCCTAAAATCTGCTGATTCTTTGCTTGGTACCCATTTAGGTACATCTGTTATTCAGGTGACAGCCACAGATGCTGATGATGCCAACTATGGGAACAGTGCCAAAGTGGTGTACAGCATCCTCCAGGGACAGCCTTATTTCTCAGTGGATCCAGAAACAGGTTAGCAATTCATTCACTCTCACCTTTTGCAGTAACAGAGACAAGGACGTACAGGGATAAACGCATATTTCACCTCCATTTCAATGTTGGAACAGACATATGACTTGACACAAAGCTCATGCCCTTCCATTGAATGGAAACTGGAATCAAAATAAAAATATGCTGTTTCTGTTAAAATAATATTATTGCAGAAAGAAATGCTTTGTTTGGTATAACTAAGATTTTCAGAGGATGATTTTTAACTTAAAAGGCCAAAAGTTAAAAAAAAAGAAAAGGTATAAACTACTGTAAAGTGTCCAAAGAATCATCAAAATTAATCACAAACTTATTTTACACTAGTTTCATGGAATTTCATCTGTTTGCCTTTAAAAAACATTTCATAGTATTTTCATACTGTATGGTGAAAAACACCCCAAAGACCTCACAGGTAATTAAATATTTCTAAAAGTTTGGAATAGATTCCTGACCACTGACAATTCTTAGCTTAAGCTTTTTTTGAAGTTGCATTATGATTCTAAGAGTTATGAGAACTAAAGCAATTGTCATGCTTTCAAGTTGAAATGAATATATTGAAGCCTTTTTCACTGTTATGCAAGAAATTGGATAAGAGACAAACACAAACTAAAAAAAAAAAATAGAAGAAGTGCTAAAGTGCTCAAAACTAAGGTTCAGAAAAGAAAGACGCAACCAGAACTCTACTCTTCAGATATCTGATCCTAAGGTACTCAAGACTCAGTAGCCATTGCATTAGCTTTTCTTACATGTTATCAAAATTATTATGGTTTTCTAATTGAGAATTTAAATGCAACTCTGCCCAGAAACCCTGAAGTTCTTAATCCATTAATCCATTGAGAGTGTTCATATGGCAGCCAACTTTCTTTTAAAACAATTTGTTTTTTTTCTAAATACACCAAAAGATAATTAATCACAAGGGTACAATTTTAAAAGGGAGTGTAACAATTTTGCCTTTGATAAAAGTTTTTGGCTTACCCCTCTTTTTTAAAATCTCCTTTTTTTCTCTTTTCTCCAGTCCCCTACTCAAACATCATTATCAGGCATGAGCAGGCATACAGGACCAATACCACACAGCAATAACTGATGGCAGCAGGTGTTTAGGCAGGAAGACAGTAAGGGAAAGACCTGGGCTCTCATCTTTGGTTCAAGGATTATTTTTTCATTTTAATCCAATTTGCTGTTTCATACTGCATGTATTAACAAGCCTAGGTATGATAATCAGAACACAGTAATCCTGGATCAGACATAAATGTCATTACCACTAAGCTGCAAAGGTTTTTTTCCTTATTTTACTCATTTTCTAGAAGTGTACATTTTCCAGGTTTCCAGGGTTGCCTCTTTTTTTTTTTTTTTTTTTTGGATGTAGTATCAAACCAAGCCTATGATGAGAGCCTTCTGAGAAAGAAAGGACAGGGATGTGAAGCCTCCAAACAGAAAAGGGCACTATGCTTAAATTTTCCCATTTCACAAGAGAAAGCTCTCATCACACCAGGTTTGAAGAGCCACCACCCTTCCAAATAAAAATAAAAAGCTTTGCCTTGTTTTCTAAAAGGAACTGCAATAAAAAGTGGCGTACAGCACCACTTTTGGTTTTCTCAGCTGAGACCGTTATTCTTTTTGTGTACTGCAAATGTGTCTCAAACATTTAAATTAAAGTTGTGAAATTCTTCAAATTGGAAACCCCAAAAAGACTTTTCCAAACTAATTTAGAGTCTTGTCCAATTTTTTTATTAGCTGCAGCCCCAGCTGACTTACAGTGGACAACACTGAGAATCAAAATCAAATGATCTATTGCAGCCCAGAATACTGAATCCTGGGCATGTTAGAGCTCAGCCTTGTGCTATAGTATCAAAATGTCACCAGGGCTGGAGATTGCAAAATATAGTAAATATTAACTGGGGATAGAAACTGAAAAATGTCATTAATTCTATTAACATATTGATATTTTTGTCATTAAAAATAATAAAATTGATTTAACAAAATAAAAACTATGAATAATGTGTCTGTGACTTTTTTTGTCTTTTTTCTTAAAATCACATTAAAATATCCATAGATTGAAAAGGTTGTTGTAGTATACCTTGTGATTGCTGGGGATTTTCATCTGCACAGTGTATCTGATATAAATCCATCCAAGAGCTCTGAGATTATAGTGAACGATGCTTCTCCTTCACCACTGTGTCTCTCCTTTTTTTTTTTTTTTTTTTTTCTTTTTTTTTTTTTTTACTCCTTCAAGGCATAATCAAGACTGCTTTACCAGACATGAGCAGAGAAAACAGGGAGCAATACCAAGTGGTCATCCAGGCTAAAGACATGGGAGGCCAGATGGGAGGACTATCAGGGACCACCACTGTGAACATCACACTGACTGATGTCAACGACAATCCACCTCGCTTCCCCCAGAGTATGCAGCATCTAATAGTTCAGTTTTCAAGGCATCTCTCAAAAATCAGCTGGTTTACATTGGCCATCTGGAGGTTTCTTTTTTATCACTGTTTTTGTAGTACATACCCACTGCTATGTCTGTTAATTTTGTAGCATTTTTAAGGCAAATGGTAATCTCTGCTGACATTTTTTTAATATCAAATTATTTGTTGGAATGATAAACTTCACATTCTTACTCTGCTTACAGAAATATAAACTGTAACAACAATTTAGGTCAACTGCAGGGACTTTAGAGGAATTTAACCACAAAATATAAGGATCTGCTCTTGGAAGCACTTTTAGTTCCATGTGTTGAGGCAAGCAAATACATCACAAGTTTTCTAATGTTCTGACTTGCACAGGCAGAATTTTTTGATCAGTTCTGCTGGCAGTCTAAGCATTTGGTTTAGGTACTTTTAATCTGTTCAGCTCTTGAATGGTTTCGATAGTCTAAGAGAGTTTGACATAATAAAATAAGGTTTTTAAAAATACCTTTGTAGTGTAAAAAATGGCAAGTAGCAGAAAGCAGCATATCACAGAAAGTTTCAGAGTAACATAGTACAGAACTTTTTATCCTAGGCCAATGTTTAAATCCAGTCTCACATTGTTACAGTCAGTGTCTGATAACTGTTTGATAGGCTGCAGATAGGAGAAATTTACCGCCTCAGTCCAGTGCCTGCCAGAAAAGTGTCCACATAATAAAATTTGAATTGCTTGTTCACACTGATGAGAGACCTGGCTCTCTTTACAGATCCACTAAGGACTGAACAAAGAAAGATGATTTATAAAATGCTCTCCTGGACTTGAAAAGCACTTCAGTACCATGGCAATAAGTACACCCAGAATAGTACAAACTGTTCAACCTAGTGCAGATTTAAAAAAAAAAAATTAAAAAAAATGGAAAATTCTGACAGCATGGAAGAATGGATTCTTGGAATTATAAATTACTGTTTAATTCTCTATCCATGATAACACATTGCTTTAAAAGAAGAGAGAGGAGGGGACGTACTGCAACCTTCATAAAGAAAAGAAAATTTCAATTCACATTCAGAGTTCATTTGATGAGAATCACCTTCACATGGTAAATTCAAACAGCAATTTTTAACCTAACTTCCTGTTTGACTTCATGAGGGGATATTTTTGAACATGCATAGCATGATACAGCCAATAATATTTTGGCAAATAGGAATTCTGGAACCTAAACTGTAATATATGGTGGCACATCATATTGTAAGCCCCACTGTTAAATAAAATAAAATAAGATAAAATAAAGAATGAAGAACATATAGAACTGCAAAATAATTTAAGTTTTCCAGTCCCCTTAGCCTGTGTCCCTCATGATGTTTTTTTTCAAAATTAACTGAAACTTCAAGTCTATGAAAATTTTTGTGATTATTTCAATAAACTTTGGGACAGGTACTTTTTAAATAAATTTACACAATTTGATGTCTCATACATTATTCTCTGTAGCATTCTACTTTGAAGAACACTGAAACACATTGCATGGCCATCAGAAAGCCTGCTGTGGGATCTTCCAATGCTTCAATTTCAGTTGTGTTGGTGACCCTTTCCTCTCATTTCCTTTCTTCTCAGCAGGGTGTTTTTAAATGCCTTCTAGGAAATCAATAAAAGAGAAATCAGGCAGATTTGATTTCTTCTTAGGTAGCTATGAAGAGAGGCACACCTTCAAAAAACTATCTGTTCTAAAGTTTGCTTTTTACAAAAACGTCTTCAGTTTTCTGTTATGTGAGGAAGCAATAAGTAAAATTGTTGCCCAAAGTAGAAAGTGAATGGCAGTTGCTAGCAATAACAGCTAATATGAAGGTATTTAAGAGCCAAAAAATAATTTCTGAGAGGGACTGCAGAAAGTAAAATAGTGCTGTGATGGTTCTTCAGATTGCATCAAGAAGCATATTCTGTTTTGTTTTGTTTCCTGAAAGTAATCATGGAAAATGAGAAGACATAGGCCTAAATGGAATTTAAATGGTACTATAATGAAAGCCTTACACATTTTGAATTCTATTGTACTCTAAACCAAATAGCCATCTCAAATGCCGAAAATGTGTAGCATTCACACAGCGCCACAAAACTAGGAATGCTTTCAAATTAAAAAGCACTGAAGGGAGGTATTTATCTGGAAGGAGTAATAAGTACAATGATGGAACCTGTTCTTTAGATACGTCTGGCTCAGCTGCCAAACCCTTGAATTTGTCAGGGGTTCAAGGCTTGAAACTCATGGTTTAGCTGCCAGACATCCTACCTTTCATCCCATTTGCAGTTTTGAGGGAGCAATATGCATTCTAGTCTGTGTGGATCACAGTCAAACAGACTACTGCTGAGTTTTCACTTAAACCTTGAATTTGTAACAGCAATTACAATTTAGCATCAAGCATTAGGTTCCATTTTTGCTACACATCTATATAAATATAAGGTATATTCAGTAACTCTCTTTTATACTTAGTCTTTACAATGGGGGACAGAAACTCATTCTGCACTCAGAATTTTGATATATTCCTTGTATTAAATGGAACGTTCAGTATCCTTTAGGTGTCTTAAAAGGCAAAGGACATGTAAATGTAGGAAATAGGGTTGTTGCAACAAAGAGGATGGACTTTACTACAGGTCGATACAATTTAGATGTGTTCCTGTTGGATCCCTTGAATAAGGGTTGTACATTTTATTAGGTGCTAGTTTTGTCAGATTCTTAAGGTATTTCTCCAAAGCTACTACTTCACTCAGTAAAGTAATATGAATTCACATGAAAAAGATATCAAAATAAACATCAGATTCTGTCATGTTATGTGCAAAATATGAACCGTTCAGATTTTTTTTTTTTTTTTTGTAATTTTCTTGGTAGCAAGTAACAGAAAATACTGAATTAGAAAATTGTTTTGTCCTGCTCATGATGAACCATATTCAATTTCTGTTTCTTACTGGTCAAGAAATCCATCTGATTAATAGTTTTCTGCTACAGCATGTCTTTAAAATTAGATTTTTAATTAAAAATGTTGTCAGAAAATACATATGAATTCACTTTTCAGGTACACAAGCAAGAGTAAAGTGACTGTGTAATCAGATTTCTTTCTAGAAAACTCTGATTATAAAATCAGCAATAGCAATTAACATCAACATGTATCTAAATGCTCTTTACCATGCTCTTTACTATGCATTATCCATAACAGATAAATTAATTATTTTCAAACAGAAACCTTACTTAAATATATTTAAAAGTGATTAAAATAAAGGTTATTCTATTTCAGTTTCTTTCCAAAATCCTGACTGGTTTCTACAACTCTTGTACCTTGAGTGAACAAAACAAAATCCTTTCCTATTTCTAAATATCTCCAGGAGCATTTATAGAAAAAAAAATATAGTGTTAATTATTAGGTCAAGAACTGTTATCTTATTGTTTAGCACCTTTGCGCCTTAAAACTGAAGAAAAAACACCCACAGTATTAAATGGCTTTGAAGAATAACTTGAATCTTTTGTAACAGCTTGTTACAAAACTCTGTCCTGTTTTAAAGTTTAGTGTGATGACTAGCAGCATGTTTCCTAGACTGTTTAGATCTTCAAGTTACTTTAAAAATCTAGGTGAAATGGAAGATTATTTTTGTTCAGAAAAAAAAAAAATTCTCAAAACAGTAAATGCTCGATTTTGCTCTTCCAGGCTCCTACCAGTTCAGCTCTCCTGAATCTGCACCACCTGGGACTCCTCTTGGCAGAATTAAAGCCAATGACCCCGATGTGGGAGAAAATGCAGAGATTGAATATAGCATCTCCAATGGGGATGGATCAGACATGTTTGATATCATCACTGACAAGGACACACAGGAAGGGATTATAACTGTCAAAAAGGTTTATTTTTTCTCCTTCTCTTTTATATGTACTTAGCTCTTCAGGTGTTACAGTTCTTTTTCTTTTTCCAGGGGAAGGGAGGGTAGATCTCACAAGGGGTCAGGCTGCCAAAGAGCTGTTGTATTAGTTTTGTTCTTCTCTTTCTTCAGCAGGTATCTGTTATTTTCTAGTCTCAAGGGAAATTAACTGGCTTGTCACTTCACATAAAGCAATATTTCAGTGGCTCCTGTCTGTTCAATATATAGTCTCACACACAGTACTTTCAAATTAGGGCTGTGAAAACTTGGAGGGGTTCAGTTCACAGTGGGGTTTATCAGCTGATTGCTGTGGCAAGACTTACAAGGGTGGGAGGCTTACCTGGAGTTTGATGAATTTGCACATCCAAGGCTAAACTCTCCCTCTCTAATTCTTTTAACAGCCAGCTGTCTCCAGTACCTAAAATCTGTCTTGGTTTAAGTCCAGTCTTGCTGGTATTTCAGTTGTTACATATGATATCAATAAAACTTCCAAGAGCAGAGACATTCACAGAAATTTAATTCAAAATACCATGTCTGACAGATTTATTGATTGCTTTTCAGAATACAGCTTGTTAAACTCTGAACACTCTTTTTTATTCTAGTGTTAATAAATATGTCAATAACATTAATTGATATCTTTCATTAATTGATACCATTAATTGATAAACAAAATACAGATCTATAAATATATTTTTATACAAACACATATACTTATGTGTATATATGTATGAGCATCTATCTACATATGCATATATGGATATAAATATCACCCATATTGAAAATCAAGTTTCATAGATCTTCTTTTTACTGGGGAACAGGGAGATCAGGGACAAGTCTGTGTTGCTCTTAGTGCCAAACAGGTAATGGTGGATGGTAATGGGTAAAAGGAAGTAAAGAAAACATAGATAGGACAGAGAGAATTTAAGAACTGGAATAATTGTTCTTTTACTGCCAGTGAGACGAGACAAATAAGACATTACACAACTCCTTGTTATGGACAGAGTAAAACTCTCCTGTTTCCTTCTTTCTATTTTTATATAGGTCAAAGACTCCTATTTTTTTCAGGAATCTAAACAATTAATGGGCAGAGGGATCATAACTAGCTTGCTATCCTATAATAATCCTTACTTTTTTAATGCCCAGAATAAGATCTAGTAGACTTCATCTTCCCCAAGATTGATTAAAATTTGGAGCTTTCATTCCTAAAGATGTTTCACCTTCTGACTTGGTGTTGTAAAAC
The DNA here is from genome assembly GCF_963662255.1 of Cinclus cinclus. Classification (NCBI taxonomy): domain Eukaryota; kingdom Metazoa; phylum Chordata; class Aves; order Passeriformes; family Cinclidae; genus Cinclus; species Cinclus cinclus. The sequence goes on from NC_085046.1 coordinate 73,685,234, forward strand.
TTACATTTTTTGTAAAGTGATGTAATTTTATTTATTATTGTTGTTTGCTCCTCAGCATCTGGATTTTGAAAACAAGGTGTTATATACTCTAAGAGTAGAAGCAACCAACACTCATCCTGATCCTCGTTTTCTTCAGCTGGGGCCATTCAAAGACACGGCTTTAGTCAAAATTTCTGTTGAAGACATTGATGAACCTCCAGTGTTCAGCAGACCCTGGTATTTAATAGAGGTAGATGAAGATGCCAAGGAAGGAAGCATTATTGGGCAGGTTGTAGCCCAAGACCCAGATATAGCAAAGAATGCAATAAAGTAAGCCATTACACAATATAAAATTCTTTAGGTGTGGATCAAGTCTCATGCACAGAGAGTGATGAGAGTGCAAGGTATTAAGAGGTTGTTTGGGTAATTAAGCACATGGGGGCTGTTGAAAAAGTGTCAAAGAGAAATATCTAGGGGAGCTTTTGAAGGCAAAGACAATTAGCACAATAAGTGGTGTAGACAATGCTTTTGAAGAACAGTCTATAGGAACCAGGCAAAAAAAAAAAAAAAAGATGTCAGCATTTAATTGCCAGCATATTCTGGTAGTTTCACCAAGCTGCTTATAAAATTACTATTTTATACCATGTAAAACACCCAAAATTGAATATTTCCATGCACCCTGAGGTTGATAACAGTCAGACTTTTGTACATAACGTCCATGTTCAGTAGCTTAACTATTTAATGATCACAGTATATTGAATAAGAACTGATTGCAAGAAAGTAATGACAATTAGAAGTAAGAGTTCAGTGCTGTGAAATTGCTGTAATTGTTACCAATCTGCTATTATTATCTGCAGTGACAAGCACAGCACTTAAATTTGTGTATTTACCATGCAAGTGATTATGAAAATTGATCTCTGCATTTCTGAACCAGCCTTCTTATGTCCTGCAGCAGTGTGCTTTGAGGTAGGAGATATGAGAGGTTGAAGAAAATAAAATATTTTTAATAAAATATGTATATAATATCAATTTAACCTGATAATAACTTCTAACTACTAAGTTGATTAAAAAACAGCTGTAAAACAAATTTTTCCTTGCTGGGTAAGAACAAAGCAAAAGCAAGTGTCATAAAACAGGATTTTAAGAAATTTCATCTTAAAGGATGACTAACTGAAAGATTTTTTTCTCCTGAGTTTTGTGTTCCTTTTGGCACCCCAAAAATAGATTTTATAAATTGATACTTCCTTGTGCCTGCAATATGTGTCCTTTGGTGACATAATTCTCTAAGAAATAATTAATTTGCAAAAAATCTTAATCTAAAAATATCACTTTTAGTTATTATTGCAGAATTCTCTTTATGAGCTAACATGCAATTTCAATTATCAATCTAAAAACCACCTATATAATAATTTGCTTTTCATCCTGCTCACTAGTCTTAAAATTGCTTCTAAGTATTTGCAGCATACTGGTAGCTATGGGAAAGCTTAGGTTAATTGTAAAGAAAACATTCTTGATTAAGCACAGTTAAAATTAGAAAACTTTTAGAGGTGGCTATAAGTTAAACTTGAGACTGCAAGGGGAGATAGTGATGCTCAATTTTACTGTGTCTTGACAGATACTCTGTAGATCGACACACTGACCTTGACAGAATATTCAACATCTATTCAGGAAATGGATCCTTATTCCTCTCAAAGCCACTTGACCGAGAAGAAACTCCCTGGCACAACATCACTGTCATAGCAACTGAAATCAGTAAGTTGAAGATATAAGTTGTCTCAGAAGAATATTTGAACTGAGAAAATAATTGAATTCTACAGTTTCTTTGACTTGTCTTGTTTCATTACTTTTGCCCTTATCCAGATAATATTAATAGACAAGGCAGGTTTAGATACCTAAAAGTGTCTTTAGAAATCTAAAAATCCAATTTAATATGTTAAGACACTTTTTGCTCATTTTTAAAAAGATATTTTGGAACTCTCAGGCTCAACAAAACCATATACATTATACATTAGAAAAATTAACTGGTTCCCTGATAATTCACATCAAATAATTTGGTGCAGATGTGATGCACTGGCTCTATCTCAAGCTAAATCTTTGGGAAAATCCTCGGGGAAAAGGAAGAAGAAAATGTCCCTGATGTACAAATACGTCGTCAGAATAATTTCTGTAAATGGGAACAAATTACACTTTACCTCAACTGATTTAAATTATCTCAGAAAATGGCTTTGTTGGAAGCCAAGTCTAGGGAAATTCTTTGTCCTCCATGTCTGAAGTAAACCCCCGGCCTAAATCTTTCATCTGGATTCTTTACTGTTTTGTTAGATACTTTTAGGTATGGATGTCTCTTTCCTAGGTTTTTTCTGAGGCAACCGTCATCAAAGGGGGAAACAGACACTGATTAAATGAAAAACTTTTCTCCCTTCCTTTATTTTCCTATAGATTCCCCTGGAGTCAATGTGCTTAAGAGTCTGGGAGTTGGGTAATATGGAGAGATGAATCATATTCCCATTTTCAGAAAGATTTATATCTTTTATATTTTTCTCTTAAATGCTTTTCATTGTTTGGTCAAACATGTTCTACATTTTCAATATGCATAGTGTGAGAATCCTCTCTGGCAATACCTTAAGTTTGGAGGTTTGTAAAGAGTGATTGATGATCATATCCTGCATATGTAATTTTATTGTTTTGTTTTGTTCTGTTTTGTTTGTTTGTTTGTTTGCTTTTTTAAAGTTAGGGAAGAAAGAACATTTTGGTTTGGGTTTTTTGTGATTTTGTGTTTGTGTGTGTTTCTGGTGGTGGTGTTGTTAACTGATACTGTTTTACTGCTTTACTGATTTGAAAAGGTAAATATTCTTAACAGCTCAACCTTATGGAAAAACTTTTGCAATGAATCATTTGCTGAAGTGATATATAAAATACAACTCCATAAAAACTCAGTGACCTGCTTTTAATGCAAATCAACTTAATCATACTTTATGTCAATCTATATCTATATGTATATATATATCACCTATATTTATATCTATATATAATATCTAATAACAGAAATTAGATAATATTATTAACAATTTATTGTTATAATATTGTTATATATTGCTATTGTAACAATTAAACAATAGATAATTGTTTTATTATAATCCATAAAAATGAACATTTCTAATATCTACTGGGAAAAAGTATCAGATTCTTTTCATGTATGTATATCTTTTTGTTGTAATATAATTTTCTTTTTTCCAGATAATCCTAGACAAAGTAGTCAGATACCTGTTTTCATACGGATTTTAGACATAAATGATCATGCACCAGAGTTTGCCAACTACTATGAAACATTTGTCTGTGAAAATGCAAAAGCAGGACAGGTAAACCAATACTTATATTACAAAGAACTTGTAAAGAAACAATCCTGCAGTGCCATGATGAAGACTTCAACATATCTTAGTTTGAATGGCAACAGACTAATCCAGCCTCTACATTTCCTATTTTCTACAGAAAATACAAGTTGATTTAAAAAAAAACCATAAAAAGATGAAGGACAATATCACAGTACAATAACATAGGACATAATAAAAAAATGATATTTTAAGGTCGTTTTCCATTTTATTGTCAGAAATATTTTACAGAAATAGTTATGCATAATGCTTTACATTGTTCAAATTCCACTTATGTCTGAATTTTTATCATTGGCTTATTTAATGTAGCCATACCTTCAAGTACACAAAGCAGCAAAATCTTTATTATGTCTCAGTAAAGAAGATGTGAAAACCAAACTTTTTTCAAAAATAAAGAGCAATGTAACTGTTTCCATTGTAGGTTAAAAGTCAGTTTGGCATTTAGTTGAGTCTGATCAAAGGTCTTGTATATCCCTTTCTAAAACACTTCAGCAATTCTGTAAATATCTAAAAGACAAGAAAAAAACATTGAAGACTAAACAAAGTGATAATTTGTGTTTGAGAAAGTAGATAAACCAACATAACTCAGAGACACCATATTACAGAAATATCTTAATATTGCTGCTGTTACAACATCATTTATTTATGCTTATGCCAGTCAGTCCTTCAGTTTTAAAACATGTGAAGAAAGATTTGTAATTCTGAAAGTATTTACAAAAGAACTGGATTTAGAAGCAGATGGGGTACTTAAAGATTATGTCTCCAAAATAGACCTTATACCATGCATGACCCTCTTCTCTGGACTGATTAATTTTTTGACTGGAAGAAAAACCTTGAGATCGTTATTCTCACTAGCACAAACATCAGTGGGTTCCTACTCTATGAGAGACAAGCCAGGATGAAGCTCCAAGACCAGTTTACGTCTTGTCCTCATGTCTCACTAGCTTTAGGCTGTCATCATCCAGCCAAAGATAGCTGGCTTCACAGAAAATATATGAAAATGATCATAATGTATAATATTTTGGTTTTTTTAGATCACAGTGACCATGCAATAGTGAAATACTCTGCAAAGATGGGTGGTATGGATATGCATCAGATGGATATGCTCATGTTTTGTCTGATTTTCTGCCCAGTGTCTTTTTAAGTCACAGAGGCTTCCCAAAAAGTAGCGTAGATGGTACCTGAGATAAGTTTAGGTTTTCAGATACTGCAGAACTCTATACAGAGCAAGAACATGTAATATATCAGTTGCAATTCAAGGGATTTTTTTATTAATTGTTTAACTGATAGAAAAAGAAAAGCAAAGGGAGAAAAAGAGAATACAATAGATTGCTGTAAGACTGCATTCAATTGTATTTATTTTTCATTCAATACACATAATATCAGATTCAGAATGGGTTAGAATGGCAGAGGACACTTTGATTAAAAAATCACTTCCCTTTGAAGAATTATTTGACAATTTTTCATTATTTTTAAAGAAAGTTTTATTATATTTCATATAAATGATATAAATAGATGAATATACATATCAAAGGCAGTCATGAATTAAATTAAAATGGTGGAAGGAATTATCATATCAGAAAAATGAAAAAAGAATGCATTCCACAGCAACTAAGGTTTGTGATCTCATCACCCTGTCTTAACCAGTGACATAAATTGCCACTTAAAAATATCACTCAAGCCTTACAGAAGATGCAAAATTTCTCCAAACGTTTGTCTATTAGACCCATAGAGTTTTAGTGTATGACCTTATAAGCTGCTTTTTTCATGTTGTATACATTCAGCTAATTCTAGCCATTAAATTCAAATAGCTGCTGTAGAACCTAAATTATGTTGATGTAACGATATCTCATTGTACAAGACAAAATTGAGGTAAATAAATCTTAAAATTTCAGTGTGATGACTGATAGAAAAGCGAGTCGTATATTTTAATTGCATAACACAAAGAAAGGTTCAGAAGCTCAGAAGTTAAGGTCTTATTGAAATTATTATTGCACATTTTTGCCAATCAGCAAACACAGGTTTTGTCAGATATTTGAAATCAAATCCATGCACACTGGCTGTCAATTTACTAAATCCAGTTTTCATCTGGTCTAGCAAACTTAGTCCATGAATGTATGAAACTTCATTTACCTTTCTGGTAAATTCTGTGCTTACCTAACAACAGATATGACAAAGACACATTCCATAGATAAGCATGTTGTTCTCCAGATCTTCCATACACCTAATTTACCAATGAAATTTCAGCAATGTTCCTTCATTGGAAAAACCCACAAAAAATACTAGAATGACAGTGTGCACCAAGTGTAGCTACTGAAAAATGAGACATCCATTTTGGTTTTCTATTTGTTCAGTTGGGGTTCCTCAAGAGAGGCACCTGAGTTCTTATCTGGACATTTATGCATAACTGACTTAGTATTTCAGATAACCTTCAATACATGAGAATACTTTTATTTTGGTGCTTAAAGATGAATATAGAAATACGAACTTGAATGTTTTGGACAAGGATACAAAGTTCCAGAGAACCTGCATTGCTTATGTCTAGCAGTCCCTGTATAATATGAGAAAAATAGAAACATGTTAATTTAGAACTACTCTAAACTATTTTAGAGATCACCTAAAGCAGCTTTTTTATTACAACCATTATTGCTTCTTGACACATCACTGCACTACTTCTACATCTGGTGCCATAACAAAAGAATCAAAATGATAAGGTTAATATATTTCATTAATTAATTTCCTTTTTTTCAACTAGGACCAGTTATTAGTCACACTGCCCTCTAACTCTCAGGTGCATCAGGAAGCATAAGAATCATGAAATATTGTACTCTGCCACGAAACATCATTACTCATTCTCAGGATCAACAGATATTAGAGGCTTTACTTGTGTTTTTCAGATAGCCTTAGGAGGGTCAGAGGAAAGAAAACAGTTTCTCCTACTCTTTTGTCTCCAAACAACAATAGTATGACTGGGGAGAAACTTTATCACAAAGGGTTAATAAAAATCTATGCTCATTAGGCTGAAACACATTAGTCACCATGAGAATGGCATTCCATTGGCTAGTACACAGGCTGAAGAAAAGCAGGAAGCAGTCTTCCTCTTCTGCAACTTAATAACCCCTAATCCTGAAGCCCCAGGGGCTGTTGTGGGGAAGGCTTTGGTATCAATTCTCTCATGCCCTTGTCATGGGAATTAACTGGGCCTTTTTAGCTGGATTAGAGGATGAGTCCTCTCCATGGAAACAAGGAAGATGTACTTGAGAAGGAGACTGATTTAACTGAACAATTTGTTGGTAAAAAATTAGCTCCATAGCTTACTGCATAGTTTGTTGTTGGCAAAAATTTGGCTAATTTCAACATCCATAAAGAAAACAACCTGGGTCACTTTTTCCCCGTCTGATGCTATATTGTTTCCTGCCATTCACAGGTATTCAGACATCAGAATGTCTGAAATTTGCTTCCTCTTTCAGAGACTTGGCTGATTTTTCTTCGCATTACTTTCCATACCCTCCCTTGCTTTTTAAAATAGAGCAGAAAGAGATCACTTTTTCTGAAGTGTGCATTGGTAATTATCAGTCATGACTTTATAAATATCGTACCTGCTTTACTAGGTAGACACCTTTTGGCTTATTTTAGTGAGAGACCCATGCTAATAGTCTGTCTTTTAAAGTAAGAATTGGAGTGAGAGTTTTCCAACTTTTGATAAGCATTCCGTTCTGCTTAAACTGCCAACACATTTGTGCAACTGAGCCAAGATCTGGAAACCAAACTGCTTTGCATTGCTGAACATGAAGTTTGTTAAGTGGCAGGCAACTATTCAAGCTTGCACACACACGATGGATGCTGTTTTCTGCAGCTAGCAGAAAAACACCTTACAGGTGTATAGCCTAAAATTGTGTCTGTACAAGTGTGATCACTCAAGCCGCACAATGACAAGATGGACATCCTCTGACAGATGGATTGATTTTGAAACACTCTTATGGGCCATATCATCACATCTTTTACATCATCTTTGTCCCACATAATTACACTTGCCGTTAGTAATACATTCAAGCTTCGTTAGTGAAGGACTCTACAAGATCATACAGGCAGGAAAAAGGGCAAGAGGAAGAAAGGATAGGAGAAACAAATCTGTTCTTCCATCATTTCCCCATCACTGTTCTCATGATTGCCAAACGTAGTTTCTCTCACAAAATTTCTTTCCCCGTAGTTTATTGCAGACAAAGAGATTTTTTCAGATTCCTAGAGAAACACTATCAGGACCAAACAAGTTCAATAGCTTTCAAGAAAGCCAGTTCTTCAAGATCCAGAATTTGTTCTGTTCTCTTCTATACCATTTCTAAAAAATGTTAGACAAAAATAAACACTAACACTTCCTACACATTCATTTCTCAAGTGCTTAGTGATATTTTAAAGTCTATTTCTCTGTTGGATAACAACCAGGTTTAACTAAGAGCATGCTATAGCAAAAAATGAAAGCCCAAATGCTTAGACTGGACTAGAGTAGGCCTGCTCCTCTCTTCTGCTACATATAGAAATAACAAAAATTCGGCAGTTAGTACTATATCTCTACCTTAACAATATCTTGCTCCATGGTCTTTGTGATTGGAAGTACAATTTTTATGCTGTATGATAGTCATGTTGTATTTAAACTTTAGAAAGGCAATCTACAACACTGACCATCTTTAAATTTCTGTCAAAGTGACATTATTCTTCACCATTAATAGTGAATTTTGAAAGAAAGAATTTTGAAAAAGAAATAAAATACAATAGCAAATAAAAATAACTTGAATAAGAGTATAAAATAAGAATGAATAAAAAATGAAAACCACCATAATGTTGCTGTTTTGAAAAGAAGAAATAGCAGAATTCTTTGCAAACATTCTATTTGTCTCAGAGTTTATTTTATTAGTAGGAATTTTTAACCAGAAAATATATGGTTGGTGTCCAGCCGTGGACCTCTTCTTGTTGATGTTACTCCAAGGAACTTTTCCAAGCATATGGCTATACTTTTTCAACAGTATACCCTGGAGCCAAGGTGCAACAGCCATTTATTTGCATGACATGCCAAGCCAGCACATGCTGAAAAGCCCATCTTAAAAGCACCCAGATGGTGCTGACCTCTGTGCTGATAAAGCTTAACATTTGCTGTAATGGTTGCTATATTTCTTTTAAAGGCATTCCCAAGGCTGAGCCAACAACCAGAGTCTTCAACTTGTGCAGCTCTCTGTGTATGCAAACACAGCCTCAGGAATACTAACAGCATGCTCTGAAGTGCACACAGACCCTTCCTATTTCAGAATTCCCCCACCTAGCTTCTACTTGCTTGCTGTCTTTAAAACAGCTTGAAGAGCAGCCTTTGCTTAAGGTTGTATGTGGTACATACAAGGAATCTGTTTCTAGGCAGTCCACTCACCCCCAACCACTTTTTCAGATATGAGTACAAATAACCGTAAAATGTCCTGAATATAAACTACAGTCATAGTTTTGACTGTGGTGTAAGTCATGGTCTAAAAATCACAGCATCCAGGACAAAAAAAACAAAACAAAAACAAAAACAAAAACAAAAACAAAACAAAACAAAACAACAACAACAACAACAAAAAAAAACACAAACAGGATTATAATTGAACCATGTTTGAAAAAAAATAATTTTAGTGTGAAATAGATCCAAACACTTTAGCAGAATCTCTGTCTTCATCATTAAAGAAATAAATATAATCATAGAATCATACAATGAATTGTATTGAAAAGAATCTTTACAACTATCTAGCTCCAACCCCCTTGGCCATGGCCAGGAATGTGACCCACTAGACTGATTGGGTTGCTCAGGACTCTATCCATTGGATCACTTCCAGGGATGGATTATTCACAGTGTCTCAGGGCAACTTGTTTTAGTGCCCCACTGTCTTTGATTGAAGAATTCCTTTCAAACATACGATCTAAATCTTTCCTCTTTTAGATAAAAACCATTCCCCTTTGTCCTATTGCCATTTGTGTAAGAAGTCAATCCTCCTCTCTTTTATAGGCCCTCTTAAAATACTAGAGGATGACAATAAGATCTCTCTAGAGCTTTCTTCTTCTTTATGCTGAACAATCCCACCTCTCTCAGCCCATCTTTATAGCCTGTCTCTATATGTCTTTATGCCCCATCCCCCTAACCATCTTTGTTCCCCTACTCTGGACTTGCTCCTATAGGCCCACATCTCTGTTATGGTGAGTACCCCAGACCTGAATGCAGTACTCCAGGTGGGATCTCACAAGGGAAGAGCAGAGCAAGAAAATCACTTCCTCTCGCCTGCTGGCCACTCCTCCTTGGACGCCGCCCAGGATACAGTCAGCCTTCTGGGCTCTGAGCACACATCGTTGGCTCATGTCCTGCTTTTCATCCACCAGAACCCTCAAGTTCTTCTCTGCAAGGCTGCTCCCAATGGCATCTTCTCCCATTCTCTGCTCCTGTCTAGGATTGCCTTGGTCCAGGTGCAGTACCTTGTACTTGGACTTGTTGAACTTCCTGAGATTCTCACAGGTCTACTTCTCAAGATTTCACAGGTCTCTCTGGACAGGATCTCTTTCTTCTGCTTTGCCAACCACACCATTCAGCCTCATGTCATCTGCAAACTTGATGAGGGTGCACTTGATAGATCATATCCTACATCACTGATAAAAATACTAAAGACCACTTGTCCCAAGACACCAGTCATTGTCATTGTCAGAGCAGTGGTAAACACAATGGCTGAAGAATATTGTGAAGAAATATTTCCATTGGGAATAATTCTTCTTGCTATTCGTTTAACATTGTCAAACTGCTACTAACACTTTGTAAATATGAGACTGAATGTAAAAGAGAAAACTTCAGCTTTATGTTTAAATTTTCATTACCCTCGAAGAAAAGTGACCCTTAAAAACTTGGATTGACTTATTAAGATTCACTCAAGAGTATGACACTATTGTTTTAAATACACAAAACTGCTCATGCACATGCACAGGCAGCTGTCAAAATAGTGACAATACCATTGTAATTTCTAAGCTGTGGGAAAGAATGAAAGAAAAAAAAATAGTGGGAATGGTTTTATCTTCTCTAAGCTTGATACGCTTGAAATATATTTGAGTAAAAGTAATTTTCTTGAAATAACTCTTCTTTCATAAATCTTACAGCATCAGAGATCTTGCTCTGAAATCCTGCTGAAGAGTGATCATAACTCAATGTCCCTAAGTGCATCAAAATGGATGAATATATTTCCATAATGAAATCACAAAATGTGCACAAAAGACTACTAGCTTCTCTTCATATAAATAAGATACTTTAAAATAGACAGATTGCTTTCATTTCTGTTGTGATTATCATTGACATCATCTTTTATTTACAGTTGTATAACTGAAAAAAATCCTTAATTAGATAATATTTCTAATTTCCTTTCACCTGTTCATCATTTGGAACAATTCACCTGCAATCATGTTTTCTCATTGTTCATTTAGGCTCCCATTTTTTTCTGGTAGGCAAACTGCTGGTTCTCAATTTATGTTGCCAATCGTTAGATCTGGTAATAAGGTTGGGTTTTTATCTTCTTCAGTCTTACTCTCAACAAAAATTACTTATTGTAACTAGGTTCTTCTGTGCCTGGTACCATTGTATTTCTCCATGTGATTTGCACATGAAGGGAATCAAATCTTACAAACAACCACTGATTACATCTCAAAAAGACCCATGATACACAACTATAGTTTCTGATACTTATTACAGCAGGATATTTTCCTCGAGGTTTTCAGCAAGTAAACATAAACTGCACAAATGTTGTCACTCACTCTAATTCTCTCTTCTCCCTGGTACTTTTCTATTTCTTCTGTCTTTTCAAACTGGTGCTAATGTGAAAGGAATTTTTTCTCATTTAAATTTGGTGTTTTAACCCACTCAAAATATTTAGCAATATTTTTAAACTGTAGGAAACTAAAATTTAACCAAATCCTGTTCTTTCTTTCTGTACTAAAATTCTCAGAGGCAGATTATAGGAAAACCAAAAGCAACCAAATATTGGAAAGTTATTGATATAAACTGCATATTAGAAACACACTAAACAGGATACTTCACCAAAACAAGGGATTGACTAATCTTGTGAAATAACTAAAAATTAAAAAAAAAAATGAAAGATCAATGATCATTAAATGCTTTAAAAGTGAAGAGATTTTTATATGCAGTTATTATTCTAATTATACTTAGAAAAATTGCATAATCCTGATTTGAGCATAGTCACATCCTTTTGTGCAAGGCTTATGTTCACAAATTACCTTTCAAGTTCCTAAATATGCCTCAAAAAATAAAAAGACATCATAAAACATATTTTGTGCTTGTTTTAGAAGGAGGTGCTGGAAAGTGAATGAGCTAAACTCAGACCCATCAACTATTTCCATGTTGTGTTTTGGGTTTGTTTTTTTGTTTTGAGTTGTTTGGGGTTTTTAATATTATAATTCAGTATTATTAACTGCAATCAAATTATCGCAAAATTATGTAGAAAAAATGCGTCAGATATTTATGGTGCAGTACAACACTAGCAGTAGCAAGTTTCTGAATGACACAGCAAAAAAACCCACTTTAATATATTTAATATATTCTGTAACCTTATAACTTTGCCTAATACAATGATCCATTCTGTGAGATACTACATACCTTCCAAAATTTAACTGTGTTCTCAAGTCCCATTCAAGCAGATGTTCAGAGACAGTATATAAGAAAAAGGAATTCCTTATTTGATGGGCTCAAAGCTTACAGATCATATTAGTGCTACTTGTTAATTACTGTACTTCTGGTAGAAGTCAAGCTGCACCTTCTCTGGAAATAAGAGAAAAATAAAGTCTTTGATAGTAAGTGGTTTTGATATCTGTGGGATTTCAAGACACCCAGAACACTGGAAACACCTGAAAACTCAAGACATTCATTGGCTCCTTCTTGGCTTTGAAAGAAAAATGTCTGACTGCTGAACACATTCTGCCTTTCAGTTTAGGTGCCATAGAACTGTACTGAGTTATAGCATTCTCAGTTGAGAATTACTCCTATTCTTATGCCACCAGTTTTGTCATCTTGTGATTGCATGCAAACCTTTCCTTGCAAGCCAAGGTGGACTATGGGTTACACTCTAGTGGGACACCCACCAGAAGGGCAAAGGACAGAACAGCCATTCACAAAGCTTTCAGGAATTACTGTGACTCATGCAGTGTAGCGTGGTGTTAAATGTTGCAAGTCAATTCATAAACCACAGCTGCTCCCAGGTAACTTTTCCTTCTTCAGTTCTGCATGTTTCCTTTAGCCTCTCTCTCTCTCAGTTCAGCATCAGATAGACAAAAAAAGAGTCAAATTGTTATAATTTATGTAGTCTGCATAAACATGAGTACACACATTTGCACCTTTTGATGCAACAGGAAACTTTATGCAATCCAGAGGTACTGCTAAAGCCTCTCTTTTTCAGCCGACTCTGTTCTGACCCTATTCTGGAACTATTATCACTCCTTCCCAGCTGGGCTTGAGTGGCCTTGTTAGGGCAGCTATTAAACTCCACAGCCAGAGGTTTCAATTTAGGACAGAGTAAAGCTTCTCTTTTTATTACCCCAGGAGAATCGAGTATCCTGCCAGTGCAGTACTCCAATTTATCGCCAGGAGCAGATGAGGTGGATTGAGAATTAGACCCACTTAACAACTGGTTTACACAGTACTCTCTGTCATTGCTACATGAAGCCACAGGAGGTTTATGGCTTATTCAGAAGGGCAAATGTTTCTGTATCACTGCAAGACACTCAGTACAAATCAAAGCACATGGATGTTCTGCAGTGAGGACTGGACCCTTTTTCATCCTTTGTTATCTGCTTAAACGATAAAACAATTTGTTTACTGTAACCTCTACTGTGGGAAACATTTGGCTTAAGACATCAGTTTTTCTCTTCAGATTGAGATTCATTGGATTTTTACTGGACATGAAAAGCAGAGAATTGAAATACAAGATATCTAAAATAGCATAAAATACTCTTTTCTTTATAGCTCATACAGACTGTGAGTGCAATTGATAAAGATCAGCCTCCTCGAGGACACAAATTTTTCTTTGAGTTGGTGCCAGAATTTGCTGCTCATCCAAACTTCTCTGTTGTAGACAACAAAGGTAACTGCTGACCCTAACACCCCTCTCCCCAATATCACATAAAGCTTTATTCAGAAACATTTATTGATTCTACATTTCCATTCTAGATAACACAGCAGGAATTATGACTAGAAGAAATGGGTACAGCCGTAGCAAGACGAGTACCTATCTTCTGCCCATCATAATATTTGACAACGACTACCCGATCCAGAGCAGCACGGGCACGCTGACCATCCGGGTGTGTGCCTGTGACAGCCGGGGGAACATGCAGTCCTGCAGTGCCGAGGCCTTGCTCCTCCCTGCCGGCCTCAGCACCGGGGCACTGGTGGCCATTCTCCTCTGCATCATTATCCTGCTAGGTAGGTACCTGTGATGAGATATTTACCTGACCAGACAAAGATCTAGTCACTTTGAGAGCCCTGATATTCTTAATACCCTTATTCACATGACCCTGCAGAAAAATATCATCATTACTCTTTAGAAGATTGTGTGAGAAGACCAAGACTTTGTTATTTAGATTAAACACAATTGAAAATATAGGGTCAGTTTTAGTTTCCATGCTCATTTGAGGAATGTTCATACCATAATCAGATCTTCATTCAGATCCAGAACTTTAAAATCATATTTCTGAAGTCGAGTGCTAAATTTTGCAATTATTAAATGTTATAAAATATACTAGCTATTTAATGATGAAAGATTTTTTTTTTTTCTGTTCAGAAAATACTTAGCTCAAAGCACAGGATAGAAATACTCAATTTCTTGCAAGTGATAGTGGGAACCGTTGATTAAATAAGTGTGGGCACAGAAGTCAGATGAGCGTTTGGAAGGTAGAAACATTAGAAAGATGTGGTGACAGATGTAGGAAGTAGAATAAATGTTAGCTCACTATCTGGTGTTAAGAACACAAAAATTTCAACTTGCATGTTTTGCAAGAAAAGTGTCATCACCTCTACTTTCCAGTAAAACTCTGCAGAAAACCTCTTTCCTTTCTCACCTAGGAAACATAGCTGGTCAGGGGGTCAGTGGGAAAATACAGGTGCCAGTTTATATAATTATAAGGGGATTTTTTTTTTTTCCAGCTTTTACCCTTGATTCAAGATAACTCTGTGATCCTCCTAATATTTTCTATGGGTATTAAAAGAAGGGCAATATCTATAAACTATATCTGAACCGGGTTTAAGGGAGGGAGTTTGAGCTCTGACAAACTGATAGCAAAACTGCTTAGGTTTGGGCGTTCCTTCTGGCCTGGTTTCAGCATCAGCCCCTTTGGATTCCTCAGGATGTTACCCAGACATATTCTGAGAGGCAGAACTTGAAGGGCAACACTTTCAGCAGAAAATTATGGTTCAAACTCTGCCAGACCTAGCTCTTCACCTTGCATGGTTCTCAACACAATGCCAATGAGCTCTGCATCTTTATAGCTATCCTGCACACCCCAACACAGAGAATGAAAAAATGGAGCATGAAGCACATGCCCTTACTCGTTCACAATGAAAACATTGATTTGATTGGCTGCAATGCTTTAGCACAGATTGAACAAATCTCTGCTAAACTTTGAACTTATCAAAACTCAAAAATGTGCCTTAGGGCCACAGCAATAGCACATGAGAGTCAGAAGAGGATCAGGGACCACTGCTGTGCAGAACAAGTATGACCACTTTGTGTCTCTCAGCCTCAGGGTTAAGAGGCCCTGCTCTACTTGGCACAACCAACATATATGTAGTCAAATAAACATGTGGCTGGTGTCAACATGCCTAACATAGGTGAGCCATATTAAGTACCAGTCTGTGAAAGATAATAATAAACTTTCAGTGATCCTCCCTTTTCTCCTACATGGAATCCTTGAACTTACTAAAGTGTGTAGATTCTCATCTAGCATTATGAAAAGTAATGTAATGTACCTCTGTACAGGTACAAGGAAGAAAACCCAAATAAAACAAAATGGAACATCCTTTATATTCACAATGTAATACCGTGGCATGTGGAAGATCTCTGTTCCCCTCTCTCTACCTGCAGCAAGTCCAATTTTTTATTTTATTGACCAGTACTCAGGTGATTCAGACCAAAAACTTAGCTCCTAAGACTCAACAAAACCATTCAGCACTGTTGTAATTTATGGTTCAGCATCCACTATTATATCTCCTTGACAGATGATCTTTCTGGCCTCTCTTATTTACTCCAGCTACTGGAAAGAGAGTCAGATTTTAAATGCACTTAGGCATTGAATTGCTACTGAAATCAATAGCATTTAGGCAACCGAGTGTATTTACAAATCCTACCTTCATTTTTTTTATCTCCCCTTATATAGCTTCATTTTTGTATCAATCCTTACCTTTTCAGAAGGAAGAGGTATTCAACTAGCACTTCATAAACTAAGGGATCATGTTTTTTCAAAAGAAACATTTAGTAACAAAGACTGGATTTCAGTTCTTGCAGTCATTGAAGCAAAAATAATTTTGTCAATATTATTGATAGCTGAAGGTCTTCAGGTACTTATTTTCAGAGGGTCCTGTAGATCCCATATTCAGAAGTGAATTAGACACTTAAGAATGCCTAAATCAGTAGCTTTCAAGAGTGTGAGTAACTTTTGCTAAGGGGATTCAACTACATTTCATGAAAGGACCCTTTAGTGACTTCCAGAAAGGTGGTACTCACAAAATTAAAATTAAAGTCAAACATTTGTAGGACAATATTGCATGGTATTGATTACTTTTCAACTTCAGCTTAGTGGCAATTTTTTTTTAAATATAAAGTATTTTGATTGTTTCTCCCATAGGTTTGAAAAAAATAGTAAGTTTTGACTGCTATCAAATCATTAATACTTCCCCTTATTATCTTCAGCTTGGAGATAGATTTTACCACTATAGTCCTAAAAATCCCATTCAAGCCTTAAAACCTTTCTGGGTCAAAAGATGAGGTAAAATTTGGCTCATTTATTTACTTTCTAACTATCAATTTCTTCATTCTTTTTTTTTTGTTGTTGTTGTTTGTTTGTTTGTTTCCTTTTAGTATTAGTTGTCTTGTTTACAGCTCTCAAGAGACAAAGGAAGAAAGAACCCTTGATCATCTCAAAGGATGATGTTCGGGACAATATTGTGACTTACAATGATGAAGGAGGTGGGGAAGAAGACACTCAAGCTTTTGACATTGGCACTCTGAGAAATCCAGAAGCAAGGGAGGAAAGTAAGATGAGAAGAGATGTTATCCCAGAAACAATATTTCAGATAAGGCGGACTGCACCTCTTTGGGAAAACATTGATGTCCAAGATTTTATTCATAGGAGGTTAAAGGAAAATGATTTAGACCCAGCTGCCCCTCCTTATGATTCATTAGCAACATATGCCTACGAAGGAAATGATTCCATAGCAAATTCACTCAGCTCCCTGGAATCACTTACCACAGAAGGCAACCAAGACTATGATTATCTCAGTGACTGGGGACCTCGGTTTAAAAAACTCGCAGATATGTATGGTGGAGAGGACAGTGATCGAGACTAAGAAAGCAATCTGTGATCTGGTCAGTGTTAGTGGAATTCCTGTCTATGTTCCTAGATAAATAAAGTGGCCTACTCTCTTACTTGGGAATAAAAAAATTACAAAATATAGGTGTTGTCTTAGTAAGGGTTTGCTTAATCAATAAGTCAACGTGAATGAATATGAACGATTGAGATTTAATAAAATACTATAACTCACCCTCTCTGCCTAGAAACCTCAAATTAAAGGGTTTTATTTGGAATGAAAATAAAACAAAAGGCTTTTTGCGCCTTTGATAATGACATGGAAACTCCATATTTTTCAATTGCTTTGCTTTACCTTTCCTACTATGTTGGATAGTGTGCACCTGCATTGTAACTTAATCTCAAAAATATACTTTAGAAAGATTAATATTACTGCCATATTTATTGTGTTAAAGAATGTCTGTGTGTTGATTCATCCTGATATTTTTATATATGTATATTTATATTTTTGTATTTTTATTAAATAAATTAGAATTTATAAAAACACTGCTTACGTACTTTTTTAATCATAAAGAACTCTTCAGACTTTCTGAACAAAGGAAACTTCATATTGTGCAATACTTCCTTTTTGACTGCATTTTCTTATATCGGATCACCGGTTGCAATGTACTGTGCAAGAGTGATATGCAGAGAGTGTTCTGCAATGGGAATGCAGTATAGAAAACAGAAAAAAAAAACCTATTTTGAAAAGGTGATTATAAATAAACATGCTCTTATTTGCAATGTGTATTGCTATATGGCATAATACAGTTTCATGGTGATACTCACTCACACATACCTGCTTATGTGAACAGATGACCACTGAGAAGACTTAACATATAAATGCCTGGGGATCTAAGGAATTATCAAAGATTTTTCTGGTAGTTGTGAAAACAATTTTAAATATACCTTCAAAGAAATTGAATAATAAACTAACACCAATAATAAAAGGAAGGTTATTATATTCTAATCTTATTTTGGAGTTTTGAGACAATTAAAAAAAATCATTGATATTACTAATAGTTTCTAGTTTATTTTAAATGAAAGAGAGCAAAAAATAAAAACAAAGTCTAACTAGTATTTTATTAAAGATGTTGATATTCTGGTCCTTGAAAGAAGTGTATACATTTGAATATTTGCTAAAACCTTAATGACAGTCATCAAGTATACATTTTTGTTTAAAATATATTTGCTGAATATGTTTTTATGCAATGCACGCTTTTTTTCACAACACAGAATAAAAGGAATCAAAGTGGATCATGTGATCAAACAGAGTTGAAGGCTTTATCCGTATTTGTTTTTTTAAAAAAGAAAAATATAAAACCTCAAATATATGGAAAAGAAGAAACAGTTTTGACAATACAGGAAGTAGATTATCCATAGCATTTTCATTTTTAATATTGACTTTAAGGAAAACCACCACCTACAGATGTCCAAAATAATAATGTTTCAAGGTCTTCTCTATATTAATTAGCCATTTTTCAGGTCTTTTCATAAAGAAACTTAAGATACACATTGACAATGTTATGTGGACTACTAAGGCACTCATCTCTTACCAGAAAAATAATAAAGAGTCCGCTGCCTCAGAGACCCTTTAGCAAGACATGAGAACACACTCCTGCCTACTAATTATCTTTCTACTATGTTGACTTTCAGATTATTTATCAAAATATTTCTTTATTATTCTTTATTTAGTCCTTCTACCATACTCTTCTGCCAAGGATGTATCTCAAGTTTCCTTGCACTGAACTCCTATTTTTGGGGGTAGGAATGTCTGTGTGATTGTGCTCCCAAACAAGCACCTAGCAGCTTGCTGTGAGATGCCTGTCAGGTCTGTGACACTATGTTGCAAACAAAGAAAACTTTAGTGTCACAGAAATGTCAAAATAGCCTGCAAATAGGTGGCAGCTATTTACATGGATGCACTACAGTTATAGGGCATGAGTGTATAACTTGACTGAATAAGAATGCATATTTCTGTTTCGTGTCTTTTGGTGGAGAAAACAAAAGAGTTACAGTGTGTGTGTTCTCAACCTGGTGGTACCAAAGTGAAAGTACACTTTGGAATCCATTAGTCTTTGAATTCAATTTCCATAACTTTAAGGCATTGTCTCAAGATGGGATAGAAGAAAAAGTAAAGGGACACTAAAAAACCCAGGAAGAGAAATGACTGGAGGAAAGGGGAGGAGTGAAACACAAAAAAAAAAACCCAAAACCAAAACAAAATAGAAACAAAATATAGGATAAACTTCTCTGACTTACAGAAGTTGTACACCAAAGTGCACTTTACACAGTGGAGATCTTTTAGCAACCTTGTAAACTGTCATCAGAAGTCTGAACATCACATAATACAGTAACATGACAGGGGATAAGAAAATGAAAATCTATCCTCAAGCAAGAACTGATGATACAGGTAGTGTATATCTCCCTGGAGTTGACTAAGTTTTTAAGTTGTCAAGACCTGGTGTAGGATACATCAAAGGGTACCAGTGTGACTTCAAAGAGGCTACTAGTGAAGGCAGGATAACAGGAACAGGATGTGAGAAATTCTTCTCTGAAGACACAAAAATACCTTAAAATTATATTTTTTTTACATAAAAATAAATTTATTTCAGTATTTTGGTTTGTTGTTGTTGTTTGTTTGGGTTTTTTGGGGTTGTTTTTGTTGTTGTTTGGTTTTGCTTTTTATTCAGTGTCAGAAAGTAGAAAGAAGTATAATAGAAGTCACCACACAGAGTGCTCAGTATCACCATGTCACAGGACCATTTTGGTAATTTGGGAAGAGTAGAAAGTAAAAAAAAAATCAGCAAAAAAGGTACCTCCCTCCCCTTCTCTCACCCTAGATTTTCTCATTCCCTAAGTAATAACCACTAAAGAGAGAGACAGAGCCTTTGTTGTCAGCAAGGGAATGAGACTTTCCCATGCTTTCCTGATAGTTCACTAGTGACTCCAGGAGCCCCGTAATTCTTAAAGCAGTATGTGTTTAAAAAAGTACCTGCATGGCTTTACAGATCACAGGAATGAATGTAGTATACATAGTAAAAAAAAAGCAATTTCACAAAATTACTGGGAATTTCAAGCATTCTCACAATGAATAAAAGTAGTTGACAAAGTTGATTCCCAAAGACGCAGAGGCGGAAAGGAAGGTTATGAAAGGCCTTTTGGAGTTTGAAGGCTGTTGTTGGTTTTACAGGTCCACATTCAGAAAACCTGGATGCATCACGGATACTCCTACCTTAGTGCAGTGGAAGGAACTAGCTGACACAGAAAATGTTTTTGAGTGGTCCCATACAAAATGGTACTGAGTAAGTTGTTAGCTTCCTTTGACATTTCAAGATGAGTGACACTGATGCTCACAACTTACAAAAAGGACCAGCAGAGACCAGGATTCAGCTGGATAGGCAAATAATATAGTTCAAATACTGGGCAGAAGGGGTGATTGACAGTGATGCTTCTGCAGATTATTCTCCCACTGAGAGAAAACTGAGGCACTGAAGTGCTGGGTATTTCATGTTTATGCACATCTTCATCTTCGGTGAAGTCAGCTGTGCTTACTGACCCAGAGTTCCAGATCCATGGGATTGACTAATATGTTAGATATCTCTCACTAGGGAGATCAAGGCCTTGAGACCTTAGGAAGGGTTCAAGAGAAAGGACAAAAGTAATTTTTATGGTGCTAATTTTACCAACTATTCCTTTTTCTGCCACACAGAACCACTTTGTTGTGGTTCAGTGCAAAGGAGAAGAAACAGTTGGGAAAACTTAGAATTTACAAGACCAACTCAATATCTAGCAGAAAACTTACTTGTGATTGCTAAGGACCAAGACAAATTTAGTAACTCCCAAGGAAATACTGTTAGATTTAGTGATCATTCTGAACAGACTTAAATCGATTTTGAATGGGCTCTCTCCAGGGTTAAGAACAAATAAGCAGAGAAAAAGGAGTAAAAATGAACACAGAAAAATGTCAAGTGAATGTTCCAAGGGGAAAAAAAAAAACAAAAAAAACAACAACAAAAAAAAATATAAAACCATTCCAGCTTGACGGAGATCTTGTTTTGTAATATCTATGTATTTACTACTTTTCACTTAAAATTTTTGTGCTATTCTCATAGACTTACAAGCTTACTTTGATAAGTAGTCTTAGCACAAAATAATGTTGGAGATGATCTCCCACAGAAGGTTACATTTTTCAGTGAAATGACAAAACAGGCTGCTCATTATGGCAGGTTAAGAAACCTAAATGCAACAACCATCGTACATAAAAGTGTCTAAAATTTGTAGTCCTTTCATTAAATGACTGTTTTCAGAACAGAACAGTCACACACAGAACAAAAAATGGCACATGAAACTTTTGTCAGCATATTTCTTCTGCATTGATGACAACAGACATTAGCAGCTTTTGTTCTACTAAAGGCATTTCAATGGCTAGTGATCTAATTTACAGTGAAAGTCATATTTTAAAATTACATTTACAATTAATTTCTCGCTTGTGCGAAGAAGACAGTGCATATAAGTGTCTTGGTCATATTGGAATATTGTTACATTTTATGTTTTACAATTGATTTTGTAGACAAACAAGTTTCAGAAACAAAAATAAAAAAGCAGAATGGGGATATAATTTTTTTTTTTGCTTCTGCCATGAGTAGATAAATGGGAAATAGAGGAATTCTAGAAGAATTTTGCAGGAACACACACGGATATTATTTTTAGGCACATGTCTTTTTTGTTATACATGCACACATGAGTGTATATGCTTGCATATATTATAAAAAATCCACACTTTATTATCTAAAAGGTTTGCCAACAGCAACCGTTATGTACCACACCCCATCAAACAGAGATGCCCATCTAAAAGGAAAAAAAAAGTCCGTGACAGAACACAGGATGCATTCCACTAAGTGCAAGCTGGAGGATATAAAATAATATGACTTCACAGATTTTTTTTTTATGATGTTCTAGCATCCTTTTGTTAGAAGGTATATTTTACACTTTGGTTCATTTTCAGTTCATGAATCATAATTCAAATGAGGAGAGATCTGGCTTGAACTCTACTTAAAAATCACTTCCAAATTTGGGATTTTTAATCTTTATTAAAATCTCACAGGAACTAAATGCAGAAAAGATTTTTGTGAATATTAATGTTCTTGTGTTTCAAAGAAATCACGCTGGCATTATTTTTACAGGGGAAGTGAGTGCTTTTGCTTGGAATCAGCCCACTGGCTGTCACAGGGCACGCTGCAGCACAGGAAATCCAGGAACACGTACTTCTTTGCTTTTACTTTCCACCCCGCATCATCCCCATTTAAACCAAAGCACCTTTCTCCCACTCCAGCAAAATTCACATGAATACTTTTTACAAAAATTTCAGATCACTAGTAAGAGCCGAAGAAGTGACAGTGTCTTGTCACAACTCCAATGTCTTTTTCTTGTTCACAGTTTTAGCAGGAAATACATTTTCATAACAGTCCTGTAACTTAAAATATGAGCACATTCCTGATTTGTTCACTTTAACATGGAATTTGATGCAGCTCCTGTCATAACACATATTAATATACCTTTATCAAGCTTGGAATGAACTCTGTAATTTTAAAAGCATTTGCTTTTAGAGTCAGTGTGGCAAGCATTTCTCCCATCACTTCTCACAGGGGAATGACAGGCTGTACAAAGTATGCCTGCACAAACACAGATCTTGATTTTGGTGGGAGTAAAATGATAACTCTTATAATTCTGTCCTTCATTTCGCTTGTCGAGTTACAGGTAGACATTTCGCCCAGACTAGAAACAGTTTGTAATCTGTTTGAGTAATGCAAGAATATCTTTTAGAGGAACAGAGGATCCCAAAACCTGCCCGGGATCATTGCAGCCTTCCCTTCCTCCCAGCAGCTGGAGGCAAGATGACCACCCCATCCACTTAATCATGTAAGTAGATTTTTGGCACATACTAGAGGAAGAAGGGATGAAAGAGTTTCATGAGTAAAAGCAGTGAGAAGAAATTTAGGGCTAAGATTTTTGTCACTTGAGACTTGCTCTTTCAGTTGGCAGGAAGCAAGCTGCTAGTTGCTAGGGGCAACGATAATAATACTTACTTCTTATATAATGCTTTTATTCCTAGTTTTTAAAGCTTTCTTACAAAGAAGGTCAGTGTCATTATCACCGTTTCACAGGTTGCAAAAGCTCTTATTTGTGCACCAGCTCCCCCAAAAACACCCAGCAGGACAATACTGAAGACAGAAGCAAAAACCTGTTCTCTCCACAGGCCAGACTGCCTTAAGGAGAGCTAACGATTTAGAAGACATTAATTTATGTACCTTCACTGATAAAAATAAGCAGAAATTTTGCATGTAATTAGATTTCACTGCCCCAGAAATTTCAGACATCTCAGAAGAAGAAGACCTTCCATGTGACTGTGAATCAAAGATTATTTTCAAAGTTGGTCTTTGGACAGGTATATGTTTTGGAGACAAATCCAAAACAGTTTCAGGAGGACAAGTTAAGTTGCTTTCCTGGGCTTGCCTTGTGCAGGAAAGTGAATGAAAGAGGCTTTTAATTTCAGGTACAAAGGAAAAAGGATAGATAAATAAACATGCAACAAACCCTAAAGACTGCAGGAATATGGTCATATTTGAAAAAGAAGTATCTCTATCCTTAATCTCTCACTTAAAGCAGAATACAGTGGTACAGAAGGTGTGGACAGTAGAAGAATATCAGATTGTAGTACTCAACACCAGCTGGTCTCCAGTCCAGAACGGATTGGGTTTTATTCCTAAGGACTCCTTCTATGCCTTTTCATTTGATTTCTTGATGAGACATTATCTTTTGATTGCTGAAAAAAACCCCTTTATTTTTCTCCAGCAATCCAAGATTTGTAATTTAATGACAAATCTTTAGGAGCAAGCCTGAACAGCACTCAGCAGGGATGCAGAGAGAAAGCAAGACATGAAGAGGCTTTTCAACCCCATCCACAGTGTAAATGCAGAGCTTTGTCTCAACTAATGCTCAAATTAGGATACAGAATGGGCACCAGGCAACACAGCAACATCCAACAGGAACCAGAGTGGGAGCCAAAGACAGTAAACAGCTTCCCCACCTGCTAACACATATGCTGCCATCTGCAACTTACTGACCAAAGGGTAAGTTTGATCTTTTCCAAACCAATGCCTGTGTGTTTTCTTCTGTGCCATGGATGAGTGCCTTCAGCCATCCTGCATGACAGTGCCAGAATATTTGTTGTCACTGATGTTCAGCCAACCCTGCATTGTTTTACAGCCAGTTTTTGCACAGCAATAGCAGTAAGGGCCAGATTTCACCCACTGCATTTTTTCTTCCCAAGTCAGTGACGCTGCTGCACTTGCCAACACAAAACTCATGGCAAAGGCTTATGAACACTGTAATTTTTAGAGGTAAAAAACCCCATGTGTTAAAGGATTTTATCTTAATTTTATGGAAAGCCCTTAAAAATTAAAAAAAAAGGATATTTGCATTACATCATTGATACAAACACGTTTCTACTAGTGAGGCAATCCGATTTAATTGATACATCTATACATTTCCAATAGAGCGAAAGCCTGAGGAAAGAGGTAGTGTCTTTTACCTAACTATATTAGCTACTCTAATCGACATTTTAGACTTATGAATCCCTTCTCATTGAGGCATATTTCCACAGCTTTTAGGACTTACTGAACATTTCTTGGTCCATCTTTTTTTCCTGGAAATTATTTTTTTTTTTACTTTCATCCAATAATCATGCTTGGAGAAGGAGCAAAACAAAGAAGGACATTTATAGGCAAGTTTTTTACTAACTGCTGTGGCTCACAAATTTCAAGTTACAATTTGGGAAACATCAGAATATATCATAAAATAGAGACATATATAGAAGAATGATAGCATGAAAAAGGATGAATGTGTGGGAAGATGAAAGATAACGGAAATTTGGGAACAAAAATTAAAATCAAACATTTTGAGTATATTTTAAAAACAAGAGTCACAGAATGCAAACAGACTGATCAAGGGACCAAGAGTGGACTGTCAGAAATATGGCCAGTGGAAAAGAATAGAAACTGGCTAACCATAAATCTGTTTATATGTCTGAATTAGGCTCTTGGTTTTAGTAATAGAGTGAACCACAAAAATAGAAAAGGATAAATTTGTGAATTGGTATTGTTTATCATTGCATCAACAGTAATTGCTTTCAAACCTCTTTCAACTATCAAACATAAAAAAATATTATATTATTTGTATTCAAAAGGTTAATAATTAAAAAAAAAACTATTTCATTTTTAAAACTAGCTTGGGGTTTTCTAAGGGATTAATTGCAGTAACTTCAAAATATTTTCAGGTACAATTTCTCCTTCTAAGAGAGTATCTTATATTTTATGATTGTTAGCAGGCAATATAGTTCTAGCCTAGGAAATAGTTCAACAAAACTGGAGATTCCAAATTTATTACCTGGCAGTGTATTCAAGGTCATATTTTCTCAGTATCCTAGTAGAAATATTGTTTTCATTCTTAGTCATGCCTCAAATGCATCACAGAAGAAGAAAATCAAGCTGTGTTCCTTTCTGCTCATGCATCACCCCTAGCTCTGCAATTAAAACTTCTGGAGTGAAAAGTGAAGCAGAGGGAAGGAGAAGATTTTGTGGTATAAAAACAATTGTCAAAAGGTAAAGCTTATTCTCCTATCAAGTTAAGAGATTACTTGGCCAGTTTGTGAACTATAGAATGCTTAAAATAATTTAAACAAATGAAACAAGAGGTGTCCTTAAGCCCAAGGAATTTTCCATGGTAGAATTGGATCATTCAAATTTGAGAAGAGCAGAAGAAAAAAGGTCTAAATAACAGACATGGTTCACAAAATACTTCTCTTCAGAAACACAGAATATTCAATATAGTATTATGAACAAGGATCTATAGATGAACTATAAGGAAACTGAATGTCAAAGCACTGATGTTTCTTATAATATAGAATTATCTCCCCAAGAAAAATGTAAATTCTCATATCCTCCTCACAGTTTAAATTTATTTTGAAAAGAGCAAGTACTAATTCTGTAGAGAACCATTGTGCTAGGACATAAGGAATGGCAACAGAATGAAGAAGTAAGAAAATACTACCCTTTGACAGAGTATGATCTGCAATATGAAATAATTGTACATAGATTCTTTGCTTTTTTTTTTTTTATTGCATAGTATTTAGATGCTGACCTGGTCTGGCAGAGCTTCTCCATTGACAAACTTCTATACATCCTAAATACCCCTATTAAATTGTTTTTACTGGTCAGCATTCTTAGAAAAAAAAAAATCTCCATTTCTGAGCAGCGGTACATAAGCATAAAGCCTCTGGGGCATGGGAATGTCAAACTTACAACCCTGCTGAGATTTTTATGTGTATGTTTTCAGAAAGAAATGTCTATGTTAATTCAGCAATATGCTTGAATCAGCCCAGAATGTGTCATTTATAGGTTCTCTTGCACTTCTAAGGAATATTAAAAGAAATGATGTCTCATTTGCTTTAATTTCAGCATTATACAGAAGAAACCACAAGAAAATATTAAATATTTTGATTACGTTTGAAAAGCATTAAACATGACATTCAATGTATCAGCTGTTAACAGTGTACATTTCTTGTGCTGCTTCTCAGGGTGTAATCAAAGAAAAACAAATCACCAATATGTCAGATATGGAAATTTAAATCTCAGTAGCATAAACATATTTTGTACGCTACATTCATATATAAATATTATCATTCCCATGTGGACCTTTCCTTTATTCTTTCACATTTTTTATATAATATAGCACTGAAATTATTTCCTGTACTGCCATTATCATACTGTCATATATAGAGAACAAAAGCATGAAATGAGAAAAAAGGAAGAGTGCTTCATGGTTTTCTGTAGGAAAATCCTAGCGGGCATAGGCTTCTGCTGTTTCTATGCCACTTCCTCTGCCACCCAGATGGCTACCAAAAATATCAATCACAGACATAACTTCTAACCCTAACAACAAGAAAGGATGGGCTCCTGCATTTAGAGAAACAGACCCAGGGCTCGCTGCCCTGGATCACAGTCTGTGTCACTGGGAAGGATGGTGAGAAGGGTGAAAATAAAGCAGAACCTGAAAAACACACGTAGGAACATGGACTAGTTCTTCATGGAGCTTCCCACACTGAAAGCTGGGGGGAAATTTTCGCAATTTTCTTGTTGTTGTCTTATATTTTCAATAAAACATTTGAGGCCAAATCATTGACTTTGAACCCGGGGGGGGTGTGGGGGTGGGGAGGAGGAGGGAGAAAAGGGTGTTATAACCCACTCTGAAAGGCTGGGGCATCTCAGGTTCTTGTTAATTGACCCATTAATTGACCCATTAGTGCACACTAGAGTGAAATGACACTGAATGATCAGTGTTCATAAATAAATAAATAAATAAATAAAAATATAAATAAATATATATACATATGTGTGTGTGTCCGTATGTTTCTATGTATGCATATATGCTTATTTTCGAAGAACTTGTTTGCAATGAGAAGGAAACATGCAATGATCTTGGTTATTAATTTCTAAAAGTAAGTATTTAGATAGATAAATAAAGTTCCTACGTAAAAAAATATATACGGAAGAGATAAATGATAATAGCAGAAAGATCTGACTAGCCATGAATCCAAGAAAATTTTGATGTTTATTGGTCAAAGTCATTGTTGCAGTCTTGATCCACTGAGGGCAAAAAACTCTAGAAAAATTATCTGCCATAAGACATCACTGAATAAGAATGTGATTTCTAAAAAACTTGCTTAAAGAAAAGCAAGTGCTCAGAAACTTGCCATTGTTAAATGCAACATTTGAACTACCATATGCCATCATGCTCAGCATATAAAGCTGGGTGAAGAATTAGGGGAGACACTTGGATTGGTGGTGTTTGTCTTCCCAAGCAGCTGTCACACATGATGGGACCCTGATCTCCTGGGAATGGCTGAACACCTGCTTGGCCATGGGAAGCAATGAATTAATTCCGTGTTTTACTTTGCTAGTGTGCACAGCTTTTGCTTTCCCTATTAAATTTTCTTCTTCTCAATCCATGAGTTTTCTACCTTTTACCATTCCTATTCTCTCCCCCACGCAGAAGGAGAGGTGACATAGTGAGTGAGTGACTTGTGTGGGGCTCATTTGACAGCTGGGGTTAAACCACAATGCAGAAAAAAACATAAGCAAGGCCTCTAGCATCAACTTTGAGATAAATTGGACGTATTTAGGCATTTCAATGTGTTTCTCTCTTGTAAATTAGTCTCTAGTCAAGACTGCTCCTTTCTTCTACCCTTCTGCATTATTCTTGAATCTTTTTTTTGACACATACTTCTTACCGGAATCCATAGTCAAATCTGTGATATTGTAGCCCAATACAGCTTTCCAGTTGAATATTTAGACAGGCAGACAACTTCAGAAATACACTGCAGAACCCACTGTGCCTGCTGTGCTCTTCAGAGACATTTGGCAGGATGTGACATTCCACTCTGCCAGCTCTCCAGCTTCATGGAAAAGGATGTAGATGCCCTTGGCAGGGCTGCTCTGCCCACCTGGAGCAGCTTGTCTTAAAAGAGGATACTAGTCAAAAAGTCTGCTACATAACACCATGAAACCTAGGCAAAATGAATACGTGACCAATTTAGAGTGTGGTTACACCATGGTCAGAAGTCAGAATTCTCATCCCTAACAGTTCCTCCACAGTCAGTCTTTTTGTCTTCTCTGGACACATTTGTTTTTGTAGAAAAGGGTTGTTGTTTTGCATTTGGTATACTGGTTTTATATACCACTTCTCTTTTCTACACGTGGTTAGGACAGATTTCATTAACATCAGTCTCATAGTTGGACTTAATGATTAGAGAGGGAACCTGATATTAGGAGATATAATATAATATAATATAATATAATATAATATAATATAATATAATATAATATAATATAATGTGATATAATATGATATAATATGATATGATATGATATGATATAATATAATATAATATAATATAATATAATATATAAATATATAATAATATGTAATAATATATAATAACATAACATGACATAACATAATATAACATACATAAAAAAAAACCTAGTTGGGATTTTGTTTAATTTTGCTACATAACTTGCTGACTTCTGAAATTAAAAAAAAATAAAAATATTAAATCTGTCTTTGTTAAATGAAGTTGCACCCAGTTTTTTCTGTAAAATATAACTACATTCTTCTTAGAAAGATTCGTGCTCATCTGCATATGCATCCTGTGGACAATTCCCTTAAAATCTTTATACAATATAGATTTTGACTTTCCTATTAGAGAAAGTTAAATTTAATTCTCCACTTAAAAGGAAAACATCTCCCACTACACCAGGAAAAGACTGTAGATTTGATGATGCACTAATAAAACTCTTAGTCCTTATTGGCTCAGCAAGAATTCCTCCAGGGCCCTGGTGATTTTGTACTACTGATAAAACTGCTAAACCTATGCTGTCACAAACATTATTGCCAAAACATTTATTCTAAAAGGCCATATATCCAACAATCACAGAAACTCAATGTATCTAGATTTAAAAAATAAATTTAAAAAAAAATAGAGTAGTGTCTTGGTTCACAATCAATGTATAAATACAGCTATGATAAAATCACTGGAGTTTTTACCAAGTTTTTGAAAAATTACCATTTTTTACCTAGCTGTTTTATATTATTTGCATATTTTTTCACAAAGGTGCCAATTTTTTTTTGTCATGTCATATCTTACTGATAATTCTAATACCAACAGTTAAACTTGTAACGTGGTACTCCTGTCCTTAAAACATATACTAAACCACTCAGAATTCATGATTGTAAAACAATTATGGGAACCTACTAAATGTAGACAAGAAAATAGAGGATGGCTGTATAGCTGGAATATACAGTGGAAGATCATAAGTTTAACTTTGTTATAAGCAGAAAGTTTTTCAACACAAAAAAAAATAGGACAAAAAGTGGTTAGATTGGTAGGACAACTAGGATTGCTATGGAGATAATTAAGGAAGATGGGATTATCAGCAATGCCAACTACTGAAATCAGGTTGAGGACTCTTCATCAGCAGATAATGAGGACATTAACTACTACAGGGAAAGTGGTTGCTACGGAAGACACAGTAGAATGCTTATTGACTTTGGACAAATAATTTGCCCCAGGGTAAGAAAACACATCTAACAGCGGTGGTGAACAACGACAAATTTCACACCCCAAAATACCCAGAATTTCAACTTGAGAGAATTACATGGTACTATTACATACACAAAGCACTCTGAGTACCATGAGCAAGAGTGAGAGAGGATAATAAAGAACTTTCTCCCATGTTACTTTTTCTTCTTGACCTTTCTTGTCATGTCTAGAATCAAGAGTAAAAAAAAAAACAAAACTGGAAGAGAAAAAAGGTAAGAAGGAAAGGGTCTGGAAAGAAAAATGGTGCAAGCTCTGTATTTTTCTGGGTCATGTAACTATGGAGGAAAGGTGGGTCAAAAATAAGTCATAGGAAGACAGGCTATTTAATTTGCCTTTTTAAAAACATTTTAAATTAGATTTTGTAGTTCACAGGATATACCTGTGGGAGATTTTGGTAAAAAAAAATCTTGCATTACTCTCCAAAGCCAGCTATTTTATGTCAGTATGAAAAACTAAAGGTTACAAAACCCATATACATGAAATATATTAACTGTTTAATACCCATTTTTGAAACACAATACAAAACTAAGGGAAATAAATGCCACCTGATCTCATAATTACAGTGGAGTTACAGAATTTTTATGCATAGTTCAATATTTACTTTTAAGAGGCTGGGGAGGTTTAGAACTGATGTGTAACAAAAATCTCTGGTTTCACCCTCAAGCATGTTCTTTCATGCACTAAGTGAGAGGGTAGCATGCAGGAAATTCTGGTTTATTGGTAAAGCACCATGGGAATGTTCTCAGATACTGTGAAAACTTCAATTACTTCTTACATTTGAGGGGTGCAGTCTTCGTTTACTGCCATCAATCACAACACTAAGGGTTTTTTAACTATCATTAATATTATTATTGCTAGAAGAAAAAATAGTAAAAAAGATGAAAGAAAACCTGCTACACTTCTGAAACCATGGATAAAAGACTTACTATGTTGTTGCTTCTGCTGTTAAGTAGCACATTAAAACCAACTAATAGATATACACAGCAAAACAGAATCTAATTTTCTGGGCTAGTTTAGTTAAGTGGCAGGAACTTTACTGTTATTTTGATCAAACTATGACCAGTATTGCTGACAGCTGTATAACTAGATAAATGACATCAGTGTTACATATTATTTTTAGGAGTTTTTCTTGACTTAAGATGTTCTGCTCTAACAATACAAAAAGAAATGAAAATAGAAAACCACTTTTTTTGAATTTTCCAATTTCTGTTAAGATATATTTTGCCATTATACTGAACAACATCAGTAAGTCCAGGTTTCACAAAACCTGAAACCTAAATGTTTTTAGACACATATCAATAACTGTGAGCATTTTTGTCATAATAAATACACAGTTTTGAATGCCCCATGTATATTAAATTCTCCTCTGTTTTATCTAAAAGTATTAATCTGGCAGAAATGTGTTGCTCATGTTTACCAAATTATTGATTTTGCTAAACAGCGGTCATTAGTACCATATTTCTGAGAAAGCAGTGTCTTCTTTCCCATTGTGTCTACAAATAGCAAATGCAGATTTTTTTTTTTCTTCTAATAAAAGAAATGTAAAATTTCTTGTCAAGCTACTCTAAAAAATGGATAACAAAACAACACAGATTGCATACTAAAAATAAAAGTAATAACAGCACAATTTATACTGTAGATGCAACTGCTGCTAAGACAAATACTGCAGAGATCACTATTGTTTACTTGGGAACAAGTTTCTTCTGTCATCTTTAATAAAATATAGGAGAATATATTTAAAAAAAAAACAAAACAAACAAACATATTTCTCCATAATATATATATTTACTGTGAGGGTGATGAGGTACTGGGACAGGTTGCCCAGAGAAGTTGTGGATGTCCCATCCCTGGCAGTGTTCAAGGCCAGGTTGGATGGAGCTTTGAGCAACCTGGTCTAATGAAAGGGGTCCCTGCCCATGGCACGGGGATTGGAACTAGATGGTCTTTAAGGATCCTTTCAATCAAACCATTCTGTGATTGCAGAAATCGCTTATTAGTCTGTAAGAAAGTTAAACTCATGGAGAGCTAGGATATGCTACTAAAAATGCCTGCAGAACTTATATTTTATCCCCTAGTGTATATTCATTACAATAGAGTATTTAATTGCTGTTTATATAGTATTTTCCCCAAGGACTCTCTCTACCTTCCGATTTCATATACACCATAACTAACTTCATAAAAGGGCCCTTTCATATTTTCTTATACTGTTATTACTTAATAGTGGCCACATAAATTATCTGTTGCATACTATGTAGATAAAACACTGAACACAGAATTTTAAGTTTTCTCACACTTGATTCTCTGAGATGGATCTGGCATATCAGATACTTTTATTGAAGAATTCTAACCAATTCTTTAGGCTACCACTGACAAATGATATACTGTGCATATCTATGGCATACTAATTGCAGTATACCTCAGCTGTAGGAATCATCTTTCCAAGGTTTGCATAGGCACTACAAAATACAAGAAAAGAAGACACGTTACTTCAGGATGCTGCTGTGAATTGATATGATGTGACAGGGAGTTACTAGAAATTCTGTTTTAATCATTTGGTGGTATAAAATCAAGAGTTTTGGAAAAAAAAAATCCTCAATCCAAGGATTTTTGTGAATTAATTGAAACACTACTTGAAAAAATATAGAAATTGTTCTGAGAGAAGACTCTAAGCCTGTCCTTTTTTGAACAGATGCTCTAAAAACTTGGCTCGTTAAGCTGCACTCCCTTCAAATCACTCTCTCCATCTCAGGGAACTTAGTTTTAGTTTGTCTTTTGTTGGTTTTCCTCTGACTTGTACTGATAGAGTTTCAAATATATGAATGAAACTTTTCCATTCAACTTACTGTGTACAGCTAGTCTCATGTCCCCTCCCCACACCTACAAAAGATTTTTTTGGTTATAGCTAGAGCAGAAGCTACAGAAAAAGCAATTCTCAGCATGCAGAAACTTGACCTGGCCTTGAAGCCTGGAAAATTCCCTATTAGCTTTTGTTTATTTATTTATAAATATAAATCTATGTATTTGCATATTTTATTTATTTATTTATTTATTTATTTATTTATATGCACACACATATATAAAAGTTGCCATTAGTTAGCTTTTAGGAGAGAACTAAGATTTCTGTTTGGTTCTGTAAAAGAGCATTTAACAGATGGCTACCTTCCCAGCAGAGTTGGAGAAAGCTGAGATCTCCCAAAAATATATTTCCTGTAGCTCTGCATCCCAGTACTGTGAAAGGCTTTACACTACATTTGTCAGGTTCAGAGCTAGCTGAAGTCTCTATTTGCGCCTTGCACAGTTAATCAATACACACACCTTGTTGGACAGAAATTTAGAACACAACTGAAAAGTTTATAGGAATAGACGTGTCAGATCCACACTACTTATTCACACTCTTCCCCTACTCTCCTCTTTCAGGAGACAGTCCTCTGTGAACTTCTCCAGTGTGAATCCTTCCCATGGGCTGAAGCTTTCCACAAACCACTCCAGTGTGGTTTCAGTGTGCAGGATTAGATTTCCTCAGCATTACTTCCCACAGGGTCACAAGTCTTGCCAGCAAACCTGCTCCAGCATGGGCTCCTCTCTTTCCAAAATCTTGCCAGAGACCTATTCCAGTGTAGACTTCTCAAGGGGTCATAACCTCCTTTGGGCATCCACCTACACTTATGCGGGACCCTCCAGATATGGCAGGTGGATGTCTGCTCACTTATGGATATCCATGGGCTACAGGAGAATGTATACCTCACCATAGTATGCACTATGGACTGAGTAGGAGATCCTCTACTCCAGCATCTGGTACACCTCCTCCCCCTCCTTCTTCCCCAACCTCCATGACAGCCAAGTAATTTCTTTCCCATATTTTGACTCCTCCCTTCTTTGGCTGAAACCTTTCCTGAGTAGTAACTACTTCTTTTTCTTAAATCTGTTTCTGTAGAGGTGTTACCACCAGTGCTGATGGTGCATTGTCCATAGCCAATGGTGTGTCCACCTAGGAGCTGGCTGGCACTGCCACTATCAGACAGGGGGTGAAGTTTCTGGCAGTTTCTTGCAGAAACCATCCCTGTAGCCACCACTGATACCAAAACTTGGCCAAACAAACTGTTGAGGGTTGGTTCTTTCCCTTTACCCTCTGTGGAATTTTCCCCGTTGTCATGCTAAGATACCTGTTGACTGGGCCCTGGTGACAAAGGGGGGGGGGGGGGGAGGGGGGAGGGGGAGAGGAGAGAAACCCCACGAGTTTCAAACATCCAGAAGAGCAGATGGAAGGCTCTGGTTCGGCCCATTTTCCCCGCGGAGTTCAGACGAGAAGGACGATCGCCGCCTCTGCCCCATCCCTGCCATCCCAGCGTCAGGAGTCATCCTCACTGCTGTTGGACCCTGCCCTGCTGCCTTCTCACTGTAACCTGCCACCATCCAGCACTCTGCTGAGTACCAGGACCCACACCGTGAGTGGAGACCTCTCTCTCCATCTCTCTCTCCCCCTGGGACAGCGCTGCCATCACCCCCAGCCCTCCTGCGGCTCTGCGGGACCCGCCCGCCCCCAGCACCGGGAACTGCAGCTCAGGGAAAAGGTGCCTGCAGCCAAAAAACACTGGGACTGAGTTACTGTTCTGTTTGTGGGTAATTTCATAGCTGGTGTTGTTCTTGTTTGTCGTGTTAGATATACTAGTAAAGAATTATTCCTACCCCCATATCTTTGCCTGAAAGCTCCCTTAATTTCAAAATCATAATAATCTGTAGGAAGGAAGGATCACATTTTTCAGTTCAAAGGGAGGCTTCTGCTTTCCTTAGCAAACACCTGTCTTTCAAAACAGGACACAAATCCAATACAAATACACAATAGTTAGTGTTATATTTCTCTGACAAATGCAATACAATTTTTGTGCCAATGGAGTTAAAATACTGATCATTATCTTTCACTCTGCATATGCAGTTAAAAGATATTACAGGAATTTGGCTCGGTGAGAAAGAAACAAAAGGTAAGAACAAAAGGCAATGGCTCCTTACTGTTCCTGAACACTAGGCTACCTTTCACTGAAATATGATTGATTATTCTGGCTGTTATGTTTAGGAAGGCTGCTAAACAGTTGTATCTCAGAGCAAGCTGATAGAGGAAAAAAAAAAAATAATCAAGAGCCATTTGGGTTGTCTTCTTGCTACAATAGAGTTCTGAACTTTTAGATTTGCAATATGTCAAGAGGCAAAACTTAGAGCAGCTATTCAACACAGGAATTATTGAAATGATGCTTAATTCCCTCTTTCATAGTGTTGTTACTATGGAAACTAACAATTCCAATCTTGTGAAGACAAAACTGCTTTAAAATTTCAAAATATTTCAATAGCATATTTGCTTTTTTTGTTTTTTTAAATAATGCATTTAGACTTCACATGTTTCAAAATGTATGAATAATGAGAGTGCAATACTATGAGGACATAGCAAACAGGTAAATGATATCTTGGGGTCGAAGGATTGCAAGAGCCTCTGATAAGAGTCTTTGTTGGTAAATAGGACATGTAGCAAAAAAAGCATATGCCTAATCCCAACACAAGTAAGCACATCTACTCTGTCATCTTTGTAAGGATGTTCAGGCTAAGGAATTGAAGCCACACCTTGACATAGGCACATAGGCAGTATATTATTTTCTGCCTATTTGTTTACAAAAAACACTTTCTTTTTTCTTTCTCTCTCTTTCTTTATTTTTTTCTGTTTTTTTTCTCCCAGAAACCATCACCCAATAATTTGATTATGAAGCATTTGATAAGAAGTGAATTGGCTTGCTGGTAAGGTGGAGAAGTGCTACTTTATTGTTCACTGTATGCCCTTCCTCTTCTCCTGTGATGCTATTGCTTAGAGACTCAAAACCTCATTGTAACTTGTAAAGGCAAAACTAAGTATTCCCTCAGCATCCCTTGGCTTGGTATATAACAAGAAATATTCACTTTGAGTAGGAGTGTGGATTCGCTGTAAAAGTAACTTGCTTGATGGCTTCAGTGGGAGTCTTACTTGCAGAAAGAATTCAAGATAGAGCTTATAAATATGATGTGCAGAACTTCTGTATTCCTCACAGGGCAGCCAGAAATATGGAACTGTACATTCACATACCTATTTTCAGAGGCTACTTACTAGAATTAAATTGAGTTTTACTAAATCCAAACTATGCCATTTACAAAATATGTTGGGATGACTCGAGGAAAAATACAGTAGTTTTTTTGTGAGATAACATTAAACACAAGGAAAGAGGAAATGAGAGAGGAAATAAGTGGCATCATAAAGCAGTGCACCACTCTTTTTGAAAACCTTAGTAGATCATTAAATGCCTCATGGACTTGTTATGTATACAAAGCATCTAAACATTTTTACAAAGCTGTTACTCATTTTGAAGCTCTGATAATATTAAAAACTCAAAATATGGCTCTTACTGGTTAAACATTTTTGATATATGTGAGTTTGGAACAGACAGTGGAAGCAAATGGATTCTGTTTCTTATTTGTTTATTGATAGTTTCACATCTAGCTTGGACAGTTATTGTCTCTCAAGCAGCTCAAAAATCTTCTTCCTGGCTCCTCATTGCAAAGCACCAAAGGACCCTGTCTCAAAAGCAACTACCACAGACAAATTAGAGGATCTTTCATACTCAGTGCAGTGTATGGTAGGAGCTATTCTGTGACTTCAGGTGCAGAAAGTGGTGGAAGAGGCAGCCCACTGATGGCCCACATAAGTTTTGCAGGAGACACCAGACCTGACAAGACAAAATTCAGTAAAGAGGTGTAGAAGATTTTAGAGTGACAACACGGAAAATGTAACGAAGCAGAAACTGAGGTTTTTTTTAGCAGAACAGAGTAGCAGCAATTGGTACTGACTGTGAGTGTTCAGGATAAATTGAATTCTGAACCAACAGAATTCATTTTCTCTCTGGGCAAAATAATCTGGAGACAAAACAATAGTGACCTATCTGAACACAAACCACAAATGGTTTTGGAAAAACCCATAAAGTGCAACAAACAGCAAGTGAAAGACTACACAGAAGTAAGTTACCATGAAAAATTCACTGCTGTTTTTGGGGAAGATTACCTGCATCCCCCTGCTTGAACAATGAATATTAATTTTTTTTAATCTCTTTTCAACACTTAACCAACAATGTAATATTTCAGTTACAAACACATAAAAACTTCAAATATAACTGCAAAGTTATTGCTTTGTTTTGCATCAGTTGGCGTGGGGCTGTTATAGTGGGCTGACCCTGCTGGATGCCAGGCACCCACCAAAGCCTCTTTATCTGTCCCCTCTGCAGCTAGACAAGAGAGAATAATATAGCAAAGTGTTCCTGGGCTGAGATAAGGATGGGGAGAAGTCACTCACCAAATACCATAACGGACAAAACAAGCTTGAATTAGAGATTAATTTAATTTATTGCTAATAAAATCTAATAAAAGAGCAGGATAATGAGAAGTAAAATAATACTTTAAAAATACATTTCCCACAGCCCTTCTCTTTCCCACCACAATCTCTTTTCCCCAGTGGTGCAGGGAGACAAGGAATGAGGGTTATGGTCAGTTCATGACATTGTTTCTGCCACTGCTCAGGGAGAGAAGTCCTTCCCCCTGCTCCAGTGTGTGGTTCCTCCCATAGGAGAAAGTTCTTCATTAATAAATGTGAGTCCACCCCATGGGTAAATGTTCTTCACAAACTGCTACAATGTGGGTCACTTTCCAAGGGTTAGAGCCCTTCAGTTACACCTTGCTGCAGCATGGGCTCCTCGCTCCATGGGTCTGGAGGTCCCTGACAGGACTCTGTTTCAGCATGGGCCTCCCACAGGGCCCACAGCTTCCTCTCAGGCATTCACCTGCTCAAGCATGGCTCTCCTCCATAGGCTGAGGGTAGATCTCTGCATCCCTGTGTTCCTCCAAGGGCTGCATAACTGTGTCTTCATGGCCCGCACCACAGGCTGTAGGGGAATCTCAGACCCAGCACCAGGTGCATCTCCTGCCCTCCTTCTGTACTGACCTTGGTGTCTGCAGTTTCCCTCACATATTCTCATTTCACACTTTTCTGGATGCAATTATGACTGCTCAATAACTTTTCTTTTTCTTCTTCTTAAATCTATTGTCACAGAGCTGTTAATGTCATTTCTATTTGGCCCAGCCTTGACCAGCAGCATGTCTGTCTTTGGAGCTGCCAGGCATTGGCTCTGCCTGACATGGAGGAAGCTTCTGGCAGCTACTCACAGATGCCACCCCTTTAGCCCCTTGGCTACTGAATATATTGGCCATGCAAACCCAATACATGGCATGCGTTTGGTTTGCTTTTGTGTCTTCTCTGCTCTATATTTTTAAAGAAACTTCATAAACATAAAACTTGATCTAAATTTAACCTGACATCACCCCTTAAATTAAGGTGAGAAAAAAAAAAAAAGAAAGAAGACATGAAAAGAGAGAGAAAGATGCAGGCTGAATAAATAGCTCCTTAAACTCCCTGGAAGACATTGTAATTGCATAGGAGGGAGTGCACTGAAATTCCAAGTTTGTCAGTACACTCACCATAGTAAAATGAAGGAACTCTTTGAACTGTCAAGTGCCACAATGTAAGCCTGTTGCAAATACTCCATGCAGCATTTATAAGAGGACCTTTAGAAAATACCTAAATTTCACATATGGTTTTAGTCTAAAGGCAATGGGTGTTCCGTTGTTGCTTTTAATGACACACTATATCATATGCAAGTTATAGGTACATATCAACATCTTGCATTGTATAATCCTACCATGCTTCACTGAAATGTTAAGATTTCAGCACTTTCGCCCACAATATGATAATTACAGCCATTCAAGCACTAAAACTGGCATATTTCTTTTCCACAGAATATCATGGGTTGTTCAGATATTTCACACCCCACCTCCTTCTACAATTTTCTAAGTAACACTAAGATAGATAGAAAAGTGAAGATGGCAAACAGTGTGTGCCAGATAAGACTGAAAAGCAGACCTTTATCCTCAGTTCTGTTCTTCACCTGCAACACCAGACTCCAGAAACTTGTTCTCCCTTCTCCCTCCCTTTTCCTTCCCCCATCATATAATAATATAAGATATTCCTCTTTGATCCTTCCAAACATATTTCAAGCTATTTTGATGACTGTGCATATGTAGTTTTTATAAATCCTTTAAATTTTTTATAGTTTTAAAGGCTTCCTGAAGTACAGGAAGCCTTTAAAATTTAATATTCACACACCCCATCCTCTTGTGTCTACCTTCCAGAACACTGTGAAAAGCATGATGAGTGCCCTTTTTCTTTGTGTTACCCTCCTAGAATTTCATAGCTCCCTGCATGCACAGAAATACAGATTTAGTTAGTAAGGAACACCTTGAATATTTTCTACTAGGAAGTATGCCACTGTAATAGGTAGTCACTCTGATTTTAGAAAACCTCAGGAAAGGAGTGTGTTATTTCTATTTTATTTTATAGCAGTTACATGGGTTTACCAAAATATTTTTATCCTTTCTTAAAAAAAATAAACTAAGCAAACAAAAATCAACAACAAAAAATAAACCAACAAATAGCTGAGAAACCCCATATCGCTTTCATAAAATGTTCATGGGCAGCTGGAATTGAGAAAATTCCTGGAAGTGCTAAAGGTTTAGAGAAAAGGTTCAAAAAGAATAATTGCATTAGTCCTGCTGTTTGTTTAGCTAGTCATTTGAGTTTGAATTATATGTAAATACAAAGAGATTCATGGGGCCACTTAAGTTGGAAAAAACCTTTAGTTTCACTGAGTCCAAATAATGTCCCACTAAAACAGATAATCTTAAAATGTAAAAACATCTGTGATGAATTTTATATGTCATATGCAAGCCAGAAGAACCAAGGTTAGGGAAATAGTGAACTGAAATTTTATGTCTTTCAGAATTCATGAAGATTTGCCAACAAAAACTTGTCTTAAAATCTTAAAAAGGAAAGTATCAGACATGAATATGATAGAAGAATTCTTAGCAGCCTGATATCCATAACCCACACAAGATCACAGCGGTGATATTCCTCTGCTTTGTGATTAAATGGACAGATGCAAATCAAATTTATAGTAATCACGCTAAAGATTATTATTTTGCATTTTTTGGCAGAAATATTGTTGTCTTCTGCAACATCCTTTAAGCAAATTTACCGAGATAAATAAATCCATGTATCCAATTGAAAGTAATTCACTGGTCTTGCAAAGAAGTAGAGGACTGCACCAATGAGGGCTTTCATGAATCATGTACAATTTTTTTTTCTATTTCACTCTTTTTACTATGATACTTAACATAAAATTAATTAGGAAGTTAGAACCTATGCAATGAAGAAAATAAAAGTTGTTACAGCAGTATGATGTGTTGATTTCCTATTTCTCCTTAGAATATACTATTGGGGTTATTTTTTTGTTTTGTAGAAGTACATCAAATATTTACAAAAGCTCAACATGAAGAAAATTTGTTCCTGAAAAGCATCTCCTATATGAATAAAAATGAAATTTCGTATAGGTAAAGGGACTCAAATAGTAAAGTACAGAGAGCACTATATACATAAACTTGTTTAAAAAACCCATGCATTTAAAAAAAAAAAATAAATAAATCTACTTATATGAATGTAATTTAGTATTCTAAACCAGAACGGGACAAAATGCTTGAATATTCTTTTCTAGTTGCAAATGGAGCAGCTTTCAAGGGTGAACATAAATAATTGGTAGAAGAGTGACTGGGGTGAGATAACATACTGTCATTTGAAGACATCATTATCAGGGAAAGCTTCTTCGTCAAAACAACATTTAAGTCATCTACAGATTATTAAATTCAATGGCATCCCATTACATATTAAGAATAGTACTAGATTAACTTGATGCCAACATTCACTTTTTCCATTATACCACATATGACACTAGATCTACATAACAGTATATTTTAGCTATTAAAAGGAATAAATAGCCACACCTCAAACAAGAAAGCCCATTTTGCAGGACTGTGCCAGTATTAATTTTGTAAACTGTCCTCACATTTGCTATGTCTGTCTTTGTAAGCTGAATCCTGATTTTTTCACCTCCGTAAACAGAGATTTTCAATGTGTCCATTGCTTCATTACCTACAAGAAACACTGACTCCAGCAATAAGGAAAGTAGAGGTGGCAGGATTTTCCTTTTCAAGCTTGGCAGCATCAGAATTGTAAGTATAAGCTCTGTGTATTAAAAGAACTCCCTTCTTTCGTGCTGAGAAGACAGCCAACATTTGTCACTAGAGTAACACAGAGATAGGAGTTTCTTCTTTGCTGCTGAACATTCAAAGGCATCTATTTTCTTTTCTATAGGTCCAGCAACTCCCACTAAAAGTCAATGAGGCTTAAGCAGAGACCCAGGACTTCTTACTAATGCCAGTACCACTTCTTAACTGGCCCACAGAGGAACTGGTATCTTTTGTGCTGATTTATTTCAAAAATTCTTAATAAATAATTTTGTTTGACCTTAACAAAAAAAAGCTGAATATGCAAATTAGTTTTTGTGTGGATAAATATACTAAAAAAATACATAAACTAGCTCTTTACCATAATAATTACTCATTTTCACTTAAATAATATCTCTATTAAAAAAAAGACAGAAATGTAAGTTAATGTCTATTAGTTTCAAAGGGGTTTTATGCATTTTAACTTGGTTTATTATTTTTCTGGCCCAATTCTCACATTAACTTTTATTTACCTGTTCTCATTTCCAAAGAAATTTAATATATTTGAGATTGTTTATATATCTCTGCCTCACTTGAGATGGAATATAACAAGGCAGAGAGGAGCTCTCTGTACAAGGAAAAGAAAAAGACATAAGAGAGAAAAGAAAGAAGAGAAACAAATGAAAATTGATTCTGAACTACTGCTGGATAAAATATTAAGAATTTCAGGCAATGATTTATAGAAAATAGTGAAACACAGGAAATACTCTCTTATGGCAAACAAATTAGTTTTTTCATGTTTATATTCCTTAAAGACACTATTGCAATACTTTGAGAATCATGCAGAACACTCTTCTGATCTGTTCTCAAAGTCCATGCAAATACTCTCCAAGTCTGGGAGAAATTGTTAACCAGGCTTCAGCTGAATCAGCTGTTGATAGAAAAAAAACAAAAAAAAACAGGTTTGTTCAAATCTTATTGGATTCAAGATTTCTAGGGGGAAAAAAACAAACAAAAAAACCCCCAAACATTTCCAAAAAAGCCTGAGGTTTTTTTGTTTGTTTGTTTGTTTTTTCCCTAAAGTAACCTAGTGATGCATTTTAGGAATAGTTAGTGACATGATGAGTTTGTACAAGATCATTGGACAGACTGCACAATAAAAGCAATTTTTATTTTCACTAAATGACAGAAAAAAATTACAAGGTATTGGGTGTAAGTGGAGCTGTGGAAAGTCATGGAAAAGTGGCTAAGACTAAGGCACAGAATGGAAGTCTTTTGGAAGTAATGACTATAAAAAATAGAACTCTAAAAGAAAGAAAGGATCTCAAATCTATAACAAAAAAAGGGATCTAGAGAGTGGAAATATTTGACAGAAATGACAGAAAGAGAGCCATTCAACTGATCAAACTTGTTTACCCATAGGCATCTACTTCCTTAGTCTTCTTTTCAATTGGTGTAGCATTAAGTCTTCATTCCCAGAGACAAGGAAGAATATTGCTGCCAGAGATAATTATGCCATAGCTTGTTGGAAGCATGGACTTGTCTCTGAACATGCTGAAGAAATTGAGCATTTGGAAATGCGTAGTTGACAAAATTAATAGCTTCTTGCATTTTCCTCACAGGTAGGACTGATTGATGATGGAAAGGGAAGGTCTGTCTTTCAACCACATCTAAAATCTGGTTGCTATTTAAGAACAGTTCAAAATTGCTGATTGATGAAATATGAGCAGATAACCTTAGTGCCATAGCAAATCAAATTTAAAACTGTTTGGAGAACAAAACAAAAACAAATACCATGCAGAGACCTTAAATTGTACTGTGCAGCTGAAGTGATCACTTTGGCACTCATATGGTACTAACATGTAACATGCTTCAGAGCTTATAATCAGTGCCATCTATTCTTGTTGAAGCCTAGAAATAGATGCTTTTAGATAGACATACCTGGAAAAGGAAGAAAGGAAAAATAAGGAAAAAATAATCTATGGGAAGGTAGTGGAATATCAGCGAAATTACTTTGGAAAGATGGGGATTATGTAATGCTGTATGTCATCTTTACAGTTTCCTTTTTTTATTCTTATGCCTTCCTCAAAATTTCTGTCCTATGCTTGCACTGGATGCTCATCTTCAAGTAATTAGAAGGTCTTTATGACACATCTTTCCAACACGTCTCTATTCCTTTTGACAGACAGGCAAATCAAGACAGTATGATTTGAACCTATATAAGATTCTTGAGTCTTACAAACCACAAAGAGAACTAGATAATTCAGTTCCATTTTTGTGCTGTTAGAGGTTGATCAAAAGATTTGCCATATATCTACTAAATATTTTTAAGAATAAGTAAATAAATAAAAATGTAACAAGATGCTACATCAATACAACAGAACAAAAGACCCACAAAAAAAGTGTCAGATAGAATTAACAAAAAAAGAACAGATACATTAACTTTTCTATATCAGGAACAGTTTCCAACA
This sequence comes from Cinclus cinclus, assembly GCF_963662255.1. Lineage (NCBI taxonomy): Eukaryota > Metazoa > Chordata > Aves > Passeriformes > Cinclidae > Cinclus > Cinclus cinclus. The sequence goes on from NC_085046.1 coordinate 73,729,090, forward strand.
GGGCCTTATCCCCTTCCAATGTAAGGGAGTTGTTTTACCTTCAGCTCTAAGCCTCCTCAGCTTCCCTTCAATAGTAACTGGAACAATTAGCCTGTCTTGCCACAATAATAAAAACACTTGAAAAATCAAGTCCCCCTCCCTCTTGATCCCAAAAGACAACAGTCCCACACAGGCAAAACAAAAAAGAAATAAAAAAGACACCATAAAACTGCCTTTCATAATCTACTCAACATCCTGCTCCCTTGTACAATTAGTGCATCTCCTTTTGCAGCCAGCAGACAATCTGTGACATACTAACACATGCCATGTACAAAAGAGTATTCTGGGAAATCTTGAGCTTCTCTTTGGTGTCCTTTCAGGTGCAGATATCCAAGTGGGTCTTGCCTTGGCAGAGTAGAGAGCTGTTCCTGATCAGTTTCTTCACCATAACAGAAAAGGTGTCCCACTGAGGCCAAACATGGTGGGAGAACAGAGATATCAAGTTCTTTTGTGTAAGAGAGGCTATAGTAACTGAACTAAGCAAGCAAATTTTTAAGTATGGGAAAATACTGCTCTTGAAGAGGGAATGTACTTTTTGCATAAACCAAACTAATGCCACTGCTTATTAGAGCTGCTCCAAATATTAATTTTTCATCTCTCAGAAAGACTTGGCTCTTTTTTTGCTTTTACCTTTCTTGAATCATAACTAAGCATTGCTGCTGAAGAGTTTCTCCTGGAATAGAAATTCCAAAGCATTTAATTCAGAGCCATTAAAATATATTGAGTCAGTATTGTCAGAGTGGGTTCATAACAGAGCCTAAATAGAAATAATTACTTAAAATAAAGCATTATCACTTCCTGTATTGATAGAGGCATTTCCAGAAAAGCCAGCACATATGCAACTGATCAAAATCCTGTCTATTGTAAAACCTGAGCTGTAATACCTTCTGAGTGAATCTACATGGCAGTGTGTAAGAGACATTGAGAACAAAATTTATGTTGTTCTGCAATATTTACCTTCAGAAGCACAAGGGTAAGAGCTAATGTGAATTAGATTGTATGCACAAAGGGAAACCTCACAGCACACCCTGTGCTTTTTTAAAAGAGCATGCTGTTACCTGCCACATAGGTAAGGATCCAGAATGCATGATCATGTACTCCTGTGTGACATTTATAACACCTTCATGTGATCAATATCAAGCTAAAAATACAGTCTGGCATGCTTTATGTAAAGGCCCAACATCATTTGCTGCGAAGAGTGGAATTTCAATCTTCTTGTAATAACAATACTCATAGCTGGAGCTGTGTCTTGGGAGTACAATGGGACATTCCAACCCAGAGACCTAGAAACAGTCTATTTGTAAGCAAACAGTCACTTAAGTTCAATAACTGTATATTTTGTAACACTATCAACTGAAATGTACTCAGCCATTCTTTCTGGAACAGTCATACTTGAAACGATGATTGGGGCAAAGCAAAAAATAAAATAAATGTATGCTGCACTGAATGAGCTTTTCAAACAATGTTTCACTGTATAAATAGAACTCATGGTGTAACTCACCTGCAACTAAAGATTTTACTGTAATATTAATGCTGCATTTAATCTTAGTTTATAACATAGCTACTTTCCTAAGGTAAGTCATAGTCTGAACACAAACATGAGCATATGCAGAAATTGCACAGTCTTTCTGAAGGAAGGGAAAAGGAAAAGGAAAAGGAAAAGGAAAAGGAAAAGGAAAAGGAAAAGGAAAAGGAAAAGGAAAAAAAGGAAAAAAACATGATTGTGCACAATTGACATATAAGTTTTGGTAGGGATTTGGAAGAAAAAAGAGAACTGAACCTTTCACCCTCAGCCTATGGACAACCTCAATAACTGCTGCCATTGACACTGGCAAAATTACTCAGCTTTCATCTTAGTTTTAGAAGTGAATCTTCAAGGACATTATTACATTTCAAATCAATGATACACAGCTGGTAATTCTTCATATGACTTAGCTTGAGCTGGAGTACAAAAGAGAGCAGCTCTAACAAGACTGGAAAGGAATGACAGTTGTTTCTTAACAGTATCCTTTGAACTGAGCACTTTTGCAGCTGCTCCGTGAGGATGAACCTTCAGCTTGTTTCACAAGCTCTGAACACCAACGGAGTGAGTAGAAGGTGGAGTAGCAGATACACACCCCACCCACTGAGAGCCACAGGCCACCCAACCACAGGAGCAACTTCAGAGGGGAAACTGGAGAACCATGAAGCGTGACCTCGAATTACACAAACCAGTGGACACAAACTCACAACAATTGTCAATGGTGCATGAACTGTGGCTTCAGTTACAGAATGGCTGCATGCATGTCTGACTGAAGTGGGAGAACAGGATCATGAATAAATGAAATGTTTCGATTCTCTGTGCTAAGTGAAAAATGTCTTGCAAGAACCACAGATTCCTCCAAGTTATATGAAAGAAAATTATTAAATTATTATGACTGAATAAAAACCCTAGAAATTTGATTCTGAAAACTATATTGACAACTTGGTATCTTCTTTTTCTCTTCCCCTGTAAAACAGACATGGGGAGAAAAAAAATAAAAGAAATAAAAGAAAAAAACACAAACAAACAAACAAACAAACAAAACCAAACACCAACCCCACACCAGCACTGTTTTAAAGATATTTTGGAGTTATGGATTTGGGCATTTGGGTTTTGGGTGGAGGGAGTTGTGGCATTTTGATTGTTTCTTGGTTTGTTTTTTGTTTGTTTGCTTTTGGTTTTTTTTTTTTTTTTTGTGGGTGAGGGTGAAAAATAAAAATTTAAAAAATAAAGAGACAGAGGAAATTTTATTTCCACTCAAAACAATAACAAAACCAAAAACAACTGATATATTGTGGTATATGACTTTGTTCCCATGATATTGGACTATCATGAGAGCAAGTGAATCTTTACCAATACTTTCTGACAACATGTTTATATGAACGACATTACCACAGATGGTGATTTTTCTGTTTATGATCATAATTAGCTTGTAAGCTTATAATGTTAGAATCAAAAGGCAAATGTTTGGCACAGAGTCAAAAATTTAGCTCAAATAGAAGTTTCAAGGCCTTTGGCACATGATAAAGTTCATTGAAAGAGGAAAGACTGATGTCTCTTAATATCATAAGACAATGACTTTGATTTCCACAACACAGTTATTATTCTTATTCTGTCTCAAAACACCATCACTACTTTTTTTTCCCTTTTCCCCTTCTAAATTTTATAGTGCTATTTAAACTGTAAAATATGCTGTTTCTTGATATCTATCACTAGCATCAAGTGGGGAAGAGTAGAAAGGAACTAGGAAGGGGGAGAGTAGGGAGAAAACTCTTCTATGCAGTAACAATTATTTTCAAATAATGTTACACTCAGTTGCAGAAAGCATCTCTCATTCTTTAACACTGAAGTGTATTGTGTACTGTCGTAACTGATTTAATGTATAATGTATACTTGCTGCATACTTGACACCAGCTGAGTGCCACATTTGGACCCAATTACAATATCAACAATTCTAATAATTATACTGTAGGTCTTAAAATATTTGGTCTTCTTCTTAAAAACAGCTCATGAAATTCTTAAAAACGGCTCACTGAAACAAGCTGCTTACATGAGAGGTTCATTTAAAGCCACACCAAGTGCCCAGTCCTCGTGTTTTCAGAGAAAAGCTTCAAAACATATTTAGAGTCTATTATAAGACTTCAAAATAAGTAAAAAATAACTATCAAAACCCAATACTAAAAATATTTTCTTTAAATCTGTCTTGATATTTTGTGATTACTTTCTCTGATTACTTTCAAGTCACTTGATAACTAGATTATTCTTAAAATTTAGTTCAAGAGAAATAGTCATTAAAAATTATTAATCCAAATATTTTGTCATACCCATTTTGTTGGATTTTTTTTTCTTTTTTTTTTTTTTTGGTAGGGATTTTTCAATTTGTCAAATTCCTTCTCTCCTAAATATGCAGAAGTAAGTGATAGCAAAGGCATTTGTGGCAATTTCATTGAAGTGAGGGGCCAGTAGAAGGAAAATGCCTCAAAGATGTGATATACCCTCATTTATCTGCTACTTAGAAGTGGAGGGGGAAGGTGGGGTAATGAAATCAATTAAATAACAAGCATTGCTAGTGTTTCACAGATTCAGATATTGTTTATGATAGTGGAAAATCACCAATACCATGGCCTGTCTCTAATAATGAAACTCTATTGATGTGAAAAATGGAGGAAAATATACCAGTTACTTCAGCTGGCAAAAGGCACTGACTTTTTAAAAGCAGGCAAGTTGCATCGTGTAACAAAGTGAATACTGTAGTAATTTGATCAATCATCTCATTTTTATGGGTAGCTAGTACCATGAAACTGGAATTTCATAGAAACCAAAATACTAGAAATCTTACATAATCACACTCTTAAACTACAGATTATTTTACAAGTAAAGGACTGCCAGGGACTCTAAACATAGAGAGTGACAGAGTTTCATTGCTGGGTCAGCTTTCTTGACTCTTTGTCTTAATCAGGATATAATGCACGATGCAGTTTTGAATGACAACCTTCTTTGCTACTGGGATTTATTGTGAAAGCAGCATAATGAATTGAATAATTCTGAAGTCAGTTGTAAGCACAAAGGCCAGTAATTAGTGCTTCCATCTTCTGACTCTAAGAAATTTACATAGTCATTGAGCTGGCATTCAAGTGTTCATAGCTGAATTAAAATTAAACATTTACAATGCGGTTGTTTGAATGTAAGGCAAAAATTATAGTCCCCTAAAAATCTATTTACTTGTAAAATGAAAAAAAATCATAACACATTTGTTATAGTTTTTTAAATTTTTCATCAGCCATATACAATTGAATGCTTCCACCAAGAAAAAGACCTTCCACAGTTGCAAGCTGACAAAAAAATAGAGTAATGCTTTAACATCCCTAGAAAAACTAGTATGTAGAATAGTGTACTGGTTTATTTACAAAATAGGCTGTTCATATTATATAAACACATTTTTTGCTGTTATTTCAACATCTATTTAAGATTACCATAATAGGCACAGTCTTTAACACACTTCTTGACATCACCACTATGACACCAAATGTTTAGACCAAAATTTTTCAATATTGTTCTCTCATGATATCAAAATAAATGAAAAAAAAATCACTAAGTCACAAGGTATGGTCAGCTAGAGAAGTATATTGATTCATGCAAAACTTCAGATTGGTTACTGTTTTCAGAATATCTATTTGTAAGTGTGACACATTAAGATTTTCTACATAACAAAGAAAAAAACCTTGCCTTTGCACAACAGTGCTGAAAAAAACGATATTTTCAAAATACAGAGGCATACAAGCAGTATAAACCTGATAGAAGTAAGAAAAGAGTGGAATTGATAATTCTCTCTGTTTCTCAGTGCAGTTGTTTGACAGAAGAGTTCAAGCACTACAGCCTTTGACAACAACAAGAGAGGAGACAATGGCCATCTTAGAGATGAATTTCAGAACAAAGGAGAGGAACTAAACGTTTCCATGACAGACATGTTTTTCCTTGGCCTTCTGGCCTGTATTCTACTGGAGTAAAAACAATCTAAAAAGAAATCCAAAAAAGATTTTCAAAAGGGATTCAATACCTTTATACAAGTGAAAATCTGTCAGCAGCAAGACAAAGGAGATAGCTTTCACTCAATCCCAAGTATAGCCAACTGCTTATGAAAACTCCTCAGCAGTACTTCTCTTATGACATCTGCCTTTAACCCTCACCTTGTTTAGAGTTACAATCCAAGGTATCTGGCTCACTAGATGCAGCTGTTCATGCTAGTCAGTTAAATGTATCACTTCTGCTGTTTTTAGGGCCACTATGGTCTTCAAAGGTGGATTAAAGAACTGAGGAACACTTCAATACAGATGTATCAAAACACATTGAAGAAAGAAGCTTCATGTAGGAATGCGTGAAACCTATTTCATCAATCATTCTCTGATTGTTACCAGTCCTTTCTTTCATTCCACCCATCCTCAAGCCCTTGAGCTCCTCTTGCATTTCTTTCTCCTCACTCTTCCAAATTTAAGGTGTATTACTTTTTTAATTTAACAGTAATCAAGACATAATTTCCCATAACCTCATGACAACATATAAGCATATACTTTATCTAAGGTAAGTCAATTTTCTGTCTTATGTCATATCATTAATTCTTAATCACGTAAGACAGACTAGGTATCTCCTGAAGATAAATATCTTGAAAAGCATGTTATACAATTCCCATCTTGCTATATTACAAAGACATTAATTGAAGTGTGTTATCTATCTTTCCAACCAATAGTAATTCTGATATAAAATAAATTATGCTGAATAGGGTGAACTCTAATGAAGTTTAGTTCAGTTTAGTTTAATTTAGTCAGCTCCTTAAGGAATCACTTAAAACTTCTCCTAATACAAAAGATTTGGAGTATTCTTATGAGGTTAATGACTTTACTGGAAAGCAACATCATGACTTTAGAATATCTCAGTACATGTCCCACAGGTCGTATGATATTGTTTTATTTTAAATTCATATAACCTGATGTCAGACTTTGGTGATCCTCCTTTTTTATCAACCTGTACACAAGCTCACACATGTATATCTCAATATTGCTAACTTTTTCAGAAGAGAAAAATAATTCACGTTAATCTCAATTATTTTCAAATTTATAAAACTAAAAGTCACAAAAGAAAAATTAAATTCCATTGAGAGGGTAAAAATCCATTTTCCTATTTTTTAAATGCATTTCTGAATCATCATTACTCTACTAACTAAATCACGGATTTTAACACAATTGTTTTCACATCGCCACTCAAAAGTAAAGCTGTGATATTATTTCTGCTTATGGCTGGGGAACTAGGACATAGAAACTCTACATAACTTTGCCATACCACTGGGTCAAGTGAAGAGAGTATTGAAGTCCTTGTAGCCACTGGTAAGCACCCTCCTGGATGTCTAGAAAACTGATCATCCACCTTACCAATAGGCAACCAAAAAGGTTGAATCTTAGAGCAAAGACCACAATACAAAATGAGAAATTAAACTCCACATGTACAATGATTAGCTTTCCAAAGAAGTGTTTTATCCACATGGCTCTGGAACTCTTGCCAAAGAATCTGTAAACATAACACATAAACCAAGGAACAAACTTCCACTTTACCCAACATCTTGTTTCTCTTGTACATCTGCCTTCTTTTTCTTAGTTTCCAATACATAAATGGAACATATGGGGAAGACAGGGAACCCTGCAGTTTTTAAATATGTCAAGACCAAAGGCAGCCAATTCCGTATCTGGGTATCAATCACCAACCTCCGCAAATGACACATGAAATGCTCTGTGTACATAGGGCCCTAAAAGCCTGCTAAATGACACTGAAAAAGATAGTATTTTTTTTCTTGTAGTCTACAGGAAAGAAAAATAATTAGAAAATGGCATCAGTTCAAAGAGGGTGCCTGCTGTTCATTGGAGTCCTTTCCTTTCCTTTCCTTTCCTTTCCTTTCCTTTCCTTTCCTTTCCTTTCCTTTCCTTTCCTTTCCTTTCCTTTCCTTTCCTTTCCTTTCCTTTCCTTTCCTTTCCTTTCCTTTCCTTTCCTTTCCTTTCCTTTCCTGTCCTGTCCTGTCCTGTCCTGTCCTCATAGAATGAGGCCAGGAGACACACACGATGTAGCTGTTGTAAAATTTTTCAGTAAGAACAGGACTAGAAAAGCTGGGAGACATTCCAACATGACACCTCATTTATCTTCCTATGTAATCTAGGATGATTTCTGTATCCTGACCATGACATTCTGAATGATACCCTGTCTCTTCATTGAATGTCAAATAGAATTTAGACTTTTACCCATAATTTACACCCTTCCAATTGCTAAAACTTCCATGAGTAATCCTTTCATGTTAAGACACACATTCAAAAGTTTGCTTTGTTTAGCTCTTCTGTCAGTCAGTGTGACACAATGAATACATCTGAAGAATACAAAAATTAAATTCTTTCTCACCCAAAAAATTTTTTGCAAACACTTCAAGAGCTTTCCAAGAAAATAAACATTTTCCACTAAAAACAAATCAGTAGAAAATCCAAATTTCTTCTGAAAATAAAAAACCCTGACTGATTTTTTTTTTTTTTTTTTTGTTATCAAAACTACTTTATGTTTTAGTATGTTATAGTTCTCAGCCTTAAAGTTTAGGAATGCTTCTAGATTTTGAAAATCATATCAGTGACATCTACCCTAAAAAATGGCTGATAATTTGATACATCTTTGTGTCCAGCTATACTGATTTTTTATTACAAGCATCATAACAAGACACAGAAGGATATATCCTCTCTGATATTGAGGCACATTTTCTAGAAAGGGATAAAATGAAGAATAGATAAAATTAAAAATTTGAAAGTGAGCTGAAAAAAAAAATTAAATTAGCAAGTAGCTATGCTGGCACCTGGGCTCTTGGAGAAGAGCCCTCAGCCAGCTGGATTTGTACACAAGCAGCAAAGGCCACAGCTTCTGCCTCCTCCTTTGTAACAACACCTCAAATGGAACTTGTATGAGCAGTACTTGAAAAGGTTAGCACATGGAAGGTTACTCCTTGTACAGGACAGCTGAAAATTAAGCAAATTTCTTGTGTTTGCTTTCTTTCTTACCTCCCAAGAACCTACAGAGAGCAGAATCACCATCTGCTGCTCCTTTGGGAGGGAGTGTAAAAGTCAACTTCAAACTTCAATGGCGAGCACCTGCTGTGTGTTTGCTCTAAAATACTTATCACATAAAGCCAGTTTCAGTGGATTGAGGTTTAAGGTCTAAGCACACTGAGTGGAAACAGATTGCTCACAGCTATGTTTATTTCTGTATAAATGTCTTTTGATTACTTTTGCTTAATACAAAATTAGAGACTGCATTGCTCTTTACGACAGCACTCTGAGGACCTGCTCTTTTGTTCTTACTGTATTAGTCCAATTTCTTCTTTGAAGCAATTAAAAGCCTAACCTTTCTGTTTGTGCCAAATTAGTAGAAAGATGAATCTTCTTTTACCCATAATTGGGAAGCATCTTGTTTGCTCCTCAGTCTAAAAGAAATCTTAAACTCCAACACAGATGTTTCATTATATGACACCTGTGTAATTGTTGCCATGTTGCTATGGGAAACTCAGCTCTTTATATCTTTGAAATAATTAGGACTCAAGCAATACGTGTTGCTTATCATAATGCCTGCCTAGATAATGTTTGTCAAACAATTTAATTAATTTTGTCATAATAATCTTCTGCATGAGTTTAAGGTTGCTGCATTTTCAATTTGTTGAAGTGTGGTAACCAATACAGCATGATAAAACAGACAATCATGACAGTGTGAGATATATTTGTATTAAATATTTACTGGGTTTAAGATTATACAACAGAAATAAAAGTTTGTTATGAAAGGACAGATTCAAATGGATGATGCTGAAAAAAGAAATCAGTGGCTTGGATTTTAAAAAGATCTACTGAATTTAATCTGTTCCAAAAGTAAATAGGGGAAATATGTGCTTAGTTTCTTTACTTTCTCTTTGGGAACTCCACCTGTATCTCAAAAGCAAAATCAATCACTGGCATCCAGTCATGAGTCTCAGCAGTATGCATTGGTGTGAGTTGTCTTCTTACAGATCATCAAGTCCTGATTACACAGTCTTCAGATTTTTGTGGATTTTATGTCATTAGCGAATATTTGTTTAAATAATCATTGTTGAACTTTGATCAACACCTTTTTTTTTTTTTTAAGCACTGATTCTATGAAGATGATAACCATTCTCTTTGATTACAGGAATTGCACTTTGTGTCAATGCAGCCAGCTACCTCTCCACAAATTAACCCAACACTGTTAGTGTAGCACAATATGCATTCAGCTGCCTAAATTAAGTCTTAGGATACCAGTAAGATTTTGTCATCTGGATCCCAGGTGGATTCCAAATCCAGGTACATGTTCAATCCCTGGGGTTTTTACTGATTTCTCCTGTGAAACCAAGGAAGCAATTTCATTCTGTCTGATCAACAACTCTTCATCAGCAGAAGGGAAGGATAATCTCCACCTCTTATGAGCAGAGCAATTACCATATAAACTGGTTGATAGACAACAAAGATTACAAGACTACTTATGGCATTACTGCAATTATTATAATTATTGCATTGAAAGACAGTTTTGTTTAGAATTTCCAGTGAAGAATTTTTCACCAACATTAAATCCATGCTAAAAGGAAAAAAAAAAAAAAAAAGAAAGAAAGAAAAAAAAAATCTAAACATAGCAGGAATACTGGTTTTGTTCCTGCCTGAAGTAGACTTGAATCTAGACTATTTTTTTTCCTTAGGGCTACTTAAAGTAGCACAGATTTTTGTCATCGGTCTTGACAATGTCTCAGAGAAAATCAATATGTCTATAGTTTTGCTTTTGAATTGAAATTGCCTTTTTATAACAAACTAATATTGGAAGTGCTTCAAATTTAAAAAAAAATTTCAAGGGATGACAGCCTCAGGTCATTTGTTACTCTAATGATGTGCTATTAAGAACTCTAAATAGACTTAAATGTAATGTTAAAGTCCAGTAGAGATGACAAACTTGACAAATCTTAAAACATGTATAAAGGAATACGAAATTCGGGAATATTTATATATGTAATTAATACCATAGAAGACAAAATCCCCAAGATACTTGCCCATATTAAAGAACTTATTTTATTTATACAAGAGGAGAATTACTGACACCTCTCAATTCTTAGGATTTTACACATAACATTCATTGACATACAAATATAATTTTATCACTTACCACAAGGTTAAAAAACTTAAAAGCTTCCATATGCAAAAAACCTCAACCCAACCAATCTAATTAAAAAAAAAAAGAAAAACCAAACATAAAGAAGTCAATAGAGAATATGTCTGTTCATCAAGAAAAATCAGTAAGTGAAATGAAAAATTCAGTCTCAATTTAACTTAGAAATGCTTACACAGAATCATTCAAGATGTATGTTTTAAGAGTTGTAGAAAAATTTCCAAGCAGAGCTACAAGTTTATTCTATATTTTTTTTGATTGTTAGTCTTAATGTACATTGCAGTTTTCATTTTTCTATGTGAAAGTTTCATGTTGACTTTTTTAGTTTTATTGAGTGGGTACTAAGTGCTTCTTAGATAAATCTACATATGCTCAAAAGACCTAGATTGATCTAGTAACTAATTTGATTCTTGAATTTCACTTATATAAATTACAGACAAAATTGTGGAGTAAACGGTTATTTAATTTTTCTTTACTCATGTATAGCTCTTGTATATTTAATTGCGCCACTTCAGTATCAGTGAGAGATTTTTCCTTAAAGAATATAAACAGATCAATACAGTTAATTTTAAAAAGAAAATAATTTTAAAAAATCAATTACAGACCAATGAGAAATAAAATTAATCATCTTAAAATTATTTCTGCTAAAAATAACACAGAAAATGACTAGCACTGTGTAAGTTATCCCAAACAATAGAGATCTATTTTGATTGGACAAATTAAAAAAAAAAAATCCTCTGCTCAAAGTCAATGTTATTAATATCTAAAAGCTTTTGGCTGCTTTTGATCTTTCTTTTTATTCCAAATTTGGTTTCATTATTTTTCTTATAGATGTATATTAGTGAGGTTGGGAGTGTGGGTTGGGGTTTATTTGGGAATAAGGCATATTTTTACTCCCTGAAATATAGACCTACTAAATATTGATTTATAATTGCATTTGATTTTTTTTCTTTAATTTATGTTTGTGTTTTCATTCATCAGTTGTTTTTTTCCAAAGCAACAAATGTCTGTTTATCTGCTGGTCTTTTGATGGCTCACTGTAAATGAGATTTTAAGTTAAATGTTTTCCTTGAATATTCAAAAAGAGAGGCTCAAACAAAACATTTAAATTTCTTAACATCTCATGCAGAGGTGTATTTTTTGAAAGTCAATCATTTCACATATCTCTTGTAGTTCAAGACTTGATAATGAGTCCCCTCTTTCAGAACTAGTTGGGGATAGGGATTAAAACCTAGATGTGAGGAACTAAAATTAATTTTAGGAAAAAAATCTGTATTCCAGAATAGACCTAACTGGACATCAGAATTGTATATCAGGACTTCAAGTGCTAAACATTCCATCAGTTTTGAAAAATTAAAATGAGAGCCTTTTCTGTTCCAAAATATGCTAAAACATTCTTTTTTAAGGCTTTATAGGATTCAGACAGAGAATGGATTTAAAAAATGTCTTCTACAAACTGAGTTACCAAAATATTTGACTAACATATAAAAGCCAAAAATTGGTCTAGCGCAAATGAAGTCTAGACTCCTTATTTCCATCGGCTTTCCTTCGACTGAACGTTCCTGAAACAAAATGCCTAGGCCTGGTTCCATGTAGAATGAAACCTGTTGCAAGTGTGAAGCTAATTTATTTATGTATCCATTTCAGCTGGGACACTCCCTTCCTTTCCAGATTCTTCCCCTCAGCTCACAAATTTACAGAAAACTGACATACATTCCATAATCCAAGTGAGAGGCACCAGAACCGAGAGGGGGTTTGCAGCTGTTCAGAAACTGTCAAAGTGAAATTGTTTTACAGCTTGCTGCTGCTTTGTCTCCAAGCTCACTTGATTTTGTTCTGTGCTAGCCTATAGCATGTCAAACGTGGCTTAACCTATTGTAACTCAGCACTTTGTTTCTGCTGTTCCTTCTCGCCCCCTTACTGCCCTGTCATGCTGCAGTGTCAGATCTCTCATACAGTTCAATCTAGAACACAATGTGTTCTCTATGCAGCGGTACACATCAGTGCTATATCAGTTCTAGGATCACACAAAGGAGTATTATTTTATCTTCGCAGGTTTCAGATGGTTGTTTCACAAGAGAAAACATACAAGGAAAATAGTATACCCCTCTAAGGAGAGATTCCAGACCAAAAGTGTCTGCAACACTGATTTGAGACAAAATGCTAATTATGCTTTTATTTTTGAAAGAAAGGATGAGTACAGATCTAATAAGCTCATCCCATCTGTGTTGTTCTTTCTTCTGAGTCCCTAGTGAATGGAATTTCATGTCCCAGTACTGTCAGAGCTCCTTAGGGTTCAGAGCTCTTGTTTTTCCTCCATGTTCATCATCATTTTAGATGTTAATTCTATACAACATTTTAATAAAAGCCTCTGTGTTCCCTAGTAAACATAGCTGTTCAGTACTGAATGTGCAAGTTCAAAGAAATGCATTGAATACCTTCACTTTTCTTCTCTTCAAAGAGACACTTATTAAACTGGCAGTGATAGAATGATGGCACATCACTTGCATACATTTATTCAGTGAAAAGATCTGGCGTGCCATTTGGTGAGAAAGTAATTACAATGTATGTTAACGCAATATGCATGGTGTGTCACTGATTGAACATTGAGTTATGTTTGGTGTCAGTCATTTCTGGATTTTTTTTCCTTTTACTGGCCGCATATATTATGAAAGCACTGAGAAAAAAAAATGAAACAAAAAATAAGATTATAGGCATTTTATTTTGTTGCATATTGTAGCAACTTTTTGGGCTGTTTTCTTCAGATTACCCATTTGAAGGGAGGGAGAAAATATATTGTTAACAGCGATAATAAATTAAGTTCTATTTAATGACTTTTTCTTCAGAAGATTTAAACAAAAAATGTAACCCCAAAACATCATCCCAAGGGAGGAGGTACCCTACTGTGATGCACCCTAATGCTTTTGTTCCCCAATCACCATATGTGGAATTCTCTGCAATAATACTCTGCATCATGGGAAAAAGGTTGGAATGGTACAATTTCTAGGACTTCAAAATGCAACATGAAAATTTCTCAGAACTGCTGATTACATGCTTAGTCCTTAAAAATGTTTATTAAATGTCTCTTTACTGGTAGCTCCACTGTTAGCAGCGCCTGTTTATTTTAGGAAGAAAACTCTATGTGGTTGTCTGCTTATGATAAGAAAAGCATCATACTCACTATTTTGACACTGAATACGTTTTCAAAATAGCAATTTGAAATTATAGAGAAAAGAATCACCAAAAATGAAAGTATCTCTCAGTCTTTTTCAACTGAAACCTGGTTCATTCTTGTTCATAACTGATGGGAAGGAAAGTACTGTGTACATTTTAAATTTACATATTGTTTGGACTAACCAGTCTCTTCAGAGATTTCAAGGTTATAACTGTTTTGTTAATTATTACCAATACCTTTGTGGTGAGCTGATTCTCTGAGGATATGTGGTGACCTGAGATGTACTGAAAGCTAATGCTTTTTTATGATTTAGTGTGGTGGTGTCCTCATCTAACCTCATGCAGCCACCCGCTGGTGAGATGGTGAAGAGAATTACAAAAAACACCTCAGATTTGTGGGTGGAGATAAGAAGAGAATAATAATTGAAACGAGGTAAAAAAAAAAAAAAAACACAAAAACAAAAAAAACCAATAAAACAGAAAACCAACAGAAAAAAGAAAAAAAAAACCTGCAACAACTACCACTAGTGATTTTAAAAATAAATGAAAAAAAATCCAAAATATGTACACTTAAAATTTCTCACCACCTGCTGACCAATACTCAGCCAATCCCCAGGCAGCAGCTGGCTCTTCCAGCCAAATTACCCATTCATATACTGGGCATGACATTCTATAGAATGGATATGGAATATCCCTTTGACCAGTTCAGGTCAGCTGTACCACTTATGCTTCTCCTACCTTCTTGTGCAGTGGCAGACCATGGGGAACTAAAAAGTCCTTTACTTAGTCTAAGCACTACACAGCAACAACCAAAATGTCAATGTGTTATCAGTATTTATCTCATACTAAATGCAAGACAGCATTGTAACCAGCTACAAGACAGAAAATTCTATGCTAATGGAAACTAGAACAGGTGGGATAGCCCTGGCTGGATGCCAGGTGCCCACCAAAGCCACAACATCACTCCCCTCTTCAGCTAGACAGGGGAGAGAAAATGCAACAAAAGGATAAGGACAGGGAGAGATCATTCCTGAGTATTGTCACAGCCAAAACAGACTTGACTTAGAGAAACCTGTTTAATTTATTACAAGTCAAACCAAGTTCGGACAATGAGAGCTAATACCAAATCTTAAAACAACTTCCCCCACCCCTCCCTTCTTCTCAAAATAACTTTAGTCCCAAATTCTCTACCTCTTCTTCTCAGTGGTTCAGGAGCCAAGGACTGGGAATTGTGGTCATTTTATCCCGTGTTTTGTCTGGTGCTCCTTCCTCCTCAGGGACATATTCTACACATTCTTTTCTCTGGATGAAATTGCTCTGCCTCTTATTAATGTTATCCCAGAGGAACTAATGGAGACTCTATTGCTGATGGGCTCAGCTTTGGCCAGCAGGTCTGTCAGAGCTGGTTGACATTGGCTCTATCAAACATGATGGAAATTTCTAAAAGCTTGTCACAGAAGTAACCCCTGTAACCCCAACACTAGCGCCAAATATCTGCAACACAAAGCCAATAAAATTGTTTATGACAACATTCAGTAAAACATCTTTGAAATATGATAAAATGGGATTTTTGTTTGTGTTTTTTTTTTTTTTTTTTTTTTTTTTTTTTTTTTGTACCTACACATGCTTTTTCTCCTGTAAGCTAGATTTTATTAGAAAATCATGCTTTGGTAACTATGAAAATGTTTGATTGTCAGTACAAAATCCTTAATTTTGTAGATAGTCCCAGTAATTTCACTTTTAAGCAACCACACCCAATCTTCTACCACTTGAAAAGTCCTTCAAGAGTCCTTGGCCACTTAGCATTACTACTTTCCCCATATAATGAAATTTTTTGTATATCACTAAACTCCACATCCCTTAAGACAGTCTTATGGGATTGTCTTTTTCCTGTAACTGGGCATTTTTCCAAATATCTAACAGAATGGATTCTCAAATTTTCTGGAAAACAACCACTGAGCATATTTTCCTAACATTTCTGAGCATGTGCAGAACATGTAATTAAACTGGCTGTACTTTCTTAATTTTCACATAACATATAGTTTATCAATCATGTAATAAGAAGTCCCAATGCTGTGTCCAGAACAATCAAAATTCTTAAGCTAAATTTGCTTGTTTTTCAACAATTAAGGCTTATGATTCATTCTGATAGTAAAAATATATCATGGCAAATTCAGATGAGAATGGACGTTTCTCTGTAAACTCAGAACCTCTAGGATTCTCATTAAAAGTGAGGTATTTATCAGAGTATTTAGCTCTGATATGAGCAAATTGTCTAGAGTTATGTGCATACATTGGAGTCTGAGATCAGTCTTAAAACATGGAACCTGAATTTGTGTTATCTTTTTACTACTTGTGCATTAGAACCTCAATGTATTGTGATTGACTGCCAACTGACCTTATCAGTAATATTACTCTTCAAAACCCCAGTTCATCTGATCTTGCCATTTATTAAAATTCTTGACATTTATTAGAAAAGTGGGTGGAGAAGACTATAAAATTTGTCTATTTGAGCATAACAAGCATCTTACCCTGGCTCACTGCATTAGCACTGTTGTTGCTGGACAGTTCATTTCCTTTCAGGTCCTGCATTTCTTGCTCATGCACTGCTGCCATGGTGCATCCTGTCACAGTAACATATTTTGTCTTCCAGAACAGAATGCATGCAGAACAGAAGGGTGTACCACAACACCCCAAATTTCAAGAGCTAGGCCATTTTGGACCAAAACCATTGTATTTACATCTCTACTACAATAGTATCTACCTCACCTACTCTAGGACCAGTAAGACACGTAGTTTTTCTCAGACTTACTTTTTGCTTCAAAGTGAATTTTTTTTAGTGTTTTTCTGTCTATGTCCAATGCATTATACAAGCTGACCCCTTGAACATACTTAATGTTAAACTTGGAACACTCCGTTTCTGGATGTGATGAGCTTCAGGGGATAATTACAAGACACCTAGCAAGAAACTAAGTACTTTATCTGAATGATCACTGTCTGGAGCTTCAAAATATTTTCTCAACTACAGATAAATGTAGATTTTTATTATTCTTAGAAATATTATTGAATAAGAAATTGTTTATTCTGCCACCTGGAACATTAATACACTTCTGTACTGGTCAGGAGCTATTAAGATTTGGCTACTTTGGCACAGCATGACACTAAATTGCCACAAATTTGAATAAAGGAATATATGTATTTATTTCACTATCAAGTTGCATACTAGCAGCAGTGGAGGAGTCTGTAAATCAAAAAGTGCTGTAGTGCTACTAATGACTTACGTTTTAAGTAAATGTAAAAACTTAAATGTTTCATATTTTCATTGACTAAGACAGCATGCAACTAGGAGTTTGCAAGTTTAGCAAAAAAATCATGTCACTAGTCTTTATTTTTAGAGCAATTTTTTAGTTCTCATACATTAATATAATTTCTTATAGGCTAATTGTTTTAATAGTTACAATTTTTTTCATACTTGTCTTTTGATTCCTCATCAAAACATGCAAATTTTATCCTCAGCAAGGATATCCTGAAACTTCAGAATTTCTATAGATAATATAGCCTCATATCAACAAGGTTTACTTTATCAATTATGATAAAAGGACTCAGATTCAAGGAAGAGCTTCCAAAAAGCCAAAGGTGATGTCTGTGACACCTAATAAACTTGAACCTTAATCTATTAAAACACAAAAAGTACAATTCATACAGATGCTAAGCCACTACATTTTACTTTCATCAAAGTCTTGATGAAAATCTTGCATTCTTCAGCAGCCCGAGATCATTGTTCATGAATGATGCAAACACATTCCGATGTGCAGCAAAAACTAAACTGTGAACAGTGAGACACATATTCATCTTTTCATGCTTCCCAGGTATCTAAAATATGGATAGGAAGAGCAAATTTTAGAAAGGAGGTGAAAAGGGAAAAAAACAAAAACAAAAACAAAAACAAAACAAACAACAACAACAACAAAAAAAAAACCCACAGGACACTGGACTCAAATAAATAGAAACTACTGCTACCAAAGAGGATATCTGGGTCATCAACACTTATTGACAAAATGGGAGAGAATATTTGAAAGGAAAGGAATTTATAATGGACATAGATTATTTATTATAATATAATTTTCGTTTATTTTAACTTCAGGAGATCAATAGTATGTTTATTTGCTTTCAAGAGCATAAAATATTGCAAAACATCTAGCTAAGTATTTGTAATGGCTAAGTTCATTACTATGAACCCTGTGTATGTGCTCTATCCTACCTTTATTATGTGCATTCAGTTGGGGTTGTGTTCTGCACTGTTATACTGAAAAGAATGAGGGAGTTCTAAAACTATACTAAAAAAATATTTAAGTATATATTAATAAATCTTTACTGATAATAGAAAACATAACAAATGAAGAGAAAATTTGAAAATATATGGGATTAATACTATACCTGTGTGCTGTGCAGAAGACATGACAAATTGCTCTTCACTTTCGAGGTGTTGATGAGTTGTATTGCATAGGGACTTGTAAGTGTGCATGCATATATCTTAGAAATGTGTACGTACTTAATTAAAGGATGTAAGTGTGGCTGTGTGAATACCCAGAAGTTGTAACTGCATTATGGTGTTATGTTTTCCATCTACTTTAAAAGGTTTATCTAGGCCTCCCTATGTCACTTCGATGCACAGTGAAAGAACATATGCACAAGTAAACTATCATAAAGACCAAAATAATGAGTTGAGCAGCACCCATGCTGGCATGATCTGCAGTGGGGTGGTGTAATGTGGTGCACAAGGATTTCCTGAACCAGAGGAATCTCAGCTGAGTAAAGATTCATCAGGAGCCAGTGGTTCATGCAATAGTGGCTCACAAGATGTGGGTGAGTCTAAGAGCAGTGGTGGGCAACAAATTCCACAGTCGCCACATATAGAAGAAGCTCCTTGGGAAGGACCAGGGCAGACAGACAGGGCATGACATGTCAGCCAGCACTGTAGAGCAGCAGTTTCCTTAGGAGTTCCCCTGGAAGAGTATACACAAAGGGTGCTGAAGCCTTGTCAGCTCAACCAAGAGCAATGGTAACTATCTGGCAGAAGCCACGGCCACTCTGAGGTCCACAACTCCAGAACAGATGCAGATTTGGAGACAGCTCTCATGAGAGCATGCAGGACACACCCCGGTGCCAACCTCGGGGTGAGCCCTGCTCTTACCCCAGGACCAGCCAGCAGCCATGAGCACTCCTGTGGGAGCTGTGCCCAGGTACAGGAGCTCCTCTGGTCAGTGACAGAGCTCCAGGAGGAGGTGAGTAGGTTCAGGAGTATCAGGGAGTCTGAAAGAGTGATAGGCTACTGAAATCACACCCTACCTTCCCTGGGAAAAGCCTCACAGGTAGACAGAATGTACAGAATCGTTAAGGCTGCGAAAATGTCACTGGCACACATCCTATGGGAGGCAACTTAGGGACCTGATGCTGTTAATACTGGAGAAAAGGAGACTTGGGGGGAGCCTATTGCTGTGTATAACTACCTGAGAAGTGCCTGTAGTGAGGTGAGAGTCAGTCTCTTTTTCCTGAGTAAAAAGCAATAGAACAAGGGAAAAAGGCCTTAAGTTGCAGTGGGGAAGGTTTAGATTGGATATTAGAAAAAAAATTCTTCACCAAAATGGATGTCAAGCCTTAAGACTGGGTCCCCAGAGAAGTCACTGAGTGACCATCCCTGGAGGTATTTAAAAAGATTGTAGATGTGGCACTTAAAGTCATGATTTACCAGCGGGCTAACAGCTGGACTAGATCCCAAAGAACTTTTATAACCTGTATGATTCTGTGATTCCAGTTTCATCTAAACTGTTTGCAGGGCACAAGACAGCAAAGCAGGAGCTCATGTAAACAACAGAACAATGTTGGTACTTTTCAGTTTTAAGCAGTATAGCCATGTCAATATAGTTAGAATAGAATGTTAATGATTCTGACTATTCATTTAGAACCTAAAATAAAGAACAAAATCAAAAGTGGCTAAAATCAAAGGGTTCTGTCTTATCTTTATTTGTACAATTGTCAGGCTGAGAGTGTTGATATCTTCACAAGCTACAGGAGAGCTAAACAATTTTCCTTGTCATTCAAACATGGGGGGGGGGGGGGGGGTAAGATGGGTATTATATTTGAGGTATTTTTTGATATACAGATATTATCCTACCAATCCTGTCAAAAGTTTGATTGTCTCAGATAATACTCAGCTAATTTAACCACAGTGCTAAAACTGTCAGTGGTACCCTTTGTGCAGTAATTGAATGGTGCTAAGGAGCTTCATGACCTTTGAAAATGCCAGCTCCCAACCAGGACCTGATGTAAAGTCTTTGCAAGCACACACATCCTTCCACAAGATGTAACTGCTGCAGCTGTCACACTCAATATTTTTAATGTCAAATTCAGTTTATCCTGTGTTTGGTATTTTGAATTCTATGCATACTGGTAGATGACAAGTATTTTTTATTTATTTCAGTTAATGGTTTTTAGAGACTTAATCAAAACCATGGTGTTGGAAAGCCTTTGTCTAAAGGGTGAAGGATAATGTCTTGTTTCTGACTGTTTACTGAGGCTTATGTATTAGAGGTCATAACCTGAAATGTTTGACAGTTTTCAAATTCTGTTAGAATAGTATTTCACCTGAAGAATTTCAGCATTTCTTTTAGAACAATATATAATGGAATAGGTTATCTGGCTCCTAAAATTGTTTCTATTCCTATTATAATGATGTTCAAGAGTACCTTCTAGATTGAGAGGTTTAACAGTGCAAAAATCTATCCATACTCCTATTTTACACTCCTATTTTATCATATGCATATATTTCTCCATATTACTGTATAATAAACAAATATTTCCACACAAATAATAACAAATAAAATTACAAAAGAATATGAATCATAAATAAAAGGATGTGATATTTCACACATCAGATTCTGAGCTCAGACGAAGGTGTTTTAGGTGGATCTCAGGTACATGGAAGGAATCAATGCCTATTCCTATACATTGATACCTCTGACAAAGATTATGAATTATCCTTAAGAAAAAATGCAAATAAGCATACACATGCTTATTTAACAGCAAAATGCATTATACAGAGAAGTCTTCTGGCAGCATGTGAGAGAGACTGCAATGAGCATGTGAGAAGAAAGAAAAATATACAAAATTAAACAGAGCTAAAGTACTTTTTTTCAAAAATATTATTCAAAAAAGGGATTTTATTTTATTTTAAAATAGGCAAAATATGGTGAACACAGACACATTTAATTTCTCTCTGCTAGTTACTTGTTTGCTTGTCTGTGTCCTAACCCATGAGTTGTCTAATTTTATTTTTAGAATTCTCTTCCACCTCCTGCCAGATGGGATGTGCGATGCTTAGTGACCAAGCTGGGGTTAAACCATAATATATCCCAAGTGGAATTCAGTGGACATTTTGAAAAGCACAAGGAAATTTTCTATTATTATCTCTCCACACAATGCATTCTCTAGGCAAATAGTTAAAGTAGTTTATTGATGGGATGTTCAATGCTCCAGAGTGGGATCTCAGTTTTTGTTATGACCACAACCTAGAATGCCAACAGCATTTCACAAGCTTTCAGAATATTTTACAATCTGTGAAAAATTTTCTTGATTTTTCCCCACCTCACCCAGCTCTTTTCAATTTTTTTTCTGGGAAACTATAGAATATTTCTTGTGTATTATTACTATAGTACTATTTGACTATATAAATATTGATACATTTACTCTTTAAAATAAACCAGATTCTTATTCACCTTTCTTCCTTACTTGCTGTTGTCTTTGAATTAGGCTACCTATGAATGACTTAACCTTGTTGATTCAGATTTTATTGACAGCAGTACTGTTTTTAGAAAGTATTACTCTCTGCCAGGCTGTTCTGCAGACTTTCTTCAGTCATGAAATCATGAAGTCTTTTTCAGTTTGAAATAAAAACAAGATGAGTGTAAAGGGTTTAGAGAAACACTTTATAGTTTGGGAACTATGTGACCTTTATCTGAGCAGTCCATGACATTCTCTAGCAGTAAAAAATTTCTTTAGACAATCAGCTTTTTGGCTGAAATTTCTCAGTTGTCTGGTCCTTATTTGGATTGGAAACTCTTTTAAGCAACAACTCGCATTGCATCTTCTGCCTTACACATATATTTCCCTACATTACATATATGATAGATATAGGTAAAAATGCAAATATATTTATTTGTTCAGATTGAAAATAAAAGACAAATTTCTTGCTATAATTTTTGCCAGATTGCCTGTATATGTTCCTATCATAGTATCTGATTTGTAGTATAGAAAATGTGTCAGGCTGTGAACAAAAGAGAGGCCTAAGCTAAACTCTGGAACTATGAACTGTACAATGTCATTCAGCCTCTATTGTGATCTGAAACTTAGCTCTTACTGTAAGAAAGAAAAGCAGAAGGCACTTGGATTTGGGATTTTGTTTATGAAATTTTCTGTCAAAACCCCACATATACGTTGTATACATGAGTTTTGGTCTGTGCCAAATTCAGAGATGTAGGAAGTACACTAAAACGTGTGCTATGACAGCATGTATCCAAACTTTTAGTTGGACATCATGTCCTGAATATTGCCCTAGTACCTTCTCTATAGCATTGAAGGTTAGAGAGCTAATAGGAACATAAATCTCCAACAAAAACCTTGATCACTAAACCACCGTTTTTTCATTTAGCTTGACCTATTATGGGCCCAATAACCTTTTTAATGTCAATTAAAAAGAGCATGAATGTATCTCAAATCCAAGACTCACAATGATGCAAGTTATTAATATTTTCCACTAGGAAGTTCTTTAAAGTTTTTATTTGGTTTAATCTATATTAAAAAAAAGGAAAAATAAATAGCCATTTTATATACAGAGACATATAAGCATCTGCTAGAACAATTATAAAAAAAGTAGAATAAAAATCATCAGCCTTAGGCAAATTGAGTTTGTCATAATATATAGTTTCTGTACATTAACAACACTTCTTTGTGAACTAACATGGAAGCAAAAGTTATTTATGCCTCAAAGATTACTGGCCTGATAAAAAAACTTGATCAAATTAATCAAAAGGCACTCAGTGATTTAAGAGGGTCTTGGGTCAGTCCATTTGTTTGTATAAGTAGCACTTCCATTGTTTTGCCCCCAGTCTTTGAAAGGTAATTTGCATGTTGCTTATCAGAAAGGTTGGTGTATTAAAATTACTATTTTCTGACACTGAAATTTAATATGTAAGTTTTTATGAACAGCAAAATATTGCATCACAGTGCCTTCCTCATAAATGTGATGCTTTATACTTTATTTTTCTGCAATAAAATGCAAATGATACTTTTTGTGTCTGCATGTTTTCATGGAGACGTCTAAGAATTTAGTAAACTGTAAAATGGAATTCTGCTTCTGTTGTTTTGCCAAGAGGCTATCATTTTGATCTTTACCACTGCAGTTTTTGAATTCTTATGTGCTGGATATCACACATCATCTCCAGGGAGGAAAAAAAAAAAGTATTTCAGAGTATTTTTGAAAGAAATTTGCATTTCTCCACAGCCTCAGAGACCATTTTCTGTAAAATATACTTGGAGAATAAGAATGTCTTCTGAACAGAGTCACATTGCTCTGCTAGCAGTCTGAAAGCTGTAGAGCTGAGATTGGAAGTATACATTATCTGATTAAAGGTATTGTCCCTGTGGAGTGCATAGGTAAACATCATACCCCTGATGATTTCTTCAGAGGTGACTGCTGAGGAAAAATGCCTGCTGTTGGAGATTTAGTTTCCTTGAACTTGAATTTCCTTGAAATATTGTTTCTCTCACACAAGCTTAGGCTGCTAAAATTTTGTCCTGATTCGGAGTTCAATCTGTGTTTTACAGACCTGACCTAGTTTAAAACAGTAAAAAATTAAAAAGTGGCCTTCTATGAGTACATCTGCAAGGAACATTAAACCAAATATATTCAAGACACGTAACAATCTAAATTTACTGGGTTGGAGTCCCCATGTGTCATTAACTAATGCAGGACTGCTATCTGGTGGCAGGCGCCCTTGTTCTGCCCTTTTTTACTGGGGCTAGGAAAAAAAATAATTAAAATTTTAAAGTTTCCAAAGCCACACCTTAAAAGGTGATGGAGAAAATCAAATGTCAGTGACAAAAGGCACACAGGATAATTGCCCCATGCTGCATATCGAAAAGTTTGAAAAACAAAACCCCAGACTTTGAATTATAAGGCATGGGGATTCTATATTCTAGGATTTTTTTCAGAAAGGCACATTTTCAGTAATTCTAAATTAGAAATATTGTTCTTGACAGAGATGGCATCCATTGTACTTTTAGCACCATTTTTCAATAAGTAGTTTTCCAGGATAAAATAGCTGTCTTCAACATTATACTAAGTTATTGTTACTGTAACAGTAGACTTTCATATAAATCATTGCTGACTTTTCTGCTGGGCTCCTAGAGGTTGACAAATTTTTTGCTTGCCTTTTCAGCAAATTATTTCAAAATTCAGCCCTACATTTTTTACATGTCTAAGATCAAAAAATTTCTTTCAACTCCAACTTTAAGTAGCCAGCTTCCTGAAGCCAACTGTGCCCAGACCTGTATAAGATAAAGGCCAGTGCTAATATTAGTTCATGAATATGAAATGAACATGCAGCAAAAATCAAAACCAACACACCAAGGCAGGCATTCTAACTGTTTCAGAATACAAAAATATCACTTTTTGAGAAGGCAAATCTTCTGTCAACTGTATGGTGATTTTAACTTCAGATCAGGTAAAAATGCACATAGATAGGCTGTTAAAACTGATGATAAAGATGATACTCCTGTTCTCTGACAGTGCCTCATCACCATATTTACTCTATGTGACCAGATGCTGTCTGCTAAGAATTAATCGTGCTCCACTACATAAAGTCATTTGGGGCTACGAGTCTTCATGAAAGAGTCTTAATCAAGAGCATGGGTACACCAGATTAATCAGTGATCATGTTATGCTGTAGAAAGCATCAGACATTGGTGTACAGCCAAGGGTAATTTTTTTCCCAGCTATTTATTTGCTTTTTGATTTTCTTTCTTATTGTACCCTTAAGGTATGGTGTTTTTTGAGTTCTGAATAACTTCATACTTCCTTGTTTTGGAATGACATGACAAGTTGAATTATCATTTGCATGTATGAGAGAAAGCTTATATATTAGTACCATCTAGCTCAAATTCCTATTTTTTTATGTAGTTCATTAAAAAGGATGGGGTATAACAAATTTTTATTTCAAATCTAAATCACAGAGATATTTGAGAGAATGCAACAAAGCTTACACGAGAATTGACTGAAATTAGCTAGGGAACATAAACCCCATGGGTTTTAAACTTTTCTGGAAGTCCAGACAGCATTGTTTTCCTTGATTGCTTCTTGGTTTCTGTAAAGGTAGCAAAACATGTACACTGTGTGGTTATTCAAAGTGCAGACCACCTCACACTGCTCTGTTAATGGTACTTAGCTGAGATAGAAAAGTGAAAACACAGACAACCAAGCCTTAAAAACAACTCCACTGAAATAGCCAGAGGTAATATTATAAGTAAGTATGCAAATTTTCTTGTGATAAACTGGTCATTATGATTAAACACAGCTTATCATGTATTTATTGGGTTTTGCTGATGTATTGAGGACAAAAAGAAAGGGAAGATGACAGAGGAAAAACACAATAATTCAATAATTTAGCTGTCCTTTTCCCCCCCCCCCCCCCCCCATTTTCTTTTTTTAATTGGGGAAAAAAAAAGGAAAGAAAAATATAACAAATTGCAAACACAAGCAGTAATTAGTGTAAAACAATGTCCTCAATGTCAAAACCCAACTTGGAAGGATAAGGTTTTAACATTAAATAGCTGTTCTCATGTCTATTTTTGCTTTAGCATATACTCACCTGTGAAGTTTCTGGATTGAAAGAAACTACTTTTGGGCTGGCTAATGAAAAGCACCAGCAGCATGGCATAGGTCACCACCAGTATGATGCATGTTCAAACTTCCTGACCTCATCAGAGTCTTCAACAGCAGAGAGAAATCTGGCAAACTGACTTCCCAGCTTTCCCCTTTTAACTGGCAGAATTTGTAAGCCAACTGTGAAATTTATAGCAATAATAAATGACTAGATGTTTTTTTCCAGTAAATATCCTTTCCAGTATTCCAAAAAGTCAGTCACGTCAAAGTGCTCGTATGCAGTTTATACACGCACAGACAGGTGAATATATACAAATGCACCAATGCACCTCAGTGAGCAAACTAAGGACTTCAGACAGCACTCAGGGTCTTTCTTTCTTTGTCTTCTCTTTTTGTTAATGAGCTTAAAACATAGATGGGGGGAGCTAGAAGGCTTTTCCAGTACTGGCTTTGTCTAGAGTGACAAGTGATATATAGAAACCTGCTAAATAGTTTACATTGTGTTTAAGTATTTTCTATTTCTTGACAGACATAATCTACTGTACCTACTACCTTTTGTAATCAGTTTTTTTAATGTATTTTAGTGTACATGAATAGAGCTTCGTTAGTTCTTGATTTAGAGCAGTTATAAATGCCTCGAAATAAACATATGTAGGGACAAAGATGTTTCATGGGTCTGATACTATGGAATTTCCCACGTGTCATACCTAAAAAAGTACTTTCTTAATTTGAAAAATAAATTAAATAACATTATTATGACTTAGATAGGAAGGAACTAGCATAAAATAGTATTATATTTTGTCATTCTTTTAATGTTTTTTATTACTTCAATGAAGAGTGAACAATTTATCTTGTTTGAATTAAAAAAAGGCAAAAAATTACTAAAAGATTTGTCAGTGCAATATAACATAGAATATTGCAGCTTCTGTGTTGCTCTGTTCAACACACAGTGGTGAAAGGCAGCAATATAATTTAATTTGTAATTTATGACTAGTTTGGTCCCAACTAGTCTGAATGATCTTTGTTTGAACAGACAATTGATTAAGGGGATTTTAAGAAAGATTTTGAAAAATAAGTTTTCTTAAGCATGGTTTCTAACTACTGTGTATTATATATTGTAAGATCTCATTTGAATAGGATCTCTATGCATAAATCATAAAACTATGAAATTTATATGCATTTTTTAGTTGAAATTTGTTATATCACCCTAAAATAGGTGAAATTAAAATATACTATCATTTATAATATCTTTAAATAAATTATTCATAACTGGTTTAAAAGCACAAAAACAAATGAAGTGGGGAAATATGTGGGGGAAATGAAATAGTAAAAATACATTAAAAATAATTATTTGCAAAGTTTTAGAAATGTGTTCAATTTCTTATGGTGAAAACTTGGAAACTGACTTTATGATCTGATAGGAGTGTAAAGCTGGCACACACAAGTCATAACTGCAAATGTCAACCTTTAACCTCAGCTGAAATGACTTCAAAGTATTCACTTGACCAAGGCATAACCTGAAAGCTAAATGGGTTGAGATCATTCTGTCTCCGATGACCTAAAAGGCACATGCGGGTCATGCTTCAGCACTCAGTTGTTAGTAAAGCTTCTTAGCACACATGAAACTGTGGGCATTGAAATCTTTATCTCAAAAAGAATTTTTAAAATTCCCCAGACTGGCTGAGTTTCCCTGGCTCATTTACTCTGCCTCCTTGCTCTGTGCAGAGAGAGAAAGATAAGTAGAATTCATGCAGAACTGTGCTATGCTATCAAGGAAAAAGTGACTCACTGGGACAGACTGTATACATTCCTTTATGGTTTTAAAAGCCAGCTACTTTTTTTGCACTCAGTAAAGATCCCCTGCCGCAGCATAGCCCCCATTAACCCCTCTGTTTCATAGAGCACTAATGCATGGGGAGAGCAGGGCCTGGAAGGAAAACCTGAGTATGACTTAAGGCAAGTGAAATTATTTTCACTGTTATATGAGATGATTCTGGTGATTTCTTCATATGTTACTGATGCTTTGAGCTGTACTAAATTATATTGTTTGTTCACTGTTAGGGAAAGGGGGTAGAAGCAAGAGCCTGAGGGAAGGATGGATGGATGGATGGATGGATGGATGGATGGATGGATGGATGGATGGATGGATGGATGGAAGGATGGATGGCAGAATGAAAAAATCTCAGTTTGTGATTGAAAATCTGCAGGGATTTTAGTGCCATGTTCTGTATAGCACCAGGCAGTGGGTGCCTAAGACTACAGGCTAAAAGACATTTACACACCTAAAACAACATTTCTCCTTCTTGGGGAAGTAAGAGTAGGACTGTTAACAGGCTCTTCAAGAAACAGGGATTTACATACTTCCAAGGGTTCAACCGCATTTGAACTAAGTTTTGGTTTTGATACAGGATAGCTAGGTAATTTTGGGCTCAGCTCTCTGAGGAAAGGCTAAATTGTGAGAAGGATCTGTGAAGTCTGGAAGTCAGAGATACCCAAATAAGAAAGGTAAGATGACAGAAAGAGGTAAGAATGTTGAGACAGCAGTAGCTAGCTGCACAAGGATTCAAGGGGAAAACCACAGACATGAAAAGGTATAAAATCGTAACAAAAAACCAGAGAGTCGTAAGATGACAATCCAGAAATACTGAGAATGAGCCCTTTCCAAGGAGGAATGGAATCTGACCCTTTCCAACAGTCTGGTGACTGCTTGGACAGAAAAGACTCACCTGTAATATTAATGGTTACTGTAATAGCTCATTAATTGTAATTACCTATTCTGTGATTTAGCTATTAAATAATTTCTTTGCAATTTAGCTGTTTAAATCCTTCCAGAGGTACTTTGCTTATTTTAAATATCTTCTGCACAAAGTGAATTGGAGAGGAAGTGCAATGACAATACCTCAGACTTAGCTGGGGAGCAAAAAGGGACAGAGTATTCACCATTGCCACAATTTGTCCAAATCAGATGTAGATGAAAACAGCCATTTAAAAAACACCACATATTCTGCATCATGTACTCCACACACATTATATACTACTCCTTTGCCCAAGTGGTCTTCATGCATCTCACCTGAAAAATATGGGCTTTTTTACAGCTTTTTCTTTTTCTGGAAAATAAGACAATTTAATGACTAGATAATTGAAGGAGGGTTATTAAAAAACATAACAAGGCAACTGACAGTAGTATTGCACAGTGTTACAAAGTCTACTCTGTCTTGGGAGCTTTGTCTTGGACATTAGGAGAAAAAGTCTACCATGTATATTGGGAAAGTAGTGCAGAGCTGTATAAAGAGAAGGTGCAGGATTATTATCCTATAAATTTTCTACGATTTGCCTACACTTGACCTAGTGCTGGACATAGACTCATTTTAAATGAAGGTCAGGCAAGATGTCCTCCAAGATCCCTTCTCACCAAAAATTGTATGAAATACTGTACTCTACAGGTAAAACTGAGTGAAAAATATCAGTTGTCTTTTTTTATAAAATGCAGAAAGAAGAACAGATTGTAAGCAGTGTTACTGTTTGTTCTTTTAGTCATCTGCACATGTGTTTTGATGTTGATCACTGTATACCAACTTGTCCATCAGAAGGAAAGCTTGGTAAGGATGCTGTTGGCACTAACCATTTCTGACCTGAATCTCTCCTTCTGGCCATCAGGATTTCACAGCATGTATATTAGACTTAATCTTTCTACCCCACCCTCTGTTTTATATTAAAGTCCTTCATGCCTTAATCCTTTGTGACTTTATTCTGTCCTTCCAAATCAAATAACAACAGAAGGATGTTAGCTTTGAAGTACACTGATTTCTAAACTATTTCCCCACCACAGAAGCTTAACCTGAATGTCACAGTGTAACTACAGTTAAGAAAAATGCGTATGTGTGTATCTATTTGAAATCTGAATCTTCCCTTTAGAAATGTCTCTGGCAATTGAGGGAATATTATGAGGTGGATTCTTTCAGATATGATTCACAATTCACAATGAAAGTGTTCACACAATAATATCAATTTACCATTAATTATCTTCACACTTGAAGTTGGCCCTGAACAATAAAATGAAGGGGTTACTAACGCTATACTTCTTTCTTTGTACTAATATAAATTCTCAAGTGCTCAGCTCAAAAACACTACTAAAGAAGAATTTAAAGAATAACTGAGAATTTGCTTGCTCTAAGACGAGCACGACATTAGAGTTTGTTATGAGGAACATGAAGTTCCAGTATTGTGCATCCTCTTTTTTCAAAGTATATCCAGGAAGGGAAAAAAAATCTAAAATCCCACATTTATGTAAAATGCTTAACAGAGTAATGAAATTTTAGAATTGTGAATCACACAAAATTCACTTATGTTGCCACCATTTTGTGTTTAAAAGGGGGTTTACTAGTTGTATTATTCTTATTATTGTTGATAAGTATGTTATACACGTGGGCATGGAGATTCCACACACCCTGAAAATGGATAAGTATTTATATAGATGATAAACAAGAAAACAGATTCACAATAAATTCTGAGTCAAACTGAGTTTGCATTGTGTTTTAATGACTATGGAACGCAGATTCTATAACAAATATGTTGCAGAACAAATATGTATAGTAACCCAGTTATAACAAAAATATACAGTGTATAATATTTTGTTATCCATTAATGCCTTATAAACTTTTTCAAGCATCAAATTTTACCAAAAGTCTCAGAATTTAAGTGGTAAATTATAACAAAAATGTTGTGAACTGATTTTTTTTTTTTGAGAATTGTAAGATTGTCTCCTTTGATTCCATTTTTCACTGTTGCTTAATTATTTAACTTAGAAATTTGTTCAAAACATTGATATAAACCTCCCCTAAATTCACTATTCTTTTGCAAACTACATTAAAGACAACATTATAGTCTCATAAACTGAATCAGAAAAGTTCAGTAGAATTTAGCAGTTTAATTATGCATCTTGGTAGCTTAGTAAATTAAAATCCTGAGCAGAAAGATGCTATAAAACTTCCCTCATTTTCATACATGCAAATAGACCTCCATAAATAAATAAAGATATAATTAGGGGACAATGCAAAATATTCTTACAAGGTCAACCCAAGGGTCTTCCTTGGAGTTTGCATTTTAGGCTGTGTGAAGAACATTCAATTGAGCCCTCACCGGTGCACAAAGCAGGCAACAAGGGAAAGAATGCTCCACTCACTTTTCATCCTAGCCCAGAGGGAAGACACCCAAGACATTTTTCCCCCTTACATGCCTCTTATCATCCTACTCTCATCATCATTCCAGTGACATTTACTTGAAGAAAAGGATGAGAAATCAAAGGTCAGGAAAATGAGACAGAATAGTCCCCTCTGTGCCTACCCTCCCTTTGCCCTTATAGTACCCTATATAGTATAAGTAGTGCCCTTATAGGATATCTGGGACTCTTGCAATTGGAGACCCTTTTCCTCTCCCTCTCTCCTTCTCCCTTTCTCCTCCCCCCCCCCCCACCCCTCTCCACTCCTCTCTTACCTTCTTCTCAGCATATATTTCAAACCTTACCAAAAAATTCCAGTCAAAGCCTTGCCAAGTGCATTATTCATTATGGATGCCCTAAAGTTTACAAGTAAAAGTTGCCTCAGAACTCTGCTGTTTCTTCCAAGCACCACCCAGAGTATATCCAACCGCTTTCCCTTGTACCTGCTAAGAAGGATGGGATATTTCAAGCATTTTCCTTTCTTCACAGAATAATTTAGGACTGATCTATACTTGAAAGGAGATGATTGCAATTACTACTGTTGATGCGTCCCTTAAAGCCAAAATGTCTAACAGTATCATTAATATAGCAATTGTCGTGTGCTTTATTTGCAACACAGCCACATGCACTGGGGAGAAGCTTTTGAAATGAAAGTATCACCTGGTGATTACTTGAAAGAGAAAAAAATAACTGCTTATAATAAGAAGTCAAAAGAATTAGTTTCTGACAGGTGAGTTAAAATTATTTTCTTCATTTTCATTTGTGAAGTGAGACTCAATATTATCTCAATAATATTGTAATTCTTTTCCTTGTCCTATGCACACAGAAATGTTACTGCAGAACCTAAACAGGTATGTAAGCACTTCTAAGAAAATTATGAAATGCTAATAATCAAGAAAAGAAACTCTTCTATGCATGGCCACATTCATAAACCTTATGTGTGGGTCTTCTGAAATATCCATAACAGCATATACATGTCAACAGAAATATCCATATCAACATTCAGTCCAGACTGTGCATACCTGCCAGACTGTGCATACATATCCTGTGAGCACCACAGAATGCTGGTGCAAATTCCTTTCAGCCAGACCTTGAATATCACTGAAACAATGTTGTAACCTCCAAGACCAGCAAACATCAGGATTCATGGAAATGTTGATAGACAATGATAAATATGTTAAAAAAATAAAAAAAAAAGGAGGGGGGGGGGGGAAAGACAAAAACAAAACAAAACAAAACAAAACAAAACCAAAAAAAAAAAAAAAAAAGGAAAACTTATTCCTGAAAATCATCTGTAATTTCTGTACTCTGGTAATGATTTTTATTTTACTGAAGTATTGTCTACATCAGTTCTGAGAATGCAGATTTTTTTTTTTTTTGGGGGGGGGGGGTTGGGGTACTGGCTGAGAGCAAGAGACTTCTTATTAGGCAGAATGGGGAGAGTTCTGGGGAGAATACAGCCAAGAATAAAAAAAAAAAAAAAAAGGATGAGTGAAAGGTGCACATGTAGTCTGAGGCTGTGAGGACTAGGAATGAATGCAATGTGACAAGAACAAGTGGAAGAAAGGTAGACAAAGGTTGGAAAGGTTTTTCCTGAATGTTGCTAAAGCAGTATTTCTGTTGTTATACAAGAGTGCTGCATCATACACATTAATAGCATAATTTCACAGGGTACGGAAAGTTAAAGAGAACCCAGAATATCAGAATATCATAATTCTGACATGACATTTCTGTAACTGAGGTGTGCAAGGGAGCAATACTACTGGTAATATATCTTTTTTACCTTCAGTATTGAAGTTTCCATATACCACCTACTATGTAGCTGGTTAGAGATAAGGGATGCTTGGAGAGCTCTTTTGTTTTGGTCTGGCAAAGCATTCAAACTCATTCCCCAGATTTGTGCCAAGCCACCAGACAATATTTTGTGATCACATTCCCCAAAACACATTCACGAATGTATAAAACATTATCAGACAAGATGTTTCCAAGTTTTTCAAGCCTGTTACTGAAGAAAACAAAATAATCCTATTAAATGTTTTCTGTTTGCCCTTATTGTTGTACAGCAGCACAGTTCTCAAGCAATACCATTTTCTCCAAACTCTGTAATAAGCCATTACTAGCTTTTGTGCAGCTGCCACTGCTGCTGACTGGCTTTTGTACAAAAGAGTCATTTCCAATTTACTGTTTTGCCCTGTATTTCCCAGGGCAAGAGCTCTTACAATGAAAAGATTCTGAAGCTGGTCATCCAAGCCTGTCCCAGGCCATCTCAGAAGCTGGCCTATTTGCAATAAATGACTACAACGAAGAATCCATTACCAGCTTATGGAAACTTTGGGGAGTTAAGGGAGATGAATTCAGGTCTGCACTTAATCAGAAAAACAAAACAAAACAAAAAACAACAACAATAAAGCCCAAGCAAAAAATCCCCAGAACAAACAAACAAACAAAAAACTGCAGCAACACATAACCTGAGGGATTCGTTGTTTTATTTCATTATTGTTGAGACTTGAAGGTGGAGCATGAGACAATGGTGTATTGTGAATCTAAAGGACTTCATGAGTATCTCAATCACTTACCCTCAGTATTTCACTTTTCACTACTACTCATCATGCCTTAACTACTTCTCTACCTTACTAGATTATTTTTTTCCTTTTTAGTGGGATTAGAAAAATGTTAACATATTTTGTGAGACCCCTTGCCTAGTTATTTTGAAAGACCCCCTGCCAGCTTGCCCTAAGCTTCAAAAAAACCTACAGAAAAGAAAACCCCAGGTTTTATCCATGTTGCTCTAAAGCTCTGTTTCAGTGGTGCCATTCATGTTCCTCTTCCACTATTTGCATTATGAATGTCATCTGTCTTGGGAGAATTATAACATCGAATACTAGAGATACTGTGTGTGGCAAAAATGCTGTCTGAAAATTAAATACATAACTCACCTTTGATATATATTTGTTGTTTTATAGATCATATTTCCTGTATTTAGCTACAACTCAGTATGTAGCTCACTTGATTTAAGGAGCAAAAATTCTGACTTGTTACAATTATGGCAGCACAGGCAATTTTATTTTTTATTTTTAACCAAAACAACTCCATTTCTTGAGGTTTCCAGCAGATAACTAGGAAATGTAGAAGAACAAAAGAAAAGAAAAACAGAGGGCTTCATCTTACATCGTTGTGGTTTGCAGGAGGGAAAAGAGCAGAAAAACCCAATGATGCATTAATGACAGCCTCTAAATGTCCTGTCTATCAGCCAGACTAAGGCCCACAAGAGAGAAGCAGAAGGTAAGCACATAATTTATGATTTTTTTTTTAACCTGTAAATCTTTTGGAAGAATTGAATTCAGACAGTCACAAATGTTTAGACAAAGACAGTATTTCCACAATGAACACCCCAAAGATGGAGGGAGGAGCTGTGTGTGTATGTTAACTATAAATTAACTTTCTCTGGACTAGAAGCAGCCTAGCTGCTAAAACACTCATTGCACAAGCAAATTTACCTTGCTTCTGAAGTAACTTAGCTCCTTCATAACAAGTCAGAAAGGTAAACTCAAAATTGTTTAGAGGGAGTGTTCTGAGGACAACATCATTTGGGTCATGCCTTTAATTCTTAGCTTACTTATTACTCCCATTATCTTGCCCTGTTACTCTGAGAGAGGATTTATGAAACAGACATTTCTTCTCAGCATATACCACAGCACTGAGGTATGAACAGGCAAGTGACAATTTTTCATGTTATTTTCTTAATACAAAGTATAGAACCACTCAGGTTAAAGCAATATTGCCCAGGGGATGCATCTAATTGTCAACAATTCCATTTAATAGCAGCTAAGCATGTGTTAAATGTACATTTAAATTTACAATGTATTAAATGGTACATTTTCACCCATGTCCTTTGCCTTTATTCCTATAGGCAAGAACAAATATTAAGATTCTGAAGTGCTTATACTGAAAGTATTCACAAATATAAGAGAATAAATTTGAGGTCATTAGAATGTCTACTTTTACTTGCCTCTAAGCCTTCTGAAGTTTATCTTAGCCTAGTTATTCCAATTTGTATTTTAAGTTTAGGCTGCTTAACAGTGAATTCCATTAATTATGAAAGAATGATCAAAGACAACAATTAACCTGCTTATATGGTCTGATTGAAGATGGCAAAATATTTTGATTCTGATGGAATGAGAATAGGTCCATTCCTAAAAAATTTGTAGCTGATGAGAACTAAAGTGTAAGATAGGACAGTCTGAAACATATTCACTTTTCATTCAGACAATAAACATTGCCTAAAATCTTATTTATGATGTCATGGATGATCATTAAATGTAAGAAAAATGAAATTAAGAATATAATGGGAGATATATATACCCAAGACACTGACTGATATCAACAACCAACAGTCAACAACCAGACACATAGTCAGGTAGAAACTGAACCATTATAACTGTGGGTTATGGGTTCTGCCAGGCTTAGGCAGAAGATCAAAGACTGAACTGTATTTTTATTTTATTTTTTTCATTCAGATTTGTCATGATGTACCAGTGATTCAGGATATTACAATCACACTGTTGAGGAGGTAGAGCAATTTCTTTTGGGTGGATGTTTATATCTATGCTTGTAGTTCTCTCATTCAGAAAGTCTCTCAAAACTAGTCACCCGGGAGTGAAAATTATGAAAGCTGAAATGGTGCAAGCAAGGTGAAAATAGAAAGGGCAACAAAACATGATTTTCTGGCTTTTCATTACGTTCTTGCACTTCTGAAAATTTCCTTGCTGTCCATTATCACAAATTGATTATAATGTATGGCGCAATTCAATCAATAAATATAAATGGGTGGGTTCTTTTTCAGAATTTAATGATAGGTTCTTTATTTCAGAGTGTTTCTATTAAATGATATCCTTCCCTTCAACTAAAGAGCTAAAATGGAAATGTCACTTTATTATTTTTTTAATCACTGTGATATGCTTAGTTGTTTTATTCTATTTCTGTAATTATTTCATGACTCCTTAAAAACTGGTATTTAGAACATTGTCCTTTATGTTTTTTTAATGAGATTTTCCTTTAGAAGAGATGAAACAAAAGTTTGAAAGAGAAAGACAGCATTGACCACTTAAAGTGTTTAACTAGTTTCAAAACACAAGCAAAAAGAAAATAGATTCTTTAGAGGACTGTCTTGTGGGGAACAGGAAAATTATGTTGCCTCTTTGCATAAAAGGTGAAACTGCATGCTTTTTCAGGTAAATAACATGAGGATATAGTCTTGGTATGAGTTAATCTGTTGGTACACAGTGTCATTTCTGCTTGAAGAACATTTTGATAAAATATTTATGAGTTCAGGTTGTTCTGGTAGAGAGGGTTTTGATAGTAAGAGCAGAAAATGGAGAAAGTAGATCAGGCTTTCAGTGATGAAAACAGAGCAAGGAGGAAGGAAATAAAAAGGAATAAAGGGAATTCTATTCTATAGTAAAAAAAAGAAATTACATGCAGAGACATAAAGATGTGGGAATGAGTTATAAGAAGGGGTAAAGAATAGGAAAATAAGATTATGAATATGAAGTTCAAATAAATTATCAGAGTACACATGTAGCAAAAGTGAAGATATGGACAAATACATAAAATGTTGCCTCAGTTTTCTGGTCTTTGGTGTGAAGTAGTTCTGTGAGTGCAAGGAAGTAGAATATCGAAAATTATAAGTTTGTTAAGATTTTAAAAGAAAACATTAAAAAGTCAAGACATGAAAAAGAGTGAATGATAAAGAGAATCAGCCAAAAGCAGGATTGAATTGGGAAAAAAATAACAAAAAAGCTGTTGAAGGGTCTAGAGGATAAGTTATGTGAGGAACAGCCAAGGGAGCTCAAGTTGTTTAGCCTGGAAAAGAGGATGTTCAGCAGAGATCTCACTGCTCTCTACAACACCATAAAAGGAAGGTGAGGCCATGTTGGGGTCAACCTCTTCTCCCAGCAACTAGTGACAGGACAAACACTGAAAGGGTGATTGAATATTGGAACAGGCTGCCCAGGGAAGTGGTTGTTCACCATCCCTGGACACATCCAAGAAATGACTGGATGTGGTACATAGTGCTGTGGTTTTATTGACATAGTGGCGTTGGGTCAAAGGTTGCGCAAGGACTATAAAGGTCTTTTAGAGCCTTAATTAGTCTATTATTCTATGAAAAGAAGTCACTACTACAGCTGTATTACACACAGAAAAATATAAGAAACCAAATGGAATGGAACTCTGTGTAAAACTATCTCTTAAATGTGTAGGTGACTGGCTTTCAGGGTAGTGGTTTTATTTTCACATGTGCCACATCAGCATCCTTAGTGAAAGGAAAGGCTTCAAATTAAATTATGTAGCTTTTTAAGCTTGGATGGAAATATTCTATGACAATCTGATTTTGCATTCCTTAGCAAAAGCTTTTAAAAAATATCACTGGTAAAACAACAGCAACAACAAAAAGTGATTCTAAGGATAACTCAGTGTGTATTGTGGAAAGAATTTGTCTTAATGTAGAAAGAATTTGTCTTAATGTAGAAAGAAGGGCTAAGGAGTGTTTAAGGAAGATGAGGTCAAGTTTACACTTCTGTTGGAGTGAAGGAAAGCTAAAAGAAGATAGAGATAGAAAGTACACAACTAGTGACGCTACAACAGAGAAGGTAAACTGATCAAATGCCAGGCTGAGTAAAGAATAAGAAAATGCATGACAGAGTAGAGAGGCAACATAAAACAGGGAGTTGATTGGAGGAAAAGGATTAATATAGAACATTTTACAAGAAGTGGGGAAGAAAGTGAATGAAATTTAAGCAAATAGAACCAGATGAAGGAACTTCACTAACTCTGGCCAATGCAAGTGAAAAAATAAGATCTTTGTAACGAAGAGCAATATTTCCCCTGTGTGCATTAAGGCTTTCTTATGACTTTCTCATGCTTCAACAAGTGGAACTTTTCAAAAGGCTGCAGCTTGGTGACATTTCAAAAGCATGAAACTGCAGTCAGATAGAAATTCACAGAATCACAGAATCAGTAAGATGGAAGAGACCTTCAAGATCATTGAGTACAACCCATACCTTAACACCTCAATTAAACCACAGCACTGAGTGTCACACCCAATCTTTTTTTAAACAGATCCAGGGATGGTGACTCCACTACCTCCCTTGGTGGAAAGTTCCAGTATTTTATCACTCTTTCCACAAAAATATTTTTCCTAATATCTAACCTATATTTCCCTTGGTACAAGTTAAGACTGTATCCTCCCGTTCTGTCAGTTGCTGCCTGGAGAAATAGACTGATCCCCACCTGACTACAAACACCTTTCAGGAAGTTGTAAAGAGTGATAAGGTCACCCCTGAGTCTCTTCTTTTTCCAGGCTAAACAACCCCAGCTCCCTCAGTCTTTCCTCACAGGGCTTGTGTTCCAATTCCCTCACCAGCCTTGTTCCCTCCTCTGGACACGCTCAAGCATCTCAAGGTCCTTCCCAAACTGAGGGGACAGAACTGGACACAGCACTCGAGGTGTGACCTCACCAGTGCCGAGTACAGGGGAAGAATGACCTCCCTGCTCCTGCTGGCCACGCCATTCCTGATCCAGGCCAGGATGCCATTGGCCTTCTTGGCCACCAGGGCACACTGCTGGCTCATGTTCAGTCAAGCTGTCGACCAGAACCCCCAGGTGCCTTTCTGTCTGGGCGCTGTCCAGCCACACCATCCCCAGCCTGTAACATTGCAGGTGGTTACTGTGGCCAAAATGCAGGACTCAGAACTTGGATTTATTAAACTTCATCCCGTTGGACTCTGTCCATCCATCCAACCATTCCAGGTCTCTCTGTAGAGCCCTCCTCCCTTCCAACAGATCAACACACACTCCCAGCTTAGAGTCATCTACAAATTTACTAATGAAAGACTCAATACCCTCATCCATATCCTCAATCAATAAAAATATTAAACAGAACAGGCCCCAGCACAGACCCATGAAGGACACCACTGGTGACTGATCCCCAGCTGGATGCAGCACTGTTCACCATCACTCTCTGTTCCCGGCCATCCAGCCAGTTCCTAACCCAGCACAGAGTGCTCCTGTCCAAGCCATGGGCTGCCAGCTTTTCCAGGAGTGTGCTGTGGGAGATAGTGTCAAAGACCTTGATGAAGTCCAGGTACACAACATCCACAGCCTTTCCTGCATCCACCAGGCAGGTCACCTGGTCATAAAAGGAGACTGGGTTGATCAAACACAACCTACCCCTCCTAAAGCCATGATGGCTGGGTCTGATACCCTGGCCATCCTGTACATGCTGTGTGATGGCACTCAGTATAAACTGTTCCACTACCTTACCAGGTACTTAGGTCAGACTAACTGGCCTATAGTTACCAGGATCACCCTTCCCACCCTTTTTGTCAATGGATGTCACATTGGCCAGCTTCCAGTCATCTGGAGCCTCACCAGTGGGCCAGGACTGTTGGTAAACGATGGAGAGTGGCTTTGCAAGCTCATCTGCCAGCTCCCTCATCACCCTGGGATGGATCCCATCTGGGCCCATAGATTTATGAACATCCAAGGAGATCAGCAGTTCTCTGACTGCCTCCTCCTGGTTAACAGGGGGATCATTCTGCTCCCTGACAACATCTACCAATCCTGGAGAAAGTTGCCCTGAGGACAAGCTGTCTTCCCACTAAAGACTGAGGTAAAGCACTTTTGCCTTCTTCTCATCTGCAGTAACTAAATTCCCTCCCTCATCCAATAGAGAACAAAGGTTGGTCTTACCCTTCCTTTTGCCATTAATATATTTGTAAAAAACATTTTTTATTATTCTTTACAAATGTTGCCAAATTAAGTTAGAACTGAGCTTTGGTGACTCTAATTTTTTTTCCTACATGCCATATCAACCCCCTTAAATACTTCCTGAGAGACCTAACCTTCCTTCCAAAGATGATCCATCTTCTTTTTATTCCTAAATTTCTTCAAAACGTCATTGGCCATTCAGGCTGTATGTTTTCCTTGTTGACTCATCTTTCAGAACAGGGACAGTCCACCATACACAGCCTGTGTGAATTTTAGCAAAAAATTTCACTGTAGAAGCTCCATGTAAAATTCAATCAAATGTTATGAAGTTCTGTAAGATTCTTAGAATGAGGATGAAATAAGAGTGCAGTATAAATGATTGTATTTTTCTGTTTCATGGAGGCTGTGAAGAACTGTTTAACAGTTTATTTTAAACAGTTTATTTATTTTATTTATTGGCCTCATAATGTGGAAACAAAAGAAATAGGTGGGACAAATTGGCGCTAGAGTTGGTGACATGGAACAATTATCACACTTTAAAGTGTAAACATAGTATAATTAAAGGTAGCAAAAGATTTACCAGTCAGTATATTTATTGTTTGGAAATCACCAATATCACCAATTACATTCTTGCCCCTAAAAGGAAAAACAGAGAAGTCAAAATATAGGTGTTCTACTGTAAGGCACATATTCCCAAAGAATGAAGGACCACATTTTTCTCATATTTATATTGCAGTAATTTAAGCAATACTTAAGAAAAAAAAAAATCATAGCTTTACCTTAGGTTCACTAAGCCAGGATTTACTGTACTCTTCATCCTTTCCTCTTCTCATGACCACAAAAAAAATCAGGAATTTTGAGGACTGGCAACTGACTTTCAGTTTTTGAAGATCCCTATCCTAAGAAGGACTTTAGTATCTAATTCCATAAGAATAGATAAGATACATCCATACCAGCTTTGACTAAAATAAGTCCATGCAAAATTTGCTTTATTTCCAATGTGCTTACACAAATCCTTTAAAATCAGTAATTAATAGCATGAAGTAGAACAATTCTTTCTTAAATATTGTGTTCTCTTTTCACCTAGGAAACCATAGTATATCATATGTGTGACTGCTGCACTTTTGTGTCCCTTTGTCCTATCACTGACCTTATAAATTATGTATTCATTTCTCTTCTGTACTAAGAACTTGTGATTGGAATTAGTATTAGTGCATATTTAGAACTGATTAAACAAGTGAAAAAATTAGAGATGTTTGTTTTCAAGGCAACACAAAAGTGACTTGAGTTCTAAGACAGAAATATTCAGGAGCTTGGGATGAAAACCTGCATCTCATAGGTATTTTTAGAATCATGTAAATTTGGCAGTTAGTTATTTTTTTCCCCTGCACATATAGTTTAATAATGTTTCAAATTTAACATGAAAACATTCTGATTAGAAATATATAATGATCTATATCTCTTCAAGATTTTAGAATTTCATTCTTCACTGTATATATTAAGGACTATGGGATCTTGAAAGACTGCTAGAAAGATATATACCTAGTCAAGGAATTACAGCAGGTTAGCATCAAACTTGTAGAAGCAGAGCTAGAAATGAAACGAGCCAAAAATCCCTTTCTTCCAAATTTCTTTAAATATACACGTATAAATTGAGTGGAAATGTACTTTTGTGTTAATTTGATTAACTTAAAGGAAAATCCATTTTTTTCCTGTGATATGTAGTCATCAGAAAAGGCAGAAAAATCAAAATACATCTTGTTTTCACCTTACAGACTTTAACTGTTGTGAAACATAGGGATTAATATAATTAAAGGCTTATACCTCTGATAATTAATCAGGTAATTGGTTGAAATAAAAAAATATCCCATTATTCCATATAATCAGGCTTACTTATCTGCTCACTTCTGCTAGTTAGGAAGCAAAGGAAAAGGTAGGAGGTATACCCTTTACAAGAGAAGAAGGAAAAATCCTGTTGTAGAATTTCACCCAGTAGTTCAATGGTTCACCACAAAACAAACCAACTAATTAATCTCACTTTTTACAAATCAATCTAAATTCACCAGAACCTTTTTTTCCTAACTTTTCATAAATGCTAACCCATTTGATAAGTTAACTGTGACCAGTAGGCTGTTTGCAATTACTTTGTTATGGCTTTTGGCTAAACACTGCTCTTGCTGTGTTTACTCATTTAAGTTTACATTTTTCTTGCTGTACCTGGAACACTCAGGCTGCTTAGAGCTGGAAGTAGAAGTAAGAAACATTTTCTGAAATTCTGGTCATCAGTGCTAAAATTTCACCTAACTTCAAATGCAAAATCCCTTTCAAAAATTCATCCTTAATTATCTTAATACAGAAGCGCATCAAATATTAGAGCTCCATAAATATAAAGCATATAAAATCATCTGTGCATCTAAAAATGATTTGCTATTTCATTTCCACTTAGCCTACAATCCATTATCAGTAATACAACTATACACATGCTACATAATATATATAGCTACATAGAGTTAATATGTGACTCTGCAGAGCTTTCTTCATCTGCTCAAGTGCTGGCAGCTGATGGACTGCAGCAATCTCCTTTAGTAAAGTGTTTGGAACTAACCCTCCCACCAACTCATTTTCTCTCCCACCCTAATACTAAATAGTGCATGACAGCTTAGTTGTAAGTACTACTTAGGGCCTGTCACAACTGAATGATATACATCACAGAAGTCTTCTTCTAAACCAGGACACTTGCATTGAACCTTATAAACACAAGAATGCAGCTCACTTGTAGTGCCATCCTTCAAAGTAATATGGAACATAAATTGTGTGAATGTACAAGGGCAAAGTGACACCCTTGAGCTGTTACATTTTCTACAGATTTTTGGTATTTTTTACCTACCTCTGTGAAAATGTAAAGTTACTAACCATTGTGTGGTTGGTGTCATTGGATACATGCATACAGAATCAGAGATGATCAGCCAGGGAAGTAGAATTTAGAAAGAATTGTATGGGAAGCTGAAGGTGATGCTGTTGACTCTTAAGAATTCTATACTTCTTGATATTTCATATTTGTGACTTTTTGACTAAACTTATTTGTAGGAAGTTGCATCATTAAAGACATTTTCAAAAGATTCCAAGGCTGCTTGGCTCATATTTAACATAGTGCACCCTTCAGATGCTTCCCTTTCATTTTTATTGGATTTTAAGATATTAGCTTGAAACTAATTTACCCTTATTATTTGTGTGTTAATCCTTCTAAAAAAGTTGTAATTCTTGAAACAGGCCACAGATAGGAAATTTTTAATACACTGTTGAGATGCAAGAGTTTTTTGATTGTTTGGAAGAAAGTATCTACAAACATAAATCAAACCAATCCATTGATCTGAGACAAAAAATCTTTTAAGATCAGTTTAGAATCAGTGGGTTTGAGAGCCACCCTTGCT
Organism: Cinclus cinclus; assembly: GCF_963662255.1. Taxonomy (NCBI): domain Eukaryota; kingdom Metazoa; phylum Chordata; class Aves; order Passeriformes; family Cinclidae; genus Cinclus; species Cinclus cinclus. The sequence continues at coordinate 73,772,412 of NC_085046.1, forward strand.
ACTCCTATGCCCTTTGCTGTTTGAGGGCTCTGAAGGTGGGGCTGGTATGTCTGGATGCTGCAAAAGTACTGGGTGCCACGAGGGGCTTGGTTAGCTCTCATTTTGTGACCAGACGACCAGATCCAAGTGGGGTCTTCTGGGTTTTGTAACCCTTCCAAGGACCTCACCCTTTCTTTTGGATGAGATGTCAAACATGGCCTTTTTGGTTCTGAGGTGCTTGCTTGGGGCTCACTCTGTTCTGCGTGTGCTCAGCCGCACAGTTTCCTGGCATGCCCTTAGGGGAATAGGAAGCTGAAAGTACTTGCTTGTCCAGAAACTCTGATGGGTAGCATCAGCTGGGGACAGTCCATCTTCAAATCAAGTCATTCTGATAATTTGCGTCTGAAGACAGAGAGTGGTTGGTTGGCTAGAAATGCACCTTTAAAAACATTGCAACAGTGACTAATGGATTTGTCAGAAAAAGTTCTACAGAGACATAAAAATTGGCTGCCATTCCACACCATTAGCAAAAGGAATTAAATCCTTTGGTAGGATAGTATGATTTTGTTTAGAAACAACAGTGAGCTGCTGTCTTTAAAAAATGTAAGCCTACAACATCCAACTGGTTTTAATACCCATCAAACTTTTGTAATACTTAAATTTAAGGAAGGGAAAAATTATAAGGTGACAGATAATCTTTTTTTCAGTCATTTCTGTTTTATACTATTTATTTGATCAATTTCCACTCAGCAAGATGAAGTCATACCTGGAGAAGGAGTAACCAGACACAGCATATCGTGAAGTTTTTAATGGAAATCTCAAAGCACTTAAACTAATAAAAAATGTTGTAAACCTTTAAACAGAACCAACATTAATATTTTTAGCAAGTTTTGAATAGGTTTATGTTTTGTTTTCATACATACCAAAGATGTCTACTTCAGACACATATTCTCCTATTATGTTAGATTTAATAAAAGAGGCTAAAATTCTATACAATAGAATTGAAAATAATAATCCTTCCACCAGGGGCATTCTGAATTATGGTGTGTGACAAATTCCCCAGCTGGGATTCCAGGTGGCTATGAGTATGCCGTAGCAGTAATAAAGAAGACTGCATTTACCCACACAAGCTCTGATCTGGAGTACATATTTAAAGTTCAAATTTTTAAAACATAAATTTAAATGCCTTGTTGGCCTGCTGTCTCTAAACGCACACGTATCATCTTTTACACATAAGAAGAGATATGCTAATGTCTACAGAGAGCGCCCACTTGATTTATTTAAACCTAAATGTAAAGAATAGGTACAGTTATTATCCAGCAAGCAATTTGTCAATTAAAAATTATTTTCTACAAAATCAAACCAAATGAAAACTGTTATAATAAGGAAAACATGTTTTCATGTATCAGTTACTTTCAAATATCAGTTACTACCCTACATCCCACAAAATTTCACTTAGATAAAAACGGGTTTTTTTGTTATTGATGCAAAATTCATGATGGATACCTCTCTAACTTAATTTGAATTGTCATTAAGGAGAAATATGATTTTCTGAAATAAAAACATGGACAAAAAGATGACTAGGATATCCATTTTTAAACAAAATTAGAGTAATTTTATTTTCTAAGAAGTTGCATAAAAGCTAAAAGAAACCATTCCTTCTAACACAGAAGGTTATCACAAATCACATCCTCTGATTACAATAAAAAAATAGGAAAAGATAAGCTATAATTTGTTTTAATATTTTGTTCCATCTGGATGATACAAACTTCTGTATGAAATCAGAAGGATTCCTAATATGGATATAAAGTATTATGATAAGAAAAGTGCTAAAATATAAAGTAACTGTTTATAATATGTAACACATTGTGGCATAAGAATATGCCACATATATGTAGTGCTGTCTTAAGTTTTTATTCTAATGTGATGATTGACATAAATGTTGGTTCTCTGCAGAGATCACTGAAGTATAGAAACTGTGATAATAGGTTCCATCATGATATTAATTTATCTCTTATTAAACACAAGTATTTATCTTTGTTTTTCCTTGAAGCAGTTATTTCTCCTTAGTAAAGATCTTTGTAAACTCAACACTATCATATTGCAGAAGATTAATGGACTTCCAATGCACAGTTTACGTCATTAAATCCTTAGGTAAATTCTTCAGACATGTTGTTAGTGCTAAAATACTTTGAACATATTTTACTTCATCCAAAGACAAGAAACAGACTCGAACTCAGCTTAAACTTTTCACCCTAATGTTCTGCAGTTGAATTTAATTTTAAATATGCCTACTATAAGCCAAGTCAGCTTTACTCTTCTCTCGCTATTTTCTTTTGTTGTTTCAGTAGGTTAGTTACACAACCTCTCTCAGCTTGATAAAACAATTTGCACTAAATAGAGCAACTAACAGAAGTTGTGTCAGGTGAAACCACAGAAATGAAAATTGCAAGAAAATATTAAGGTAAAACAGAGTAGAGTCAAAAATATTTTTTAAGTTATTCAGAAATTAATTTCTCAAAATAAGGAGCTAATATAATTCTTATTTGTATCTCACTTGTTCATCCAAATTAAAATAATGCAAAGGTCGGGAAAGTTCTGCTCCTCTACTGAAACTTTTTCTACTCAACTGCAATGTTGTCTCAAGTTAAAAACAGACACTGTGTTAAAGACTTTCCATACTTGCAAGGCATTGCTCGCATACTTCTCATTTCCTCTTCCTATTTTATGACCTTGAAGACAGTTTCATTGTCCATATAGTTTATTTTCCTGCACTGGGACTGATAAAGCCAATTCTGTTTTAGTTCCTAAATGTACTTGTATTAGCAGAATAAAATAAATGAAGACTTCATGGCGACTCTTTCAATATTTCACCGAAGGGTCCTTTCTTCAGAAACAATCTAAGGAATACTATATTTCAAATTAACTCTTTCTTGCTTACAGTAAGTAGATTAAAAATATGTACTAAATTAGTAATTATGAAAATAATTTTTAAAATAGGAAAAATATGAGAAATATGAACCTTACATATGAGGGGAAACTCAATTTTCAGTGAGGGAACTGCTTCTGAGGAAAGACTGTCTTAGTGGTTTTGAATATACCTAACTAAGGGTTTGTTGCCTCTGAAAATCAGATCTTATTAGGCTGTTTCAAAGACAGAATCTTCAAGCCATTTATCATTTTTCAAAATTCTTATTTTTCCTGTTGACTTTTCATTTAGTGACAGTAGATTAGGAAATCACAATGAAATTAGGAGAAAATTCTCAGGTGGTAGAAGTAACACATCTGCAGTGATATAACACAGAGCAAATGTTCCCATGTTTGTCTACAATTATAGGAACATACCTGCCTAAGCGTCACACTAAATGGTGTCGCTGTACCTTTGATTGAAGCTGCCCAGACACAGCATGTAGTCATAGATTTACTAGGAAGTTTAGGAGCAAATTTTGTTTCCCAGAGCTACATGCTAGGTATAAAAAAATAAAGCTATGCTGCTGTGCAGAGACTGAAAATTATTAGTCTCCTAACAAAATTCATCCTGCAAGTCCAATCTCTCATTTGACTTAAAACAGGGACATGACCCTATTTTCACTTGTGTCACAGCTTAAGTCTCCTGCGATACAGCTGTATCAGCCTTCTACAAGCTGCTGCAAGAATCTCTGACATGGAAGTACACTTTCAAAAATGTATGCCATGAATTTCAATTTCCAGTTTATTTTGGACTTTATCAAAAAAGACTTTAAGCACACTGTAAAGGAGAAAAACTGGAAGAACTGCAAATTGCAGTCACCGTATTAAACCTTCAGTCATCTATCACACAAGCAAATATACAATTCTGTATTTGCATAAAGCTCTATTTATTGTTATAGCTAACTCTTCTAATTATAGTGACAGCTCTGCTGGTGTTCAATTCACATTAAAATTAATAATGAGAAAATAAAGTTCACCAAACAAAAGTTAGTGAGTAAATAACACCAAACAGAAAAGTGCACACCCATATTAGTGAAACTACAATTAAGACCAAACTGGATTACAGAATTTTGTTCTGCAGACTGTCTCTGAAAGGAACCTGTGATTAAAGGCATACAGTGACTGCCAGAATCTTTTGGAGCCTCTCTTTAGCACACTGAATTCATTTTTGTTTTGCTTTGTCTTCTTTTCTGTTCTTTCTATGCCTATTTTTGAATCTCTGACAGCTAGGCTATTTTCTTTTCCATTGGCTGCACTAGGTACATGTCAAGTTCAGGCAAAAATGGAGGTTTGCATTTAAAGGAGAGACATTGACATACTGATGTAAGACCAGCAAAGGCTGACTAACATTGTTAGTGCACATACACAGCCCTGTGACATGGCAGGGGAGGACGAAAGGATTGGATGTGTCCAGATTTAAGAGGAGAAAATTATGGAAGGATCTCTAGTTATCTACAGCTACTGAAGACAGAGATGCACCTCCAGGAAGTGATGAAATTCTCTCACTATTATTTTAAAGTTATTTAAATACCAGCAGAGTTATGATTTTAATTAGGATAAATGTTAGCTACAGTAAAGACTAAAACTTTAGACCAGTAACACCTCTAGATCTACTCATGTTATAGATAGCTGCAGATTTAATAGAGTAACTGTATTTTGTCATTCTTTCAGCTTGGCCCTCAGTGACAGGGCAAAAGCCAACAGACACCAGTTGCAGCAAGGAAAATTCTGTCTAGATATTAGAAAGAAATGTATGGAGTCAGGATGTTCAGAAACTGAAACAGCTGCACAGAAAGAGGGTGCAAGAGAAAACTTGACTAGACTATACTCAAAGAACTTCATTGATGGAAGCGTCATGCTAAGACAGGGATTGGTTTTTATGCCTTTCAGGAGTTTTTTCCAACTGAATTTTCTAGAATTCTAAAAAACTTACATTAATCTCCAGGTAGGGTATGCATTGCAAAAATAAAATTAAATGTTGCATTAAAAGTAGTTAGGAATTTCTGAATGTGAGATATAGATCACTGGAAAAATAATTCTGGGAGTAGCTGGAAACAAATCTCAGAAGCATCTACATCAACTGAAAAAGGACTGAATTACTTTCTTAAAGACCTTAAGGGTTTTGACTAAGATTTTTTTAGTTTGTTCTGAAAAGTTTGCCATGATTTTGTCCAGAGAAGCTTCAGAAATGAACATCTAGCATATATATGCTTGTAATACAAATTTCTTTATATGGGCTCCATATGTTTTCTCAGGGCTGACTCCTTGTAGATGTGAAAAGACAAAATAAAAATGAATATTTATTAATGAAAGTGCCAGAGAAAGAAATATATTTTTCTTTGTTACTTTCTCTTCACACTATTTCTCAAAAACTTGGAAAAAAATCCCCAGTTCTTTTGATAGTTTTATATATAATTCTCTATATCTAAACTTATTGTCCTCTCCCTTCATAACAGTAGAATTAAGTCATTCCATCTCACTGAATTCACTGACTGCATCTTGAATAAGTTTAAAGAAACCCAACTCCTCCTGCTTCAAAAAATTCCTTTCTTTGGGGATGGTCTCTTTTCTTTCCCCTACCAGACGAGTATTGAAAAAGCACTAGAAATAGTTTTTCCTTCATATTCGAGGAACTGTGCATTTATAGTTTCATCTATCCTTGTATTCACTATGTTTTCTGTTTTTATTGCCAATTGTTGGCCTTCTAAGCGTGTTACAGAACAAAGTAGCAGGAAATGCAGTAAGTTAAAAAGGTGTCCATGAAATTATTTGATTTCTTTGTTCAACAAATAATGTTTCAGACACTTCTGAGAGGCATCTAAGTTTATTGACTTACCTTTGAAAAACAGCTCCTAAAAATCTTGTCTTTTTCTCTAACTTCTGAATAAAATGGAAAATAATACAGCCATGGAGAAATTCCATCAAGGGGTCTTAAGATCTCATGCAATTTGGACAGTACAATAAAATTACACTAGGTCTAGTTTGGCAAGGAGAAAAAAAATATTGTGAGATGACATTAGGCTGAAATATTTGACAACATGTATCCAAATTTAATTGCAGACCTCTAGATATTGTTGGGCTAAACGTTTATTCCCTAGTTGCATCCATCCTTTCTCCTTAAAAAGGCCATTTATCTTGAGTGTGTTTTCTACAAACAGTTTAACCAGGTATTTTCTTTTAACTATGCACTTTATTACAATCTCTTGCAGTGTCTAGAGGTACAGAATTGTTTGGGAAGCTTCTGTGACACAGTGCAAACCAACAGCTTAGAAAGATTTCTTGTGGAGACATAGAGGAGAGAGGAAGACTTAGAATCAATACAACATTAACCTTCTTTTACTGTCATGAGACTTACCTAGTCCTGCTTTTCATAACAGCAATTTAGCTTTCTTTAAACAGAATCAGAGGTAATAATGAAATACAGTAGAGTACTCATTTCTTAACTCAGCAGAAATTAGATTTTGCTTGCATAGAACACAGAATTCTATTGTGATGTATTGCAGTGATCTTACTAAGCCATTATGTGTTTTTATGGCTGTGGTTTTTTGCATAGTAAATGCTGTTGAAAACAAAACAAAACTAAGCAAGGCCCACAAATTTTTTATACTTTGAAGAAAAACACATTTGCATGGATGGAAAGGATTTCCTAAGTACAAAGCATCTCAATCTCTTTTCCAATGCAATTCTGAAGATAGAAACCAACAAGACAAAAAAAAATTTAAACATTGTGACATAATCAACATGAAGAGACTAATGGGAAATATTAGAATGAAAAAATTATGCTATGCAATTAATGAAAAAACAAAATCTAGTTACAGGATAAAAGATCCTTAAATCTAACCAAGTAAGTACACACATAGTTTATAAAGCTGTAGAATGTGTCTCAAATATTAAACTTTTATAGTCATGATGACTATAAAATGCTATCACTAAGAGCACAATTAAGTTAAAACTTCTAAGTATCATGAAGTTCTAATGCAGATTTTTAAAAAAATTTGTTTTTAATTTCAACTAAATATGGTTTTCTAAAAAGCACATTGTTCTGTCTGTATTAGGGTGGGTGGGAATATTTTCAACCATAGAGTGAATATGACAGAAAATACCAGCTTTTTCTTCTCAAAGCTTAATGGAAGAATTCACAAATTATTCTTAGTGTGTTTTAGAGGTCCCTATTATATAGATCCTGCAGAAGAGTGAAGTACACATAAACATATACACATAAATAAAAATATAAACTGCATACATAGGATCACTATGTGCATAAAATTCTATATTCTTTGCCACAATTGAACAACACATAAAATATTAGGTATTACTCTCTATTGATAATTAATCATGTGAACCACATTCATTTAAAGAATAAAGTAGCTCAGTGAAATATTTTAATGCTTGGTATCCCTGTAAATTTGATTTGTTTTTCTCTCACTCATAGAAGACTCCAGGCTCTTAATTTCCCTTCAAAGTATTAATATAGAGATTAAAAATTGCAGATGGTTGAAAATGTAAAATGATGAAAGTTTCCTGAGAATATTGATGGGATTTTTCTCACTTTCAGTTTCTATTCTTTTGTATAGAATTATAATACTTTTCATTAGGACTCTTAAAGAGAACATCTAATGTGATTATGTCCTCTTACTCTCTGTTGCTCAGTGGCCAATTTCAAAGCAAATGAAAGCAAGCAGGAAGTTTCTTATTTTTTTTTCTATTAAAAGTCTTCAGTACTCAAGAAATTAAATTGCTTGATTACTTAGTTCTGCTGTGAAAAATAGGTAAAGAACAAGTTTGCTTTGACTGTTCTATAGACAGAAGTTGTTTGTATTTCATCAAAATGTTTAACTCATGCATAACTGGAATTGATCTCTAACGAACTTTGCTGTGTCTCCTGAAGAGTTGTGTAACAATCTCTTTTTAAATGTAGCTAAGATGTTAATTTCATAATACCACTAAGATTAGATTATTTTGTTTGGGCATTAAGAAGTACAATACTCCTTCCTGATACTGCCTTTTGCAAAGCTCCTCTCCACTGGGCAAAGAGCTCTGGTTTCCCAGTCCCTTACTCAGGAAGACATATACAAATATTAACATGTTTAATGCATTCCATATTTAAAAATTTAAAAAAAGATAATTTAACGTTTTTCGACAGATATATTCAGAGAAAAGAGACCCTATGAAGACAGACAGATATACTTGCTCCTGTTCATGAGCTAGTTGAGCATTTCTCTTTAAAAGAAACCCAAATTATGTTAGCAGTCAATGGCTCAGGGTCACAGTGGACATCAGTGACAAGAGGTGGGCCTCAGTGGTCTGTACTGGCACCAGTGTTATTTAAAATCTTCGTTTAGAAGGAAGGGATTGAGATTGACCCTCAGCAAATGTGTGGATGACACCAAGCTGAGTGCTGCAGTTGACACACCCCAAGGGTCAGGGTGTCATCCTGAAGGACAGGTTGCCAGAGGGACCTGGACAATATCAAGAAGTGGGAGTATGGGAATCTCATGAGGATTAATAAGACCAAATTCCAGGTGCTGAACCTGAGCTGGGACAACTCCTGGTATCAATACAGGCAGGGGATGAACATATTGGAAACAGCTCTGCTGTACATGACCTGGCAAAGTGCACTATCAGAATAGAAAGACAAATGTGTCCTAGGCTGCATCCAAAGCAGCGTGGCCAGCAAGGCGAGAGAGAGGATTCTCTGCTCCGCTTTGGTGAGATCATTGCTGCAGTGCTGCATCCAGCTCTGGGGTCCCCGGAAGAAGAGGGATATCAACCTGTTAAAACAAGTCTAGAGGAGGACACCAAGGCAATTAGAGTGATGGAGCACCTCTCATACGAGGAAAGGCTGAGAGAATTGAGAGTGTTCAGCCTGCAAAAGAGAAGGCTTTGGGGTCACCTAACTGTGACAATTCTAGCACCTTAATGTGGATACAAGAAAGACGGAGAGAGACTTTTTACAAGAGTGTTTACAGGGCATCAGGGAATGGCTTTAAACTGAAAGAGAATAGGTTTATCTTAGATTAAGAAGAAATTCTTAACTGTGAGGGTGGTGAGGCACTGGAACAGGTTGCTCGACAAGGTGCAGGTGACCCATCCCTGGAAGTGTTCAAGGCCAGGCAGGATGGAGCCCTGAGGAATCCAAACCAGTGAAAGATGTCCCTGTCCATGGTAGAGGGTTTAAACTAGGGGATCTTTATGGTTCCTTCCAAACCAGTTCATTCTATTAAGTTCTGACTATCAGCTCAGTGATCAAAGGCTGTTGTCTCAAGAATACTTGCTGGTGTGCCTGATCTGTCACATGTGAGGATGCCCAACTGATACTTTTGGATAATGATGGAGTGGTTAAGCTTGCAAGGGGAGCCCAGAACAGCTGTCTTGAAGCACAATACTAACAGGCCACATATATACCAAAACATGCACACTTCAGATGTGTTCCTAATAAGTAGAATAATGTGCTAAGTGTCTGTCAACAAACATGGGAACATTGCTGCTGTACATTCCATACGTATTTGTTAAGAATCTGCAAGACAAGGGACTAACTTTCAGTAAACTCTCAGAAGCTGCACAAAACACTGGGCCACAGCAAGCAACTATTTTTGGCTTCTTCGATCAACTTTTTAAAATAATTTTATTTCCTTTAGCATAAAACCCAAATAAGCATAGTCAGAATTAGGCCTTTCAAATATAAAGAGGAAGCTGAGATACAGGAAAAGGAAATATCCCCTGAGGATAAACAACTGACTATCTAAAATTAAATTCTTTGTCATGGAGTTCTGGAGAAAAAGATTTATTGTCTATCGAAATGCCATTCCTGTTCATTACTCTTGCAACAACGTAATCGCATTTATAAAATTTTGCTTACATGCTCACTAGCATAGTCCAACCCTCAGCAATTAATACACTAATTGTTTGATGCAGATAGCTAAAAGTACTCAAATTATACTGATTGTTTGATGAGAAAAGGAAATTATTTCATTCTGAGCACATGTGAAAAAGATGCTTAAAATTAATGGCCTTGCTTAGTACAGAACATAATAGGAAAATTCTGTTCACATTTTGAAAAGCAGGGAAGTAGGAAAGCAATAAAAGCAGATGTTCATACAATTGCATGAGAGTGCTATAAAGTTCACACCACTGTAGCTGCTGTAAGCAGTCGCTGTAATCTGTGGTGCAGCCTGCCTGATGCAACTATCATAACTGATTTGAGAAAGAGGTGTGTTCTATTTTCAGTGGTAAACTTAGAAAGTTTCCCAGGTGTTCTTATAAGTCAGGAACTCAGCAAAATATCTCTGTCAGTTTGTGCGATAGAGTACCTACATGTAATGTGTCTTGTACAGTTCTTGATGTACTGTCATTCCTTAACTAGGTTGCAGTCACACCCATTCAGGCTAGATAAAATGTTTGAGGAAATATGACATAATGAATATTTTACAACATGTCCATGTCTTACAGATCTATTAATTTCATATAAAAATATAAAATCTTTGGAACTTTGCTGGGGAGGCTGGTTGGGTTTTGTTGTGTTTTGTATTTTTTTCTTTTTTTTTCCTTTGAGATGTTGAATATTCTGAAGTCTAGCCTTCAAATTAGAGCAGAATATGTAGATAGATATCAAATGAAAACAACAAAAACAAAAAATTGCTGGATCTGAGGAAGAATGAAAGCTATACAGGATGAGAGAGAATAATAAATTCCCTCTAAAGCACACTAAAAAAGTGCAAATGAAACAAACATTTGTAAAAATGGAGTATGAAAGCAGAATTTAAGTTATATAATTTTTAGAATTTCAAAGACCTATGAGAGGCTATGCAAAATATTATCTTCCAATTTGCCTTGAAATTTAGATAGTATCTTTACTTAAATATCTTAATATACTTACTTAAATATTTGTTCTAATTTAAATAATATAATAGAAAGTTGCATAAACTCTAGGACTTTTCATGCAATATTGCTTTCTCCATATTCCATATTTTTAAAGCAAGATCCAAAAATTGTCAGTTGACATTTTAGAAAATTCTTTTTGTCACTTTTTCTCTGGAGAAGCTGGCTACACTATAAAGGTCATAATCAAGGACATCATAGTCCTTAAAGAAGCTCAGTAACTCACGTGAGAAAATAAAGATGAAACAGATATTCTTTAGCAAGGTTAGCTTAGGGTTTCTGTGACTTTGCAGACAGCTTTTACTGAAGCTAAAGGATTGTAATTTATATTATCCACTCTGGTGCTGAAGACTTGTGCAAGTTATCCATATAGTCCATTAAATTTTTCTTTATCATGTTCAATACCCCTAGTGAAAGATAGCACACAACAATGGAGGTATAAATTCAGGATGAAGGCTAAGGAGACAGAAGCAAAAGAGAAAATTTTCACGAGCAAGCCATAAAATCTGCTAAAGGAATGAGTTGGTTTTATTTCATATCTTGTCCTTGTTCCAGCCCGGGTAGGGTTACTTTTTGCAGTAGTCAGGACAGTCATGACCAGGACCCAGTGATTATTTGTACCACCTCACACCTTCACTTTGGTCTGTGTATGACAGCAATGGAAATATGTATCAACATAATTAATGCAATAATCTGAAATAAGAGTCAAGTTGTCCATCTCAGAATGTCAAATCATCCTGCACTGATCTTTTAACACCTTATTACAATGGAAAGCTTTGCATTCGTACCATTGTAAAATCCATGTTATAGTAGAAATATTTTATTTTTATTTATATTTTTGCATAGAGGTTGCAGTGAATTAGTCTTGTACACAGTTTCTAGAAGACAGTTTAGAATTATTTCTTGGGCCTGAGTTTGCCTGAATTGTTTGCAAATTTTTGCATACTTTAGAGCGAGCAAAGCTTAGAATCACACAGAAGCTTTATAGTTTTTAAGGATAGGCAACCAAGTATATAAAACTTCAGTGAATCGAATTTCTTTAATTTATTTAAGGAAACCACTATTCAAACACAGATTGACATGAACATATAATCTTGCTTAATTTTCTTATTAACAGAAGAGAGTTTTGCTTGTTTAAACATTTTTATTGAAAAAAATCCAAAACTTCTAAAACACTGCAGAAGTTAAGCTAATAATTTCACATTTCACAAGATCCAAGTGTTCTCTTACATGCGAGATTCTTTTCGATGCAATTTAAAATTAGCTGTTTCTGAAACATCTGCCAGAGATAGATGCTTTGGACACTGGTAATTACTAAATCATGTGCAGCTGTACACATTTCTGATAGCCCTTATAGCTCACAAAACTGCTCCAACAGCAATATATCTAAACAATTCCCTCTATTATAATCAGTGTCATCATGTTTTTCATAAACAAAAACAATGCTTGCAGGTTCGGGAGAAAAAAAAATTAAAAAAGCTTCTGTTCAAATTACATAGATTACATTTATTTTGAGATGCAGTGATTTTTCTTGAGATTGTAATAATGAGGACAACACAGGGAAAAAATGAATCAATCTTGTTCTTCTTTGGAATATAGTGTCCTTTTTGCAATAATTTCTAGAATATGACAAGAAAGAAACTGCTTTCAAATGAGAAGGGACTTGAATACTTCATATGCTGAGATGAGCTAGTAATGAAATTCATACTGGTTTTGTACATTGTTGGGACCTCAGCAGCATAAAACATACTCAAATTGCCATGAAAGGATATCTTAATTCAGTGGAAAAAGAAGAAAGCAAGAACTGTGACTTAAAGAGAGGAACCCAATGGTATGGGACCTCAGCTATAATTATCTGGATCCTCAGCTTGACTTATATATTCTAGACAAGCAGGTGGACGTGCCTGAACACCAGTCACAAGGTGTTATCAGGGAAAGTTAACATGGTATGAAACAAAATATTTTTGAAAAATTGTGGAGACAAAGAAAACAGGCATGTTCAGCCAAGGGTCGATTTAGGTCTGTGTTGAAAGCAGGTTCATCTTCGCAGAATACAACTTCTTCAAGGGGATCTCCTTGTTGATCTCCTCTCTCTTGTGACCAGTGAAAGGAACAATGAAATGGAACGAAGCTGCGTAAGGGGAAATTCAGATTGGACTTTAGGAAAATATTCTTCACTGAGAATCTTTGTGGTTGTTCACTGGAGCATGCACCCCCAGGGAAGTGGTCATTGCACCAAGCCTGTCAGAGCCCAAGGAGAATCTGGACAAAATCATATAATTTAGTTTCAGGTTTTCTTGTGAGAAGCAGAGAGTTGCACTCAATGGTTCTTAAGAATCATTCCTCTTTTTTTTTATGGTTCTATGAAAATACACAAAAAAATTAGCTGAAAATCAACACAGCTTACCTAGATGGCACATTTTTTTCTATATCTTAATATCCTTGGTGATGTTTCTGTGCACTACCAACAGTAGGAACTTTCAAGAAATCAGATTTCATCTGAATACTTCATATTAGGAAACCAAAACCAGTGACTTTGATATCAACTCCCTTAATGCAATAAGGGATTTTTCTAACAATAGATTAGAAATAATAATAACAATCTCTATTACATGGAAATTGAAATAAAATAGTCATAAATATTGTTAGAATTAAATCTAAAATAATACCACCAGAGAAAAATCCAGGGAGAAAATTTATCTACGTTTATTCAGTGTAAATATACGTTAGTGTGCATTAAATGAAGTTTTATGTGACATGTTAAGGGAGAGATTAAAAAAATAAAAACATAAAAGCAACACTTACCTGCTGAGTCAGGTTAGTGCGCTCTTGGAAATAATATGAATCACATGAACATTGTTTCTTTTTAATACCCTATCTAAAATATTTTCTTTTTTTTTGTACTTTGATAGAAATGTAATTGTTTAGATTGTGCTTTATTTTGTCCTGGTTTTTAATTTGGTTTCAGTTTAAGTTGGATAGAACTAATTTTTCAGTGTACTAAAAACTCCTTGGATACTGTAACTTCTGGGTGAAATTTAGGATCATGGCAGTTCTGATGACAAAAACAGTCATTAAGCTGATAATTATGCATTGGTCCCCACACAACTACAGAAATGCTGTATGAGCAAACGGTCTCTGGGAGGATCTGCCAGGTGCACCTGCTCCAGGGTCAGCCACCCTGCAGGATGCAATGAGGGAACAAAGGGAACAGAGACACAATTGTCCCAGAGGGAACAAAGACACAATTTTATGGGTCCAGAATTCATGGTTCTTAGCATCATCCCTACCCTCAGGAGGGTTCAATAGAAAGTTGGACAAGAGCTGTTCAAAATCTTCGAAAAGCATGTTTGGTAAAAAAAGCATTCTTCAGTAAAAACATTGCTTCATCCAAAGCAGATGCACTTCAAAGATCTTTTACCTTATTTTTTGCATTTTACCTATGTTTTTGCAGCCTTTATGGATTTTTAAAACTTTGTTACATACAGGATGGCAGTTTCTTGGACAATATATATGGAAAGTAAAAATTTGTAAGCTTTTCACTTAAGAGATACAAGACATTCATGCAAAATAATAATTTTCCTAGGGTTTGTACTACTAAGCACACTATAACAGAAAAAGTCTATACATGTTCACAAATAGAACAAAATCCCATGTTCTAAAAAGGATGTATCATAGCATGACTGCCTCTATGAAGACTTTCACTGTCCCATTTAAGCATTAGGAATTTTTGATAGGGAGGAAGACACCACCCAGAGAAAAGAAAGACAAGAGTTAAAACATAGTCATTTTCAAGCTATAGTTGTCTGTTTCTGTCATATTTAAAAGCAATATATCGAGGAAGATAGTTTTTTATAATGGTATAACACTGAACTAGTAGAAATTCCACCTTCTACCTATTGAAAAAGATCATGGGCTTTGCAAATTACAGACAGGTAAAGACAGATAATGTTGAAAAATATTTGCCTCTCCCATTCAACTCAGAAAGGCAGTTTTGAGAAGTCTAACTTAATTTTATAGACACATATTTTAGCATCCAGATTTGATACCATTGACCTTAACCTTTAATGAAAAAAATTGCATTTAGATAAGGCTCTGACATAAGAATACAGCTGGTGTTCACTCTTTGTTTTATTGACTTGCTTTTTTTTTTACATTTCAATATAAAAATTGATTTCTTGAGATGCTGTACACATGTGGAATAAGATGCCATAATACAGAGCCATGCAGAGTATGTTAGCTAACTCTAAACAAGGCAAATTGATGCTAGAAGGAGTGCATCTGCATTTCAGCAGTTTTCTATTTGTGCTAATTTACCCTTCTTCAGCATTTCACAATTGGGTCTAAGCACAGTAGTAGCGAAGAACTCTTTAAAATATCTGTGTTTAGGTTGCAGTTTACTTAAATTAAGCAAGAAAATAAAAGAGGAGTTTGTTGCTTCGGGAACTCTTTTTGTCTGTTGTGTTTTTCTCAATCATTGTGTATTTGCAAAGAATTTAAAGTTCTTTTTCCTTGAACCTATCACAAAGTACACAAAAAGAAGCAGTTCCTTTGCTCAGAGTTTCAGGAACATTTTCAGTCAACACGTATACCTAAAACGTTTGCTCTCAAGCACAGCAGTGCTCAGAAAAGAAGAATTAAAGAAGTCATTCATTTTAAAGGAATGATAGGGTCAAGTGTCTGGCTAGATTACTAAAGAGAACAAAAGCTCTTCAGCAGTATCAAAAGATACCATAAGACACATAAAAGCAGTATGTTCCCTAAGCTTTTTTGGAAATATTGATTGCTACCTACTCTTCTATTCTGAAAAGGATGGCAGTTATCTCCTCTGAACACAGAATACAGAAAAAGTACCATGTAAAAAGGGAAACATTACAGCTGAATTTCCTGACGGAAGTAAGACCTCTGCTTTCTCAATGAGAGAATTAGATCTGTGAAAAGCTTTCAAGGAGAGAATGTAAAGAATTACTTCTGCTTTTATAGTATGTATAATGCTGATCTTTGTTGCAGCAGTACAAGTACAATATTGTATCATTACCTCATTTTGTCAATATTTTAACAAAACCAGCAATTTTCATTGTTTCCCATTCTAAGACATGCATGTATTTAGCAGAACAATACACTTCTATGTTAAAAAGAAAAATTATTCCCTTTCAATGATAAAGATGCAACAGATTTCATAAAATTCTGCATTTTCTTCTTACCATATTATGGTTTCTCCACTTGCTCACTGGTTAATATATCAGTAAAAACCACTATTGCTAAGAGCAATGGTTGGTGGGTCTTTGGTTCCTTGATATGCTATGAGAAATCTGAAGATAGAAAACTATTCTTTGGCAGGATTTATTCTCGTCAATAGCTCATTACATAATCTTGGTTTAGTCCTTTGTTTAGAAAGAAAATCCAAAATATCTTGTATCATTTAAAAAAGCTGTTATACTCTAAAGCACTCTTTTGCCACTGAATTAAACTAATTGCAATATGTAATAAAGAAAAATAAATTCAGGAAAGAAAATAAATGAAGTAATTGATCCTTGATCCTCTTTTTGGGTGTGGTCTTGGCTATAGTTTGCCTAAATAGTGTCTAAAATTGGACATTTAATTTGTTTTTAAGATAAAATGTTCTTATAGTGCAATTCACTTTCAAGAATACATGTCTATAATAAATATATGTCTGAGAAACATATATAAAGTGTAAAAAGTGAATAGTTTTATATGAATGCATATAGGATCTGTTCATATGTCCTGTTTAAAGAATTTATATATTCTTTTTTATAATAAAGTTAATTACAGACATAATAACAGTTTTGTAATCCATCTCAAAATGCAGCTTCAGGTTTTTGTTTACTCTGAATCACTGCCATTCAAATATGTTGGCAAAAATAAATAAAGGAAGAAATATAAACTAACAACCAAGAAAGGCTAAATCTGGAATTTTGGCTTATGTTTATTCTACACAAGTGGCAAAAACACCATGCCAATATGATTTTATAACAGAAAGTACCTATTGTATTTCTCCAATACACTAATTTCTTGTATTTGTAACTATCAGCATCCCACCATTTTCCGTACTTTCTGCTTTGCTAAAAACTTGCTTGCTTTACTGCCAGCTGAATAAGTACTTTATTTTGCACAAACTAATCTGTGTAGTCTGATGAATACTGATTGTATATTGTGTACTGATGCCACCTGTTTTTTTCTTAGAAAAATAAAGAAAAAAAAATTACTTGGTACTGAGCTGTGGTAGGCTAATGTAACATTAAAAGAATCAGAATATATCACATTTTTGTCCATATACATCCAAAAATAGAACAAATTACCTGAGTGCAGTCTTATTTAATTTAAACTTTGACAGATACAGTCACACAAGTATGGGGTTTTTTTGCTGGTAACGATTTTAATTGCACAGATCATAATATCTATTCAGAAGTGTCTTTAACAATGTTGTAAAAGCAGTTGCTTCTGCCTTTGACTTCTTAAAAAACAAAACCAACTTCTGTACGTTGATCGTAGGTGTTATTCAGTGAATCTTAAGAGCTCTTTTTGCCTTACGCCTAAGTTCTGTGTTGACACTCTTATAGTCACCTTTGAACTCTATCACAATATCTACCCTCTTTCCTGACTTTTGGCCCCATGGTGAATGGGACACAGAGAAGGGGACCATGAGAAATTTCTCTGCCTAATTTAAGAATGGCACCTTTGAAGAGTATGTAACATAACTTATTTGAGAGATGACTACTACAACAAACTACTGCTTTCAAACTAATTTCTTGAAAAAAATGTTTTAATTAGGTGGTGAGAGTGCTCCAGCATCACGTCCCAGAAACATGAGATGAAATGGAAGTGTTGCTCTCTGACTATTTTGTAAGTACAGATTCTTCTGTCTTTCAGCAGAAAATAAAATACATATTGAGAAACATGACTGCCTGATGTCTGGCTTTATTTTTTTCAAACAATAGGGTTAGTTATGGAAAACAGTGAGGCAGTTCTCTAGACAAAGAGTGAGTAAATGTTCCATGGTGGAGGTCTGGATGCTTTGAGAAATTCTTACCTGGACTGAGGAGTACTGGTGAACAAGCTTCTAGTGCTAAAAGTAGCAATTAAAAAGGTAATTTTTAAAACAAAATATCTGACATACATGTCCATTTTCAGACATCCAAAAAGAAGAGGTTTGTGTGTCAAGGCTCATTTAATTTCTGGGTGAAACTATGACTTGGAGGCCTAGAGAAAACCTGACTTGTGATTGCCCTGCTTGATTCAAAGAATAGCACAATAATACAAAAATGTTTATTTGTCTTTCATCACCCAAAGATGTTGCACATGTGAGTATATAAACACATTTCATATTATTTTTGGTTCAGTTTGGTTTCATGCGTAAGCCCAGCTATACAGTGTGCTTGAATTAATTTGGTAACATCTGACTGTCCTCAACAGAAGATGCTGTTTTAACACTTGAAATCGCAGATGTTGTACAAGAGGGATCTGATTTCACAAGAAAAATAATTAGATTAGTCTTACACATTCAGCTTCTTTTCACCTTATTTGTGTGGGTGGTTAAGTATGAGGATGTTAGACTTTTGTCAGGTTTTCTTGCTAAGGCTGTCCACAGACACATTTTTTTTTACCAGATTATTAAATATACTACAGAAACCTAATCACCGGTTTTGAGACATTATCCTTAAATTTTTACCACAGAAGCACTCTAGCTCCATTGACCTAAATGGGGATTTTTCCAGCAAAAGTATGGAAGTGAGTGAATACTTCAAGTAGAAAGTACATAGAGAAATAGTTATGAACTAGTGTGAAAACAAATTCTATTTCCAATGATCTCAAAATAAACTGAGAATACATTATCTCCACAATCTTCCTCGTGAAATCTATTTTTACTCTTTTCAAAGAGAGTAAAACAAAAGGACAAACAAAATTACTCAAATTTTTCAATGAAAAATCTGGAAGTAGAATATATTCAGAAAGATCTTGTAAATGCATGAGACACTTGGGCAAGGTGTCAAAGCAAAGTTCAGGTAAAGGTCTTCTGAATTGCATTGTGTTCCTTAAATAAGAGAAACAGATTTTCCACAGTGCCACTAATTATGCAGTTGATGCCAAGCACACAGTTGTTTCTCTAGTTTCAACTTTCCTCTTTGGCAGATTTTATTGAAGGACAGAGAAAGAAAAGACACTTCACTGCAATGATAGAACAGAAAATACTGTCCCTGTATGAACAATTTATTTTAATAATGCCCAAATTCAGTTATTTTCAAATTCTAAACCCAAAATAAATTATTTTCAGAACAGGAATTTGATTTAGTTTAGTCATTACTGTTGTATCTGTAACAAATCTTCTTAGTCAAAAATATAAGACATTTCAATGGTTCCTTGGCCAACAGATCATTTTTCACACTTCATTTCTTGATGAATGCAACAGTCAAGAACAGCTGTCTCATCACCTATTCAACAGTAGCCAAGCTGTTGCTTACTGCTTGTTAATAAAATCTTACTAATAGTCATGATTTTTGTGATCAGATACAGAAAAACCTACGTATTACTGGAGGTTGGATGGGAAGGAAAGTTAAGCCCTTAAGTACCTTTGGGTGCCTGGCCTTAAATGACCTCAGTTTCCTCTGACTTTGATATGAATTGAACCTTCACAGTCCCTCACAGAGTACTAAGGACTTGATTTATTCTATGACCTCGGAATTCTAGTCATTATTTTCATCTCTCTGGGTCAGACAGGTTAAATTCAGTCGTAAACCCAGCTGACACTGGTATCACATTAATTGCTTTCACTGGGTCAAAGTTGATGACATTGCAGCCCATTTTACTGTACTCTTTAACCCCCTACTTAAATCTCTGTCAGATACTGTATTTCAGTTCTCTGTCAGAATGTGGTTTTTTCCTTCAAAAAACTGTGGGTTTTGTTCCTGTAATGTTTGCAATCGTCATCCTCCTTTCCAACTGACATTCCAGTAAACATTTTGTTTCTAAATGCATAACTTCATTTTTTTGAGAGAAAACCCCATTAATATTTTACTGCCTATCTAATTTAAATGTAGCTAAATTATGAGAACCTCTCAGAAACAGAAGTGTCTTCTCCTTAGCAGAGGTGCTAAGCTTCTGCTCATCACTATGGGAACTGCAGGAATGCAGAGCTGGAGATATGCACTGCCTGAAGTAATGGGCAGCACTTGTTGCAGGTTACCAAAAGAGGATACTGAGCTCGCTTTTGACTTATTCCCTGCATCCTCTTTGCTTAAGAGGGCAGAAGTTTGCTGTTAGTTCTGTTGGCTGAAATAAAGGATCTTCACCTTTGGGTGATAACTGTGGACATTGCTATCAGTTCATTGCTCTGTCAGGGATTTACATGTGTTGAAATGGAATGTTTCCCCTGTGAGGTCTGAAGGGAGCTACATCATCAGCACTCTGCTTGCTGTCCTTTTTGATCAAAATAACCAGATATTGTTCACAACCTAATAAAGGACTGGAATGCTACATACTGTACTTTTCTGAGTAGGCTGAGCAAAATAATTGGTTCGAGACCAAAAATTGGAATGAATTCTGCTTTTACCTGTGTGTGTGTGTGTGTGTGTGTGTGTGTGTGTGCATGTGTGTGATTTTTTATGCTATAATTGTCTAAGTTCTGTAAAAATTGAGACAACACAGTTTCTGATCCTAATTAATTTATTTTGCCAAGCAAGAAGACAATGCTAATTCTTCCTTCTGAGTTAATGGAGAGATTCCAGAGAAAATTATGCTGGTGGTTTATAATTTGCCAATGAACATATATTCTAAATATTTTTCCTGAAGGGAAAACAATCCATAGTCTGTATAAAATATTTCCTTAAAATGTAAGCCAAATCCTAGATTTATTGAGGAAAGAGAGTGAAATGCATTGTGTTTTGAAATAACTGTTAGACTTTTAGTCCAACAGATTACTCAATTAACATTTATGAGTAAAACTAAACATTGATTATAAATAAACAATTAAGGTTGGTGTTCCTGCGTTAGGTTGCAGGATAGAATTATAAAATAAAAATTTGTGAGGGGAATTCAAGGATCATGTGATCTAACCTTTCTCGGCAAAATGTCAAGATTGTACAATGCAAATTATACTTTTGTTTTACAAGAATCATATTCTATTTTTAGAAAAAAAAATTAGACAGTCCAGTTGTATGAACATAATAGCTTCACATATTATACTACCAAATAGCGCAGTTTATTTAAAATAGCACAAATATTGCAATGAAAAGGAAACAAAATTATCAATGGCTACTTGAGTCACCAGTAGATAATTCTCAGATCAGCTTAAAATATAAAAAACCCCAAAAACTAAAACAAAAAACCTGTGGAAAAGCAAGAAATAGTCATTTGAGTAATATTAAAATAGGGGGATACATTATCTCATCTGTTGCATGTATATCCCTATTAGCACTGAGATTATTGAGTGGTGCTAATTGATTGATATTTCTATTTATTATCTGGATGAAGGGATTCAGTCCACCCTCAGTATTACAGTCCACCCCCATGGATTACACCAAGATGTGTGTAAGTTTTGATCTGCTGAAGGGCAGAAAGGTTCTGCAGAGGGATCTGGACAGACAGGATAATGGGCCAAGGACAATTGTATGAGGTTCAACAAGGCCAAGTGCAGGCTCCTGCACTTGGGTCACAACAGCCCCAGGCAGCACCACAGGCTAGGGGCAGAGTGGTTGTAAAGCTTCCCAGCAGAGAGGGACCTGGGGGTGCTGGTCAACAGTAGGCTAAAGATGAGCCAGCTGTGCCCAGGTGGCCAAGAAGGCCAATGGAATCATGGCCTGTATGAGAAATAGTGTGGCCAGCAGGATATCTGAATGTTCGCCTGTACTTTGGAAAATCTTTTCCAAAAAGGTGCATGTATAACTGTGGATGCTGCTGTGCAAGAGAGCCTTCCTAGTGCTTTATCTCTTCATTCACACACAGGATGACATTGCAGTGCAGGAAGTGTTACAGCTTTCCCCTTTTCCTTTATTCTGACTACATATAAGGCAGACATTATTTGAGGCAGAAGAACTTCCTTTTTTGTCTTTTAGAAGACAGACAATTTTCAAGAAGAAAGGAAAAATCTGACACAGTTATGGCTACTTAAGCTACCAGGCAGTTTTGAAATCATATATGCTCCAGAATTAGACAGCAGCAACTGAGATGAAACTCTTTGGGTTCCATGCCCTTATTTCTCCTGCAGCACAAGCAGCATGAGAACAATAAAAAAAGTCTCTGTCCTTCTTTGAAAGGAAGGCACCTTATCAGTGCTAACTTGTACTTATTAATGCTTTAAATCTGAGTGAGGTTCACAATTACTTTATCTGACATTTGATTACTTATTTTTGTGGTGATTTTTGCTGTCATTTATTGCTTCTTTTCCTTATGAACACTTATATTCTCCTATGTCTGCAAGCAAATAGTAGTTATCAGTAGTTTACAAAAAGTGCTACAGACAGAAAAGTGCACAGGGAATATGCTTATTCTTGTTGTTTTCTCGTTAACTAACTTGAAATAGCCACGGCCTTTCTGTTGACATGAATGAGTTCTGTATACCTGGAAAAAAAATTGCAATTCAATAGGGGTTTTAGTACACCTGAAGAAGCATTTTCTGAATTTCAAACATATTCTAAGGGCTTAGAAATAAGCTAAAATAGTTTTTTCTTGAAACTTTACTCATGTTTTCTCTTCCCATTAATTTGTGTCAAAGAAACAACAACACAATGATATAGGACAAGAAATCTTAAAATTACATCTCTTGCAATTTTCCTGAAGGCTTGACAGCATTAATAAAGAGTAAAAGGTGTTGTAATATGAATTTCTGCTTGGAAGTATGTGACAATATAATGAGATTGCCACATGTCCTGGCTTGTGTAGGATATGTATTTAAGAAACTGGCTATAGACAATGTCAAAATCCTATTATTAGGAACAGACAGCAAACAACCTTTTACCTGCCCTAAGGAATATTCATTAAATATGTCCTGGTTTTGGCCAAGAACAGGGCTATATTTTTCTGTCATTCTGAGGGGGTGGAGCCTGTAGTCAACTGAGCATTATTTTACTAATGTCATGGAACACCATTTGACCTCTTTGCCTCATGGGGGAAATGGACTGCATCTCTATTCTGAGAAGGATGTTCCTTTCCAGTGGAGCAAGTGTGGAGGATGGAGCAATGGGGTATCAATGGTTCTGAGCAGAGGGAGAGGATTGGGTGGTGTGGCTGCAGTCAGGTCAGACTCTGCACTCTCTCTTTTGTGCACTTTTTCATTAAAATTGCTGCTGTGACTTTTTACTGTCCCGTTGCTGTTTCAGGTAAATTGTTCTTATCTCAAGGTGTGATCTTTGCCTTTTGTGCTTGTAGCTGAAGAGGGAAAGGAAGCGAGTGGAGAGGTGGATTTTTAGTGGGACTACTGAACTGGAGAACACCGTTCCTAAAACTCATCATCACATTAAACTTAAAACAAATATGGCAAGGACAGGACAGAACAAAAGCACAGAGTACTTAACCCTCTGTTATATATTTGTGTTCCAAACCATACACTGATTGTTATGGAATGGTGGGGCTAGCGGGAAAGCTGCTCCATGTTTCTCTTGATCTATCCTAAGACTAAGATTCCAGACCCTGCCCACCATCTCTTTCCCCTCTGGCTCAATCCCACAACAAGCACAGGAAGCTGCCACAGGGTATATGAAAAAAGTCATTTTTCCTAGCTGCCGCTTAAATCAGAGACTCCCCAGAGTTGTGGGTCCCAATGCAGGACCGTGCCATCTCTGTTTATTCGCAGGGAAAATTTCACCCTGTCCAGGGACAGTGATGCTATGTAATAACATTACAGCCAACATCTCTCTTCAAAGATGTATTTCATCCCATTTACACAGAGATAGAGACCTTTGCTTGCTGCTAGCTGTTTAGCCTGAAGATAATGAGATGACATGGAATCTGCAAAGTGAGAACAATTTTTCCCAGGCTGCAGACTAAAAACGAAAATGAGCCCTGAGTAACACTTATGTACCATGTAACTCTTGTCAGGATAACTGAGACTTAACTGTCACACAGATAAGGTTTGATTTTCTGGTACAGGGATAAATTCCATTCCAACTGCAACTTTGTAAAACAAGTTAAAAAGAAGTATTAGATTATTCTCTCTTCCCTAGTGTATTGCCTTTCCTGTTTTTCAAGAATTACTTTGTGTTCAAAATAAAATTAAAAAGTCAAGAACGCAGAAATAAGTCTAAGGCATAGAATAAAGGAATTTTATCAAGAACGTGCAGAAGTTAGGAAATTATTTCAGTTGTTATTTTTGTGCTTATTAGACACTCTTGGGATGCTATTATTTATGATCTTAAAGTTTTGCACAGTAATGTCACACTTAATTGGAACACAAGCTGTGCACTGATTAAGTAGTCATAGCAGTAATATTTTAGCCTTTAAAGTCTGATTCTCAGGATTTTTAACTTGTAGGTAATGGCAAATTACTTTGTTAGCTGTATACTAAGTTTAGTTTGTATGATTGTACTTAACAACTTCTTGGAAATTTTTTCCTCAATTTTACTATTAGTGATGCTCATTTTTGCATGCTGTTCAGTAAACTGTAATCTGTATTTTTAAAATGCTTTTGCTTTTTACAATGTCCAAGTACATCTGCATAAACTTCCTGTTGCAACACTATCATCAAGCTGTGTCATTTGCCCCTAGATGAATAGCATCAAAGATTGAATGTGCCATTTGTTAAGAACTGAAACTATAGATACTAACATACCCAAAAATACTAGATTCTACATTGTTCTTGATTCCAGCTCTCAACAACAATCACTAACGAGCCAAAATCATAGACACATAATGTCAATTCATAGAAAAGTTTGTAGAGGTTACAAAAACAGTGTTGAAATGGATCAACCAATAGAAGGCACTAGACCAAGCATTAGGATTCTTCTTGGTATTTTATTTGTTGTTAAAGTTCATTTCTTAATTGACAAAAATGTTTTTGACAGCATTATGTGGGGAGTGATAGATATAACAGAGTAGTAATACTCCAGATCTGATTCCAGGACAGAATAATTATTAAACTGTATATCTCTAATCCTTAAATATTAAGTTGCAGTTTTGATGAGGCCATATTTCCAACAAGTCATTCTAACTCCACAATTTATGAAGGAATTTCCCTTCACATTAATAGACCTGGCAATCATCAAGATAAACCATTCAATTTGCGTCACATTTATCTTTTCTGCTTCCTATTTTTGCATTTAATATAAGCAGAAGCATTTTATTGTATGGCACTTTGTTTTGCTTGGCAGCATCACAGCTGTAACAACCAAATATACAGAAATAATGAAGCCTTTTTTGCAAAGAATAAAGGAAACATCAGGAGAGATCTATAGTTCTACCCTAATGAACCAATTCAGCTCGTGTTTATTCATCATAGTAACAGCTCACATGGGAAGGCCAGAAGCACTAGCACTGAGAAGAAAATTGAGACTCTGATACTTTATTTTACTTCGTGCCATAGTTGCTTTCAAATTCTAGCAGTTAAATCTGATAACTTTGTGCTGCATCAATAAAAAACAAAATTAGCAGAAAACGAGGAGAGGAGAGGAGAGGAGAGGAGAGGAGAGGAGAGGAGAGGAGAGGAGAGGAGAGGAGAGGAGAGGAGAGGAGAGGAGAGGAGAGGAGAGGAGAGGAGAGGAGAGGAGAGGAGAGGAGAGGAGAGGAGAGGAGAGGAGAGGAGAGGAGAGGAGAGGAGAGGAGAGGAGAGGAGAGGAGAGGAGAATTTATGTGATTTGTGTGCTGTAAAAAATTATGCCAGTGAAATAGCTTTATTTTGGCAAAATTCTCAAATTTCCTTTAGTTAGGGGAATTTTGTCCCTTTTTTCGATGGTAAAGTTTCATACTCACAATAACAAGAACTGCAGAGATATTTATTCAGTACATCAACTGATGTACTACAAAGCTTCCAATACACTCCTCTAGACTCTGAAAAGTGCAGCAAATGCCAAACATGTACAAAAGATTCTACAATGCATCCCTGTAATGTGTAACACATGTGGCTGTAAAGAATAAAAGGCAGGTCAGTTGGAATGAAAACCTCAAGCTAATGTTAACACATGGGCATTTCTCACTCATTTCAGACTCTCTCGTGCTTCCAGAACATTGAAAATTATATTATTTGGGACTCCATAGACTTCTTCTCATTATGCAGCCATTACTCAGGATTGATCATCATTGGTTAAAGCTTGTTATTTCTGTCAACATTAGTTTCCGATTCAGTTCCATGAGGGCACATTACCTAAACATATTCAACTTGACCTGGCTCTCAAGCATTGATTTCCCACATCATTCCTCACTATATTCCTCCTCAGAATAATCTCTGCATCAGCTCCCCCTCTAAAGTCTTGGAAGAGTTTCTCTTTGAATGCAAAACAGTGCTTGTAGATTCTCCAATTTTTCCTGATGCTATGCACAGTTGACTAGGTGTACTGAAGTCAGAGACACAGAAGCTAAAATATCTGTAATTGACACTGTGACTGAAAAGAAGATGAAATCAATAAAGCATCATCCCTTTCAAATGAAATTCTCTGAATTCTGTTGCGTATTTCTGATGTATGAAATTTTTCAGTGCAGACAAGAAAACTTGTGATTGTTAATAAAAATAACAATAGTTTTTAAAGTTTTTCTGTAACACCTCTAGATCGGAGTCTTCAGAAGGATCAGAAGGCTGTACTTTCTGTATCACTAATATTACAGAGATAAATGTGGCATAACCCTGTCCTTACTACTCCCACCAAGAAATACAACAAACCCTTCTACCCCTTTTCTTGTATCTCCATCTCCAGACTAAATAAGTTAGATTTATTCCTCCAAAAGTAGTTTAATAATAAAGGAAAAATATTGATTTTTTTTGTCTGGTTTTTTTTTTTCAATTAATTTCCAACTGCTTTCTGATGGGTTAAAATTGTAAACAACTTTCTCATTATTCAATATTATACTAAGGAAACTTCCTAGGACACAAAACAGGGACCTCTTTCCTTCACATTCTGAAAGACTCTTTACAGCTTTAATTCTTTTGGTATCCAATATTATGAATAATATAACACCAAAGCATCTTTTGCTTTCTTCACCTTGGATACACAGTGAAGATACTTATGTACAAAATGTACTACAGACATGAATTTGCTGAACCACAGACAACTGGCTTGTTCAGAGTCTGTGTGATTTTGAAATTATGATCCTCACACACAAGATAAATAAGAGAGATGGAAGCAATGCAGTAGTGTCAAAATAAGTGGCTTCAAATGCTTTATTTTTCCCTCTTATGTTTGGGTACCAGCCACATTTGAAGAGCCCCATGGGAGAAACAGGTTGCTGATCACAGAGTAGCTTAAATGAGATAACCCTTGCAGCAAGTTGTATAAAGTATGTGCTTCACTGTCAGGCAAGACAGCATAAAGCTTTCTCTTGTTCTGATAAAAGATCTATCCAATGGGAAACACAATTTTAGAAACAGATCATAGGAGACCATCACATTTAAGACATTTTTCCTGGCTTTGTCTCCTTTGAGATAGACTGACAGCAAATTTGAAAGTATGTCTTTTCCTCTGAGTTTTGGAAGGTTATCTTTTAGGTTCATTTTATGTTCTCTGAAACAGTGATAACAACCTGCCAGAGCAGATGTGTTTACATCGATTTTTGAGAGGTAAGAAACATATATAACTTAGGAACTGAGTGGGTCTTAAAATAAAAAAAAAAAATCATGGTGGAGCTCAATAAAAATCATTTTGTTTCAAGTAATTAGAGTTAAAAAGTCTACTGTGGAGAAGTGGAATTCTGAGAAGTGGATTATTTTAAAAAAATCATTATACATTTATATAGCTTATGAATTTTTATGTTTAATTTAAATTTTAAAAAAATAAAGAAGAAGAAGAAGGGAAGGGAAAAAGTGCTGGATGTCCTTCCTCTTTCTAGATATTTTGTCTTCAGTTTGGTAAAGAAATCAGTGTCCTGATCTGGAGCAAAGAAAGGGAAAGTGAATATGAAATGAAGAAGGAAGATGCTACTATTTTTCATTTGTGCTGAGAAAAGTAAAGAACCATAAAATTAAAAATTAAAACTTTACATAAAATTATATATTATATTCATAAAATTATTAATAGAATCTGCAACTAAACATTTATGACCCTTTCTAATAATGGCGCTTATAGGGAAGGCAGTGTCTGACATTGGGTCTTGCAATGCAAGGCCACAGAGATATTCTGTGAATAGTTACCTCAGATGTAATACTGGATACATGTTAAATCAAATTCATGTGAGGAAGGTTCTGTACAAGCTAGATTGAAACTGAAGATGCATAAGGAAATAACAGCTAGCAACATTTGAAGACACATTTATACCTTTATTCGTCTTCGCAATTGACAACACACCTTCAGCAATCCGGAATACTCATCCATGTTATGCAGGCATTTTCAAGGCTCTAAGTGGTGTGGAACATTACTTGGACTCTCCATTGAGAATTCTTTATGACTGTACATTCCTTCCAAAGCCCTTGATACCTCATGTTGGGGCTACTTAGTGGAATTTTAGAAAGCTGATAAGTATTTTTTTCCCATGCTGCTTGTACTGCAGAAGTGTAGACAGAGTTTTAAAGCTTCATTTTGCCTCTCCTTTTTCTTTTTGTACTTACATATACAGCATCAATATTTGATCTAGAAATATGTATTAGAAACTATTGAACTATGCATAACTCCAGTCTTTAAATTAATACTGAACATTAGTGAAAAGATTTTAGCTGGCAGAGTGAAGAAAGATCAGCTCTTCAAGCAGGTTAGACACATTACCATTATGTGCTGGACGTACCTCTCAGAGTTGCCTTCAGAATGATTTCTATTTAAGGCCCTATTTAAAGATACCAAGAAAATAGAAAGTATAAAAAAGGCTCCTCTTGGGTTTCACAAATCCATAGACAAATGAAAATGGTTAAAAGAAAATCAAGGTATGCAAATAAGTACTTGAAGGGGTCATTGATCAGGTGTACTCTACTCCTTTCCTTCACACGTGATTGTAACAACAGCTTTTAGATGAAATTGTTTTATAAGGATGCAAGTGCAAAGAGTCTCTCAGGGATGTCTGATCACGTTTACAGTTTCCTTCTTTAATCATTTTTCTATTTTGTCTGGCCTCCTGTTCATTGACACTTTTCTCTGAACTCCCTTCAAAATGTCATTTTCATATTCTAATAATCCACTACAGTTTTCTTGTTGACTAATGGAAAAAATAACAGCCTTCTTTCGCAGAAATCTTCAAATGTGTGATTCAATTCTGTAAGGGATTTCAAAAACTACTCCAACAGTGCTAAGACTCTTGGTGTTAAAAATCTCTATAGATTGTGGCTAGGGATTGCTTCTTTTTGGCATTGTGCTGGTGTGTCAGCTCTACCATCCTGCTGAAAATATCCACACTCTTGACTCTCTGTGACAACTGCTGAGTGCTTTCCTTGATATACAGAAAGCTGAAGTATAGGTTTAGGTTTCTGTCAGTATTCCACATCTGTGAAATTCGATAAATCTTAACAGCTTTGCCACATCCTTTCAAAGCAACTTTCAATCAGTCCTTTGATTAATTTAAGGTCCTTATTTTAGAGGATAATAAAAATACATATCTTTTACAGATAATGCCTTGAATTTTCTCTTAAAGTGTATGAATAATTTTACAGAACTTTCATGACTAATTTAGATTTTTCAGTTTTTCTATATGCAAATCACAATACTAAAATATCTATACACTTATCCTATGAAGCAAACAAACCACTAATATTAGTGCTCCTTATTAAGGTTAGGAAGTTCCCAGCTTCTTGAGATTCTTAATTTAGTATATGACAGCAGATCTCTACTGATTTTCAGTTGGTACATCAAAACTTGGGTTTACCTATTTCCTTCTCCTTTTTATTTCCTACAGGTTGCACACTTTTGGCAATTTACTTTCCATAAGTATTTTTTTTTTTATGTCATATCTTGAATGGGTCTTCTGAGCTGGCTCTTTTAAGATTTTTGGCCTATTTTACTTATCTAGGAAGAAGTATGGCGGGTCTTGGTTAAGGCATATAAGCTTAACCAAAAGCACTGACTTCTGGGGGTGTTCATCACTTAACACGTGTCTAGCCAACATCTCTGCCTGCTCAACTGTTCTAAAGAAAATAGAACATGACAGAAAAAAATCTGAAATCACTTTAAAATGGAAATTTAAGAGCCATTTATATACAGTTACCCTTTAATTTTGACAATACTACAAATTAATCTTTAGATATTCAAAGGAATATTTTGAAAGTGTTCTCAACCCTGAGAAATCCATATACTTCAAGCAAAACAGTAGAAATGAGTAGGAACAGACTGCTTCAAATTTGCTGTTTTGCTTTTTTTCCCTGTCATAGGAATAATGTCACTGCAGTTGACGCGTTTCCACATTCCAGCAAATGTTCCTGTACTTATTTCATCGAAGTAAAATTTTCCAACAGAAAAACATCTCACAGCAAAATTTTACTGGCTCTACTGAATTCTGTTTTGAAAAATAGGACAAGGAAAATGTGTTAAACAATACGTTGGAAAATTTAATTACAGATCAGTGACGTTATAAAGCAGAAATTATCATGAAATTTGATCATCGTGGAAATATCAGTTTAACTTTGGATAAAAGAGATTTTGCCCTTTGGCTTGGTTCCAAAGCTTAAAATTCACATTATGAAAAAAAACGTGTTCAGAGTCAAGCAGGACAAATTTCTTAATCTGGTAAAACACATTTAGGAACTTGAAGCACAGCCACAGAACTGGCAGTCTGCAAATGGAGACAAAAAGACCAAGCTGAGAAGGAAATTACAGTGAATTCAAGAAGGAGCTTATTTCAGTGTAAAGAAGGAAGAGGCTGAGATTACTATTTTACCTGCTATTTGGCTACAAGTCACAAACCAAGATATTAAAGTGCATTCCCAATACTTGTTGTTATACAAATAGCAAGTTAATGGTCCTAATACAAGCACCCTGTGCTTTCAGTACCAAATTAATATTGCCTTTAGAACACATAAACAAGTAACAAAGGCAGCCTTTCAAGGTTTCACAGACTTAATGGCAAATTATTGCTGAGTCCTTGGCTTAAAGATAAATCAGGAGAAAGTGGAGGTTGTAGATACAGCTTTCTGGTCACCCCAAACTGTAAGAATAACATCTTGGGGATGGGTATCAATATGGTAATATCAGATGGATTAAGAGTTCTGTAACATATGTAAACTTTAGTTATGGATGGCATGGTCAGATTTAAAGGTAAAAATGACCCAGAACTGCCTGTAATTTAGGATCCTGTAATGAATGAATGGATTAAGTTTTCAGTTTTCCTTAAGGATCATATACAGTTAGACATCAAGAACGATTACTGAGAATCTCCTGATCCGTTTTTCCCACTAAAATCAACTGGGAACCCAATGATTACCAAATATTCTTTTAAATAAGTTAAAAATTAATTTTGTTTCTAAGACTTGCATTTGATAGCCTGAGGTAGGTACACATACAAGGAAAAAATTATGAATTATGTTAAAATTTTCATCAAAATAAATATATTAAACTATTTTCAGCATACATAAAGTTATTCAGTATAATTATTCTCTTACAGAAAAATACCTTCATTAACCACTTATGAAATGGGCATCTATTGTAGTTAGAAATGCCAAGACATACTATCTGAATTAATTTAGTTCAGTATGTTTCAGAAGAGTTTTGAATAACTTATACTTTTTAATGTCTTTTGTCCTTGAAAGTACACCTAAGAAACTTCAAGTATGGAATTTCAACTTTATTACCAAATAATTTATTTTAAAACATATATAAATCAAAATAATATGTTAAGGAAATTACTTCAGAACAAAAATAAGTAAATACACTTCAGTTCAGATTACTCTGTAATAAGCATCTGTTTTCAAGTCGTGACTAAACCTGAACAAACTGGGCAGGAAAAATTCTAATAAATTTCCAAGAGTGACCTATATCACTACTACCAGCAAGCTTTCCTTTTAGCACTAGCTGCCTACACAAACAATTAAGCAGAATTTCCACAGCCACCATAATCCCACCACATGGATCACACTATGAGTTTTGTGTACTGTGCATTTATGTCTGGCTCAGTCTTTCTTCTACAATGGACTGAAAGTACTGCCACACAATTTTAAGTCCTGAATAGATCATGTTGGGGCTGCTGTAATTTCCTCCCTTTTATTGCAATGCTAAGCTACTGTAAATGTTTGAATGAAATGGCCACAGCATTGATATGGACCCAAAATCTCAAAGAAGACATACGCATACATGCAAAATACTGTTTGCATACTTCTAAAATAAATTGTAAATTACTTTCTTATGATACTGAAATGCAAAGTAGTGATGTGGCATCGATAACAATGCTTCAAAAATTTTCTAGTGCTCCACAAAATGATTTTTCTACACTCCTTCTGCTAATTAGCCATCTGAAGCATGGTAAGATAATCACATTTCCAGGATGTAGGACATATGGGTAAAGGAAACCTGGGGGACAGCTTCAGCACCGGAAGGCAGGAGCTCTTTTAGATGGCTCTTTTAGAAAGTTGCAGATTTCTTTTCAGCAGACCGAACCCAAAGCACAAAAGAGCTGTACTAACCTGAGAAAAGAGGACAAACATCTTTGAATCACACTATTTCATCTCTGTTTAAGAAAGTAAGCAACCCTGAACTGATAAAGCTGATTTTGATGGAAACACTGATATGTAAGACCTTTGACAGAAGAGATTGGTGATTTTTTGCAGTAGCTTAAGATATTGCTGAATTTTTGTAATAAACTTTCATCTTATGGAAGAGCACAACATATGCTAACCCTGAGGCAACTCCCATTCTTAGCTCAGACTCTTGGCCTGACTCCCCTTGTCAAAAAAGGAAGCTAATTTGCTGAACTAAACTTGAACAGCTGAAACACACATTCCATTCTGCTGACTCTATTACTACAGCAGTAACATCTGAAAGGGGGGAGAATTGAAAATGGCTGGGAGCTGCCTTAAAGAGCAATCTTTTCTTGCTTGGTGAAACTGATTCAAGCCTTTAAAACTTGTGTGATTTCTTTTTTTTTTTTTTTTTTCAATTGAACAACCAAAGAAGACTATTTATTTTTGCATGTCAATAGTTGCAAAGCAGAGGAAATACTCAAAGTTACTCGGTTTTGCTAATGAAACATGTGCCTACCAACTAATTAGTCCAAAACAATAAATCAGTAGCTACAACACTCTACTCAGGATCTTTAAAAACAATTAGACCTCTTTAAAATGTTGATAGAGAAAGAAAAATTATGTCTAGTCTATCAGAAAAGTCTTATCCACGCCTAGTTTTACTTACCAGTTAACAAAGATTTAATCTTATTTTGCTTCTATACTGATGGCATATTGGAACAAGAAGGAGGTCATTTAATGTTATAGTTCTTATTTGTAGACTTTGCTTTTCATCTTAGTAGGTCTCTGGAGAACCTGAATTTTTCAAAAGTCTTTTCCTATAGACCATCAATAAGAAAAGATCCTTTCTAAAGTATGAGCCTGATTGTCTCACCAGGGATTAGATCCATTCCCAATCAGAAAAGCCATATTAATTAAAAATTCTCCAGAATGTCACACACTGGGAAATTTGAATGGAGCAGGTACAACAGCAGAACCACCCCATTCTAAATTTCATTAAGCACAGTAGATTTAAAAAGTGGATAGCAATTTTAATTTAAAGATTCATATCCTGCATCATTACATATTTTTTAAAAATAAAACCTAGACAAAAAACAAACAAAATAAACCCCTCTAAAACTTCTAGCCTAGTTTTGACCAATTCAGTATTTCCACAGCCTGTCTGGAATCTCAGGACTGTTCCACATCAGCCATTACATGATACCTTCCTGTAGAGGCTTATTTTTCACCTTATTTTGGCTTCTTCTTTTACTTTTTTCCACAAATGGATTGTTAGCATAAGCCATAAGTATTATTCATGGAGCTTCAGAGCTCTTTCTGTGACTTTCCCTGTGTCTAGGGTCAATCAGCAGTTCATACTTGTGTTACTATCACTCTTTGGCCTCTCAACCCTGTGATGCTGTAGGAAGATAAAGAAGCTAACATTCTCCTTTCCTTCTTTCCCTTTGTTTCTCTTCTGCACAATAGAGTCATCGTCATAGGGAGCAGATGTAGTCCAGGTCTCACATGAAGATTGCTTTAAGACAGGCTCCACCTCACAGTAGTGTCATAATCATTGAAGGTTTCCCTAATAAATCTTGTAGCTACATCTGCCTGAAACTAATGAAGAAAGTATCAGAATAATTTTTTAAGAATGTCATAGAATCACAGAATCATAGAATGGTTTGAGTTGGAACAGACCTCCATGATCATCTGGTTCCAACACCACCGCCCTGGGCAGAAATTTCACTAAAAGTCATTGAAAGAAAGAGGAGCAGGAAACAGGAAGAGAGAGCTAAATATTTCTGAAGAAAGAGAAACAAAAGCAGTTTCGAAAACAATTTATGTTTGATTTTCCAAGACTTCAAAATTTCAGCAGAAATGGGGACATATCAAACAATATAACTGAAACCCACTGGCTCTTGAAAAAAAATTGCAATCATTGTAATTCCCTGAGCCTTATGCACTAGAATTCAGTATGAGCACCAGTTTATAAATGTTTATAATGTTTATAAACCCTTACACAGAAATGGATTTTAAATTACTTTGGAAAGAAAGGTGG
This sequence comes from Cinclus cinclus, assembly GCF_963662255.1. NCBI lineage: Eukaryota > Metazoa > Chordata > Aves > Passeriformes > Cinclidae > Cinclus > Cinclus cinclus. The sequence goes on from NC_085046.1 coordinate 73,807,022, forward strand.
AATTATGTTTCCAGGGGAAAAAGAAACAAACCAGAAGTAACAACACAAAGCAAATAGTCTTCATTTATGAAGGTTTCTTAGGTTAGGAAAAGTATAAGTGAAGCTGCAGGTAGCTTTTCTATATTAATTCTGGCATTATACTTAGCATAAATGATTTCTTAATTTTCTGAATAAATACAATAATGCGAATATACTTAGTTCTCATATAAAAGAATTAATTTTAGATTAATTAAAAATTGTGCAGGCATTCTTGTAAAATCAAATAAAACAGTTATATGAAAAAAAACACAGAGAACAAATATTTCCTTATTTGAATGTTTGCAGGAGAAAAAAATATAAGAAATAGGTGAATATGAAAATATATGAATAAATAAAAATTACCTCATCAATGAATATGTATTTGCTTTCTAAGTAGTCATAATCGATATCTTTCTCTGGGAGACAGGAGATTTTAAACTGGATCTAGATAGAACTCATCAGTGAGACAATAAACCTTTCACTGACCTTAAAACACATTTAAAACACAGCTTAAACTCCCTCTAGTTCTGCTTCCTCATTACTATGTTGTGGGTGGGACTTACAGATGATTTGCTGTGAAAAGCAAATTATTTGAATTACAATGCATTCGTTTTCACAGCACCATTTCCATCTGCTTAGCTTCTCTGGAGGGTTATTTCTGCTTGACACATCATTATATTTTTAGTTATAATCTTTTATTAACAACAAACAAATATGTTGACAGTGCAAAACATTTTCTTTCATGAGCAGTAAGAGATAAGCAAACGACTTAGCAAATAGAAAAAAATATATGACAGAGTGGAGGTAATACAAATAATAGGTTACATTGAGCATAAACACTGTCATAAGCATTAGATCAAAGTCTTGTTTCTAATTAATTCATCCTATTTAAATGTTTCCCTAAGTAATGTTCTTCCATTGCTACATGTTGCTAGCATTATTTTTATTCCAACTCTCTTGTGTCTTTTATTGCAGTAAGCTATATTCCTTTAGGGCTCAATTCTGCAGTCTTCACTCAATCTAAATTCCCAGTTCAGTCTGGGGGCAGGATTTGCTTGAACAAGGACAAAAGAATTTAGTCTCTAGTGTGTAGTTATAACAGTATTCTCAAAGCTTAAATGCATTATATTTTAGCAGTCTAGAATTTAACACAGAACAGAAGTGTCTTAAATTCTAATTCACTTTCTGCTTCTGAAGTTTGTCAGATAAGTTTACTTGGCTTCTTTTTTCCATTAGCATTGCCACCAATAAGATAATAACAAACAATAAGCTCCTCTGACAGATAATTTGATGAAAGGCTCTGAGTATCTATTGTAGGTCACATGCTGTGAGAGAAATCTCTCAAACAGTATAAAGCTCAGATCACCCACATACCTTTTCCTTTTTATGTGACTAGGAAGGAATTCCAGAGCAAAATTCCTTGGGCAATCTGGAGTCAGTCAGAAAGTGTTTAAAAGACTTGTGTTACATTGCAGCTGAAGTATTTGTTCCCAGGAACCCACGACTTTTGCAGTATGGAAAAGGGGCAGGCTTTTTTCTTTACTTCTCTCTCCCCAGCTGTAGCAGGCATACAAAAATTACACTCTGGACATGAGGAAATATCATTAGTTTATTTCCTAAGGTCTTGCACATATTTCAAGCTCTACTACCTGGCACGTTGTATGCAAGTTAAACATCTGTCTTCTCTATCAGAAAAGTGTCATAGCTCAACTTCTACAAGTCAAAGAAGATCTAGCACAACTCTCATTGCTCTGTTCCGAATACTAAACTCTGAAACAAATTAACCATCTGTACGAATATATGCAATTATCCTATTCCAAGAGAATTTTGCCTTGTACTTTGAACTCTCAGAGAAAATGTCCTCTAAATCAATGGCTTTTTACTGTTTTAAACTTCTAAATAAAATTTGAAGGACTAAAACAGAAGTTAATTTACATTGCCACACACAGTGACTGGAATTACATATAACAGAGCTCAAATGCAGTTTTATCCTGCTACAGAGCACATTACAGATTCACTGAAAGAGCACAGAAGGTTTTCTTAAGGGTTGAAGAATGTGAACTCATCCCACATTACACTGTGCTCAGGTCTGTAATATGCATGTTTAGCAAAAAGTAGCATATGCCCATAGGAAAATGTTCCTTGTATGTGAATCTAATGCACATATGTGGAGAGGAACACAGTAAAGTCAGGCCTGAGCTTTAGATCTTGTACACCATAATCTGAAATCTGTGTCATCAATGACTAAAACTAAATTATGAGAATTCCTTTTTGCCCTCACATCTCTTTTTTACACAGTTTTAGTCTCTCTCTTTGACCCAGAAAAATATTTTAAAAAAACCTTCACATACTCATTTACATCATATATTCTGTTTTTCTAATGTCTTTTTCCTAAATATTTTCCTTCATATGTAACCAAGTTTTTTAACGCCTTTATTCTATCATCCTCCAAAATGTCTAATTTGCTTTAATTTCTCTGTTACATGATCCTTCTCATTGTTGTGTCTTATTTTCCTGCTTGAAGCCCTTCACTTCTGTGAAGTTAAGATAATAAGTTAAAACTGAATAAAATCTTTATATAGCTAATATTAAATATAAGCATATCTCAAAAAAAAGAACTGTCCTGGATTACCATTTTGTAAAGAACACTATTATGATGTTCCTAAGTCATATAATTTCCCTAAACCTCAGCTCAAATTTCTCTTTTTTAAAGTGAACAAAAGCTTGATGAAAAAAAGGAAATTTAATCCAAGTGGCCTTAGTTAGATGAGGATTAGTAAACTCTTTTCAATCTGTAATTTCTGAATGGGCTATACCCAGAAAATATTAATCAATTTGTGAAAGTGTGCCTGCATTATAGTGGCAAGAATTAAAACAAAACATTTAAAAATTGGAAGTGAAAAATTACCTTTCTTATGTTTTGTTCTTCTTATAAGGAAAGCATATTTTGAAATCAGGCTGGATTGTCCATATGCAAGTTTTATTTATCATTGCTACTAAAGGGACTTTCATTAACAAAAACTCCTAGAAAAATAGTATGGGGTGATAAAGTGACCTCTCATTTTCTACTGGATACATTTTTCTAATCTGGTCATTCCTTATGTGTCTTCAATAATAATTTATTTTTCAAGATCCCAGTCATGAATTCACTCTCCATATGTGAGAACCTAAAGAGCTGTTTAGAAATGATGAAGTCCTATGTGAACTCCTACTTAAAGCTTAATTATTGTAAACTATATCTAACCCACATAAAAGCCAATTAAGAGGCAGCATGAATAGCCATATTAAATATAAATAATATCAATGGCTTGTATTCTCTCAGCATGATTCGCTTTAAACATTTAAACTATGAATAACTATGGAATTTTTTTGCAGCACTCCTGAGATAAAATAAAGTTGTTTATAGGAGCATTTCTTCAAGCTATAAAAATTTGCATTTATATCTAGACTATACTGTTGTAAGCCACAGGTATCGTGAACAATTAAAGATCCCTGTCAAACCCTGGGAGAATCTGAAACACATTAATATGGTATTATTTCATTAACTACTGTGTGAGATTAAGGTGCTTTGCTGGATAATAAACGAAAATAAAACAAAACAATGTGCCAAAATACTTGGAACAAACAATTATTGAAATTAACCATATAAATTATGTCAATGTTTCTACCAGTTTGAGAATTTCAAGGAAATATACATCTTTGTTAGCATAATGTCAGCAAAAGATGCTGATGTGCATTTCTATTCAACAGTTTCTGTGGAAAATTTAAAATAATACCTTGTCTATTACTCTGTAAGTTCAGGCATGTAGCTGTGCAACTGAATCTATGGGTACACTGGTGCAGAGGATTCTTTCTGCCATTTAATTTGTGCCCTATATCTCAAACATGACTGTCTTTTATCATTATTGGATTTCCAGATTTCTTCTCAAATAACCTGGCTGTGCAGAATTCCACATTAGAGAGAATAGCAGAGAAATGAAATAGGAATCTCCACCTGAACTGCTAGTTCCAGATATTCTGGTCATTTGGAACACTTTATCTGGGTATTTAAATGAATACAAAGCTGTTTTCAAAAACCACCAGGTATGATGGCAATTCATAATCAAGGTAAGTTAAGAGCTTTGGTTTTGCAAAATTCCTTTCAGCTTTCTGCATATGTGCCAATAAACTCACAGAATAAACAAAATCCTGGTGCTGCTGGGCAAAACTGCAGATAAAATTATAACATACCCACACTTCACCAGAGTCCCTGCTGCAATCAAATAATACCTTCACCCTGGATTGGAAAAGCAGCATTAAACAACTTCTGGTACCTGGGGTCTCACCTTCTAAATAGCGGGGGTTTTTTTTCTTCAGAAATTATGTGTCAAGATTTTTATAGGGGGAAAAAATGCTTATTAATTATCTTTCCTTCAATTATTAAGAGGGTGACACCCAAGCTCCCTAGTCTATGTATATCTTTGTGATTTAAGGAATGGATCCAAAATACGATTATGAAGAATTTTATATTTGCTAAAGTAGGTTGTTTAATCAAGCATCCTCTGCAGAAATGCTTCAACAAAAAATTCTAATTAAAATGTAACCTGAGGTGGCTTCACCAATTCCAGTCTAATGGGAACTAATCCCTATTTTAGGTAAATTAACTCTCAGGTCTTAATTTGTTCAGATTTCCCTTAGAGTCTTCTTTATTTAAGGAAGAAGTATCTTGCTAGAATATTTCAGCCTTCTGGGCCAGTGGCTTAATCCCCTAAATATTTGTCTGTAAGATGAAGATACATTCAATATCCAGTATTTTCTGCATTAAAAAACAGTGTGATTTTTTTTGAGAAATTAATACCATCAAAGGACTTATATATATTAGTGTGCATGTACTTGCACATCCCCTCTTTGTTCTTCCCATGTTAGCTGTCTTAGATTCAATATTTTTTTTATTGGTCACATATCGATATGGTTGAAATATTTGAAAGTAAATAGTTAGGACCACTCTAATCATAACACACAGACAAGAGTCAATAATCTCAAACATATTCTGAATCAATAATAAATGTCAGTAAGAGAACAAAATGAGATTTATCTATATTTTAAACATTGGAAAATACATAAAATGAAAAGATTACTTGGCACTGTTTATGACTTCTGCTTAAAATGCAAAGCCTGCTGGGATTTCTAAAGAGATAAGTAATTTCAGAGGATGTTTATTATCAAAAGTGCACTATTCCTAGTTTTTAAATTGTTTTTTTTCTATTTCTCACTTTTAATCTGGTCCACCAATCATAACTAGTGTGCCATTAAACTACACTGGTTAGCAAAGTTATAATTTTAAAATTCCTCTTTATGTGACATTTATAAGAGTATTGACTAACCCCAAGGAGCAATATATGCATCAAAAGAAATGTAATCAATTTGAAAAAGTCTGTCTCACAAGAAAAGTTAAGACCAACCAAATGTAAACAAACTACAAAGTCCCAAAGACAGTCTAATCAGATTTACATCCAAAATAAATGACAGATTACTTTCACTGTGGTTTTGCTTATTGCAACAACCAGTATCTGAATCACAGGAGAAAAAGAACCAAATCAAGAATTACTTGATGCTTGATGGATTATATGCATATAAATGAATAATAGATTATTTATCTCCTGATATCATAGTCAACTCATAAAATTCTCCTACATTGTTGTGAATATTGCTTTTATACTAGTTTGGCACCTAAGGACAGTGGCATGTCAAGAGAAAACCACAAAAAAATGACATAAGGATTAGAAGGGAATAGAATCAGTGTACATGTGGGAGATATTTAACAGTATGTTTAGAAAAGAGACAATTTTTGCTGCATTTGTTTTAAAAGAAACACAAAATATGCAGATCTATTGATAATCAATTTTCATATTGCTTTAAATCAGGTTCTGTTCTTGAGGTGGTCTATGACTTCTCATTTTAGAGAGCTGGTCACAAGAGGGCAACATAGTTACATGCATATGGAGCAGCTCTGACACTCCTCCCAATGAAAATTAATAGCATTAAAAAAAAAAAAAAACAACAGTAAGATGTGAAAGCTGGTTATTGGTCAATGTTTCTAACAGAGTAAATATCTGATTAAAAATACAAAAGCTGTCCTTAACACTGTCACTCTATACAGGTTCCGTAGTACAATCTGGTCACAGTGTAATATGGTGTTTTCAAATAAAACGTCAAAGTTTTATTCAGTGTTCACAACATTCTTAAAGGGTCTGCTATTGGAAGTCTGCACAGATTTTCCCAGATCTGTACAAGTCTCTCAAATACTACAAGTAAACCAGAGCATAGTCTGAAAATGCCAATATCATTGGAATTTCATCTCCTACAATATTCTGATGCCCTTTTTTATCTCACTGATTAGAAATGGTTTACATCTGTAGAATTAATAAACTAGGCATCTTACTGTATAGGCAATATGACCTGTTCAGGGTAGAACATTCAACTTAAATTGTTTCATTATTTTATTAAGTTCTTACGTGATCCAGATCTTAAGATAATGATTTTTTTTTTCTGTTTCAAATACTCCCTTTTTTAAAAGCAGAGAAAAAGCTTAAAAAACATTTCATAATTAGTTTTTATGTAGAACTAGCCTTACAAATGTTCTGATAGAGAAACCTTTGTAGACCTGATATTCTGAAAAGACTAAGGCTATTTTCTTAGTGTTGATTGTCACTCTCAAGGTAATTTGCTGTGCTTGTACTGGATTTAAGTCATACAACACACAAAAGAGCCACGAGAACTTCCACCACAGGTACCACGTTGATTGCCCATATTGTCATTATTAATTACAACATCACAAATTGTGTACAGGAAATCAACTGGAACAAGACTTCCAAGGACTCCCTGACAATGTCAGACAAAAATAAGTTCCAATCACTATAGCAACAGCTGTGAGCAACATTGTGGTTGTGTTGCAGCCAGTGGCAAAGCTCCCACAAATATCAGATAGTCCTAGAATTTACTTTTTGACAGTCATCCATGAGCTGCACAACTAGAATTGACATTTCAAACATGGAGTAAAAATACTGAATTTCTCTACAGCTTGCTTGTAGATGAGTTCATTTACATTGTCTATAATGCTTGAGTGCCTAACCAATATACTGAAAACTCTGTAAAGCCAAAGTCCAAGCTTCTTTGAGGACAGAGGCTTAAATATGGAGATCTCATTTATGGAATTAATTTCTGAGAAAGTTATGTAGATTGTTTTGTTTTCCTGTCACAGTTAGCCTACCTGTCTTCTCCAGTACATTCAAAAGTTTTCAGATTTCTCTTTTATATGGAGTGAAAAAAGATGGGAAGACGATACAGAGGACAGAAAAAATAAAATTTGAGACAAATTTTCACAAGAAAATATTGTCATAAGTATTAAAATATGAAGTATTATATTACTATTAGAATTTTTATAAAGTAATTATAGCAACATTTTAATTTTTCTAAAGTTTTATTTTTTTTTTACTTTAAAGAAAGGAAAAAACCATGGGGTTTATTTTTTTTTAATTTTTATTATTATTTTTCATTTCTAGACACCTGGAGCAAAATTTGGAGTAATGAGAATTTCTCTTATATTACATTTTGTTGTATGGAAAACTCATTGAAATCATAATTTAGTGTGATATTTTTTTGAAAGTGTGGTCTGTAGCACATCATTCCATTTAATCTTAGACTTTCAAATGCCATGATCATTCTCCATACATAAATCACATAACAAGACAAAGATGAGGTGTTAGTAATTTTTATTGCCTTCTTCATTGTGGTTTCACTGTTTGTTTGTTTGTTTTTTTTTCATTTCATTTACCTGTTCTCAGATGAACTCCTGAAGACTTACCCTAGGTTTTAATGGAGAACCCAAGCTGCACAGTTACTGATCAGCTGCATGAAATAATTACGTTAACAGCCAAAAAGCTTTTGGACTACACCCTCTTGATAGATCATTACCCAAGGTGAGGTAAAACTGCAGCCACATTAGAGCTAATTCAGGTAAAATAAAGGCATGTCCTGCATATGATCAGTCCCACTGATGTTTACATATATCTGTGCAGTCTATATTTAAGACTAGTGATTTGTGTGAGAAAGAGCAGACGATGTACAAGGGACAACCACAACCTAATAACCTAATAAAAATGCATGACCTGATGGCTGAAATCTAATGGAAGAAAAGAATGTGCTGAAGACCTTTTTAAAGCAGAACGCTTATCAAACAGTAAGACAGGGAATTAAATCATAAAACAATGTAAAATGATATATGTAAAAAATAGCATGGATAGCAAATTATAACATTAATTCCTCGGTAGCAATAGAGTAGAAAACTAAGGAGCTGACTTTTTCTAAAAAGTTCTTACTAAAACTGATTTGAAATGGCTCCTGAGTGCAATAGTTGAACCAGTCTTCACTGCTTGAACTGAAATATCCCCTTAACCTACAAGAAAACTGTAGGTAGGTTATTCCAAAGAAATAATCTCTAATGTACTTCCTTTAATTTTACAATTTTACTTTGCTGCACATATAAAAAAATAAACATTGTGGCAAAACATACCATAAGGTTTAAGAATAGTAGCAGCCATGAAAAATAAATGTATTAAGTACTCAATTTTCCATATACTCTAGAGATTTATTTTAATTCTTATGTATTCACTTTCACTACCTCTGAGATAAATCTTTGTGTGCTTCCCTGTGGAACACAAACCATGTTCCAAGGACAGGTCAGCTACCTCAAAACTCCTTCCACTGCTTTCTTCAAGGAACACAACAGGAGTGAGTAATTACAGAAATTTCAACAACGAAGCCTCTTCTCTCTCCTACTGGTCAGGTCTTTTAAAGGTTCTATTATCCCCTAATGACCAGTTAAGTCTCTGAAAGAAATACAGCACATAAAATTCCAGCTGCTTACTTTTTCTGCCTAGCTTCAGCATGATGAAAATCAGGAACCCCTGACTGTGTTATGGTCCTGTGTCAACTCTTCTGCTGCTTCTGTCACCCACGGTAGCTCTTGTTTCATGACAGGTTCCTGCTCATTAACTTCTGCTGTCCTACCGCTGGTGAAATACAGGCACCCATTCTGTTGTACAGCTGAATGTCAGGCTGTCACTTACTGAAGACTCAGAACTTCATTCAAAGTGCAGTGAATCTTCCCAAAATTTTAAGATTATTTGTATCTGACCTGAGACCTGAACAACGTGAAAGGACTTGGTTAATTGTTTTGGGGTTTTTTTTATGTTTCCTGCTTTCACTACACTAAGCCCTGTTTTGACACTGCTTCCAAAGGGCAAAGGAAATACAGTGACAAGAACCTTTCTCCTATGCGAAGCATTCAGAGAAAAAATTAATTCCTTGCAAGAGAAAAAAAAAAAAAAAAAAAACAAAAAAAAAAAAAAAAAAACCAGAAATTTCACTGTGGGAGTACCGTGAGGGACAAATAGGTATTATAGTCTGCATATTAGTCCTGTGAGAAGTGCTAGAACATTATCTGGTTAGAATTTTTCCCTAAAATAAATGAGTGCCACTAATTTGATCTCTAAATAACAAAGTATAAAACAATAAGAAGTGGATAAAGGTACTTTGAAACCAATAACAAATAATGTTTGCTAAAATTTTAGTGACATTAACAAATAGCTATTTATTGTAACATTTTCACACACCGCTACAAAAGCTTGTGTTCTTTCAACCAAATCTTTCCTTTTTCATAAATATTCACCCTCTGCAGCTTTTTATGAAGTCCAGTGGGATCCAGATGCACTCATAATCATTAAAATCAGTACGTTTTCACATTAGCTACAAAGACAGAAATTTCTGAGTTGATTATTGATGTCACAAACTGAAATGTTAATCTCAATGAAGCAATCAAATTTTAGAAAAGCCAGCATCTTATCTGAAGAAAATTTAAACAAGTGTCTATTATACAATTTAAAAATTAGTATATATGTAGAACCAGAAGATGTTTCTCATGAAATACATTTAAAGTATAGATAGGGCTGTTCCTTTTGAACAGTACTTTGTGCTACATGCAGTACAGTAATATTCCTAATGAGGAGGCTCAGTTAATAGCATGCATAAACAATTAGGAACTGGATTCCACTTAGACTTTTCAGTGATTAGTTTTGTGGTTTTCTTTCATAAATTCTGAAATGACTGCAAAATACATGTGCATGCTGGAAGCTTTTTGCATGAGGGATATAGCATGGCAGAACCTCCCACTCAGAACTCGCTAAACCACACATCTGACAAACACCAACCAGGTGTTGCTTCTACAAGACTTTTTATTCTACACAGGCTTAAAAAATGACTATTTCCTTAATTTCATTTTCTACCAAAATTCCATAACAGGAGCAACTCAATCATCTAGGAGAAATGTCTTCTTAAGATTAGTAACTATTGTATCATATAAACAGGGACCTACAGTTACCTGAAGAATCATAATCTTCTGAAACATTTGAATCAGTAAAGTGCCACTCTATCCTGGAGTTCAAAATTCTCACATGGTTACAAATAATCCTTCATAATTTGATTTACTATATTCTGGGTCAGAAATTCAGTATTTAATCCAAATTGCTTCAACAAGTTCCATATTTATTTTTCTTGAACATGTGCTTTGGACATGTTTGGGCAATAGGCAAGAAAAATCTTCTTTTTCTCTAAATAGCTGTAAAATGGGCAGATAGGCAGTAGATATCACTTCTAGCTATACTATTCTCCATTGTTGCAATTTTGTAAAGATAGAACTCAAGCACAAAATCTGATTGAGTTCAGAAAAAACAGCAATAGTACAAGTCTTCTTCGTAAGAAGTGATGGAGATGAGCAACACCAATCTGCAACTCCTCTGTCTCCAAGATATTTTAAATATATTCATTTTCAGTCTGAAAGCATTCTGCATGTTGTCAACAAAAATAATACCATGCATTGTCAGATTCACTGCATTTCCACAGCTCTGCTTTTTTGTCAGAAAAGACAAGTAAATAACCCCCAATCTCTTTCTACTTTGCTTAATTTGTTTCTGTTATCTCAAAGTAGACTATTATTGTGTTTATAAATCACACCATAATGCTTCTTAACTTCATGACAATTTCAATTGGGTTGAACAATTTAGGGGCCTAGAAGCTTCACACACATCTGCTGGTGGGGCGCAAGGACCTGTAAATATGCAAAACCAGCAATCTGGACCACTTCCCATGCTTCCCTATCTTAAAACCTGTAGTTAGTTCTATACTGAGACACCGAATCAGAGAGAAGAGAAGAGAAAAAAAGAATAGAGGGAAAACTAAGAAAATACATTGAAGTTGAGAAGCAATTTAACCCCCTAAGCCTAAGACTTTCTTAAATAAGATTAAATTATGCAACTTCAACAATGGGGATGCAGTATCAAGGAAAGCCTTTAGTGATTTAAGTGAAGGGAAAGATGACACACCTAGGATAGTGTTAATTAAGAAGTTCATAAAACTAGACTGCATCCCTCAGAAAACTATCACAGCTCATGGAAAAGTCTACAGTATTTCAGTAGTGGGTAAACACACATAGACCTAGGAAAATCTTCAGCAAGTGTTTACTCATTTGTCAGTGAGGACTGGAAAACCTGGTGGAAAGCCTAGGTTTGTCTCCAATTCATGCTAGCAAGGCTCTGAACCACAGTCTCCACTCCAGTGGAATAATCCTCTAAAGATGTTCTAACTCCAAGAGTTACATATCTGAATATCAGTTTAACTCCCTTAGACATTCATGGGTGTAATTAGGACTGCAAAAGTCACTTTTTCTTTAGTGGAAGACTTAATTAAGGAAGAGCCACAGGGGAGAAAGAATTTTCTAATTATGCATTGAAATCCAGTATTTGGATAGATCCCATCTCCTCTTTTTCTGGGGGTCTGTTCCTCACTTCTGTGTTTAGTCTAATTTTTACTCTCTAGTCTTTCAAATATTGCATTTAAGATCCTTTTAATACAATTTCATCATTTTAGTTTAACTGAAAAAAAAAAGCGCAGATTAAAGCAGAAATAAGAACTTGAAGTAGTGATGGAGGCAGTTGCTAGTATCAAATAGAAGTATAAGGGGTTTTTTTTTTTTTTTTTTTTTCCAGTGAAGGCAAGGACTATTTGCAGCACAAAATTCATTCTGGCCTTCCAAATTCTCTTCAAGAAGAGCAGAATTTTGGATACAGCCAACAAAAATCCCAAGCATATTTGCACATAATTGTAGAATGAAGATGCTTAAGAGGAAAACAGAATATATTACCATAAGATATTACTTCACAAATTGAAAACAGTTGCTTAAAAGCATTGTTCTTCGGGAAAGTTGTGTTTCCTTTGCATTTCGTTTGTGCAGCAAAACTACACTTCCGCTCTCTTTCTTCACACCCCTTCTTAAAACAAAAGAAAATAAATGTAACATTAGCTAGATGAAGACCAGCATCAGGATATCAAAGACTACATTTTCATTTCAATATGTCTGGAAAAGCATCTTCATGATGTTTCTATTAAAGATTTATGTCTTTGAAAATACTTTTAGTTCTGCATTCCATGGCAAAATATAAAAATACTTTAAAAAACTCTTTTTCTTTGTTAATTGGAAAAACTAACCAGCACAATATAGTTTAAATGTTTACTTAGTTGAACACATTGGTTGACTAAAAATATATATTAAAATATATATTAATATATTTAGGATTAGATTTCTTTTAACTCAATTTGATATGTGATGTTGTTAAAATTATTCAGGAGTGGTTTGGACAAAAAAAAATTGTACCCTATAGTACAAGAACTTTAATCTATTTACTGATAATTCAACTTCTAAAACCAGGAAAAAAATTACTTTTTGAAATTTCCATTTCCACTGAATAAGAACACAGAGAAATGTTAGCTTTGTCATACATTCCCATAGAATTATTGAAGGAGATGGACAATTAATACTATTATAATAATTAAAATTTCCATTATGTCTATAATACCTTTGACTCTCAAAACACTTGTTCATGTCTTGGGAAAATACTTTCTTACTTTGAAAAAGAGCTGTAATGAAATAATAATCCAATAACATGAAAAGTATGTGTGGACATTTGAGAAAATGACTGATGTTAAACAAAATAAATTAATCTCAGCTCTAGAAAAATTACTCATAATTTTTATTGACTGAAAAAACAGCATGTATTTCATTCTCATTAATTTTGTCACAGGAACTTTGAGTTCTGGTAACTAGAGATTAGGGGATATAATACATTAATGAAAAGTTTGACTTCATAGTGTTATAGACATAAAATTGTTATATATGCAGAGAGAAAATACTTTATTAATGCAGTTGATGTGTCAGTAAAAAAATAAATCTAAAACCAGTGACTTGATCTAGCATACCCTGGAATTATAGAAGTCTTCTTATTAATTTTAATGGTTACCAAAAGATCATATATTTAAGTGAGGTTCCATTACAGTTTCAGTCTGTTGAGTTAAAATCTTAACTGCTAAATCTCTGATCTCACTGAGGTAAATTGAAATTTAGGTTGATTTAGTGAAGTTGGGTAATAATTCTTTACTTTATAGCTCAAAGAGTTTCATCATTTACTCTTAAGAATTCTGAATTTGTCAAATCCAAGACGCTTGAAGAGCAGTGGGGAAGATGATCTAGCTTTGATCATATTTTGTGTTATCTCTGTTTGTTACAGAGCACTTCTGTTTGCATTCTTCATGACTCAGGGCCCTGAAAAGGGATTCAGACTCCTCTCTATTCTCTATTCAGAGCTGTGGGAATTCAGCAAACGTGCTCAGCTCAACTGGGAGAGCTTTTCTGGGCTTTGTTGATTTTGCAGTTTGCTCTCAAATACAGCAGGAAATGTTGGCTGATGTTTTTAGGGTTGCATAAGGGATTTTGATGACCAGTTCCTATTAAAATTAATGAGCATTGAGCATACAAATCCCACTGGTAATCTCACACTTTCTGGTATTAAAACAATAAAAGTTGGAGAGAAGTGACATGTAAAATAAAATTTATGTTGCATTAAAAAAGAAAATCTAGCTATCTATAAAACCATTCAGCAGTCCCTTTCCCTCAGTCTTCAGTGAAATCACTTATAGAAGCTGCAAGAAAACACTTTTATTCCAGCTCTAGATGCTCATACTTGGACCTTGGTTTATGTGGATTATTAGATTGATATTTATTTTATATTACAGTATATTTCTGAAAATTTGACCTCTAATTTATTGCAGGAAGGAGCCATAGTAATAATTAAAAATGGAAGCAAGAGCTTCAATTTAAAAAATAATTTGCTGAAGCTTTATATCTTTCACATTGCACTTTCATTAACTTATTAAGTGTTTCTGAGCACTAGACATACCTTTTTTCTAACTGTTTAGGAATCCATCCTGCATGATGTAATCCTAGAAATGGAAAGCAGGAAGAACATACTTGAAGCATTTAGTGCTGCCATTAAAAACTGCATTTTACAGGAGAGGTTCACTATTGATATCACAGAAGACTGAGGATAGAAGAGATATATTGATGTACCACAAATGCATTCAAAATATTTCTTAGTGTTAGGGGAGAACTGAAAAATTTTTAATGTCCAGCTGAATAAAGCAGTGACAGATATTAAGTTCATATGACACACAATATTAGTAGAAAAGTAAATTTATTCTCATGATACAAAATGAAGCAGAAAAACAACAAACCAAAGTAATTTTGAAAAATATTTATCCAAAACTCAGACAAAAATTGAAAAAATTCAGAAAACTCTCAGTGGAGTTTCTTCTTCTCTGACATTTATTTGATAGAAAGGATCTTTAAATGTCAGTTTCTGCTGTAGGAAGCAAAATGGACATAGCTCTTCAGGGTTAGCAGTCAAAAACTTATAATTTAATCTTCTTGATGGAATTTTAAATTTTTGAAAATAGATATTTTTGGTTGGAAAAATGGTAACATGGAAAGTATTCTACAGTAAAAGTATTTCTCTCAAAAATACAGAACACAACACTTAATAAATTAATAATTTATACTTTTACATATTTTTACTTTTATAAATCAATAATAAATACAGTTCCATATAATTATAGAAATATGGAAATATATAAATATCCTATTATGTTTTTAATTATTAATACATATATTTTATTATTATCTTTCTTACTTAAGCTGTGTCTTCTACAGATCTTTAGGTTCTGTGTCTACACTTTTTCCTGTACTCACTTATTTCAAGAGTAGATGAATGCTTACTTTGCAAAAAAAAAAAAAAACAACAAAAAAAATGGGCTTAAAATACTTGATGGAAAAGCTAAACATGATTCAGCAGCATGTCCTTTCATTACAGAAGTCCAAAGACATGCACAGAGATGGAAGAAAAAGGCAGACCTCAAGAACTGTTTAGTCCACCCTGTTACACAAAGCAGGGTCATCTGTGCAGTCAGGCTAGGTTCTCAGGGCTTTGTCCAGTCAGGTATTGAAGACATTCTAGAAAAGGGAATGCAGAGCCTTTCTGGGCAGCCTGCTCTACTGCCTGTTCTCAGAGTGAAAAAGTGCTTCTTAAAAGCCAGTCTGATTTCATCTTACACTCACTGCCTCTTATCTTCCCAGTTGCACCAGTGGGAAGAGACCCCTTTCAGCTTCTTGATGACCCTCCTATAGGTACTGTGGCATCCCTGATAAGCACTCCTGAGATGATGTCTCCTCCAGGCTAACAAGCCTCTGTTCCTCAGTGCCTTCCCACAGGGCAAAGGCTACAGTCCCTGGCTAGTATCCTCTGCCATACTAACTTATCAATTTCTTTCTAATATTGAGGGATTCAAAAGTAGATGTAGTATTTCAGATGGGATCTCATGGATTCCAGGAAGCAAGAATTAATACCTGCCCTCAATGTTCTGGCAATAAAAAAATACCTCCTAGGGCACCATTGTCCATTGCTATACTTTCTAAGCCTTATTTGTTGAAATTTGTTTTATGTTTAAATTTCCTGATTCCCTTTTCCCAGTTGCACTCTCTATTGCTCATTCTCAGTAATTTGACTTAGTCACTTCCTGTGAAATTCTTTATTCAATTTTTTATTCCTTGAATATATATTTGTGAAATTGATACATATTTAAACTGACTTTTCCTCCATTTATGTTCTTAATATTACCTCTGTTAGTCTCTTGACCTCCATCTTCCTTTAGGAATGAAGCCCAGTTGACCCTATCTAGTACCTTTCTTGGCTAACTGCAAATTGCTTTCTCTAAGTTCATCACCTGGTTGCATGTGGGATTTCTCTTACTCATTCCAGGCTACACATCCTATGCATGTGAATATGCCACAAGTACAGGAAATGTTTACGTTGAGATTGGTTCCTTTAACAAACAAAAACAATATCCCTGTTTTCAAGGGATAATCTATATTCTTGGTTTGCCCTACCTGAACTTTGTGATGTGCTCATCATAGTGTTAAATCCAATCCCAGTAGTGCTAAATCTCTATTAACATATTCTGAATCTCAGCATGGTTTATAAAACTCAGACATGACTCTCTTTGTTCAGCATTTACACATCTTCTGTGCAATAAAATAATAAGAATAAAAAAGGTTCCCCTTGGAATTGTTCATATTGGATGGAAGCATTTTTCTTTCTTTTTTTTTTTTTCTTTTCCAGTTCCTTATTTTCTTGACCACAAAAGCAAATTGAAAATTGGACAAGTCTTAAATTTTACAAATTGTATATAGCACAGACCATGATATCTTACAGAATATGAGCACCAGCATGTATCAATTGTAGCTGAAAATGAAAGACAAATGTTTAGGAAAAAATAAGCAATATTTGTCTAGTTTATATAGTTCAACATTTCATCTAGAAATGAGTCATAAGTATTCCGGTGGAAGGTCAAAATGTGTTTTGGGGTTTTTTTCTTTTTCTTTTTTTTTTCTCAAAACCATTAAGCTGAGTGTTATTATTTTGGAAAATAATTTTTAATTATTAAAAAAAGAAAAACCTACAATGAGAAACTTGCCTGTAACTTGTACTATTGTCACTATCATAGTGGTTTCATATAATTCCTTGAGGTACCCCTTAGGTGTTGTGATTTTTTTCTTAAATTAGGAAAAAAACAGATATGAACAAAAAATATTGCTTTCTACAAAGAGGGTTTTAGGATTTTAAAGCAGTAAACAGAAAAAAAAAATAGATTGGAAAGGATTTTTTTTAATATCAACAATGCCCTCTTCTAAGCAGAATGAACCTCAAAGTCGAAGAACATTACTTAACACCATGTCCACTTGGGCTTTGAACATCTCCAAAGATAAAGATATTGCAGCCTCTCCGGACATCTTCGCCAGTGCTCAACAACCTTTTAGTGAAACCTTTTTTTTTTTTTAAGTTTTATATATGGTGTGGGCAGCTTGCTTGTTAACAGGTGGGGGAAAAAAGGGATAGAATATTGCCATAAGGGAGCATTTGCATGTGAAGTCAGATTTTCTGAGCAACATGGTCATTTACTCATCAAATGGCAATGGGAGTCCCTTTTACAAAGCTCCTTCCAGCTACATCTTCACCTGGCTCAAACAACACGATTGTGCTCAATTCTAATAATCTATCTGTCCCACAGTTCTGCCTATGACTCTGGCCCATGCGTAACTAGTCACTACTTGTTTCTTAAATATGTTATTTACCTATTAAAAACTGTTCTACCTGAGCATCTGTGCAGGAAAAACTTCTACAGTCTACCACTATCTAAACAGGAATGTTTCTGAAACAGCACCCACCTAAGGGATTGTATGGAGGGAAGGACCAGATTCTCCATAGGAAGTTAACCAAAACACTGACACATACAAATTGGACTATACACAGTGGGGGCTGACTGGGGCAATTCCTAAAGCTTCTATATGTCCGTTAAATACTTCATTGTGAAGGTGACTTGAACTTCAGTCATTCATCCAATTTCAAACCAGCTTGTTCTCTCATATCAATTCCTTATCTCATCTACATAGATGAATAGTGGGACTATCCAGGAGTTTACTGATTGAGGTGCACTGGCTGTCCACAGAGACCCTAATATCTAGCTAGTACACTTTTACAAAAAATTTGATTTTCATGTCTAATTACGTAGCTTATGTCCCATAGCACTCACTACATATGCAATTAATCAGAATTCTTTGCTCCCTGCCCTTTTACTGAATTTTAAAAATACGCTGACTCCATCATCTCCATCATCTTTAAAAACCCCTTTTAGGCAGTGGAAGAGTGTGATTAGATCTCCTCTCAGCCTTATCATCTCTTGTCCAGACTAAACAAACCAGTTTCTTCAGATTCTCATCTTATGTCTAGTTTCCTCCTCAGCTTTGACTTTCTCCTTGTAATCAACATTTGCTTTGCATGGCGCATACCAAAGCTGACTCTGTACTTCAGTTATGGTTTCATGCAGCCACCTCACTGAGAAGCCACAGAGTTTCATTCTTCATTCTGGTATTTGATACCAGGAGGTTGTCACAGCAGACATTGAAAGTAAACCTGTCCTGTGGTGTTTCACAAACACCACTGCATTGATTCTAGAAGTTCTGCTGATATCAACCGCCTCGAGATTTTAGCCCCCCCCCCCCCCCCCCCCAGGCTTTGAATAAAACTGCAAGTTTTTCTTAGTGGTTAATTGTAGCCAGACAGTTATAATTAAGCAATTGCACTCTCATCATTTTATGCTTGGCTAGACTTTTCTCTTAAGGAAAAGGGAAGACAGTCCCAACATTATTGGTTCAGTCTGGAAAATAGTCATCAGTAGTGAACTCAAGAGAACCGAGCAGTAATTGGGTGAAAAGCAATTAAGTGGTGGGAGATTCTGAGTACCCTCATTGACTACCCACTCAAAAGAGACCCCAGACTCAAATGAAGGGAAGAACTGCACATGTGGACTAATTAACATGAAAAATGAGAGATCTAGCAAGGGAATAGGGTACTAATTAATGAAAAGGTTATATAACAAATGAATGCTGATGCCTTTGTTTATTAAAGTGCATGAATAGCTTAAGGTTCGGATGATGGAAGAGCCAGCCTTCTGTGGCTTATAACCAACTTCCCAATCTGTGCAAACTAGAATAAAAATTAGAAATACTTCTTACCAGGTAAGCAGCCTGTATTTATAACACTGTAGTGTTAAGCAGCAGCTCAGTGCACCCTGAGCACCCAATTCACATCGGTTGCCACATGAACCTTTTGCACACACCATAATCACAGTGCTTCTGGTTATTGGCCTCTACAGGTATGAGTCTTTTCAAACCACTGAGATTTTCTAACTTGTCAAGACAACTGCTCCCACTGCCTTTAGTTACCGAATTTGTGTCACTGTCCTGTTGAGGACTATATGAGGTGCATACTCCTTTCTGTGCTCCAAAAAGGAAGCAGAGACTAAGTAAAGGACACTTTAAGTTGGAATGTCATATCTTCTATACTAGTCATCAGGGGCCAGAGTGCAAACCACACTTCCATAGCCAGCTCTAGAAGTTCAGCTGCCCGGGCTTAAGGCCAGGAGTTTCTGCTACTGTGTGTCTTTTAAATCAGAAAGAAGAGACATTTGAGAAGGAACTACAAGAAGCAGGCACATGGCCAAACACAAGCGAGGACAAGCAGCCTTGATTTTCCAATGGCCAGCCTTGGGACTATGCTTTGTCCTGGTCATGTTACTCTCTGCTCCTGCCTGGCATTTTGCTTGTTATCACAGCTTGTCCGGCCAATTGCCAGCACATGACGGCCCAGACCCTGGGCTCAGCTTGTTCTAGGGCAGTGGTACTGCATCCTGGCAGGAAGGGACAGGAAGGGCTCTGCTGGCCTGTGGCTGCACATGCAGACCCCAGACACTCAGGTGCATAACACAAGTGACAACTCATCACAGTCCAGAACATCTGCCTCCCCTCACACCAGCCTTACTGCATTTATTTCAGTTCCATTTCCATGAGATTATTTAACTGTGATTTGGAGACAACGTTAAAAGAGGGCTTTGGTGGTTAGGTTTATTTGTTTGTTTGTTTGTTTGTTTGTTTTCCAGAAGCCTTTAATAAATATAAAAATATAAAAACCTTATTGCACTCCAAATATATAGTGGTAAAACCGAAATTGCTCCTAACTGTCCTTCTTTTTTAAGATGACAAGACTTACTCTTCCAAATAATTTATTTTGCAATCTTTCACACATACCATGCCAGAAAGAAGATACGTTCAAAAATTCCTCATTTTTAATGAAAAAATAATATTAATTTTTTAAAGCAAGATTTTCATGTTATAGCTATTCAATGTCTCACTAGTATATTGTTATTTGAGTTGTGCTAAAGCATTAAATTATATCAGGACCTTGAATATTTTAATATATGTATCACAAAACCACAGGAAATAGTGCAGATTACTGAAGTGTTTACTGAATTATATCACAGTTATCTGTATTAACCCCTGTTAAGAGATAGCAAAAGATGCCTGTATGTGTAAATTGTAAGATACAATCAGTATAGTAGAAAGAGATCTAAATGTTCTCTGCTGTTCAGACCTTAGAGCATTCCTATACAATTCCTTTATTAAGCCAAATAATTTCTCCATTCTTCAGTGATGAGCAAAAAGTACCAGGTTTTAATTCTCTATCTTGATTTATAATTATCCACTTCATCCAATTATTTACTTGTTGACCTTGTCCTATTTGTCTTCTGTTTCAGAACTCTGCAAACCTTCCCAATTATCTCTGAATTTTTAAAAATATTTCAATTTTCCTCTTCCTCTTGGTCACAAATTAGTGGAATAACACTTTTTATTGTCATATCAGTACTCTGTCAGGCCTTTCACACTACCTACATTTTGCTTTTACATGGTTTTGAAGGTGTAGGGGATCTTTTTGTGTCAGGATCACATATACATGGAGGATAGCCATCAGATCACTGAAAGTTATCTAAGGAAACAAACTTCTACCTATTACGTTTATCAAACAAAGGAAAAAGAGAGGTAGTAAATTTAAAGTGATTACTTTTCTCTGATTGTCACACAATTTACAAAAAAATCCTACTCCTCAGTTTCATAATTATCATAAGACCCTTGCTAATTTTATTTCTTGGAATTGATAAGTTGGTCGGATCTTTCTTAACTGCTAAGAGAAAAGAAAAAAGGTGAGAAGAATTGCAAGCAGTAGGAGCAGTCCTACAGAGTGGCCCCCCAACAGAACCAATTAAGTCACAGCATGAATAGACTGTAATACACTCATTATATTGGAAAAAACCCTGCTTCTTCTGAAGCAAGGCAAGGGCCACTTTGGTGCAGAACTGTTGGTAGCGAGTGATTTTATGAATGCCAATATAGTTGTATTTAAATAAACCCCAAGCACTAAATATCTCTGATGAGACAATTTTAATAAAATTAGTAGGATTACACTGAGTGGCCAAAGAGGAATGGAAGTTTTATTAACAGTTTATCCCCAAAATTAACATTTTTCACATTCTGTAAAAAAAGACCAAAAAAAATATAAAAAAGAAAATAATCAAAAGCTTAAACGTTATAAAGCATTACATTAAATTTGTATTAAAAATAAACAAGAAGGAAAGAGAGCTATGAATGTTCAGTATTAATTTGACATATTCAAATCAACTTCTCCACACAGAATAATGGTCACATAAATCCTCCCTATAATCACATTTTTCATGCAAAAAAATTGACTGATAGTAAATTGAATAAGTTGTATATAAATAAATGCAGTGTTAGGAACAAGCACATTGAAAAAATACCCTGGACACCACTGTAACGTAAATTCAATCATATTTGTCTAGTGCCCTATGCATGCATTAAACAGAGTAAACTTACTTAATTTTCTCTTTCCCACTATTTAACTTAAGCAAAATACATTGGCAAGTTATTAATCACTATACCAGATAAAGAAATAAAATGTCGAGCTGTACAGGTCATATGGAAAAAAATAAATGTAATTTATTTGCTACTCTACAGCATATCACATTTACTTTACTTGTTTTGGTTAGCTACAAAGTAAAAATTTTCAACTGCATATAATCCATAACATTCAAGTCCTTTCTAATCAATGCTTCTTTTTTGCCCCCTAATTTTAATGGAAAAAAAATGATGCCTCCCTTTACCTTACAGAGCTCATTGTTCTGTATGTGAAGAAGAGAACCTTTATTGTCTTCTCTTTTTAACATTGAAGATAGCTTATTTTTAGACCTTTTGATTTCTTATTTTCTTAACAACTTCAATGTCACACTTAGAAGTTTACTATTTGCTTAATGTTTTCTGGTTTTTCAAACATGAGAGAAACCATAACTATTACTGTATAAAGTCTGCTCCTTGTGTGCCTGACTTGTCAGTCTACCTGACATCTACTTAGAACTCTATGCCACAGTTTTGAAAAATAACAAGACTACCCTAAAAAAAAAAAAAAAGAAACAAAACCCCTCACTTATTCGTTCTTCTGTACTGAAGATATAAGTAGACTAACTGCTCAGCCCTTCCTCTCCATATTTCTCCTATTTCAGTCCAGAGAAGGAGATGGATGATTTATTACATGCTACTTAAGATTTCGGAGCCTGATTTTGCTTCCTTTATGGATCAAAAACAGAATTCAGGAGTTGTGAGGCTATACAAACCACAAATATTAATATCCATTCCATCAGTTGATATGTAAGTAGACATCAGTTACAGCTCCACTTTTGTTCAAAAAAGAAGTCACGTGAGGATCTCAAGGAACACAATGGTTTTCTAGGAATGTCTTGATTTAGCATTACAGTGCTTAATGTAGTAGAGGATATAAAATCAAGTTTTTCTGGCAGATTCTATTGTCACATGAATGAAATTTTGTATAGCATTTTTCTAATGGGATATTTAGAACATGAAGTCCAGTTTTAAAATTAATTTTTCAAAATTGGTTAAATTTTAGATCTCATTGCAGTGCTTCTTTCCCCCCTTTTCCTTCAGTAAAGAGTAGTGATGTAAAAGTACCATAAAAATTGAAAAATACTTTTCAAGAAGAATTAATTTATCATAATTGTAAAAATAAAAGAGAAATATGCTGCAACAAAATCATTAAAATTCATATGATAGTGTGACATAGTATTTACATAGACATGGAGTTACATGATTTGGCACAAAAAAGTCTGATACATATTTCGAAAAATCTCATGTGAACACAGAATACTGATTAGAGAGTCTTACTTCAGAGATATAAATGTTTCGCTAAATATATTGTTCATGCTTGCCTTATAGATTGCACTTAGTAATAAAATCTTATGGGAGCAATACTATTTAATCTATCTGAATATTGCTACCATCTCTTCATTTTCACTGTTCTGCAAAATGCCCATAAAAGTGTTTAGAAAAATAAAACACTGTCCAAGACTTCTACACAACCCCGAAGATTACAATCTGATCTCTGGATCCTTTTCTGATTTCCTTCTATTTATTATTTTTTTTTAATCTTCTTCTTCAGCTTGCAAGGGTTTTTTCACAATGTCAAAGAATTAATTACCTTTGAATGGTGCTTTCTTGAAGATTTATAATGAGTATGTAGGTTGAAGGGAATTTTTACTTTACAAAAAAAAAAAAAGAAGAACAAGAAAAATTAATATCTAGGACCTTATACTTGCATTTAGTGGATACAAGAGCACCAGAGATTCAGATTATATAAAGAAATTATTTTCTTCTTTTACCACTACCTTTCAAATTCTAGGTATTACTCCTTTATAAAAAAAGAACAGAACTGAAGGGTTTTTGGACTGATTGGATAACCTTTTAAAAATTAACTTACAACTGTGACCTAATTTTTAATAATGTGTTTAACTTTAGAAATAACATATTTGTTTCCTTAAAACAAAGCAAGCCCCATCTCCACAGTGCATACACAACTATTAACTCCTAAAGCACACCTAACCTTCATGTGCTATACATATATATAGATATATGGATATCTATATTCAACTGCAGGAATGTAAGTCACAATACTTCAGTGTTTAGAGAATGCAATTTATAGGGTAAGACCTTTTCTTCAGTGTTCTCACAAGATAAACAAGATAATTTTTGAGTGGAAATTTTGAGAATTTTCCTTCAGAAATAGTAGAAGGGGATAAACCCCAGAACTAAAGCCGAAGTACCATTGAGCTTTATGGTCACTGGTAAAATGGATGGAGATAGCAATTTAACCTAGTTACTCTAATCCCAGTTTAGCTCTTTGGCCATGACACAAGTTTTTTTTTTTTTTATATTGAGAAGGAAACCAGAACTTTTTTGAGAGGTGAAATCATCAAGTGATTGATCGAGTAAAGAAACCCATTAAAAGAAATTTACAAAAAGCAGTCTGGGGAGCCATCTCCCTCCAACAGAATACCAAATATATTAAATATCAAATATCAAAAATATAGACATGACAACGTGCAGACCACTCAATAGTGACCTGAGTGTAATGTTATTGTGTTTCAATTATTTGTCTATTGATGAAATACCCTCTTTGTTTATCTGTGTGCCATATTGCAGATGCCTAAGAGAAAAAAATCATTCAATCAAATTTTACTTGATAACCGTAACTCATTATTTGTTGAAGAAAAATGTATCAAGCAAATAAAAGTGTTCTCCTAATGGATATGGAGCTCTGAGCAGCCTGGTCTAGTGAAAGCTTTCTCTGTCCACAGCAGTCGGAGTTGAAACTAGATTATCTTTTAGGTCCCCTCCAAAGCAGGCCATTTTATGATTCAGTGCTAATTTATCCTTTATTGCCACTCAAAGCCTATTTTCTTTTTTGCAACTGTTATTGTCATTCGCAATGCATTGATTTTCTGAAGGATAGTTTTATCTAATGCCATTTAAATTAAATCTTTAATCCATCCCAAACTAACTTCTTCCTCATCCTTATTAACTGTTTAATAACTAGAGCTTTTCAGATAAAGTATTTACAGCTGCATGACACAATATTTAAAGAAAAAGTAGAGCCGGTCCCATGAATGGTTAAACAACTTTTGCAATACTTAAATAGACTTTAAAGAAGCACAAAATTTAAATGGCCATTTAGTGGAATCACTTGTCACAAAATGTGTGCTGTGGTAGTAGTAGCATAAAACTAGCATATCAGAAAGTATTAAAATGTTTTAATTCCTGGGCCATCACCAGACAAGGAAATTCTGAGAAACCATTATCTGCAAACAAGACATAATTAGACACCAGGGGCAACAATGTACCTTTTCCCAATAGCTATGTATGTGTCTCATTTTAAAGAAGTTCTGAAAGAAACTAAGCAGACTGATGCAAAGCCTCTTAAACTGATGATCTCTACTTTCACAGTTATTTCAGGGAGATGATTAAGTAGCAATACTTCATAGACCATCACATGCATCAAAAGTTTGGACAAGAATTAGTAGGTTTCATTTTTTTGTGAAAGTTGCACTGGTTCTGAAAATCCTGACAACTGGATTCTAGTTCTAAAAGAGCTGTGATTTTTTTTTTTTTTTTGTCATTTTTCACTGTTTAAAACCTGGCAGTTATATAGTCCTCCCCAACAGTCAAATTATCAAAAAGCAAACATCATATGAATTCAATTACACACTACAAATAATGGATAAAATATAGTCTAAGTGGACAATTCATACATACCCCCTGACTACAAACTGCTATCTAAACTGCTCAGATTACACTCATGCATAAAATTCACATTTAAGGAACGAAGCTTATTTGATAAATGATTGTCTAACAGAATAAAGAAGGTGTAATTGCTTAGATAATTTATTTTCATGGAAAAACAATTCAACCATTTCTAGAAACTATATCATCAACCTCCTAGAGCCTGGCAGCCCACTAACTCCCTTGATAGCGATTCTAAAATCAAATGTCTTACCTACTTGTACAAGCATGTCGGAATTAAAGCAGCATATTTTGAAAAATTATCAAAAGTTTTCTATCTGCTTTATTTGAGAATAATAGACTTTCTTCTTGATCTTGTTACAGAAAACAAAATCTGTCAACAATCAGAAAAGGCAATTAAAGAAAATGTTCCTGAACTTGTGCTATTATGTCAACAGTATATAACACTTACGGATGAGTTTTTCAGGGGCCATTACACTCCTAAATCAGCAATATGCTTCCCTGAAGTAAACTCACTACTTTCGTCTCTATCACAGGATCTGCAGTGACAACATGTTCTAAACTCTCTACATGTATACAGCACAGTCCAGTGCTCAAGTAATTAATTGAATATAACCATATGTCCCTTCTGTGAATCCATGTTGCTATTACAGCCGCTGCAACAGTTGGACAGTTTGTAGACCAATTATTATTATAAAGTGTTTAGTTGGCACTTTTTTTTTTCTAATGGGATAATAATTTGTTAAGAGAAGCATACTGGGGAATCGTAATGAGTCTTATAGACAGCAGTTCTGAAGATATATAAGGCTTGTATGTATACACCTGCAGAAATGCTGGTGGATACAGCTGTGAACACTTACTATGATCAGTTATTTTGAGAAATATTTTTACATTTCTTTGGAAAAGATCCAAAACCCACAAATATATGCTCTTTTGTAACAATAAAAAAAAATTATTTTTTTAAACAGCCCATCTTAGTTCTAGATACACTTAAAAGTTGTAACTCAATGCTGAATACTTACTGTGACAAATTACTGGCAACAGAGGTAAAATCCAACACCAATTACTGTTATGTTCCTGAAATTTTTGTAATACTGTTGGAATAAACAGCTTCTATCAAAGGTCTCTATTTGTGACTTTTTTACATGCTTTCACAACTCTTCTGGTTTCAGCTGGGGCAGAGTTAATTTCACTCACAGTGGCTTGTGTGGGGCTGTGATTTAGATTTGTACTGAACACAGGGTTGATAATACAGAGATGTTTCTGTTATTGCTGAGTAGAGCTCACTCAGGGTCAAAGCCTTTTCTGCTTTTGGTACTGCCACACTGGGGAGGAGACTAAGGGGTGCTTGGGAGGTTGGGAGGAAACACAGCGGGGACAGGTGACCCGAACTGACCAAAGGATATTCCAAAGCATACAGCATCATCCTCAATACATAATTGGGAGGAGGAGGAGGAGGAGGAGGAGGAAGGAGAAAAGGGAGGGACATTTGGAGCGATGGTGTTTGTCTTTCCAAGTCACTGCTATGTAACATATCACATGTTTATGTTATGTTATGTATGTTATGTTATGTTATGTATGTTATGTTATGTTATGTTATGTTATGTTATGTTATGTTATGTTATGTTACATATGTTATATGTTATATGTTATATATGTTATATGCTATGTTGTTACGTTATCAAAATATCTCCACTGCTTGGAGATGGCTGAACACCTGCTTGCCCATGGAAAGCAGTTAAATGATTTCTTGTTTTGCTTTGCTTCTTTGTGAAGCTTTTGCTTCCGCTCTTAAAGTGTCTTTATGTCAACCCATGAGTGTTCTACTGTTCACCTTCCCAGTTCTCTCCCTGATCTCACTCTTGGGGGAGTGAGGAAGTGGCTGTGTGGGCTTTGGTTACTGGCTGGGGTTAAACCACAACAGCTCCTTTTTTGGTGAGCCAGGCAGGAATCAAACTGTTGAGATAAATTGATTGATAGGGATATACTACACTGAAATTATATCTGTTAGTGCTGTTTAATGGTAATAAGCAAGCTCCTGTCCTTGCCATGGGCCCACTTTCCTGACTTCCTGTTAGAGTCTATTGCCTGTTAGTGTCTATTTTAATGCTTTCACTGCTTGCTGCAGTGCTGCACTGTTTATCACCTTACTGAATTACAACTCCTTCCATAACAGCTATGGCAATGTGCCTGGGATGGCAGGTGGCCAGGACATTGCTTCTGTTTTCTGAGCTGCTGTACTGGACAGACTGGAACTCTCCCGTGTGACCCAAGCAGAAGGGTCTGTGACATGTGAATTCTGATGGAGCAGAATCCACCTGCAAGCCGTGAAGGACCCCACATCAGGGCAGGTAGATGCCTGAAGGGCAGTCTAGCATGTGATCCTATGACAAGCACAACCTGGAGCAAGTTTGTGGGCTTGTGACCTCACAGGGGACCTGTGCTGGAGAAGTTCTTGGATAGCTGCAGCCTGTGGTAAGGACCACAGTAGAAGTTGGAGATGTTCAAATAGGACAATTTCCAGGGGGTGAGACTGCAGGCTTGAGCAGGGGAAGGAAAGATTCTGATGCAGCCCATGATGCAGCCCATGATGAAGTAGGCTGTGCCCCTGCAGCCCCTGCAGGACTATGAGGTGGGCTACACTAATGGTGGACTCCAGCAGAAATTCCTTGTTGCAGCCAGGTTGGGAAAAAAGGTAGGGAGTTTATTGTATTGCCCAAAAGGGCCAAGAGTGGAGATTGCAATGGATGTGCCTTTAAATTTTTGAAAACCATGATCTGAGCAGGAACCACAGGACCTAATGGAGGAGAAGCCTTACAGGAAGCAGTTGAAGTGCAGCAGTGACCCGACCTGAGTTGGTTTGGTGTCCAGAAACCCCACACAAACCCACACAGTGCCAATTCTTCTGTCCTGAGTAACCTCCAGAACAAATGGAACCCAAGGTCATGAACTAATTTAATTGAATCAACATTTTTTGGACATTTTTTTTTCATTTTGCAGGGGTGGTTCATAGACTAACGGAAAAATATCTATATTATATCAAAGAATGGGAGGGGGTGTGGTGGGTAATGAAGTTGGGTGAGGAAGCTGGGGGTGCTGGGGAGGTTGGGAGACAAACCAGGACAGATGACCCAAACTGACCAAAGGGATAATGTAGACCATATGGCATCATGCTCAGCATATAAAATGGGGGGAAGAAAGAGAAAAGAGAGAGACATTTGGAGTGACGGTGTTTGTCTCTCCAAGTCACTGTTACGTGGGATGGAGCCCTGGTCTCTTGGACATAGCTGAACATCTGCTTGCCCATGGGAAGCAGTGAATTAGTTCCTTACTTTGCTTTGCTTCTGTGTGAAGCTTTTTCTTTCCCTCTTAAAGTGTCTTTATGTTAACCCGTGAGATTTTTACCTTCTACCCTTCCAGTTCTCTCCCTGATCCCACTGCTGGGGCAGTGAGGAAGTGGCTGTGTGGGCTTTGGTTGCTGGCTGGGGTTAAACCACAACAACAGAAAAAAAGTCAATCTTCCTAACAGTTTTTCAATCCTAAGCCTGCTTGATGAGTGTAAGGGAAAAGGTAATTATATTAACTCTGGTGGTGAATGGGCAGAAGAACTAAATTCTCAGGAGGTTTATTTTTTTTCTTGCAAAATGTAAAAAAATAAGGTAAAATAACGTACTTGGCAAATTTTAAAGCAACATCTAGAGAAAGTAAGGCACTTGACTGGAATTTCTTTAGTCTGACACAATATATTTCAAGAAGAGGAGGTTAGGAGAAAAAAAAAGAAAGGGGAAGGAAAAATTAGAAACATATATATAGTCACCACTTATATCCAGTTTACACTCAACTGCTTGTAAATCCAAGGAAGTGGGGTGTGTCTGCTTCACACTCTTGCCACAGCTTTTTGTAGTCTCTGAAGCATAAAAAGAGCCAGAGGCCTCCCTCGGGTGTGCACCTGTGCTTTAATGTTCCCCAGGGGACCTATGTGACTGGCCAGCAGTATTTTGGGGTTTTCAGTGTGCCACATGGCTTGGCAGCCATTTCAGAAACAGAGAGTACAGGGGGCAGGCTGTGGAGGAGTGCACTACTCTCCCTGCCTTCCCCCTTCCATATATGCACACTTTCTCCCTAGCTGGTTTTGAGCCAGTAACCATCCCTCTCTCCTTCTCCTCAAAGGTGGTAAAAACAGGTCTTCCTAGATCATGGAGTTAGATTGGTTTAAATGCTTTTACCAGTGCTCTGTGTAAACCTTTTTCTTTGTTTATAACAAAGTAGATTTGTGACAAGCACCACAAATCCTTTCATCTTCCATAGAGTGGATAAAGGAGGTCTAGTGCTCTACTTTTATGCCGTAGACATATATTTCTTCTATGCTGTTTTTCATCATCTTGAAACAAAGCTATTAGTATTGAAAGATAGTCTAAATATAGCAGAAACTTTTCTTACTAATAAAAAAAAAGAGTGGTTCAAACTCAAAATATAACTTGATTCTGAGAAATTCTGAGAGAGTTTTATGGCAAGGGAAAAGACTGTGCTACAGCAAAGGATCTGCACTAGAACACCAATTAAAGATCCATTAGGTGGCCCAGCTTCAGAAGCTCTAGCAAGTTCAATTCTTCTGGGAGAAAAATCTTGGTAGGAAGTGTAGTCACTATGCTGGGAGACAAGCCTTTCTTTCAAGTCACCCTTTGCATATCTTGCACCTTTCTTTCCCTGATGACTTCCCAGTTAATCAAGAGCAAGAGCCATGACTACACCCCAGCACTTAGCAGTGAATGTATGCTGTGACAGCTGCTAGAAGCAATTCCCACATAGCAATATATTAACTGCACTGTTACTGCTGGCTGCAAAAGCAATCATTAGGCCAGATTTTTTTTTTTTTTTCACTCTTTCAGAAAAGAGATATGAGCTCATTAGGTTCTCAACACTCATGAAGTACTAAGAAGGAAACACACTGCACTCAGCTATCGCCTTTGTACCATGCAAGAAGAAAATGCCCTTTTTCTACACCATTAATCTATTTAATATTGGATTAGCAAGATAACTCACACATGAAGAAAAGAAAGAAGAGCAGAAGACAAGCTTTTATTCACTTTTAGATATGCTGAGGGTCAAATTTTTCTCACATGTCAAAACTCTGTAATCTATTGGACTTTCTTGGCTCAGGAGTTACAAATATGGCAACAATCAAACACATAATATAGAATCTTAAACTTAAAGGATTATAATAGGATTTATAATCTCAATAAAATTTGAGTTTGGGTGGATTTAACTCCTCCATCCCAATAGTTTCCAGATTAAATTGGTTTGATAAAAAGAATTTGTAATAACAGAATATCTTCTGTCTGTTCTCTCTTTGCCTGCTAGCAAGTTGTTACCAGCCAGAAAGTTCCTTTTAAACCGCATTTAGAGGAACAAAAGTCTGTTCTTTCAAGAAAGTGGCTAAAAAGTTTAAGAGCTGTTGAGACACAGGGATCCATTTTACGTTTATTTTACTATGTCTCCTCTTTGGTTAAAAGGCATAAATTTGGCAAAGACCTCTCCCTCAATAGAAAACCTGATCAAATTCAAAGCAATTATGAATTGTGATTTTGAAAGTATTGTCCGGTCAAATAATATGCTTGTTTTCATGGGCGCAGTCATACATCTGAGCAGATAACCAACAGTAATGCTCTGACTGCAGTTTCTTAATCCAAAAAACACCTCTCTGATTTTTCAATTCACATTGTCACACACTAATCTTTTTTAATTGACTTATTATCATTTTTCAATGCATTCAGTTTTCTATTGACTTTCAAGAGGAATATGCGCAGACAGAAAAACCAGAACTATGCAATAAATATTACAGCCATTAAAAACATAGCCTTCCAAATTTTAACATGATAACTCTGATGCTTTACAGAAAAACTTTTCTATTAGAAGACTTTTGTATAATAATTTGATTTATTAATATTTAATATATTATTTTCTCCAAATAAACTACAGGAAAGGAGTAGGGGGAAAAAAAAGAAAAAATCAAAATGTTCTCTAAAGGGCACTACAGAAAAAACTATAAATATTATTTCAGGAAATTAAGTTCCTTTAGCTGTAATACTGCAAGCATCATATGTCTGAAAAAATTATCTTTCCAAGTCTCTATTCTTCCAGTTTGTTCCTAGGGGTGGTGGTAAATAGTCAAAGCAAAAATTCATACCAAGTCTGAACAAATTAGTTGGTCCAACCAATATCAAATGTTGTGTATTTTGTTCAATTCAGTTTTCATTCAAGAAAAAAAAAAAATCCCAAAATTATTTTTTCTTTTCAAATCTCTTTTGTGGCAAATGCAGAGTGGAAAGTTTCTGGAATAGTTTTAACAAAATTAAAAAAAAAAAAATCTAATTCTTTCACTGAGGTCTATGGCATGGTTGTAGCAACTCAGGTGAATGTAGGATTTACTATATTAGCCCATCCTTCAGGCCTAACAAAAAATAATTTCCAGCCAAAGACCTATTCAATATGAATGCAAGAAGAAATACTGGAGAAAAAGGATTGGTGATGGTAGTATGATATAAATAAATCTTAAATTCAAGAAGGAATATTATTATTTTTCTCTGTATTTTCAAATTCTGTCATCGTTTGTTACTTCCCCACAACCCTGAGCTTCCTGTTTCCAAGTGAACTGAAACAATATGTGTTGGAACAGCCAGAAGGGAGGCTCTTCACACATTCTATGCTAATTAAGCAGATATAGGGGAGTCTACAGAGAAAAAACAAGCAAACAAAAAACAAATAAACAAAAAAAATTATGTTATAGTCCATGTTCTAGAATTTTTTTTCAAATTTAATAATGTAGTTCGCTATTGCAGATTTTTTTATGCTGTGACAGTTCTGCAAATTAAATTATAGTATGCCCATGCAATCAGAAACATCCAGGATTTCAAGGAGAATAAAATCAGATACAGTAGGAAGCAAGTTTCCAAAACCCAATGAAATTTGCCATATTATTATAATTTCCTTTCTGAGCTCAAATTATCACAGAAGACACCTAACGGCTCAGCAGGAACTGACAGTCCATACTGATTCTGCCCAGCCTCCCTATATCCATCCCCATGGCCCAGCTTAGCCATCCCAGGGCTGTGCTTGACCCTGTTTTCCCCACCAGTCCTGATCCTGTTGCCCACTAGCATGACCACATCCCACTGCAGCCTTGGCCATTCCCCATCACCGTGCCTGGTGTCCTATGCTGTGCCCTGGCACCGAGCTGCAAAATTTCTTGCTGAAAGGCATAAAGTCCTGTCACCGCTTCTCTCTTGCTTTCTTTGATTTAAAATCTTCTGGCTTGTTTCATGAAATTATTCAGGGTTGTCTTTACTACAGGAAATTGCCACAACAAACAGCTGATTTAATTAGATTTGAACCCATTGACAAAAAAAGTATTAGTGTAGGCATAAATTCTAGTGAAATAATCATCTCAGGACACAAATCAGAAGTTAGTATTCAGAGTCAGAGGAAGAAAGCTTTGCATATAGAATGAGAATGACAGTAAACTTATTTATTTATAAAACCAACCAAATTTAAAGCACACATGCTAAATTAAAACAAAAATAATAAAATCCAGAATAAAATTCCTTACATTTTATCAAAAACTAATACATGTTCTACTGATAACCTACATAACATAAATTAAAATTTATATTGCTTAAGTGTGTTTTATTTTTAGAACATATTACCTAATCAAATTAGTGATTTCTTGACAGGTATCAGAACCTCACAAAAATACCGAACAGAATGTTTTGAAATGTGAACTATCTCATGGAGATATCTCAATTTTGAATAAATTTGAGAGCAAAGGCAAGTTTGTTTTGATGGTTTTGAAGTCAGATTGTTCTTATCTAGCAGTGTTTCATTTCCCTTAGTATTACATTAATTCTAAAATAACTTCAGGGTCATAAGCATAGTAGTACATAAATGTCACATGATCAAAAGAAGAAATATAAAAACAAGACTAAAAAAATTGACTGTTCTGATGAAAAGAAATTTTCATTGCTTTTGATGGTAACTTTGGCCTTCTGCTTTATTTCATAAGGAAAAAATAAGCATATATTATAAATATTTAAATTTTTATATATATATATAAAACATATATTCATTTTTAGGATGTAAATTCTTATTCCTTACAAATATTCTCCTAAAGATGTAGGTATTTATAAATGCACTTTTGAATAAAAAGTTAATTTTCTTTATCTATGTAAATGTATATATATGCAAATACTGTATCTCTTCACAAATATATTTATCGAAAAAAATACTTGCTTATGCATGCACAAGCATAAGTGGCTTATTGACTTGAGTACAGATTTACAGAATCCTATATAGATTTATAGCTGTTGAGGGACAAGGTAAATATTCTGTGGTCCAAAGAAAAGACTGTCTACCAACCAGTTTATCTTTGCTGGTTTTAAATATCAGAAAGAGCCTAAACACAGCAATCAAAAATAATGCATAGACTAATTTAATGTTTGGGTTTTGAGTGCAAAATAAACTACTTTCAATTCTTGAGGGAGCATTTTAAAGAACTGCAAACATAAAATAAGAACCAGTACTAGTTTGGTCTTCTTTTTCAACCTACATTTTTTCTTTAGTGACTCAACTCATTTTTTTACAGCAGCAAATTGAAAAAACAGGCTAAAACTGCCTTAGCATATAAAGCACACAGTGTAGTCCAGTAGAAACCATGTGCACTGCAGAAATAAAGCCTTTTCCAGCTGCTGGTGCCTTATAAGTCGATATTCTCAAACTGAGGACAGCGATAAAACCCAGCATGAATGGATGAATTTCAGTGAAGCTATTTTTCCCTAGAGAAAAATACACATTTTGACATAGGTGCTTTTCTCATATGAGAGTAGACCAAAAAAGCATCTTTTTCTACCTGAAGGTCAGTTGTGTACTTGATTAAAATTTTATTTATTTTAAATTTTGAGCTGCGTTTAAAACCAAAAACTAACCTGAAAGCTGATGCTTGTCTCTAATGAAGTGGTGAAATGAATTAACAGTCCCTCTGGAGTTTCAACAGTACTTCTTTGGTAGAAGACTAAAAGATATGGGATTGGTGATCATCTTCCATATAGTCATTGGTGAAATCTTCCTCACCCTGTAGGAGTAATTCTACATAGGCATCCGACTACCAAGCATGCATAAGTATTCACAGAAAGCAAGAAAACATCTCTGTTCAAAACCCATCACACTCTTCGCAGAGTGAAGACCCTGGAAAAACTCTCTGCCACTTACAAAGGAATTGAAGGTTTCAGAGGGATTTAACAGCTTATGTGGTGATGACACTAGAGCTGCAGTCTCAGTGGAATTAAATCTGACTTGATCCAATTAATTAAATAGAATAGGAAATATAAAAGTCGAAGGAAGGAAGGAAGGAAGGAAGGAAGGAAGGAAGGAAGGGAGGGAGGAAGGAAGGGAGGGAGGAAGGGAGGGAGGAAGGAAGGAAGGAAGGAAGGAAGGAAGGAAGGAAGGAAGGAAGGAAGGAAGGAAGGAAGGAAGGAAGGAAGGAAGGAAGGAAGGAAGGAAAACAAGAGAAAAGAACAAGAAAAAGCTTGCACAAGATCTGTGGAATTTTCCCATTATGTGATATGGTATTATAACTGTTCTCATAGGCTGCTATCGAGATTTAGACTCATCATGGAATCAAGCTGATGGTACCCTGCTGTAAGTACTTTCTCCCCCTTTTAAGATCCAGAGTCTTTGTGATCATCAATACAGTTTGGCTACATTTGTTAGATGGAAAGCATAGAAAATAACAAAATTAGAATCAAAGAATAAAAGGAATTCTATTTCCATGCTGTTTAAAATAGTTACATATTTAAATAGTTACGGTTTCTTCCACTGTTTCACCATTGTTAATTTTTAAACACATTTGTTTTAATCAACACATTGCAATTGATCTTGTAATGTAAATTAAATTATTTTGACATTGATTAATATCTATTATCAGGTATTTTAATCCCTCCTAGTCTTGTGTAAGACAGTTCACATATAAAGAGCCAAAACACAATTTCTGTATATAATTTTTTGACATCCTATCTCACCTTAGAAACTGTATTTTTTTTTCAATGCTTGACATATACTGAATTTCAGTTCTGAAAACCACTGCAGATTTTTTTGTGTTTCTGTAGTAGAAATTTAGATCTTTTAGAAGGGTGGAAGCAAATAACCATTTTACATGTGTCTTCACCTTGGCAACCTTTCTAGTCATTGCATATAAGCTTGTAATCCCTCTCATCCCCTAAACAGGTAACTTATTATTACACTAGACAGTTTTCTGTCCTTTATCTCTCACATTCAGGCTGTTACTAAATTCTGTCATTTTCCCTTTAGAACATCTACAAAATCTAGTCTTTTCATTTAATTTGTGTTTTCAGGAAGGAGCAGTCATTCAGGAAGTAACTGAGGCATAACAAGGGCACTGACATGTCTACCATGTACTTCACTCCTTTCTTCCTAATACTTCAACTACTCCTTCCTTTGGCTCTAGTTCACCTTTTTCTCTCTTTGTAATTCCTTATCCTCTGCCCTGAAGGCTTTCTCATTCTGTGTCCAATATAAATCAGTTATGACTTAAATATTCAAACCCTTTTAAAAACACTTTGGTGTCATGTTCAGGATTTCTCCCTATACACAAGAGTTCAATCCTGATCCTTTACATAACAAGACCTTCTGTTCATTCAGACAGGGCTCCTTATTTTCACAGTTCTGTTAACAATGAAAACAAAGTGCAATTTTTAAAGCATTCATGGCATTCTTTATTTTATTTCTTCATATTTTATCTGTGAATTTTTCATGATTCTATTTTTTGTTGTCGTTGTTTTGATTTTGATTGTTATTAAACGCTGGAATCATTGACCTTTAGCACTGAAACCAGAAGTACAACAATGCAATAGAAAGGCCTGACAGTTTTGATATGTTTGTAAGTTTCCAATTTGAATCATCCATTTGGTATAATATATTCAGTGGAATGCTTGTTTGTCAGTCTATTTAGGATGTCTTTGGGGTTCTAAGATCCTGTTACTAAGCATTATGAAAAAAAAAATCATAAAATGAGTCCAGATAATGAGACAAATTGTACTCTTTACTATGTGTACATCAATTTAGAGTAGCTAAAATTTTGCATTTATCAAAAGAGGAAAATATTTGCATGATTGCCTCTGGAATGAAAATAATTCTGTATCATATATTTTGAAGAACTGCAGGACACTATAAAGACAGCAAAGGTGTAGGTGACAATCTCCTGCTTTATCAGTATCCTCACTCTTGAACCGAATTAAAGAGGATAAAGAAGGAAGATAAAATGATGGAGTCTTTTTGTGCTTGGAATCTGTGATACACCTTATAAATGAGAAGTCAGCCTGTATTTTCTGGGTTAAAAAACTTTCTTGTATTGCAGGTCCCACTTTATTGTTCAAAAAGTATTTTAGTTACCTTTGTTGCAGTATTGGCTGCCAGGAACTGATGAGGCTGGGATAGAACTAATTAAGCAAAATTAGATTGCAGTCTTCCCATGAAGAGAGGAAGTTAACTCCTGTTATGTACTTAGAGGAGTGTGAATATGATGACTGCAGTTTGCTATTTTTTCTTTCCTTATACACTACTGTACATTCATCAGTAATTCTAGAATACTTAAATAACTGCTTCTACATTGCTTAGACCTTTGTTTATATTTATTTTCCTTCAAGGGAAAAAAAAAAAAAAAAAGGAAGCACAGTTATTACCAAACTTTTTAGAGAATAAATACCATCACTGAGTTTGGCTTTGGGTGTTTGTATTGATCTCACGAGATAGCAAATTCACACAACATAATTGGTAGTTGCTATCCTTGTAGTAAAAGCTTTTTTCTCCCTTTAGGCAAATCTTTCAGCAATAATCAGCCTGGGTTATTTCAAGATCTGAAGGATTTAGGTTTGGTAATTGTTGGATTTTAATCTCTTGACAGGGTATGCCAAAATTAACTTTCTGTTACTGAGAGCTTTAAGAATTTCCTATAATATTTTTGGGGAACTTTTAGATTGAGAATCTATTTTACATTCAGGGACATTTTGATAACTTTTTCAGACCAGGTAAAAAGTTAATCCAGTTTTAATCTGTTACAAAAGTGGAGTATCAAATGTATTTCTGAACTTCTTTCAGTTGTTTTACCTTTAGGTTTCATCATTGGTACTTTCATACTTTTCAAAGGTTAGATTTTTTTTAATGCAAGTTCAGTAGTAATCTAGTACATTAAAGCAAATTCCTGCTTTGATTGGGCAAACAAAAACAAAAATAAGAATCAGCATCCTTGCACAGCCCAACTTCTTATTGTGAAATGATCTAAACAGTACATTTTATTACTTTACTGTACATGATAATACAGCTAACACTAATGCCAGGAGGATAAATAATGTGCTTAGCACACTCCAGAGAGGATGGAGGGTAGATTTTTTTGTGTGAAGAAAATTAAATCACACCTAAATTTCCTTACCCTGACAAATTACCTCTGCTACATTCTATGTCTCTATTCAATTAAACAAATATTCTGTTGGTCCAGCATTATTTAACTGTGATTAAAATCACTTAAAATGAAATTATGATTTCTTCCTTATCAAAGGTTCTTTGGAAAGAGTATCACTGTGTAGCTTTCTGCCTTAATTTATTCTTCAGCAGCACCAAAGAAGCCAAGTTGGATTCTAGCCTTGACAAAATTAGTAACTGAGACTCATTCAGAAAAAGAAGTTTAATCTCAGGGGCAAGAGGTTGACATTAAGATGCTGTCAGAATGTAATGTAATAAAAAAGAAAATAAATTCCATACTGCTTGAAATGAGCAACATACTTGAAGCTCTTTGAAAAATATTCTTTATATTTTTGAAACTATATAACCACATTATAATGGACTTGTGCCAGAGTTTTTGCCAACAATAAAATTTTTAGTTGCATTTTTGTCAGCTAATTAAATGCATTAGTGCAAAAAGATAATGGTGCTTATGACTTCTGTTTGCATTCAAGGACTTCCACATACTTCTTACATGGTGGGGCCCAGAACTGCACACAGTGGTGAAGATGAGGCTGCACCAAAGCTGAATACAGTGGGATAATCACCTCCTTTGACTTGCTGATGATGCTGTGTTTGATGCACCAGAATTCATTTCTTCTTGGCTTCCAGGACACTGTCCTGGTTCACACTGACCTGCTGCTGACCAGCACCCCCAAATCCCTTTCTGTAGGGCTTCTCTCCAGACACTTCTCTTCAGATTTATATTTGTGTCCAACATAAATCTGTTCCAGGTGCAAAATCTGGCATTTCTTGTTAAATTTCGTGCCACACCAGCACTAACTGCTGCTGCTCCCTTGTGTACTGCACAGATTATTATAATTTATGTATTTAGACCTAAATATGTACTAGTAGAAGTACATACTTAGAAATATTATCTTTCTGTTTCCACTATAATACTAAAAAAAGTTTAAGGAATACTATTAATTTATTTCCAAATAAACCAGTTGCTATATGGATTGTTCAGCCTTTCAAGTATAATGTTGTCTGTACCTATATCTTGTTGGCCAACGTCTAGAGCTAGAAATTCTACTTTACAAACAATATCAGACAGAGACTCACACACACACATCACGCACTCGGTTGTAAATGTTCTCTTCTACACCTGCTCCCACATCTCATGTAATGGTATATGAATAAAGAACAAGACACTTCTGCACCTCAGGTAGTCATTTACAAAGCAGTTCACAATTTTTGCTGCTTTGCCAAGGGGCAGTGAGGGTTGAACATCTTTCTGTGTTGTTTTCTTTCCTTTTTTTTTTTTTTTATTTCCTTTTAACTTTCTTTCCAGGCAGCAGATGCTTCATGCACTTGAACATTCTAGCAGTCCTAGCTAATCATAGCAATCATGCCCCAGGGAGGAGTAAAATACTGCTCCTCTACTTAAAATCATTTCTTCATCTGATGCTTGAGAAGGTGCTAGTTGCCATTAGAGACTGGAGATTATGGGAAAAGGCTCATAGACAGAAACTACTGCCTGAGCATGCTCTGCAATGTCTCTGGGAGGAAAGGCAACAATCCCAGATGTGTAAAGATCAGAGCAATCTAACCAAGAAAGCCTACACAGTATTCTACTTCAGTGAGGGGGTAAGGGAAGGAGAGCATCTTGAAAGAAAGAAGATCTAATAAAAAGAAAAAGAAGGCCATACACAAAAAAACAGAGCAAAAAAGCTATGCATTTGTGTTTGTATTTATAGCTGTATCTGTATTCAGTAGTTCCTACAGGGACAGAAGAATGATACTATTTTTGGGGTTATTTGTTTGGTTGTTGTTTTTTTTTTTTTTTTTTTTTGTGGGATTGTATTTTTTTTATTTGTTTTTTGTGTGTGTGTGTTTTTGGTGTGGCACATTCCTTTTGTTCTGTAGTAATTTTATACTATTCTTTTTGTTCTATAGTAACTTTATACCTAGAACAATGACTAATCTTATTTTTCAGATGGCCTTTGGGTTTTATTCAGAATTGCTAAAGCTAAACAAACACAGACATGGGAATCTGTTTTTCTTTGAACATGTCTTTGTTTAAGGAGTAAGAAACAAAAGATGGGATCGCTCTGTGTCTCCACCATACAAAGGACATGGAACTGTTGAAACAAGTCCACAGAAGGGCCACAAATTTGGTAAGGAGACTGGTGCAAGTCCCCTGTGAAGAAAGGGTGAGAAAGTTGGGGCTGTTCAGCCTTGGGAGTAGATTGTGTGAAGACATCATAGCAACCACCCAGTATCTGATCGGGTCTTACCAGGAAGTTGGAGAGGGACTCTTCTTCAGGAAATGTAAAGATAGGACAGGGGGGAATGGCTTACAAACTGAGAGTAGGTTAGATGATAAACAAACTTTCTACTCCAAAGGTGATGAGGCACTGGAATAGTTTGCCCAGGTAAGTTGTGGATGTCCCAACCCTGCCAGTGTCCAAAGCCAGGCTGGATAAGGCCTTGAGAACTGGGAGGTGAGAGGTGAACTATGGGCTGGGAGGTGTCCCTGCCCATAGCAGGGGGTCTTGGTGCTAGCTGATCTTTAAGGTCCAATCTAACCCCTTAACATTCTATCATTCAATGACAAAGCATTTTGCCTACAATTCCTAACCAATGAGTCTTAATAATAATAATAATAATAACAATAATACTAATAATAAATAAAATGTACTGGAGAGGTTATGAAGAAAACTAACTAGAAAAATATATTTATGAGTCTTGGTCTTGAACATGGCCAGTTCAGAGAGATTTGTAGTGAACTTGATGAAGAGGTAGATGAGATGAGAGGTAAATTCTTTCTTTATCTTCCCACTGATAAGAAAGTGTCTATGCCTTAGTTCTGCCAATTTGCAGCTTCCAGATGGCCAGTTAAGGAGTGATTAATCCTCACATGGGCAGTAGTAAAGATAATGGCTTTTAAAGGACAGTGGACAGATGCCCATTATTAATTATTTTCTTTATTCCTTACACTCTTTCCTGCATCTTCCCAGATGCTGTTACTTAAAATTCACTCCTATCAACCTGAAGAC
Source organism: Cinclus cinclus (assembly GCF_963662255.1). NCBI lineage: Eukaryota > Metazoa > Chordata > Aves > Passeriformes > Cinclidae > Cinclus > Cinclus cinclus. The sequence goes on from NC_085046.1 coordinate 73,848,134, forward strand.
CAGCCATTGGTTTAATGGAAAAAAAGTTGCACAATAACAGTTGAGTGCAACATTTTGGGCTGAGTTTTCTAACATATGTGGAGTTTAAAATGCAAGAAAAGGGAAGTATTGTGTGAGAACCTTATTTTTCTGAAATATTTCTTCTTTTACCACCAGTATTAAGATGGGAATCACTAGGTATACCCAAAGCTATTTACCATTCAAAATGATTCCTAAAAGGAAAACCAAAAAATTCTCAGGCATTTCACCAAGAGTTAATGGTATAATATTATGCCTTATTTTATAGAAATAGTTTTTACTTGTTGAACAGTTATATTACTGATTCTCAAAAACTAAACTGCAAGCAAGGCTCATCAATAGCATACATTATATTTGCTGTCTTTACATAAATGCCAGCAATTTTCTTATTCAGCAACAGGTGGTTTTTTGGTTTTTTTCAGCAACCAGAAGTTATCTTTAAGAACCAGGAAATGCACTCTAAGAGGACAGAAATTTGCTCCGATTTGCATGCAATTGCAGCTTCATGTCTTATCTTGCTGTACTGATTGGAACTGGTTGACTTAGGGTATAGAGAGATGGAGAAAAAGAAAATTAAGGCAAACCATGGCCTGCCAGGTCTGCATATCAAACCAAGCACACATACTCATAAGGTAATGGATATTGATAGACTCTTGCTGAGGAGCATTTTGGGATTTTCAGACTGCAAAATACTGTATTTATTTATGCTTCAAAGACAGGAAGACAGAATGTTTTTATTTCTATGTATGTTAAATCTGAGAACAGGATAACCACTAAGCACTTGCAAGTGTCTGTTTGATTTTTATAAGAGTTTTGCATGAGGCCAATTATGATGGAACTAATAGTGGATGGTAGCATTTTGATTTTTAATTGCTACTACTAATGCAGTTTATGCAAACTTCCTGGAATCTTGGAAAGTATTTTGATCTGAATTACTGTAATCATTGTTCTGATTCTTTACCTCATTATAAAGAAGCCTTCAGAGAAATATTTGGCCCTATGCCTTTAGATTCTAGTTCTTTTAAGCACAGCCACAAATGCTTCTTTCTTGCTCAGTTCTCATTCATCAATATTTTGTTTCAGTTTATTGAGATGGTATTTTACCATTTTAACTTAAGTAATGGGCATTGTATTTGTTTCTTTGAAGCAAAAGAAGGTTTAATATTAGCAAGGATTCTTGTGAAAATGGAAAAAATATATCTTATAATGGTAAATAAAAAGAATAAAATTAAATTTCAAAAGTGTTTTTACTGGCAATAGAGCAGAGGAACCAAAGGAACCAGAGGCAAATCAATGTGAGCAGAGGAGCCAAAGGCAAATGAATGTAAGCATCAGGTTAGCAATGATCTATTGGCAGAAATTATTAAAGGAACCTCCAGAGAGAGATACCTTACATATATAATTTTAATGATAAAAATAGAATAATAGTGGGTGGTTTCTGTTCTTTTAGTTTTATATATATTCCATGGTTGCATGGATTATGCTGAAGCTGAAGCATCACATACAACCTAAGCACATGATTTTGCATTTTACAGGTTTTTGTCCATTATAATAGGATTTAAATTTCTTTGCTAATTATTTTGTTTTGTTGTTGATTGCCCTTTTATTCTTATGCATTGGCACAAAAATATTCACAAATATCAGGATAGCAGCTATCCTTGAACAAAAATAAATCACTTTCAACTATACTGTCACCCCTTCTTATTCCCAGACACAGCTTCCCTCTTTCATTCCCAACTATTCCACCTCCCACCTCTCCCTCTCCACCCTCAGTAGCTCATGTGGATGGGAAATGGGAATTGTGATCACTCTACCTGTTCAAATCTGTTGCTCCATTCCTCCTCACACTTTTCCCTCCCCCAGTGTGACTTCTTTCCACAGGCAGCAGCTTTCTTGAAAGCAAACCTACCTTTTCATGTGTGACGTCCTCCACAGGTTGTATTGTAGTTATCTGCTGCAGCATGGTCCTCTCCATGAACTGCAGGGAAATACCTGCTTTGCGGGTTAAAGGGCTGAAGCTGTAAGACAGGAAACAAGATTCTCAGAAGTTAATGAATAGTATATCTCCATCATCTTAATCAAATCTATAACTTAGGCTGGCTTATGTTCTGGTGTGAGATGTGTTAAGTTTTGTATTGTCAGAGTTGGTTCTGCCCTGTCAGAGGCATTTAATTAACTAGTTAAAACTTTCTGCAGTGAAGTCTTAGTGCAGAAACAAGGAGTATGCTTCAGGGAATAAAAGAATACTTTGCTAGTTTTATTGTGAGACTACTCATGTGCTCATTTCATGTTAAAACTGGTATGCATCATATGATTTACAATAATTTAGGAATCTGACATATGTAAATTCTTACTGAACTGTATGAGTATGGTGAAAATATGAAACTTCGAATTCTGTCATGCACTGCTGCCTAACCATTCCCAGAGCAACACAAGAACGTATTTGCTGCTCTCAAAAGGTGAGGAGCCACTAATGATAAATTTATATGCTGTCTTTGCCTTTGTGTGAGGGGAAGGAAACAAAAGAAACACATAAGCACCAGGATTCAGTCTTGCATTACACATCCACAGCCCCTAAAGCTTTGCATTCCATTATTTTACTAAGGAGCAGGTGCCATAAACCACCATAAGTCTTGCCAATCATCAGACAACGTGGAGAAATAAGAAATTACCGAATGGTGATATAGTCATTTCTACACTTGGCTTCACAATATATGTTGATAAGTCAGCATTGATAACTTTGAGTATTAAGAGTTAAGTCCATAATGAGGAAGCACTCCAGCAGAGCATTTCATATTATGTAAAGGTAACTGTTACATAACAACAAAAACTCCTTTAATATCTCAACAAATTGTGGGTAATAATTTTCTAGGTTGTAGTTGTATAAAGTATTTATCTTCTCTGATTCATTATTTTAGTGAGCCCAGGACCAAAACAGCATTTTACACATTGTTTCTGTGTCAAATTGTTGTTTTCCATACTTAATTAAAAATAAATAAATTTAAAAAAAAAGAAGTTGTTGTTATTTTCTTCCAGAGGAAAGATATGAGAAAGGCACATTAACCTACCAAATGATACTACAATTCCATATTGAGCTACCTGTGGGAGATATTATCAGTTGTACCTTGGGTATTATTGAGCAAACAAAATCTTTTTTGCATTCACATTTCCATTTGGCATTTCCTCTCTTATGTAATTAACTTTTAGATTAAAAAATATTTTACCTACCATACTTATCACTTTCTAACACTGAAATAATAAGGAGCTAGCTAAATCTGGGTTTAGTTAATGCAGTCATGTTTCTTGGGAAATACATTTTGTGAAATTCGTTCTCTGAAACCATATTTATCACTTTCTGCCCAAGAGTTGAGGAATGATAAAAAAGAAAATATTAGGAGTATTTCATATGTATATGTGAACAAGTCCTGTTCTACTTTTCTTTCTTACTGAACCTCTTTTCATGAGAAAGAGAACACTTGCTGAAAAAACTCTGTCACCACAAACATATCTGTATCCTTTATACATGTCCTTTGTTGTAGGCAGTGTGGAGGTAAAGGAAGGGAACAAACCTATCAAACTATAAAAGCCAAAAACAAATGTAAAAGCTTACAACATTAAAGGACAAGAATTAAGGATCACATTTCCCAGGCATTTTTTTTCTTGGTACATTTCAATACCTTTATAAGCTAAAACTTGTTCCCTTTGCAAGAGAGGCTGCTATAATGAGTAACATGATGGATTCATAATTTGCCTTTCAATCAGTTATACACACCGCCATCAAGAAAGGTGCTCCTTCATTTAAGTAGTCATCTATGTTCTTTGTGAAATGTGTTTACTCATAAATATGTAATCCACTGGTGTATTGTGCTATGTATCTCTCTCAAGCACCTGGTCCACTGAGATAACCACTTATTTCTGTTGCCATCTGTGATAAGTGTAACAGTAGAGCTTTAGTGGAAGAGATTTATGCTATAAAGCTGTAGGTCCAGTGTTCAGATGCAGACAGTGATGACTGAGAAGAGGCATAAATCTACTTCTATAAGCTCCAAACCAACAAAAAAGGATGCATTTAAATCTAAGGCAGTGCATGTAAAAAACCCCAGATCTTAAAAATATGTAATTGAGTATGAAAATATAAAATCACAAATATTAGACAGGGTTATGCTCACTAAATTAATTTTGTCTCAAATTTTTTATTTCACAAAACTTAATAGTATTTTTTTTCTAAAACAGAAATTTTTAGTGTAGATTACACTCCTATAATTAAAAAAAGCGCCACTGATATTTTTTTATTAAAAAAGATAGTCCCAAAGATAATTCTTGCCTTCATTCTGGGCTCTGTGGGTTCTTAATTAATCTGTTTAGCAAACAACCAGGGGCTTTTGCAGCCAATTTATACTACTCTGTGCTTGTGCAAGATTCTCTGACAAATAAATAAATAAATGTACCTAGCCTGTTCTCTTCATACACAGCATAATAATAATCTATGAATCAACAGATGTCACCTAAATCAAATTGCAAATGATCAGTGGCATCACATTTGTTTTACATCAGCATTCAATGTATTCAGTGCAATCAATGTATTTTTCAGTCATTTGTAATATTCCATAACTTTGTACATTAGCAATAATTTTGTTGGGTTTCTTTTCTTTTCAACCATTGCACTTATTTTTACCTACATTAAATGCTGCAGCTTCTTACATGTCTAAAACTAAATAGGTAGCAGGAGACTGCATACCACACGAAAGTAGAATAGTTTCAAGTAGCTTGATTGCTATACAAAAATATAGCTATTTTTCCTTTTGTGGGGCTTATTAAAATTTCAAAATTGCAGTAAGGTCCATGTAAGAATACAAAATTTGGTGAGATATAGACAATGCTAGTTAAGTCAAACACCGTTTCGTGGTGTTAGTCAGGAAAGACACAAGCAGCTCTGATTAATTGATTGATACATGTGATAAATTTTAGATTAATCTCATGCTTTCTTTTTTAAGCATTATGTCCTTTCCTTAAGATAGCTAAGCAATTGTTGTGTTTATCATCCCAGTTAATGCTGATAATTCAGAGGATTTGTAGCCAAAGGAACAGATGAAAAAATGAAAACAACAAATTTCTTTAAACTAGCATTCCTATAACCAGCAGATATGTATAAGTGAAGCTAAAGCTTTCCAAAAGCCTGCTTGCAAATTTTCTCAACATTACAACAGACACTCCTTCTAAAGATTGGAAAAGTCTGCTTCCTGAAGGACTGACACAGAGCTTAAAAAAGTACTCCAACTTAACCTTCATTGCTCACTATAAATTTTTTGTTAAAAAACACCCCCAAACCAAAACCAAAACCAAAACCAAAACCAAAACCAAAACCAAAACCAAAACCAACACCAACACCAACACCAACCAACCAACCAAAACCAAACCAAACCAAACCAAACCAAACCAAACCAAACCAACAAACAAACAAAAAACAAATTAAAACAAAACCCCCTCAACCTGTCTGGACTGCCCCTTACTGTCCCTTACCATATGCCATCTCTACTGGGAAAGGATAAGAATCAGGAAAAAGAAGAAGAGGTGTAATATTGAAGCTGGCAAAGGACCATGCCCATGCTCCCTTCCAAACCATACCACTCAAGAATTCTACAATTCTCTGATTTTGTGAGAGAGGTTTTACATGAAGAAATGAATCTTAACCTACAGTCCCTGACAGTGACAGTCCTTGTTTGTGAGAATCTAGTGTAAATTTGAAAGGTACTATAAAATCAGTAGTGATTAAACATATTATTTTCAGTGGGAACATATTTGGGATATTCCAATACAGCAAACAATTTTTATTCCAAAACAGATATTGTGCATGTTCATGGAGAAGCAAGATGTCATGACTTCAGAGGTCTCAGGGGGCACAGCTCCACTCTTCAAATGGGGGAGGGCTGTGTGCTGAGCACACAGAATTCTTATATACATTGAAGCTGGGTCCTGGATCTCCCCCACTCCTCAGTGTTGGGCTCCCTTGGCAGAGGATCAATTTAGATTTTTTTTTTTTTGTCTTTTCTCTAACAGATAATGACGGATAATTTTTCATAATTTCTTTGGCTCATTGCCTTGAGTATTTATTTAGAGAAGTGTAACTTACTTAGAAAGGATTGTTAAGACTATGACACATTCACAGGGGAAGTAAAGATAATTGGCCGTAATGGCTGCAACATTTGGTTCCTTCTTGGCAAAGCATAGACAGTGCTGTCTTCAGAAAAGTGGCCCCAGCTGGACAGCTTTTTGGAGAAGGAAAACACAGTGGTGGGTGGACAAAGCAACACTTTGTCTAATTGCTTATCTTGGTAAGGTGCTCCCTTTTCAGAGGAGGGAGGGCTCTCCTCTAAGCTACAGAGGGTGGATATTTAAATATGTTCTATGGTATAAATGATTTCCCTTGCCATTGGTTTGGAAGACATGAGGAAGAAGATATGCTTCCTCCTTTTAGCTTCTGGTTGAAAAGTGAATATTCCTTTAAAACACTGGTTTTGTTTCTATTTTCCCATAATTAAAAAAAAGAAAAAAAAAAAAAAAAGAAAAAACCCATCTACCCCAAAATAGAACTGGTTTAATTTTCAAGCAAATTAAGGATGTTTTGATTCAAACCAAGTGCTTGATTTCAGTGAAAACAATTGCAAAGCTTGATTTTGAGATGATGGAAACCTAGTAATTGATCTGTTTTCTTCAATGTCCTGGTCTTGACACTGAATTGAGAAAACACAGACACATGCACACATACATATACTTCCTTGAGAAGACTTAAACTAGAATCTAGGAGTACTCACCAACTGATAAGTTTCTAAAGACTATAGCATGCCAACTGCACATGTTCCATTTCTTCGTCTTTCAGCGCAAATAAAGCAAAGCACAGTAATTTTCTATCTTAAAAATACTGTGCATCTAAGAAACGAGTAGATAACACTCATTACTGACTCTAGGAATCACTGATTACAGGAAAAAAATCAGGAATAGGAAATAGGAAAAAAACAGCAGCCAATATTAATAGTATGGTTTTATGTTTTAAAACACAAAAAAACTTTTAAGAACCTTATATTTCCCTTTTTTATCTGCATGAATGAGAAGCCCCTTGTGTTACCAAAGTTGAACTCTTTTGAAGTACACAGAAGGCATAAATCTTGTACAGATTACACATCTGTAGCTCACAAATACCTGAGTGTATGAGTACAACTACTGTTTGAAACTAGAATTCTCCTTTCTTGTAACTATATTCTGAAACAGATTATGCACCGCCAGGAGTTTCTATTTCTTTTTCTTTCTTTCTTTCTTTCTTTCTTTCTTTCTTTCTTTCTTTCTTTCTTTCTTTCTTTCTTTCTTTCTTTCTTTCTTTCTTTCTTTCTTTCTTTCTTTCTTTCTTTCTTTCTTTTTCTTCCTTTCTTTCTTCCTTTCTTTCCTTTCTTTCCTTCTGCCTGTCTGCCTTCCTGCCTTCTCCCCTTTTTAATGACACAGTGAAAAATACAATATAACAATTTAAATATAATTGCCCAACTTCAATACCAATCTCCAAAAAAATATATATATTTTATCAGAGTATATTTGCAGCAAGATGTAATGAAGGAAGAGGAAATGTGAAGATAATACTAGCAAGAGAATAATTTTCAGAATACTTCCACTTTCAGAAAGTATTTCATTGTTACAATACCATGAAAGTATTTCATGGTGGTGCATGTTTTGCAGAAGATATGCCAACATATTAAGGACTACTTTCAATGATTTTTATGAGTGTTAGTTAATTATCTAAATAATTAAGATCTATATTTAGCCTTTGCACAGGCTTTGTTTGTGTTTTGCAGGTGACATACTGAAGTAAACTTTCTTGGAAATATTCACTTCTTAATCTATTAATATTCACATAATAATCTAAATCTCATAGAACAATAGAAGGTTAGTTACGGAAGATATTGATCTTGAATTAGAATTTTGTCATTGGCATGGACTATAAGAGGAGTGCTGTATTGTGTAGGAGCTGCTCATAGTGATTCTATTATTATCTTTCACAGAAGTATAGATAATTTCATAACTTGTTCTGAATTTAATGAAAAATATATATGAATTTATATTGCATATGGCTGATTGGTTCAGGAGGTAAGACTCGTAGGAAGTAAAATTTTTCCCATTTGGCTTTTTTTTGGAGTGGTCATCAGACTCAAATTAAGACAAAAGATACATGGCCGATACTAATCAGAAGCAGCATTAATACCAGCAGTTTCTGGTACAAGTGCTCTCTTATACATTATTTAATCAAAGATTTATTCTAAGACATTTTTTATTGTAGAATTACCAGTAATTGATTTTCTTTAATTGCAGAATAATTATGATCTGAGAATTCCTAGTCATACATCTCTGTCCAATACTTTTTAACTACCATAGAATATAGGTTTGCTCTTTTGTTTTTTTTTAAATCACAACAGATGCTTTTTGGTAAGACAAAATTACTTTCCTTATATTGAGAGTCAGAATCATAAAATCCATGCACTAGGTTTGGAGTTTTAAAAATTATTTATTCTATGCTTGATGAATTAGGGAGAGAAAAATGAAATTACATACATACACATCACAGAGTACATTCACTCATATGAAAAGTTATGATAACTCAGGTAAACATATTTAGGTAGGATCCATAAAAGAATGAGAAAAAACTCAGAAACCTAAGTACCATCAAACTGTCTTTATATATTCTTCTGTTGAATACACATAATTTTTCAACACCTACAACCCATAGGAAATACCACAACTTATCAAATAGTTCACAGGTATGTGTACCTTTCAAGGCATGACCATAACTGTTTAGGCTGATTGCTGAACACAAAATGGGTATTCCTCTTGTTCTAAAGAGCCAGAATATCTTTAAGAGAAAAATTCATATTTGCACATGTACGTTTTCCCATGGAGTGGGAGGTGGCAGTGAAAATTGCAGTGCTTTGAAATTGCCTCAACATGGATTCAGATAGCTCCTCCAGCTTGTGCACTTGGCAAGAATTGAACCATGAAATGTGAACCTTCACAAGTATTCTTTGACCTACTGAATATTTATTATCCTAGAAAACAGAATAATTTAAAGGTATAATTCTGTTCCACCAAAACCTTTGCATTCTGACAGAGCGTTTACCTTGGAGGAAAAAGAAATCTAAAATTCCCTCAGAAAATTTAATCCAGTTCTGTCCCACTTGGATGACTACTCTTACAGTTGTATTACAGCATCAAAGAGACAGGAGCATTGCCTTTCATTTCTGTATGATACTAATATAAATTCTGTTGCTTTTTGTCAAATTGCCAGAGCCAATAACCTGTGGGGAGTTGCACAAAAAAAAAGGCTAAATACCTATGTCAGGAGAAGGGATGGTTCTCTAAGTTTACTCTGCTTCTCATTTCTTATTTGACTACAAATATGGACAGGATCCATATATCTTTTATAAAGACAACCTTCTACAAGGAACAGGTCAGATAAAACACTACAAGGAGAAGAAAGTGATTCTTCCCTTGGGACACAGACATGAAAGATAAAACTTGATGAAGCAGACAGAAGGGATTGTCATAGTGAGACACTGAGGAGCAGGGAATAGGCAGCTGGGTCTCAAAGGAGACTAAAGCTGTGTAAGAATTAAAAGGAGCAGCATAAGGCTTATTGTAACCTTGAAAGCTACTGAGCATACTGAAACCTTTCTGCAAGATTTTCAGGAGAAAGGACAGATTTTCCTCATATAAACTGTATTTCTAGTCTGTCTCTGACCAGTAAGTGGATTTTCTAGTCTTAAAATCTTGACTTGCCTTTTTTACATTCCACTGAAAACTGATTTATGTCTAACCCTCTTTTTGTTTCTTCTTTTCTAATCTACTCTGAGTAATACAAAAATATAGACAGAGACAGCTCCCTGCTCTGACTGACACATGTTTCTATCAGACATATCTGTGATATCTCTTCACCCAAAATACTGTGGTTTTCAGTTCCATTCTAATTTTCATGTATTTTTATCAGGTCTTGACATCTCATTTGGTATTTATATTTCTTTAGGCAAGAAAGAGAAAATGGGGGATAAATACACTGCTAATACACACAAGAATCACCTTACAGATACTGTGGTTTTAGTTAAAGGAGGTTTAACTCGTAGAAAGAGCAGACATGGGTAAGGAGGACATCTTTTATTACAACAAGCTCCATAAATGGTGCAGTGATTTTCCCCTGTGTGCTTTAGTTAATGGATATGATAAGCCACTTTTGTTTCTGTTACGTAATTACTGATACCACAAAAATTCCCGTTGGTTTTGGGTCATTTTTTTGCATTACATGTTGTTCAACATGACCCTGTAAAATCAATGTCCAGTTTCCTAAGTACAATTAATATTTATAAAATAGATGCAAATTCTGACTGTTATTCAGATGTATAATGGTCAAAATCCTTTTGATACTTACAATATCTCTATAAAATCCACTGCAACAACTAGCATATAAAATTAAGAAAACAATTTTAAAAAGGGAGAGAAACCAATCTTTTTAATTGATAATTTATCTTTGTGTTGCCACAGTCATAATACCACCATCTACCTGATACTGCTATAATATTCACACAGATGTTTTATTGTGCATCTGCTTTAAAACTACAATGTAGTTACACAGAGTCATTCCAACATTCTTTTTAATAGAGTCATAAATGGCTTGGGTTGGACGAGATCTTAAAGATAATTTCGTTTCCACCCCACAGCCATGGCCAGGCATGCCATTCACTAGATCAGGTTGCTTAGGGCCACACCAAATCTGGTCTTGAACTCTCCCCAGCTGTGGAGTGTTCACAACTTCCCTGGATAACCTGTTCCAGTACCTCAATACCCTCAAAGTAAAGAATTTCTTCCTGAGATCTAATCTAAATCTCTCCTCAGTTCAAGCCATTCCCTCTTGTGTCATCAGTATCTGCCCCTGTAAAAAGTTCCTCTCCTTTTTTAAAAGGCCCCTTTAAATACTGAAAGAGTACAATGAGGTCTCACTGGAGCCTTCTCTTCTCCAGGCTGAACAATCCCCAATCTCTCAGACTGTCTTCATAGGAGAGGTGCTCCAGACCTGATCATCTTCATAGGCTTCTTTTGGATCTGTTCTAACATGCCTATATCTTCATTGTGCTGAGCACCCCAGAGCTGAGTGGAGCAGTACAGTTGGGGTCTTACATGGGAAGAGCAGAGGGGCCAGAATCACCTCCTTTTACCTGCTGGCCACTCATCTTTTGATGCAGCCCAGGATGCGGTTGGCTTTCTGGGCTGGAAGTGCACATTGCTCACATCCAGTTTACATCCACAGGATCCACCCAGGCTCTTATCTGCAAAGCTCTCAATGACTTCTTCTCCCAGTCTGTAGTCATGTCTGCGATTGCCGTGGCCCAGGTGCAGCACCTCACACTTGGACTTCTTGAATCTTATGATGTTCTTGCAGCCCTGCTTCTCAAGTTTGTCCAGGTTCCTCTGGATCACATCCCTTCCTTCTGGTGCATCAGCCACACCCCTCAGATTTGTGTCATCTGCAAACTTACTGAGGGTGCACTTGATCTCACAGACTGTGTCACTGATGAAAATATGAAAGAGCACTGGCCCTGAGAAAGGTGCCCTGAGGAACTCCATTTGTCACCAGTCTCCACCTGGACATGGAGATATCAACCACAAGTCTCTGGCTCTCCATCCAGTTCCTTATCCATTGAATAATCCACCCTAAAAAATCCATGTCTCTCCAGTCTGAAGATAAGGATGTTTTTTTGGGACTGTGTCAAAGGCCTTACAGAAGTCTCAGCAGATGACATGAGTTGGTTTTCCTTTGACCATTGCAGTGACTCCATCACAGCAGGGCACCAGAATGGTCAGGCATGTTTGGCCCTTACTGAAGCCATGCTGAATGTCTTGGATCATGTCCTTGTCTTGCATATGTCTCAACACTTCTATGACTATCTGTTCCATGATTTTCCTAGACAGAGAGGTAAAGCTCCCTAGTCTGTAGTTCTCCAGGTCTTTTCTCCCCTCTGTAAAATAGGAGTGATGTTTCCATTCTTCTAATCACCAGGGACTTTGCCTGACTAAAATGACTTTTCAAATAGCAGGGAAAGTGGCATGGCAACATCGTCAGCCAGTTCCATCTGCATCCTGGGATGAATGTCATCAGGTCCCACAGACATTTTTTTGTCTTTGACCTAGAAATTTAGGTAAAATCACAAATCTGTAACACAAGCAGATAATTTTTAAGATGAAACCATTCTTACTGCTGTATCTCAACCAGTGAAAAAAACTCAAAGCAACCTGCCCAAATCTCACCGAGTTAATTCTGAGATCCAGTTCAATGAGTCATAAAAAGGTCAGTATAATGCTGTTGCCTGCGATAGCACAGTACTGAATTTGATGACCCTGGTGGGCTTTTGCAGTCCTGTGATCTGACAGAATGAAAAGAGCTGATAAGGAATCAAAAATGTCACATACATCAGGGACACCTGGCTTCTAAATGTTACATGTTTTTCAGACAAAGAATTTTAAGTGTATACTTAATAGAAATGACTGAAAATCCTCTTTGTGTTTTTTTTTCCATAAATGTCAGAGAAAGAGAGATTTGCTTATATAAGTTTTAATGTTGTTTCAGACTCAAAATTCAGAGGGAAGGAAAAGAGAAAGAGCAGTGGGAGTGGAGAGAGGGAAAAAGAAAGAAAAAATAATGAATTTCAAAAACGAACTCTTTTGATTACAGAAGTTCAATGATTTCTAAAAAATCTTTTTGATTATTTTTTAACTAAGTCTGCACTGAAGAAAAAAAAACTGGAAGGCATAAATCTCACTTCCGTGACAGAATTCTTGTTCAACTGGCAGAAAAAAAAAAAATCTTTGCTTTAAAATAAAATAATGCTCCCTTTGGAAACATGGCTGACTACTCTAAAATGCTCTAATGTCTCATATTGTAATATCTTGCACCTTTTGGTTAATCTACACATTGAAAAATTATTTAAAAACTAAAAAATTAAAATGACACTCGAGGAGAAGTTTTATATTGCATTCAGCTTGGACATATAAAAATGACCTTATAGGAATAATCCCGGCTATTCCAAAACTTCTAAACATCTAATATCTTATTGATGTATTTGGGTAGTCACCCTCAGGCCTTTGTCTTGGGCATTTATACTTCATGAAAACTATGACAAACTGAAAATTTTGCAGCTAGTCCATATTCAACAACCCATGCAATTAATTACTGGAAGCAAGCAAGCTTACTTACAGAGGAAGCAAATCTGCATTTGGACACATAATCAATCATTTTCATGTTCAGTTATTGGAACAGCAATTGCAACTGAAATAATTATAATGGGAACATAGCATATATGCATCCTGAGTTTTGTGTTTCAGGATTTCAGAAAGTTACCAATTAAAGCAGAGAATATTTGTCTGTCCTTTTCCCTCATTCTTAGCACACAGTCCTGCAACATAAATTTTATGCTGCTAACTGCATAAAGAGATAGGGAGAATGAAATACATAAAAATACTGTCAGATAATATTAAAAATACTGTCTTTATTATGTGTTTTAAATAGATAATCTTAATATAGACATGTATATGCACTACTGTTTCTTTTCAGCCACAATTTCAGTCTCTTCATCCACTATGTCAAAAGTGCCTTCATTAAAAGTGGGCCCAAACTCCATAGTGTTACATATGGGCCATATAAGCCTTTAGCTTCTACTGTATGAATTTTGTCTTATGGTGCACTTTGCTAAGGTCCTCTGCAATTAATTCAATTTTTTCTAGAGACCAGAAAAGGTAACTGTTAAAGGGGAAAAAAAGGGCTTATATTTGCCTGAAATTGTATGCTAAAGAAGTGAATGGGCAGGAGCAACTGATTTTTTCATTCTGTCTAAGGCTATGATATGGTCGTACATATATTCCAAGAATACTCAAAAACACCATCCAGACTAAAGAAAATAGGAAATACCAGCACAATATTGAAGGAAGACATTTCAACACCTATTCTCACATTTAGAAGATTATGGGAAGCACAAATCAGAATTAAGGATTTAATTTTGTTTCTCATATTTTTTACAATACAAAAAAATTTCAGTAGAAATAACTAACATGACTATCAGGAATTTCTTCATTTGTGGTGCTACTGCATTTTGCTTTCAGTTAATATTTTTCTTCATTGGGAACTTGAAATCTCAACATCTAAAATGTTGCATAAGTGAAAGGAAAAGGAAAGGACCAGCATTAACAGGAGAGACTTGAGACAAGATGAAAACAGGGTGAGTATAGGGAGAAATATGACAAAACGCTGGCATCTCTCTGTGGTCATAAGCAAAAAGTAACAAAAACAGTGAGCCATTAGATGGAGAGAGAAAGACTGGAAGAGACCTAAACTATAAGTACCTTGGGGGAAATAGTACCAAAATTTTGAATCTTCATTCAAGATAAATCTGTTCTTGAATTCAGTCATTTTGGAAAGAAACTGATCCCAAACACACAAATTTGGACTTCAAATCCAAAATTATTCATTAGCCAGCTAAAAAGCCTTAACAAAAAAATAAGATTTTTTAGTCAAATTACGAAGTTATTTATATTTATTTATATATTATATTTATGTTTCTCAGCAAGAAGTTCTAGATAGAGATACACTGTGTTTCAGTTTGGTTTTTATTTTTTTTCATGGTAGCTCTTCTACATCAGTGAGGTTGCTTGAAAAGTGAATACTGAACCCAGTGGCTGGTGACCAGTGACACAGAATCTAGTTGGAGGCCAGTAGATACCAGGGTACACCTGTCCTATATGCTAGGTCTAGTCTTCCTTAACATCTTCATTAGTGATCTGGATGATGGAATAAAGTGTAGCCTCAGCCAGTTTTCAGATGGGGAGGAACAACCCCATGCACAAGTATATGCTGGGGAGACACACAGATGGAAAACAGCTTTGCAGAAAAGTGTTAATTCGATACAAAACAAGATTCATTTCAATAGCTCTTAGTGACGTGCTGTGTAAGAAGATTGAGGAACAAAACAATTAAAATTAAACATTAGGATCTAGTACTTTCATTTCAGTCCCTTACACTGACCAACATTCAAATGGTGTTTTATAAAGAAACAGCACAGAAATAGGAAGAAAGTGCATCTTTATTCCCATGTAATATAGCATGCAGATAAAAGAGCAAACCCATATGGATTAATAACAGCAAGTCTTGATTGCAATAAAAACACGGCAAGTCTAAATAGCAATAAAAACACTGTAAATGGCTGTTTATTATAAATAGAAAGCAATAATAATCCTGATTTGTAACAGTGAAGTTGGGTAGTTTTTTATGCAAAGGCCCCTCATACAGTAATGAATAAGAAGGTTTATGTATTAGCTATGAATGAGAAAAGATAAGCTGTATCAAAGTAATTATATTATGACAGAAAGCTTTTTCTTACTTGGCGTTTGTTGGCTTTTATTAAGGCCACCCAAAGTAACAGCTCAGTTTTCAAACAGCACTTTCAACAAGACTTATGCAGTGAAATACTACTGAAATCAGGACACCTCCTCTCCATTGCTTTAAAGTAAGTTTTTAAAGTATGGTGACAACATTTGCCTTCAGCAAATCTTGAACTGCAACTTTCTAATACTTTTAAACAAATTAAAATACTGCCAACAATTGTACATATTTCTTTTAAATTTATATAAGTACTACAAAAAATTGCACAGGGTGCCCTGTAATTCTCATTTCTATAGTGTAAAAAATGACATCATTAGGGTAGGCACAAAAGCAGTGAAAGTGCTAAAAGGCTTAAGAAACATGAACTTTTTACAGTCTACAGAGGAAATAAGTAAGAGGTGATTAAAATATAAGTACCTTCCAGGAATTATCAAAAAAGAAAGGAAAAAAAATATAAAATATAAGCAGTTTTAGCTTAATTTGTTCTTGTAAGAAATAGAATAAAGGCCGGCCTGAAATTAAGAAAATGGACCAGAAGGTAAAAAAGCACTGTGTAACACCCAGATCAATTAGGTAGTGGAATAACCTGCCAAAACAGCTATTATCACCAAAAGCATTCAAGGCATACAACAGAAGGAACCATTTAAAAAAAAAAAAAAAAAAAAAAAGTAAGTACAGTTGAAAGTACAGATGACCAAATCAGTGATTTCTAATCTATCTAAGATATCTATCTAATGATATCTAAGATAATACAAGGTGATAAAACTCCAGAAGCAAAAAAGTAGAAATAGCAATGTATACAGATAGAGTTGCCCTTCAAAAGGAGTATTTTCATATATAATTATTTTGTTGGGTTTTTTTTTAACTAGCATGGTTGCTGTAAATTTGGGGTAATTCCTCCTGTATCAATACCCTCAGGGTATGCGATTCTCTACAGGACTTCTTTCTTTCCTTTTTTTTTTTAATTTTTATTTTCAATAAATATCTCAAAAAATACATTTGTAGTGGTTAGTTAACAACATAGATTAATAATTTGTTTAGTCTGATGTTGTTTACAAGTGTCATTGGAAGTTTTAAGAAGTTTAATGTTGAACAAAAAGACCTATTACTCTGTGTTCAAGCCTATATTTTCACCTTGTACAATTCCAGCACTTAAAAATACTAATTTAATGATGTTTATATATTAATATTCTGAGGAAAATGTCTCCCTAAAGCATGAGGACTTTGCCATCAGTTTTATATTCCTCATTTTTTTAATTTTTTTTTTACTTCTATTTTTCAACATTTCTCAGACAATCAAATCAAGAAATCTCACTCTGTTTTCAGAAAATCCTTGCAAGACATCTTGATGGGTTATAGGCAACTTCTTCCAAAGTAATGGACAGTGTGGATTCTGTTAATGGGAGAGGTAGGCTCCATCAATGCACAATTTTCATGCAAATCACAAGGTATCACTGACATGCTGCTTCACTATTCTGTGCCTCAAATTAGTAAGTAGTTAAGAAAACCGGTGTCACCACCTCCACCAGCACCACCAAAAGCCCTACAAACACCCATTTATTTAAAGTCACACAAAATGCAGAACAAAACATGCAAAAAGCCTCCTTTGACACAACAAATCATCATTCAATATTATACTTTCCCTGTCTGCACAGAACAAAACTGCTCTTAAACTGATGTTTCTAAAAGGACTGTTAAAAGGGGGCTTCTTTGCTCAATTTTTTCAGCATTTTATAGATCAGTTTTAAGCATTTTTTTTGCAGTCCTGAGAGGGTCAATTTTTTTTGAAAGAAATATGAAAATAAAGGAATTTCTGTACAACATACTAATACAAAACTATGGGCAATTTTTCAGCTGACATTTTCCTATGAGGCTGCTAATCTCACCTTTTCAACACTAGGTGTGATGTCTGATAATCGTATTCTTTTGAGACTGCCTAAGAACCTTATTTTAATTTTTAGGAAGAATAAAAATATTTTAAATAGAAGATATTAAGAAAAGTACCCTAATGAGATACAATAACTAAGCAACAAGCATGATACATGAAATATATCTAGTCTTTGGAGTTAATCAGTAAATTTCCTTTAAATAATAGCATAAGAGAACCAGTATGCTTTATTTATATGTCTTCATGAGAATTTTGGATGCAGTTGAGAGATGCCACAGAACATTTCTGAGAATTTTCCCTTCTCCCAGCTTGCTAGTTGCATAATAAATCTAGGTCTAATTATGTTCTCATTATACATTTTTTGTAAAATAAATTGGAATTCATAGATGTATATTTAAAAACACCACACACTCATCATTTTAGATACACAGAACAGCAGGATGTTGAGAGCTGACAGAGATATCCAATTGTTCTTCCTCACATTTATTTTATACTGGTGAGTATTCTAGACAGTTGAATCATTTTGTAGATGAATGTGTTAGAAAAGGGATGCTATATAAAGGTCCCCAGCATAGTTTTCTAGAAGCATCTCTTACAGTCCAAAGCAAAAACCGATAAGCAAATAAACCAAACCAAACAAACAAACAAACCAAAACAAACAAAAACTAACAAACCAAACCAAAACAAAACAAAAAAACCCCCAAGATTCCAAAATTTAACCCGATCAAACAAACCCCACAAACAAAACCAAACTCAACCTCTCATGAAGACACAATATGGTAAATTGAGCCAGGAGAAGAGGCTAAAGAATTTATGTCAGCAGTTCTAGAAGAAAGCATGGTGTAAAAATAGTGAAGGATCTCAATGGAAGACTTACCTTCTGACTGAATCTCAAATTTCCAGTTCTAGCAATACTTATCTCAATTTTAGCTCTATTGTTGAGGATTTAATCTTGTGTCAGAGACTAAAACAGCCCACAGAAAAGTTCACATTTTGGGAAAATCCAAACTTTTTAGAGAAATCCTCATTTCGTGTGGAAGAGCTGACAAGTGGGATTGACATTTTCTTGAAGGTGCTAGGAAACAATCTGGCTTCTCTAGAAGAGCTATTTCGTATATACGATGATGTTCTTAACTTTGCTCCAAGATTTCATCTACTTTGGAATCCCAGCTTCTGCATAATTTTCTAAATATGTTTTACTGTTGCATTGAGTAATATTATTGATTCACATTAAAAAAAACAACTCTCTATTCCAGAGTGCATTTTGCATCTGAGAATTTGTCCAGAGTGCTCAGAAATTTGGATCAACTGGTTTAATTATAGAATTTTTATTGCATTTTTACAGTGACAGAATTTAATCCTTTTTTAATTCACTGCCTTAACAGCTTTTATAAACAGAAAGTTCAGGAAGGAAAACAATTTCCTGAAAAAGTAATTTATATTCCTATTTCATATTCGTTTTAATATATTCAGTTCTTATACATATAAGAAAAATGAGGCAGGAAGAGATGAAGTAACACACTTAAATTAACAAAGCAGCAAACTAGATCAGTATTGACTTATTTACTTGTAAGTGTGTGGCTTTGTTCCCCTTCACTTCCATTGCTTGAGAGCATAATGGTCTATTTTGCCTTGCAGATTTGAGAAAGCATCCATTTCTTCAAAATACAATTTCTGCCACTACATAATCACTATCATTTCTGGTTCATGTACTGATTGCTTTATCTCGCCAAGACTTGATAAAAGGAACCATACATACCTATTTCTGCCAAAAAATAAAACAAAAAAAAGGTACTTTAATTGTTGCTATGGAGAAGGGAATATAAAATATGTTTGAGTGCATGTCTTAAAACATGTACAAACCTGTGTATTCTATTTATTGACTCTTGAATTACTCAGTATTTTATCCTGAATTACTTCTTGGAGTTAAATGAAACTAAATGGTAGGAAAGCAATTTTAAATTTAATAAATACTAACCAGATTCCTTAGGAAACAACAATAATATTTCTGGTCTGGTATATCATTAGCTGCCTCAAACTAGTCAGTGGAAAAATACCTGAGGTGCTGATAGGATGGTGCTGACAATGAACTTCTTAAAAGGCTCATGGGTAAGAAAAAACTGGCTGGTTTTCTTTAATATAGATATTGACAGATACCAAGAGTGAAATTATGCTCAGGAAATATGTATGCAAATATGTTTGAAATATGTATTAATATGTTGTACAGAAATTCCTTAACTTCCATATTTCTTCCAACAAAAAGAACGCAAGATGTATGATTGTGCTGACTGACTTTTCTTGATAATGGGTTGGTTTGGTCTCTCTCTTGCACACACACACACAGCCTAGAGAATCCATCTGTTTGCTGAGGAGTCATCTACATAGAGAAATCCTGTTTGCCATGTCTTTATTTTAGAGAAAGAGGTTGCATAGCATTCACAATAGGCTCTTTATAGCAATAAAAATGCATTTAAATGCAATTAAAAATTAAAATTGAGGCTTTCCTTCATGAAAAGACATTGAAGCAAGCTAATATAAAATAACAATGCTAAAGTATAATCCCTGCTATGCTTGCATGCTTCTTTTGTCTATACAGCCACACATTTATGAGTAGTTCATGAAACAGAAGGCAGGAGGAGGAAACCGACAGTTACTTAAGTTGCTTGCAAATTACAAACCTCCAGGAACTCGATGAAGCTATTGGAGCTGTCTGCGGGTTCTACACAAAAAGAGACCTTTTCTACCCAACAGCTTTCTTCCCTGACTAATTGTAATTTCTGAATTGTGGAAGGCAAAGAGGTCAAAACCGATCTTTCCTCACAGAAAGTTAATTTCAGTGAACTCCATTAAATGAACTGTGATGTTTCATATCCAGTGCAGTAACAAGGGGACAATTTGTCCTCTTGCATTTTGTGTTCCCATGTAGAAATCAACTGAAAGATTAAACTACCTGGAAAGCATTATTTATGCAGAAGTCTTTGGCATAAATGTGATGAGTATTTTCTGAAGAGGAAGTACCTGATAATGCTTGTTCAAAACACTAGTGTTTAATAATTTAATTTTATTGATCTCATATTGTTAATAGTCTGCAAATACAACTGCTGTCAAAAAGAATCAAGCCTGTTAGACCCCTGTCTCCAACAGCAGTGCATTAGAGAACTAGAATATTTGAAAATTCTGTTTAAACTGTACATGGAGTGCTAATGAAACAGTCTCAAATCACCAGTATTCAGAATTTGAATTTAGGCCCAGCAAATGTAAGTAATTTTGAATTTTTTTTAATAATTAAGAAAATAACTCACAGAAATGTAAACACTACTTGTAGGAAAACTGTAAATCCCTGAAACTTGGAAGTCAGTTCTTCATTTGTATATCCACCTCCGATCACCCATCTCCAAACCAGAATGGATATAAGTTGAATCTAAATATTACAAAGAAAAAATACTAAAGATGCACCAGGTCTTTCTCACTGCTGTAATTACATGGGTAAATTCTCCACATTATTTCACCAATAGTATAAAAAACTGAACTAAGATTATTCCTTCTAACAGAGTTTTATATAATGAGAAAACAATTTAGGTATTACAAAATTATTAGTTACATTTAAAAAGTGGCTACAAGGCACTCACAGGCTGACAGTAACAATTTCGTTGCATACCTACTCATTACATATAGGGATAGTGATAGTCTTCATTTAGCAAAGTCACTGAACATATGGATGATGTAATCCTGAAATCAGGTATAATTGTGATTTTTATCATGTTCTTTCTATCAAAACCAAGTACCACCTCTGTGAAGGAAAATCTTAGTAGGAGAAGATTGTGAAGTGCATATCACATAGGAACCATTATACAAATGACGTTATTCACACAGTTAAATCACCCGAGATTGTACTTATAAAATCAGGCATCTGTCTGAGTATTATTACAATATTCTTAACACAGACTCTTTACTGTGACCAGGAAGTTAAGAACTACTTCTATTTTCATTTATTTTCTCATCTGAAATTAGGAAATTATTACCACTAGGGTATTTTTGCCCCTACATTTTTAAGGCCATTATAGAATTAGGTTTTTCATTTAAAAAACACAACAAAACTTTAAAATGAAACATTCATAAATCTCAAATTACAGAGAATAGAAAAAAAGTTACTATTATCATTTAGAACAGCTTTAAATAAAGTTTCATAAGTAGCTAGGGAATTAAGGTTAGCCTCATAAGCAATCATGAGTAAATTCAGATCTTTGTTAACATCTCTTTTTGCCTCAATGGAGCAGAGATTCAGTTTCTTCATTGTTTTTCCGTCTTAAAATTTTGTGGTCAACCTCCTACATTTTTAAGATGATCTGATCTATTACTTCTATTACTTCTTTCTGGCAATATTTATGCCACTGCTTTAAAATACAAGGTCATCATACTTTCTCTTAATATTCAGTAAATTAGACAATCAAAATTAAAAATGACTGAATGTACTCAAAAGACAAATCAGTATTGAATCCTTCATGTTCCTATGTCACCACTTATACCTTTGACATGAAATTAGGCCTTGGATGTGAAGGGCTGTTAGGACACTTTGCTTAACTAATAGCTGTTTAGTTGAAGTCTAAGTGGAAGAATTATATTGGCTCTAATAAGCCAGGAACTAATGATTTGCAGGAACTAGTGGAATATATTAAAATATCACATAGGTCTTTCTAACTATGGATTTCCTTATTTTGTCAGAAATACTTCATTCTCTAAAGCATATTGAATAGTGTAAAGTATCTAACATGAATAAATGCATATGATGGAGTTTTATGAGGGCTTTTTAATTATTATTAGGTCTCTTTTATTGCATTCCTTTTCTCTCCTCTTTTAGCCACAGTCTATTTCAGGTAAAGAATTTTATGCAACAGTTAGACATTGCTGAGTTACTATGAATTCTGATTAACCAAAGGGGTCAACTTTCATTAGAAAGTGCATAAAACTCAGTCCATTAAATTGTCCATTTCAAGCTTGCAGTAATGGCTTACGGGTTTGACTATATTAATTAGTACACCTTCTGCATTGCCAACCTAATTGGTTATTTTAAAAAGCACAGACTTCTTCTAGAATAGAACTAGTTTATAGGGAAGAAATGGTAGAGGAGGTGGGAGAATAAAAAATTAATAAGTTAACTGAAATATAATAGATTAAAAAATAAAATCTTTGCAATAGATAAATTATTTTGTCAAAGTTAGCAAATCGTATCAGCTACAGTTTAGAAAAAATAATTCCAAGTCATTACATTTTATAACTTCGAATCTAGGGGCATATGATTTTATTGCCTTTGGTCAGAGAAATTCTTTTAATTGTTCATAACACATGGTCCAAACTCATATGCTCATATTCTTCAATGACTCCTCTAAACACGTAAAAAGTTATGGTTTGCTAAACCCAACTCTACTCTAAAACAATATTAATTTCTATTTCAGCAGTTGATAGAATGAAGCATACCCAGCCATTTGTCTATCCAGCTTAATATTCTATACAAAATGACAAATCCCTTTATTTTGGAGAATATATAAATATAGATTCTCTATGTCTTTCAACTCAGCCAGTCAATGATCAAAACAGATCAAGAGAAGGGTAGAAATAGCAGACCTTCACAGACAGTCTTCTGCTTTGGACCACTTAGTGAGGGCTGAGTCAGCTGCAGTGGGAAACAGGACTCTTAATTCATTGCCAGCAAGCTATTTCAATTATTAGTGTGGATTTAAAACGTGAACTGCAACTCAGAAGCCTTACACTAGGAGCCACATTTTTCAAAAGGAATAAAAATTGGTGAGGGTTTTTTTGTGATAACAGCACCAACTAGACATGTGCTAGACTTCTGTCAGTCAGAAGCACAAATTTGGCATCAGCTCTCTTCTAGGTAGGTGCAAGAATCCAACATCCAAAAGCTGAAATGAAAATTGGCAATAATATATCTGATACCAATCTACCTCTATTCCTTCTGTGCCTCCCATCTCTCCTCAGCTAAGCAACATCAGCTTGTCATGTTAAGGATCTGCAACTCTTAGTTATCCACAGGGCCCCTACTTCCTTCCCTGACCTTCTCATGTCTAAGGCATACACATAATGTGACAGAACAAGGGAACTTGAAACTGCATCATCTAAGTTTTAAATTGTCCTCCCTATCTTTTTGAAGTTTATGGTATGACTTTCTGTCCTTTCTAAGGAGTTCAAGACACATGCCCCTAGCATCATCCCTTTTCACCCTCAACATCTTTTCTACCTGGGAACAATGCATCCCCTTCCTCCATCAGAAACACTGTTCAGTAAACATCACTGCTTCGATCAGGAGACCAGCTCCAAGAAACCCTTCATAATCTGAGGGACTGAAAGTCTTTGAGAGCCTGGTTCAGAGCAGATAGTAGCTTGAGGACTCAGGTCTCTTATATCAGAAATATAACCCCTCTGAATATGTGGCAACATGGCCTCCTACATCACCACTTTTTTTTTCCCATCTTTCCTTTCATTTTTTAGTCAACAAAGCCAGTAAGTCATGTATTTATGTGGGAGTGAGATGAAAGGAGACAATGCTGAGGTTTTAACATTACCATTCTCACAAAAAAACCAACCAACCAAACAAAAACAATCAAACAAACAAACAAAAAACAAACATAATAATCTTGGAAACAGAATTTTCTTTTAGAATGACTATATTTTATTCTATTGGTTTCCATTACTGCCTACTGTAACAGCAAAGTTCATAACAAAAATTTTCCTTTTTTTTGTTCTACATATTTCTGGTTGTATCTACACCTGGCAAAAAGATGCCAAGTGATCAGCACAGGACCAATACAGACAGCAGTAGTGCAAACTTGCTATGCAGTGTCTCAAAGCAGCACTTTTAATATTTAAAAGATTCAGGGCTTGAAAACAGAATGAGGAAAAGGGAAGGCACGCAGCAGCACAGCTGGACTGCCATTACCTGACCACACTACACTGAGCAGCAGTCATAAGTGCTCCAATATACATAAGGGTGTTTAGTCCCCAGCATGGAAGAGGCTAGATCTCCCTCTTCCTGAATAAGATTCTACCTACTCTATCTCTGATAATAAATTCATGGAGAATGTATCTACTGTGTGGAGGTTTTATAATCCTTCAGCGTTGGCCTCTGTGGTCAAAGCAGCCACAAAGATACTGTTTGAGAGGCAGAAATTCCATGCCTACAAATGTGCACCCTCTTTAAAAACACTGTTCTCATCATACACATTATTGCTATAAACATGGTCTGACTACAGGATTTCATCAGAAATAATGCAGCTTTTCATTTTTTTTTTATGTTGGAAAAAATTTTAGAAATCAAACATTTTTGATAGAACTGAATAAAATACATTGATTTTATAAAATTTTAAGAGGAGTTTAAATTAGAGCTTGTCAGACTGACTGCTTCTGTAATTTCAGTTTTAATTCTCTTTTAAAAAATAAGTAACTTTGGTTTAGGTAACTAAAACTGTTTTCAAAAATTTGAACAGGGCTTCAAAGTCCTGAAGAGCACTTGGCATACAGAGAACAAGTATCTGTAATTATATCCTGAGCAAAACAGCTTGAGAGTGCTGGACTTTTGAAAAGGCAACAGCTCTTGATTGAAAAAAAACCTGGGTGCAAAATTGTCAGCATGACAGTTTTAAAAATACAGTTTTGTATTAACGGCTTTTTATCAATTTTGAAAATAATTCATAAATTATGAGAGAACATTTCACTTCAACAAGACAGAATTCAAGAAAAGAAGAAAATAATGCCTCTTATTTAAAATTTATTTATTAGGAGGGCTTACTGAATTCAATATGCTAACACACCAAAGGCCCATATATAATATGTATTACCAAGATGTATGGGGGAAAAAAAGATGAAAGTAACATTGGATCAGAATGATTAAAACAAAAATGGTATTTAACTTTATTACACACAATTGCACATTTTACAGAATGTCTAAATACAAGCTAAATTTTACAAAATGTTTACATAGAAGGTAATCAATTTCCTTGTTCTTCACAAAAATATTTCAAACAAGGTATTTATTTCTATTTGAGATGAAATAAAATCAACTGTTAGAATTTCCTAGAGAAAGAGGACTGTTAGCTGAATTTAAGTTAGACATTATCAAATGTTACAAGAGCAGGCGTGCTTTCCTCTGAACTACAGGTGGAGTCTATTTGATTTATTTCCAGAAGGCTTACCAGAATGTTGAATCTCATACTCTTTTTTATTAAATTCTGAGAGTGAAAATCTCTGCCCCTGTAAAGTATGAAATTCCAGTAAAATGAAACAATTGTAGCTCATCTGTATTTGCACTAGCTAAAAACAGAATATCCAGACTGTTTGTATGTTGGTGTAATATGGGTACTGGGAAACAAAAGTTAGAAAGAATATTTGTCCTTGTTAAAAATGGAGGTTTTATTGCTGCTGCTCCTTCTTGTTGTAGAACACATTAGCATAGTCATTAGTAGAGGTGATATAAGCAATTAAAAATTACATCTAAAAACCTCTTTGATATAGTTTCTCAAAGGCAATTTTGTGTTGATATCAAGAATCTGTGGAGGCCTGTTTTCAAATATGTTAGTATTCAGCACTAATAATAATATAATAGTCCAGTAGGTTTTACTCAAGTTCAGGTGTATACTGTCTTTCCATGGTCTGTTTCACAGACCATTTGGAAGACTTCACATGTGGATAGACCATAAAACACAGGAGGCATATCTTATCCAGATGACATCCCTTTTTTTTTTCATTCTTGAAGAAAATCTTTATTCTGACCAAAAAATGTCCCTTATTTATTATTCCTCTGGTATTCAAGAAACAAAAGGCTACCTCTATGGTAGTGGCGATACCAAACACTATGCAAGGTTTATCACATTATGACAGTCAATCAAGTGGGAATAGAAGTCTGGATTAAAAAGAAATAGGTTTTCCCTATTCACTCACATGGACAAGAATATAAATATTATAAATATAAATAAAATATTATTGTTGCATTTAATGTCTGATTTTACATGCTCATCACTTGATCACTTATAGCTTCAATAAACTTATGTATTTCCAATAGAACCAAACCCAGTATTTGCTTTTATGAGACATGGATGTGAAATGAGTAACCACATTTACTTCGATTTTTTTCTAGCTCTCATTCTAAAGGACTTTAATGTCTTCTGAGTTAAATGGGTGTATATATATACATAAATAATTTAGATGGAACAAAATACTACATGTTTGAATCAGGTCAGAATTCATCTAAACAATTCACCAAATAAAGCAAATGTTCAAAATGCCCTATGCTGATATGCAGCAGTCTACCTTTCTCTGACAGTGAAAATAAATTACCAAACTGCAAGAGGAAAAAACAGATGCATTTAAAAGACAAATAGCCATTCTCTCTGAAATTCAAAGTAGTGTGAAATGGAGAAGTCACAGGAGATTAAAAAACAAATGGGAAGTAGAAATTCAGATTGCCATCAAAGATAAGAAAGTTCTAAGAATTGTTCTGCTGTGCTCTTTCAAACTCTTGACACCCTTTGCCTCACAGCAGATCAAAGAATGGCAAAGGTTGACTTTTGGAATACTGCAGCAAGGAAAAGAGAAAAATGGTATTATCACTGTCCCCCAAGAATAGGGGTTGAAGACAGCTGGCATAGTTAGTAGTACTTAAAGACAGTGCTATAAATTGGAAGACTGGAATCATGGACAAATGCCCTAGCTTCCCTCTATTCCACTACTACATATTAAAGACCACTTTCAAAATATTTGTGCCTCTAAATATAGTCAGTTCACTGGAGCTATGAGACATTCTTTTTCATCTTTTGACTCAAAACAGGCTGGCTGTACATCCCAGCCTCTGGAACGATAGTGTACTTCCAAAAAGATTCCAGCCAATGGATTGGCTACTGCACAGAGATCATACAAGCATTTGTTCAAATGATATTTGAGGGGATACAGGATGGCAAGTTTTAAAAAAGGTCTTGCTTTTAAACAGAATAGCTGCATTCTCAGCTGACCGCTCTTCAGAGTTAGCTGACAGGAGTCAGCTAACTAGCATGTTGTGGGGCGACAATGTAATGCTGAGTTAAGAAGCCCTGTAACAGTACCAAGAGAAAAACAAAGCAAGAAACAAACATGTGGATCAAGGTGCTACAGATTTTCTCTAAAGCACACCTGGAAATATTTTCAAAGTTTGAAAGCCTATTATAAATTCTGTGCAAAATTTTCATCAGAGGTTTCTTAAATTGTTCTCTCAGAGATAACTAAGAGAATGACAGCAGTGGATTGTCATCACAGTCTTGGAGAACTAATCACATTACTGCAAATTAGCCTCCTTTATCTACTTATTCAGAACTGACCTTTAACCAACAGACAGACATTCTTATTCCTACTTGTGAATATTTCATTATCTGGTGAATCCCACTAAAACACTAATAATCTCCAAGTACATCAAACTCAACCTTCATTTTAATATTCCTTCAAATATTGTACCTGGAACTTTTTGCTTCATAATGAGCACTCCCAAAATTTGTCATAAAAATAATGCTTATTTATCCAGACATAATAACTCACTTTTTGATTTTGATATCTGTTTCTAGATCCTTCTCAGAGCCCTTCACCTGTCTTGGTGCTGTAAGATAAAGTAAGACTATTTGGAATTTCTCTATTTTGTGTCTGAATAGTTTCCAAACAAAAAAATTAATTTAACAGCAGAGAAGAAGATGTGGATATCAGTTTATATGATTAAAATCTCCTACACACACACTCACACATATCCATGAAGGAGCAAAGATGCACAGTGCTGGACATGAGAGCCCTAATAACCCTTTTGAGAAATGTACTCCAGGGTTTCCCACAGTGATCCCAGGAGAGTCTCAGCCTCCACACATATCATGATCGTGGACTATCCACCACTGTGAACCAACACAAGAAGTTCTGGAAGTCACCTTCCTAACAGGGGGATCACTGACCAGAGGTATGGGGCGCATTATGGGATCACACAGGACATTCTAGGATGGTTAGGGGGAGGAACCAAAGCTGGGAAATGGGAGGGAACAAGGTGGACTGGGGAGGAACAAGCATGGACAAAAACAGAGGAATAAGTCAATAAAAAGAACAGGTGGCCAGCTGTTCAGCACACATCTGGTCATACTATGGTATGGTGCCAACACAGTGTTCTCTGCTCTCTTATTACCTTCAATTTTCAACTCAGGTATGTTTATGTGGGTCTGAATGTCAGCAAAAGGAATGAGTGTGGGTGTGAAAGTGTGAGAGGTCTGTACCAGCACGTGAAGGAGCCCTGGGGTCTCAGTGGCTTATTTTTCCATGTGTGACAACTGGGAATATGTGTATCCATGAGAAGCCAATGGATAGATTAAGTGCCTGAGCCCAGCTTCAGGAGGGATCCACGTTATGCATGTGCAGGTACATGCAGGTGTGTATGGGTCTTTCCCACTACCAAACCTTCCTCATAATCAGGCATTGAGTGGAATGGGAGGGGGTCATTGGTGCCATTTGAGCTAGTGTGAGTGCTGAGTGTATCTGGGATACATTTATATATGTGTGATATGCCTGTCCAGATGCACATGTGTGTGTATATGTAGTATATGCTTGTGTTTGAATATATGCCTATTGTGAATCCTTGTTTTGCAGGAAGGGAGTTACAGCAACCTCATCTCTTTCAGATTATGAGATTAAGTAATCCCCTCACCTTGGAGAACACATTATGTGCTAGTGGATATGAAAAGCACAGTAAAAGCATTGCAGTAGGTGCACATATATATTTGAATTTAGATTGACATCCAAAGACACAAACTGAGAAGCAAAACACTTCTAAAAGGGAATATCCAATTGCTTTTTATCATGCATGCCATACTTTTAGATCTTACTTTTTCAGTGTTTGATTTCCTCATGCCAGCAATGCAAAGAGAAGTGCATGTAAACTAAATGGTCTAAGGCTTAAGAGAAAACAATAAATCATCCTGGAAAACTATAGAAGGAAACTCATATTTCTCTAATTGGTGCAAGGAAAGGGTTTTGCGAGAAAGAGACCTTGTGGAATGCTTTCATTCTAGTTAAATATGTCAGCCTTCCAATTCCATAAACTGACATCCCAGGTAGAGAAAATGCCAGTTGTGAAAGCTGTAGATAGCAGGCTCTGTGTAGTGTGGTATTCTGTGATATTCTTTAAGGAGCAGAAAGATCATTAAAGTGCCCTGCTTCTGACCAGCAAGAAGAAATACTGAAGAATGACTTCAGTCAGTGGACCACTGGCTGAAGACTAGCTCCTGCACAGAAAATAAGAGATGCAGGGGGCACCCAGGGTTGCCACAGCTGGCAGTGAGTCAAACACTGCTGCAAGACAAACATTCCAACCACTTAACAGTTTCTTCACAATAAAAGAAGAAAGAATACATTAAATTAATGTCAATTAGTAAGACAGATGTTATTATAACATATATTTCTCCTTTCCTCTCTTCTTTTCATTCCTCCCTCCACAACAGGGACTTGATTCACTGTTTGTGAGGAGACAGCAAAGGCCACTGAGCAATCAGTTTGCTTTAGTTTTCCCTGAGTTTGTGATAGAACGTAGGCCAGTGTTTAATTATGGCTCTTTGAAACTGAAGCTGGCTCCCAGTGCTAGAGCATGGAAAATACATTATGCATATACATTAACAGCATCTGCATATGTGCACGCATGTATCTAATTCAAGACAGATAACTACCCTTAGGAAGAAAGACACATTACACAGATACTCTGTGTACATACAGATAAGTTGGCATATAAAATATAAATGGCTTCTCTTTAAGTGTGTAGTTTGGAAATAAAGCATTAATTCACAAAGACAGCTACTTCTCAAAGACTTAACACAATACTTCTAATTCTCTTGTCAGAACATACAATATTTGCTTGAGTCTCGTTTATCCTTGAACACCTAAATGAGTTAATATTTCTTTTTTCTCAGTACGGCAATCTTTCTATTAGAAGTGAAGAGAGACTCTCTCTCTAAAGCAACTGATCTTATTAAGCAATATGTGAATATAACAGGAATTTATTACTGACTGGATTTTTAAAATGCCTTTCTTAGACAGTAAAACTGTGTATTTTATGAAGTGAACAAATAGTAATTAAAATATGGAATATTAAAACATTTTAGATTGCCGGAAAAACTGTAAGTGACAGAATTCCTTGTGGAAGAAAGATTTATTTCAGGGGGGAAAAAAGCCATATGCATTTTTATTTAGCTTTTAAAAGAATTCAACAAAGCCTGACCCAGCTGGGACTCAGTAGTCTGCCTCTAGCTGTGGTAAAAGCTCAGCAAAGTACTGAAGAAGAAATATAAGAATGTTCATATTCTTAAGAACAATGTTTCATGATATTACAACTGAGGTTCCTTTGTACAGGATCATACTACAGGGACAGCAGTTTTAATATTCAACTTCTAACAGCTGGCATCTGCTGCTTTAGAGAAAGAGGAACAAATATAATTCTCCTAATTATCTGTATCATTATTCTTCTTACATCATAAACTATGTCTGCCTCCTGGGTCTGTTTTACACTGATCTCAGTTTTTACCAGTTGTCTGGAAATCATTACCAAACTCTTGTCCTATTCTTCAGTCCTTTTTTTACTCCTTATTTGAGAACCAAACATAACAGGTGAGCATATTTAATGCTACAGCCATGCCAAGTTTATACATATTCATCACAAACACATTCTTTTGGACGTCTGCCAATAATGCTTTGATATTCCTTTAAAACTCTGCCTCTCACATCTTTCAGAAGTCTCATACTTTTTCTACTTATTGCTTCATTTTATTACAAGCTCAGACTCTAAGGATCAACTCCCTGTTACATTGTAAAATTTTATTAACAGAACATAATACTCTCGTTAAAAATAAAAAACAAAAAAACACCAAAAAAACAAACAAAAACCCCCCAACACCTTAGATTTTTAATTTTCCCTTAATGTAAGGGCTTGTAAGCATCAAATTCTTACTTCTGCATTGTCACCAACACAGTTGCAGCATTACTTACCTAATCACTCACTAAAACTCCAGAGCTTCTGGGTAGCATTCTGTGCTCCCAGTGGAGTGAAGCAAGGACTGGTGCACTTAGGAGTGTCATAAAACCTCAACAGTGTGGTCATGTCCTTTGACTGTACTTAGAGTAGATAATGAAAAACATCCAAAAAACCCAGATATCATATGGAAGATTTTGAAACAAGGACTGTCTCTGAGTTTGTACAGTGTCTGGCACAGTACAACCTTGATCTTGCTAGTCCTTTTGTATTCAGTATGACTAATAGCGATTAAAATATGTTTTAAAAAAGAACAATCACAACATTTAAAATGTTTCTACTAGATTCGTTGATTATCCTGTTACCAAGCACTACATTATTCTCTTTATATACACCTTTAATCATCATCACACACTCTGAAAAGTGATATAGGTTAGTAGTAACTTTTGAATGAAAACTACAGCATTAGAAAAATCTAATGCAAATGAACTAAAGAACATTTTTAATCAATATCTTGACATCTCAGATGCATAGGAGGAATTGGCAGGGGGCTAGTAGAGAAATTTATTAATACTACTTCTGATTATTCAACAATGTTATTGAGATTATAAAGTGGAAAATAAAGAACTTTACAAAACCTACAGAAAGACATCAGCAAAACAGAAAAGATTTGGCCAAATAAGAAGTGCAGAAATATTGGCTAAAATTTTAAAATTTGGAATCTAAACATTGAATGCTAGTAAGAGTGCATGCTAGTCCTGTTTTGAATTGACAGAGATTCAAAATATTTTGTAGATTAACCATTTTTCTCTGAAATATGTATAAAATTTTAGGTTTAAAACCTATATGATTAATATAATGTGAGAAGAATCCCTCAGCTTGAATATGAAGCTATCATAATTTGCAGTGGTTTTGAATTACACTGCACATATTGCAATTGATAAAAAATAGAGTACTTGCAATGGTTGCACATATGGTTACTCTAATATTTATAGTGAATTCTTCCAATGGTGTTGCTACTGGTAGCAACAGAAGCAGTAGTTTAGACTTCACATAGATTTGTACTGACTCCTGAACAATGTTAAAAGAAATCCTTCATATGTTATCAGAATATCTGAGGGCAAATCTAGTAAAAGATTCAAAATTCCTCACCAGAACAAAAAAAATCTTACCCATTTGACAAGTAACCCTGGCAAAAAAACAAAAATATAAACAAAAAACAAAACCCAAACAAACAAACAAACAAAAAACCCAACAAAAACAAAATTAAAGATGTTTCATTCTTTTCAATAAGACTGAACAGAGCAGTCAGGTCTTCATCCCTGTCCTGCTTATTGCTCAACACAGATAATTGAGGCAGAGAACTCCAGGTTGCCTCACCACCTTTCCTTCCCACAGGACAGAGTAAATATGATGTGCATCCACTTTGAGATTAGCAGTAATCACATAACCTCCTCCCAGGTGTATCTGACTTGTGTACTCTACAAATTATATAACATTGAGAAATATTTGAGTTTATTTTAATATTTTTAATATTCACCAAGATTTAAATTCAATTTTGCATCCAATTTACTTAATTAGACTAGTTTTTAAAGTGTTTCAGACTCTTTCTTCTCCTTCAGTCAGGTAGTTGTGCCCTTGAGATATCAGCACAGCTGGTACTTAGACCAGACAAGAAATTTTAGCACCTATTCTGGTTGGTTTATGTAAACAGACTTATCTACCTCAAACAGAACTGTGTCTGACTTCATGTCTTTTACATTTCAGTATCTGTGAAAAAAAATAGCTTTGTTGCATAACATTAAAAACAAGATTTTAGAGAGATCTAAGTTTTTGTTAGTTTAATGGAATGAGTTGTGAAATTTTATGGAAAACCTAATGAACAAATAATTATTTTAATGAAAATTCTGTAGCAATTTCCCTACAAATGACTTTTAAAAATATTTTATCTGAATATCTATGCATGGATTCCAACAGATATAAGGGTATTTTTCCCCATCAGCTTTTCAAATTAACAATAACATATCAGAGGATCATTTTTCGTTGTTACCTCAATATTTGTTACTGATGGCATTTCTGTTGCCTGCAGTCACAATAAAAGCTTGTTCCTTAAGGTAACTGCAGAACTGTTAATACCATCTGAGGAGGTTCAAATCACAAAATGATAGATCCATTATTCTTCATTCCAATCCATTTTACTGGTATGTGGTACTTCTAACATGGCTTAAAATGTTACTGCAATCATTCCAGGACCCAGCTTTATTCTGCTTTGTATAACAGAGAATAAGGTACAACATGTAAGAGCTTTGACAAAGACTTATCATGCAATCAGCATCAGTGAAAGTGGGTCCTCTTGTTGGTCATAGCATTCTGAACCTCACATTTTTTCAATTATTTAGATATTCTCATAAATAATGTACTAAGACTACAATTTTCACCATATAACTGTGCTGGAAACATTGGGTGAAACATGCAAAATTGATTTTCAAAGTATAGCAAAGAATTTGCTCATGAATGCATTTGCTCCTCGGAGGATGAAAATGAAGGAGAGAAAAATCTGGTTCATTAAGTTGTCTTGCAACCAAAAACAGAAACATCTCCTAAAATCATGAGCAAGCTGATGCCTAGATGTAGTAAGGAAGATGGAAGAATTAGATGCACATTTCACTTCGTGTTAAGTTTCACAGACACCCTTAGGGAGAATATTGTTTAAGATATTATCCTTAATGCACGGTTTTGATCTGAAATAATAGTGGAGAAGTATTGTATAGAATCAGTCATTACATGTACTCATATCTCAAATCACTATTACTTCACCTTTCTGTTTGATTGTTTTCATATTTTTACCTATTTTCTATGTAACTGCCTTTTTTTCTCTTCTGCATTTTGCTTGTTCTTGACAATTGAAACTTAAGCTTACACATTCATTATTCCACTGAAAAATGCTTTTTAGGGGTTCAGGATAGATTATCGTAATTGTGGCTGAAATGCTACACAGTACTCTAGACAGAATTGCAGCAACCAAATATGCAACTCTGCATAAGCTCATTTTACCCTATAACCAGAACTTAGAGGGATTGACTCTTCTACTTTGTTGATGCTGGATTACACCAACATGGCAGTGTGATTACTTAATGACTGCAGAGTCTGTTGGAATGAATCTCATATCCCATAGATTCCTCAATTATTTGAGGAATTATCTAGAGAAGCAGAGCCTCACATGAACAAACTGGACTGGAAATAACTAAGAGAAAGAAAACTCTGAAATATTTAAATGGTTTTTTTTTTTTTTTTTTGATTATGCTTCTTTTTTGTCGTTGTTGTTTTGTTTTTGTTTTTGTTTTTGTTTTTGTTTTTGTTTTTGTTTTAGTATTTGCTACTTTTTGATATTTTTAACAGGTTTTGTAGTAAAAGCCCCTTACCCACCATATCATTGAACTAGATCTGATTCAACCTTCACCTTTTAAAGGTTTGCTTACATGAAAAACTGATTAGCTTTGGAGAAATCTCTAAATAGTTAGGTCAGAACTGAAATAAGTTGACTTTGTGCATTTATTTTTTTTTTTTAATTGCAACCATTCAGAGCAGGTTCCAGCTCTTAGGCTTAATCTCATTAGTTTAGTGTCTCACTAATTACAGTAAACCCTTATTCTT
The DNA here is from genome assembly GCF_963662255.1 of Cinclus cinclus. Taxonomy (NCBI): domain Eukaryota; kingdom Metazoa; phylum Chordata; class Aves; order Passeriformes; family Cinclidae; genus Cinclus; species Cinclus cinclus. The sequence continues at coordinate 73,883,171 of NC_085046.1, forward strand.
GCTTATCATGTTTTACTTTTTACCATCTCTGCAACTCAATGACCAGAGTCTCATTTCAAACAGCTGCTAACTCTATCCTACAACTGTTTGTTTCACACCCTCAAAAGTATGTTATTCCCTCCCAGCATGATCACTGGATACAAAAGAAGATATCAGTGTGCTACTGAAATAATTATACTCAAACTAATTTATTAGAGAACTGTAAAGAAAATACAACCAAACAAATCAACTATGCAGTTCATTCAGTTCATCTCATCATTGTATTAATATTTGAGAATCTTCCCACCCTACTAAACTCTAATAATGTACAAGTTTGTTCTGTGACCATATTTAATATTTCACTATAGCACTATAATAAATCAAGGTCTGTAAAACTAGATGATTCATTGTATCCTATGAGATAGTTTAAGGATTATTCCAATTTACACTGATGTAATGAAATGCAGCTTTGGCTCAGCCTATAAAGCAAACATCAGGACTATACATGTTTATTCAGTCAACTCTCTTTACCCCTGCTGAAACTGGGACATTTAGAGGGGTTAAAGTCTTGGTATCAATTCTACTTTGCATTTTTGCTTCATTTTGTTCATGATGTTTTTTTTTCCCTGAGGCAATTAATACAATGTGGTAACCAGACTGTGCTAGCAATGTGCTTCCAGCACTTTGCGGTATTCCAGAGGTGTTAACCAAGACAGGACTGGGCTTTGAAAGAATTATTTAGCTGTGTAGCACTTTAAGAAGAAAAGGATAAAAAGTTGAAAAAGTAATGTAAGTATATTTTTGTCATTAGTATGTGAAAAGCATATCAAACTAAAAATAAGTTACCAAGGAAAACAATTTAGCATAATAATGAAAGAGGTTTTAAAAAGATGTATGTAAACATAAGACAAAATTTATTCTGGCAAAATGGCAAATTTATTCTGAGGGACAGGGTCAAAAATTAGCAGAAATTTTCTATTACAAATGCATACTGAAAGTTTCGGTTTAAACAGTTTTCTTCTGTCAAGAATATAAAAACTATGTAGATGTAGATGTAGATGTAGATGTAGATGTAGATGTAGATGTAGATGTAGACGTAGACGTAGACGTAGACGTAGACGTAGACGTAGACGTAGACGTAGACGTAGACGTAGACGTAGAGGTAGAGGTAGAGGTAGAGGTAGAGGTAGATGTAGATGTAGAGGTAGAGGTAGATGTAGATGTATACATACATAAAACTTTTACTCTAGGGATCTGGACAAATAAAACAGGTTGCTTTACCATAACTAAAAGGGAATTCTCAAATTAGGAGAGAGATAGTACTGCCACACAGCACCAAGTGCTGCAGTACTTACAAATGCAAGAGGAGCAAGTCTTCACAGCTTCCCCCTGGGACTGGAGTTTTGATGTGTCTTCATGTATTGGTCCACCAGGGCTAGGGGGAAGGATGAAGCAGCTTCCACATGATGAAAACCTGCAGTAATATGTGAAGTGCTGTGCAACAGCAGCCAAAGGAATGAGATATTAAGACAACCAAGAAATAAGCCAGGTACAGGCCCATGTGGTAGCACTGCATCAAAGCTTCACTAATGATCTGTTCTGACCCAGAACATTTTTCTTCTCATGTTTCAGTGGTATGAACAAACCCAAATTACTTGATACAGGCAACTCTCCTTCCATTTGCTGTTCTGTTACAACAGCCAGCACGTGGTGGATGGGAGAGGAGCTATGACTCTGTAAATTCTATTTGTCTTTCTAATTTGTTCTCCAGTTTGAGAGGGTGAGAAAAAAGTGGCCTGAGAGTCACAGCTCATCCATTGTTCATGAACTGTGACAGCAAAAGCCTATGCAAAGAATTAGGTGTATTCCACTTAGCTCCATGTGGACATATAAGAATTAAAACCAGTTTTCTTGGGGAGGAAAAAAAAACTAAAAAGAAAACCAGAAAGAATAAAAAGAGGCTGAACAATCAAATAGAAATGGAGATAAAAAGTGTGAAAATGCTGTCTTCTAAAGGATGTAGGTGCTCAATATCAGGATATTTTCTTCTTAAATAAGAAAAAAATGACAGAACTTATGTAACTAAGTCAGTAATAGGAATGGGAAGAATTGGTTGCTTGAGTTATCAGCCACAATCAACAGTGACTGATCGATTCTTCAAATTACAAGGTGGAAATAATAATTCCATAACACATAATTGGTCATATATGATGTTGCTCTGGAAGTGAAAATGGTACCTTTCAGTGAAAAAAGTGAACATAAACAGAAAACTCAGGTAAAAAAAATCCTACTTACTGTCAAGTCTATGTGTGGTTTTCTTGGATGTTTTTGATATATCTTCCTTCCAAATGTCATATCTGAAGTCTGATCGCTCCTTGACTCTTTGCTCACTTGTTCTGACATTCTCTATGCTGTCTTGACCCTCAGCTATGCTCACTTGTGTTACTTTCTGAGATGCCCCCTTGGTGAGGTGAAAGTTCTTGGAAGAGCCTCAAGGAACTTTCTTTCTTTTTTTCTGTGAACTTTGTTTTACAATAATGTTGACTGCAGAGAAAAGAGTTCATCATTCTGTACATCTTGTGCCGAGCACTAACCTTGACAGAAAAAGGATGTTTTTTCAAACATAGAATTTTTTGTGTGCTTGATTTTTTTTGTGTACTACATATAAATAGGCTTCTTTCACAGCGGGCATACACGGAGCTTAGTTTTGGATGTACTTTAGTTGTTTTGGTTTTTTTTCTTAAACATATTGATTTATTGTAATAAGTATAAAATAAATGCTTCCCTTTCCTTAATTTTATTTAACAGAAACTTAGAATAATGAAATTATTTGGGATGGAAAGGACCTTCAACAATCTTCTAGGTCAAACATCCTGGTAAAGGCGGGGAGATCTCCCATTAGATCAGGTTGCTGAAAGCATGTCCAACCTGGCCTTGAACATTCCCTCTCATCCACAACTTCCCTGGGCAACCTGTTCCACAACATCACTACACTTATCATAACAATTTTTTTACTTATGTCTGATCTAAACCTATGGTCTTTCAGTTTAAAAAAGCTGCCCCTTTGTCCTGTCACTGTACATGCACTGTTAGTCATTCCTGTCTTTTTGATAAACCCCCTTCATATATTGAAAGGCCACAATAATGCATTCCTGAAGCCTTCTCATCTCCAGACAGAATTCCAACACTTTAAACCTTTTTACATAAAAGGTGAGTGGCAGCCCTCTGATTATTTTCAAGACAAGAGTACATTGCCAGGTCATATCAAAATTTTACAGCAGACTCCTCAATATGCTTCTCCATAAGGAAGCTCTAAATCTATTTATCCCACATTCAGTATTTATAGTGAGGATTGTTTCACCTCAGGTGCAGGTTCTTGCACTTGGCCTTCATTTGAGCAACACTTCAAGATGCTCAAATGAACTGACTCTTCCAGCCAGTCCCCCTGGATGGCATCCCATGCCTCAGCTACTGAGGGTGCACTCAATCCCATTATATATGTGATAAATGAATACACTAAAGGTCCCCAGTATGGAACCCTTGGGGCACACCACGTTACTATTTTTCATGTGGACATTTCCTCAACTTTGCTGTATTATGAGAAATATAGGTTCTTACTCAGTTGACACAGTTTTTGCACAGAGTTCTTCTGATTCTTCAATATAATATTGATCTTTCTAGGTTATTGAATGATACCAATACGAGTTTTCCAGTTTGGGAGTCATCATCCAGTGTCAAGATCTAATAGCCTAAGATATAGAAAGCAAATGTTTTCCATATTAAAACCACAAAGTAAGGGAGTTGCATAAAGTTCAGATTTGTAAAAGTTTTGGGAAAAGCCTCTGGGTCATTACAACATCAATACTGATCAAAATATTTTTCAGTTGGAATATACTTTGCTTTCTTGGACTGCTGAGAATTAAACAGGAAGCATCAGTTTATTCTATAATGCAAAATGAAGAAAGAAGAACAGGGAAGGTAATGCACATATAAAAAAACAAAAATAAATTGCCAATGCTTTTGTCTTGGGCAAACATAGCAAGTTTAAGGACCATCATGTTTCAAAATCAGCTGTCCTCATACTTCACAGCAGGCATTACATCTGGGGTGATAGAGATATTTGTCCCTAATTTTTAATCAAAAGGTCTATGTGGAGTCGATATTTAACATCAGTTTTTTTCATAAGCCTGCACTTAAAACTGATGAGGATTCATCTTGATTTTGGAATAAGTTTGGCAATAGTATAATATTAATTATAAATCTCAGTAATGTTGGTTTACCTGAAAATGATTGTCCAAACTTTTTCTTCATTGAACATGTAAGTAAGGGCTAGTGTGGTATTTTGAGAAAATAATGAATCTGATTATTTTTCAAGAGAGGATGTTTGCAGAACATGTAAATTCATCACTGGTGAAAATGGCTGAATCAGATCACTTCAGATATCAAGGAGTTTTAAATTCTACACCAAAACTCTCCTTAACAATGTGATTAAAAAAACCCCTTATTTTCACTCATGAATCCTTGATCAGAAAACTCAATATGGGTAGCTGGCAGACTGGCAAGCCGAACCTCAAAAAGAAAAAGCCTTTTTTAATGTAATGGGAATTCAGTTTTCTGTCAGGTCCAAGAAATAACTCATAGTGCACAAAGCTAAACCTGTGCATGTCCCTGCAGAATTTGGACCTAACGTTATGAAGAAGGTTGAAATAGTACAATATTAAAGAGCTCTGCTTGCTCCTCTGACATGCTGTAAAGTTTCTGTTTTGCTCAAAAAACAGGGAAATGCCTGGAGAATGTGAATCTGTGCTTTATTAATGCACAGTCTGAGCTCACAGAAGTTTAGAAGAAGGTAGAACATAGCATAATTCTCAACATTTTGACAGGACTTGTTTAGTTCATTGTTTTCATATTTTGAAAAGGAAAATTATGCTTTTATTTGAAAGTGCCTTTGACATAGTTTCCATGACTGACATACGCAGGCAATACTTCTGTATATATTTAGCATTCTTGTAGCAGAACTATTTTTTTATGGTTTAACTTCCAGGATTATACTGAAAACTATCCAGATGAGGATATCCCAGATCTGAGTATAGCTGAATTTTTTTTTTTTTAATTTCTGTAATTCACTGTTATAATTTAACTGCTTTAATTGTAGCTTCTGAAATGTTTCCAATATACAGTAATGTAAATAAGAAGAAAAAGTGTCAGTCAAGCACAGGCATCTGGTGAGCAACTGAGCTCAGCAGAGGCACAACTTGGCACAACCAGCCTGGGTTTTAGGGGGTATGCTTGTCATTGATTTTTGTTATTTCAGGCTGGACGTGGGAAATGCTAGTCCCCATTTTGCTTTAGTTCCCAGTGGCTATGTGGGCAGTGGGTAGAACCAGTCACCATATTATCTTTCTCTAGGAAAGCCATGTGGGTGCAAGTTTTGGGGGGTGTTCACCAACTTGGTTATTTTGTTCCCGAGGGTGAACACCTTTTTGTGGCTAAAACACCTTCTCTTTCTGTATACTTTTGCTATTAATACTGCTGTTGTTATTGACAGTGGCTTACTCCTTTGCTTTGTGCTATCAGTAAACTTTTACCTCAAGCCATACTTGGCTTTTGTCCCTTACCAGAAGGGGCATGGGTTAAGGAAGTGGCTCATTTGGAGTTTAACTTCCAGGTGGGGCTAAAACCAGCACAGTTATTTCCAGGGCACTTAGTTAATGTTATTATATGGAAGGAAAAAATAATTCATGTTATATTTAACTAATCACATCATCCTTTAAAAGTTCTTGGAAATTCCAGGAGCTAATCAGGGAAAAAAAAGTCAATTCTTTGCTTGCTGAGATCCAGTTCATGCTCTTGAGAACCATATTTAGATTTCTTCATAATGGAAGGACTGGTTAAAATAGTCAGTAGAAGCATTTCAAAGGATACTGATTTTGAGTGATAGGGAGCTAGGATTTCTAATCTGTGGGAAACTTAAACTCATCAATGTCTTTCATCTTGCATTTTTTTTCTTATTAATCTGATGATTAATAGATAAAGAGCTAGATATATAATAGACAAAGCTATATATAAATTACCTACCTTTAAAATTTGCTTTACCTTGATGAACTGTATTGTGCATGCGTGTGTCAAGTTGGTATCTTTGCACAAACAAGGAGAAGGATAAAACAACGCAAAAGAATAGGGGGGGAAAAAGTCTTAGGAAATAAAAAAGTGGTATATTTAGTCAGAAAGGAAGCAACTGAAACTAGGTAAAACTGAATAAAACTGTCTAAGTGCCTCACAGAAGCGTATAGCCAGCTAGTCATACAGGTACTGCAGTCAGTTAAATTTTGCTATTTTTGACTGAGACGACAATGATGATAAAATACAAAGACATGCAGGATACACAGACCAGCACCTGTGGAATATTAAGGAAATAACTGGTTTAGAATAATATATGTCAATGTCTGGGACATCTTTCTACATAATGGAGATGGGGGAAAATATGATTCCTGTTGAAAGCAAAAAAATTGTGAAATAAAAGGTTTTGAAAACTGTCTGAAATAATTACTAGTCCAGTTGTCAGTGCAATATTCAGTGGAAAGAAGCAAAAGTTCATCTAGCAAACTGATCTGATGTGTTTTGTTTGTCTTGGGTTTTTTTAAGATGTAGCAGGCAGAAGTAGCCTTATAATAGTCACATAAGAAATTAAATAACTCAACAAGGTATGCTTTCCATATGTAATGGTTTTCCTCCTGTGAAATTCAAGAAAATTTTGTGGGATAGGAAGACTGGTAAATTCATTGCCATAAAAATTATACATAAAACGCTAAGTTGTTTCACCTTAACATTAGTGAACTATTAGTTAAAAATGTATCTTAACAAATGCATTGGAAACCTCTTAAGGAATAGCTTTATAAGACTTACAAGCCTCTCACTGCAGGATGTCAGGTACCCTCCTGTTAGCAGAGAAAACAAAATAGTTTAAACCATCCATCTTCATTTGAAAGGTAGCAAAACCAGATCTTGTAAGACAGTAGTAGCTGTATTTGTCAAACGTGTTAATATAAATGAGAAATCATTAACCAAGCCTACAATATTTCCTTTTTATTCTGGAGCATATACCTGAAATCTGTCAGTTCTAATATCCCTGTCAGTAATTATGAAGCCCCTCAAGGCTATTTGTTAGACACTAGATGATAGGTTTTACAAAATAGCAGCTTCTTGGGATATTCATATTTTTCTTCAGGAAAGTAATAATTAGTTTTGCACAGTCTCATAACAGATCCTGTACAGGAGTACTTCATTTATGCAAGGAGATAAAGAATTACATCAAAAAAGTAAAGAATTTCTCATTTCCACTGCTGCACTTCAACAAAACAGCCAGGTTGAATTTTGAAGTCTATTTTGAGTCTGCTTAATGCTTAGAATGTCATTAAAATTTTATCGAACACTTCCTTATGCTTTAAATTTCATCTAGGAAATTTATAGTGCATTAGGTTATTTTATGCATGGCCTATATTGTGCATAACGGGCAATATTGTCCAGCTTTAATGTTAATAGAAAAAGGAAAAGCTGTCCTCTCTTACACATCCTGGACAAAGGTGAAGAAAAATCTCTATTGGCACTGCAATCAAGAGTAGCAAAACTATAGGTGTAGACACATCACAGATCTGAGTTGTCTTTATCCTTGAGTTTCTGTTTTCTGGGTAAGTTCTATTATCAAAATCTTCATTTTTTCACTCTGTCTTCTGTTAACCATATCGAAGCTATATGAGGAACACCAGTAAAGGTGACAAAGAAAGAACAAATGGGACTTGACAAAGATGAATTATAGGAGATGATTTAGATCGGTGACTGTGTCTCTGCAAAGAACCAAAAATCATAGTCTAATGATCAAGTTATTCCTTTTCACAATTTCCCATCCCTCCCCAGACAGAGGCTTAATGTTGAACAGCAATATTCATACAAATAGGGGCATCTCTGTGTCATTATTTGCTTTATATGTGTTAGTAACATGAATTTAGGGCTTTGATTATTATAGGGGTTCTTGAGTTTCTGGACCAAATCCACAAATTCATTAAATTGCTCTTTTCCAGAACCATATCTGACACAATTATGGTGATAAATAAAATATAATTTCAGCCTTGGAGTCTTACAGTGAATTGTGGGTTATTTTTTCTGCACCCATCCCCTACATATCTCCCTTCCACCATTTTCTTTCAGAAAATTAAAATAAATTACAAATTCCATTTATTTTATGGACAACAGATCTTCAAACTCAAAAAGTTTGCTTCCCTGTCCCAAGAAATGCTGCCAAAACCAAGGACTATGATCAGCCATTCTCCTTAATATAAATGAACTCCTATTGTGACCAAGTGCTCATTGCACTGAAGTGAGATAAAACATGCTCTCTGACGTTGGTAGGATGCAGTAGAGTGAAGGAAATATTAACTCTTTTGACTACTAGAACCAATTCTACACAACCTACCCATGTATCATTACACTAAATGAAAGCAAAATTTCATTTAATTTACTAATTTAGAAAGTTAAAAAAATTGGTAGTGCATGGTTCTAGTTTTCAAAGAGAGATGTTTCAATGACTTCAAGGATCCTGAGGTAGTCAGAATAAAGTGAGAGGTAAAAAATATGAACAAGAAGAACATGCTTGGGGTTAGTTTTCAACAGCAAAAATTTAATGATTGATCTTAGATCACAGTCTTATGTAGTTCCAGTATGAGTACTCTTAAGAATATCCTTAACTCATAGAAATGTTATGGGGAAACCCATTAATAATTCTACTATAAGGGACATACTAATGAGGTTGCTGGAGATAAGTCTGTATGGAAATGGAAATAAGGATGGAAATCAAGATGGTATATTATAACTATTGTGTGATATCTATCCATATGGATACATTTATGCTGCAGTAAACGAGGACTTTTGTCAAAAAATAAGAATTTAAGTAACTTTACTGTGAAATAGATTTGTTTATCTATGACATTATAGGTATTTTTCTAAACATGTCTTAAAACCCCAAACAAACTGGCCTATGATTTGTTTAGTAGGAGAAACATTGCCTATGCTCATATTTTCATACAAATCTCTTACAGTGATGAAAAGGCAAGATATTTTAAAAGTTGTATTTGGGACAAAACTGTATCTCTCTTAAAAGATAATCTTGAAATTATCAGAGAAAATTCAGTCCCTATAGTATTCCAGTTAGGAAAGAAGGATAAGTTATAAGATGCAGATGATAGAATTAAAAGATCCCTTGGAAAATGACATAATTTTTCTACAAAGCAAAGAAAAACACAAGCACCATTTGATTAAACTAATCCTAATCACATTACATGACAATAAAAATAAAATTTTTAATCTTCTAGAATATGTAGTGAGAGTAATAGCAGCAGTTTACTGCTGCTATTTGCAGTTTTATAAATCTAGAGTAACATGTTACATTAATTTTTATTAAAGGAGCAGGGGATCATCAGAAAAAGCCTTTCAATTTCATTTATGATCGTCTATCAAATTGCATTACTCTTTTGCAAAGTCACCTTTCTGTGTGTGCACCTAAAGTGTGACTGTGCAAGCTTGTTCACTGGGCAGGATATGAGAGGGAAAGTAAAAGAGTAAGAGAAAGAAGAAGGTAGATAAGTAGAAGCAAAAAGGGATAAGGCAGTGAGACAATGAATGCCATTAACTAAACACGCTCAAAAACACTTAGCAACAATTTAATAAAACCAAATATTATTAATAGCTTCAGACCTGAAATGTGATTAAGTATTCCTATGACATCTCATAAAAAAATTCACAGGAGATATAACTGAAACTACTTTGCCAGTAGAAAGTAAACCCTTGTTGATGAACCAAAATCTACTTTAAAAGAATACACTTTAATGGTTATGCATTTTTTATCTTCCTATGTGCTTAAGAGATTGTGCTCCAGTCTTAAAATTAGCATGGAAAAAAGCTAAAAAGGCTTGACATTTTTACAGTATAGAGATATAGGAACAATTTCATATGTTAAGTAAAGTTTTTACATTCTGGAATACTGATAGTAAACTAAAATGTATATTCTTTATCTGTAATTAAAGGACAAAGATTTATGTCAATCAAAAAATACTGAATCATTTTTAGCCTCATTTTGCATTGTAATCACTGCTATTTTCTTTATGTTCTCCCATATTTTGAACATTTGTTTATCTATGGGAGCCTTTTTACCAAATCTTCTATTGTTAACACATCATGATGGTTTTCAATGCTAGCTTGAATTTATAGCATTTAAGCTTCTACAATGTTCACCTGAATTGAAATATCTATGACTTGGCAATTAGTTCATGTTAAAGGTTTTCAGCAAACATACAAAAAAATTTGCTCCTTTATGAAATCATTCCTCAGAGTTGTTTAATACAGACCTAAGTCTAGCATGTACATTTGTCGACATTTTCAATGAAACATTGTTTTACACAGTGTCATTTGCCTGTGTATCAAAAACATGTATTCAGGAAATGGAGGTGCACGATGGAACACTCTTAACATTTGTGACCATGACACTACATATTCCAAACCCGGAAGTTTTAAAGGTACTACAGTACCCACCATATATAACAACCCATTTGCTGAAAAAAAAAAAAAATAGACTCATTGATATCAGGAGTCTACAGAAGTATATTTTTTCGTTCATCTCACTAATTTCTCATTATTTATTAATGTCAATGTGTTTCATCAAATGATCTTATGAGTAATTTCAAAGCATCCAAGCTCCTAAATCCAGGAGACTCTCAAATTGCATCCTGCTTCTACAGAGTCGATGTCTACCTGCGCATCATCCTCCAACAGCCTCTGAAATTATCCCACCAAGCACACGGTCTGTTCCTGTCAATGCTCTAATCTGAATGACTGATTGTCCACAGTGACCAGGGTGGACTGTGGTATGTGCCTGTCCCACAATTCAGATGCAATCTGAAAATGTCAGAATGCATAAGGTTATTATAAATTATTGTTTCTGTAGTTTATAATAAGAAACTATTATTAGAAATAGCAGCTACAAAACAAGAATGTTAAAATGCAAAGATACACTCCTAACATGCAGAAACAACTGGTTTTAATTCATTACGTGGATTAATACTTTAACATACAATCTTGTAATTTCATAAAATTCTTGTGTTTCGTGTATCAAACAATAAAATACCATGTTTGAAGGGGAGAAATAGCATGCTCAAAAGAGAAACTCTTTCAAGAGCTTAATATTGGCCAATAAGAAACAGAAAAAAAAATAAAAATAATGAGTTCTAGTTGAACTGTTTGAATTACATTGGTGGCAAACTGATGTTAGCTGAAAATACAATTATTAACACACTCATATAGAGACAATAGATAAGTAATATAAGAAAAAAAATCTGATAAATGTTTGAAAAGTGCTGAGTAAAATCTAACTATTAAAATTAATCAGAATCCTAATATTATATTGAATTAGTTTGTATATATAGACAATAAAGCAAAAAATGAATGCTGTTCATATAACAGTTCCCAATAAATAATAATAAATATATATAACTAACTATATATGGTGTGGTTAACATTCATTTTTATACAAGCCCATAATTTGCATGCAGAAATATAAGATTAGCTCAGCTGGTTGGAGGATGGTGCTAATAACACCAAGATCACAGGTTCAGTCCCCTGTGGGCCATTCAATTAAGAGTTGAACTCTTCTGGATCCCTTCCAAGTCAAACTATTCTGTGATTCTGTGATTAATTATGTTTAAAATGTTTTTTACTTTATTTGCCTGACATTTCAGTTCTTCACTGTACAATCTTAATTTTAGTTTAGGATCATTAAAAATAAAATAAAAACAGTTCACTGCAGTGAGAAAGAGATATTAAGCAAGTAAATCCAGTAGAATTTTTCCAAATTACAAGTTTGGCCCCTTCTCAGCCAAAATCACACTAAAGTGATTTCAATACTTACTATCTATTTTATATTGTCTAGAAATGGCTTACAGAGTTTGTCATAAGGTCTATACAGTTTTAATCTTTTATTCACTCCTGGGTTTGATTTAATATCTGCTTGGCAATTAATGTAATGAATTTAGTAAGAGAGACTGAGAGGATGAAGCTCTTTTGGAGCAGACACCTGGCATACATCAGTTGCTATGGTGATTACCCAGATGTGCAAACAAGCAGAGGAAAAAAATAATTATTAACTATTCCCATGGTAAAAGAAAAAAAAATCTAATTGATAAACAGCAAAGTAATAGGAGTCAAAGTCTGGATTTTGAAACCAAAAAGAAAAATGTCATATATACCTTACCTAAAAAGCATTAGGAGGGAGCTGCAGGAGTTTCAGTTTCTGTTGGGAGAGTGAGTAACCTGCAACATCTCGCACAGAGGATTAATGATGTCCTGGTGTGCAAGTGTCATTTTCTGCGCAGCTTTGTAAAGTAGGTCCCCTGAGAAAATATCTGAAAAAAGAAAATATGAAAATTGTCTCATATAATCTATCCCAAATTCTCAGCCTTGGTTTCATCATGCCTGGGATAGAACAAGGAAAGCAGAAAGGCAAAGGGGACATTTTTAATATTTTTTTTTTGGTCTGCAAAGATTGTGTCACATTTATGATTTCATGTATAGCCAGATATTACTATATGTGTTCCAGCATCAGACTGAACAAAAATAAATATCCCACTGCCCAATATTAAATTGCACTACTGTGTCTGTTCATGGTTCTCAGAGGCATGTTTTGCTGCTTCTGTGCTCAGATCTACAACTGTCTCATGAACTATTAACATCACTTACACAAACACACAGAGAAGAAGAAAAGGTCTTGAATATGAAATGAGACTGGTGAATCTTGCTGTTTATTTCACACTGCATCTAGGACTATTCCAACTGCATAGTCCTTGGGATTAATCTAGATTTGCCACATTGGAAGGCAACATAACATTTTGCAAAGGGGGCATTGAAGCCTATTGGAACCTAATGATGTATAGTGACAATAATTGCTTGCAAAATAAATTCTGTGAAGAAGACTACTTTATTAAATGACACAGAAATAATAGCTTTAGCATTCTTTCTCCCTAGAGATTTTGAGACAAAGAAGGTGTGCATGCAGAACAACACTAACTGTACCACAGAGAAGAGTGCTGAGCCAGATGGGCTTCCCTATGTTAAGCAATGCCAGAAGCCACAAGGGAAGGGAAGAAAGAGAAATTGAATGACTACAGTTGAAGGTCTGTAGCTCCAAAACATCAAAACACCTCATTAACATTCCTTCCCCTCTACTGTCTATAGCACTTTTTTTTCCCCCTCTCATTTTTTCCCACATCAGCTGACAGATCTATCCTTGGTTCCCACATTTGCTTTTAATAATATAATCTGGGGACACTCAACAAAAATACTGCACAGACAAAATATCTCAAATTTATTTTTGAATTCACTTATAATAGCTAGTAAATACTTCAAGAGAGAATGAACCACGTATTATCTGCATGACTGAAAGGACAGAAGATTTTTAATTTCCCATTCTTTTGAAGATATGACAAACATGTTCATCTGTCTTGGTTCCATCTTGCTATTTTAAGCAATCCAAAGGTAAAAAGTCAAATTTAAAAAAAAATCCTATCCTCTCTGGAGTGGAAAATGAGGCAGCTTACAAGTTGGTTGATTGAATGAGTTTAGAAGTCATGACCCATAACCAGAGGAGGACATCTATCCGCAAATGCATTTTTTTCCATCCAAGATCTACCTTTTCCCTCTGTTTTAGTTTGGAGGGGTTTTTTGTTTTGTTTTGTTTGTTTGTTTATTTGCTTTTTGTTTGTTTTGTTTCTTTGTTTTGTTTTTTTTCAGATTACTAAAGAAAGGGAAGAAGAAACTAAAGCAAGGAAAGATGAGGAAGATGAGGATGATAAGGAAGATGGATGGATGGATGGATGGATGGATGGATGGATGGATGGATGGATGGATGGATGGGTGGATGGATGGATGGGGTTCTGGTAAACTTGTGAGCCTTTTCTGAACAACTTCCCTTGAAATCTTCCCTTTGGAAATCCCACTTCCAACAGACAAAAAGAAAGAGTTCAGATTGAGGAGGTTTCTGACCTGTAGTTTCTGTTATATGTACAAATATTAAATACAAGGTTATTCAAAACCAAGAACTAGGACAAAAGCTAAGTAGTAGTTAAAGTACAAGGTAGCCAATTTTTTAAGTTAGCAACATGACTGAGTATTTAATGTTCTCTGTCCATACAGGCAAAGGATGCTAAAAGTTCTTAGAAGTTTACTGGAATGATGGTGGGAGCTGTTTATGCTCAACTCAGAAAAGCAGGAATTTAGGGTGAAATTAATAGCTAATTTCAGGGACATTGCAGTGACAATGACAAATTATTTTATGTTTGTCACCATGGTGGCAGCTGAGGAAGTGCTTCCATCTTTTTTTAAACTGTACATTATACATAAAGAAAGACAATGATTTTATCTTAATCCTTAATTATTGCATGTATAAAAATGCCACCATTGAGTGCCTATGCCCTGTTAAATTTGATCTGGATCTTATTCCCTCAACATATGCAGTTGGTTTCTATGCCATTTTAAAAGACTCCCACTCTGTGACTATTCTCCCACAAGAATAGCAATTATATATTTGATTTTAATAACTGATATAAACTCATAAGTCTCCAGGTACTTACAGTTATATAGGATTTTTAACTTCTTGTATGTGGGATGAATAGAAGTATTTGAAAATCATTACTGCTCAGGAACACAAGCTCATGAATTTTGTTTCCTCAAAGGAGTAAGAAACAGCCAGAGGCGCACCTCACTTCTGTGATAGGATAAAGTTCATTGGCAGCAGAGTTAGCATGCAGATAAGCCATCAGGGGTATAGTGAGGACATGAGCTCCCTAGTGTGACGTCGAGAGTTTCTTCAAGAGCTGTCTGCTTGCAAAGACCTAGTTTGTGGCAGTGGCTAAGGCAAAGCTGAGAACAGTGCTGCAGGAATCCTCAAATCCTTCTTCCCCCACAAGTATTTGGAATGTTACTTCAATCAGAGATATTGGTAGAAAAAGTAGCTCTACCACTTAAACCAGAGAATATGTCATTTTCTGTTTCTCCTGCTTTGTGCTGAAATAGTAACACACAGGAGGGACTATCCCACATTCAGCTTCAGGAAAGACGGTTTCGCAGAATAAGATACCACTAACTAAAGTAGAAGCAGCCTTACTTTTCACTATCAGAGAAACTTTGTGTTTATTTCAAGCTTAAAAGCTGCTATTGAGTATCAAAATTTATGGTATTTTATTCTCAAGAAAGGTTTGGCACCATTACTGAAGGAGCAATTGGCATACTATTCCACTCTATAACTAATTAAAAGGGAAATATTTTGTCTATAGTGCAGACTTCTCATGTAAGCTATAACAAGGGTTAACACCATTTTTCTGCACAGTGGACTATATTAATATATCAGTCTTTTACTTGCCAGATTAGCAATAAAACAAATAAACAAAATAAAGTGCTGCATCTTGTGTGCTCTAGTTGCCTTCAGCATGATATGTCATGGAAATAGAAGATGAGGCTGGAAACAGCTGAAGAGAGCACTTAAAAGAGTGCATTAAGCAAGGAGATGGAGGTTTCTGTAAGAAATGTAGGGGGAAACAGAAAAAGAAGAAAATGTAAGGAAAATAAAGCAGAAGAGGATCAAGAAGCAGAAGAACAAATGAAAAGAAGCACAGAGAAAATAATGACCACTTAGGAAATAAAAAGGCAGACCATCTAGAATAAAGTAATGGAGAAGAAATTACTGAATGTTTTACTCATTCAGATATGCTATTCTATTTGATATCATAGAAGAAACCCTCATTTTGGTTGTCTTAATATAAAAAACCAAAACCAACACTCTCCTTCATACAGCACATCTGCAAGGTGATCCAAGAGTGCTTTCCTCCACGTCCTCTAAATTGGAAGAAGATAACCTGGATATTCTCTCTGACTAATGAACAGTATTTACAAAAAAACCCACCATGCAAATACTTTAGCAGTGTTTTTAGTAGTGTTCTGGAACTCTTGTCTATCCTTCTGAATACTGCAATACATCTGAACACTGTCCTCATTTCTATGCTATCAGCAGCCATTTTGCTTTTTGCTTTAATTTTCTTTTTTTTTTCCTTTTTTTAACTTAAAATCTGAATGGAGAGGCTTTTAATACTTCCTACTAAGTTTCTCCAAAAAAAAGTAAATAAATAAAAGTGATGCATCAGTGACATGCATTAATCATGACTAAATTAAAGCTGTGACCATTGCAACATAAATAAAACAACTACGCTAAGGGTTTCTCTGATGCCCCTTATCCTTCCAGTCTGGATGATTGCCTTTTTTTTTTAACTCTAAAGAAGTCACTTGGGGTTCAATTGTTTTAAAGACATCAGTATTTCTTACAAACTTGTACCACAGCTCATTGTTTTTCTGGCTCATCTACTAAAAGAAGGTATTTTTCTCCCCTTTTCCAGTTACATCAGTTGTAATAGAAGATCCTTGAACAAGTGACAAAAAGAAGTCAGGAGCAGGAAATAATCATGTAGTATCACTACATGATACCATCATATACCATGACACAGGTATAAGTAACTTTATTCTATTTCAGTACATGCTGTTAACACAAATATGTGAATGTGAGTTTCTGTCTATATTCCTGGAAATTAGAATAAATCTAATCCCTTCCTATGCTGCAACTCAATCAACTCCCTGTGCAGGAGCAAAGAATTTTATAAGTTTAACATTGTGGCAAAAAACCCTGTTGCTTATATTTATTGCAGAAATAATTAATATTTGCCAGAACCAGAAATGCAGTATTGAAAAATATTGCTAAGTTCTGTCATGTAGCTGTATTTCTCAACAACCAAATTTGATCACCTCAAAGGATGTGGCACACATAGGCATATATTGTCTTGCCGCAAAACAATGAAAACCTGGGTAAAGAATGCATTTCCCAGCCCTCTGAATTATATTGATAATAAGTATTCAGTAAAAAGAATAGTAGAAAAATGAGTCTGAATTTCCTCATATCTGGGGAATATTATTAGCTTCTTAGTGGAAAACATTAAGGTTTTAGTCACCATACTGGTTGAGGGAAGAATGATCCTCAAAAGGGACTGCCTTTCCATCTCAGTCCTTGGACACTTGAGACCTATCAGTTTTTGACTCTACCTAACCTAACAGCCAGTACAATCGAGATTTCTTCTTATCTAAGTGATGAAGCAAATTTTTGACAAGAAATTCACAAATATGTGGTGAATACAATGGCATGTTTGCAAATAAGTGTTATCATAGTGAAAATTGACGTTATCTGAGGAAAAAAAGTTTCCAGACTATACTCTCTGACCAGATACACAGATCCTCCCTGTCATACTGTATACACAGTAATTAATCTTGAAAATTCAGTCCTGACTGGAGCATATAAACAAGTTCATTGGGTTGACTGAAGCAATACTACCTTATTATTCCTTTAAAATCCACTGGACTACCTAGGAGTGCATAATTACTAATTGATTGGAGGAATAAAGCAAATTTCAGTTTTCCTAGGTGTATGTGTTAACTTACTGCTTACATGTGTCCATTTGCAGAACTGGAGACTGCAGTCTCCCACAAAAATACAAAAAGTTATTAAATGGGCACTCAATTAGAATCATAGAATCATTTAGCCTGGAAAATACCTTAAAGATCATTGAGTCCAGTGGTTAATCCAGCTCTGCAAAGTCCACCACTAAACCATGTAACCAAGAACCACATGTATGCATCTACTCAGTACCTACAGGAATGGTGACAGCACATCAATGCCCTTCCTGATTTTAGGGGCCCAAAACTGGACATAGGATTCAAGATGTGGCTCCACCCATTGTTGAGTACAGGGGAACAATCACTGCCCTCATCCTGCTGACCACACTATTGATACAGGCCAGGATGCCATTAACTTTCTTGGCCAACAAGGCACACTCTGGCTCATGTTCAGATGAGTGACCTCAGATCCTTTTCTGATGGGCAGCTTACCAGTCGCTTAATTGGGTATTAGGTTAGATGGGCTAGACAAAAGAAGGAAATGTAACACACTGAGATTTGTACCCACCCTTGACAGGTTTGCCAGTATGAGTGCTGAATAGTTCAAATTCTCTGTGCAAGGTTTGTTATGAGGACTCTTTCTTACTATTAGCTTGACTCAGACTGTCAACAAGGAAACTTTTTGCTCTCAGCAAAGATCTTTATGATATTATACATCTCCATGAAATTTGACAGATTTGAATTACTCACCTGGAAAGGAAAGCATTCATATTCCTTTACTGATTCCCAAACCAATCCCCTTTTTTATTATTACAATTTTAACTAAATGTGATGGGAAAAGAGTTTCAAGCTTGTGTTCACAACACTCCATTATGTACATTTTTGCCTCCTTAAACATGGATAGTCTTTAGACTTAAGGTGTTGCAAAAAACTGCCTATTTTTATAGGAGGAGACACCACATACAAAAGACAACAGAAAGGAGACTTAGAATACAGCAGAAGACAAACACATTGAAATATAGTCCAGAAGATTTAGAATGAAAGTATAACCTGAACTGCCCAAGGTGAAGCCCTACTGAAGAAGACAACAGATGCCTATTTCTTCTTACTAAGGTCCTCACAGTTGATGTCCATTTTTCTAGTGGACAGTGAGGGAATTAATTATTCATAACTTTAATTTTGCAATATTAACTATTATATTGTGTTGACCCTGGCTGAGTGCCAGACACCCACCAAAGCCTCTGTATCACTTCCTCTGTATCACGTCCCACAGGACAGTGAAGAGAAAATGTAATAAAGGATTCATAAGCTGAGATAAATGCCACCACAAACAAAACAGACTAGAATTATAGATATTAATTGAATTTATTACTAACAAAACCAGAGCATGAAAATGAGAAGTAAAATAAGACCTTAAAAATACCTTCCCCCCACTGTTTCCTCCTTCCCAGCTCTACCTCTTCAGCCAGTGGTGCAGAGAAAGAAGGAATGGGGGATACTTCATCACACATTTTTCCTGTCACGGCTCACAGACAGGAGTCTTTCCCCTGCTCCAGTGGGGGGTGTCTCCCACAGGAGACAGTTTTCCATGAACTTCTCCAATGTGAGTCCTACTCACAGGCAACAGTTCTTCATAAACTGCTGTGGCATGGGTCACTCTTCCACAGGGTGCGGTCCCTCAAGGACAGCCTGCTCCAGTGTGTGCTCCTCTCTCCATGGGTCTGCAGGTCCCTGCCAGGAGCCTGCTCCAGCAGACGCCTCCCATGGGTTCTCAGCCTCCTCTCAGGCATCCACCTGCTCCAGTACGGGTCTTCTTCTGGACTACAGGTGGATCTCTGTATCCTCAGGGATCTCCAAAGGCTGCAGGGGCACAGTGGCTTCACGATGGGCTGCACCATGGGCTGCACCATGGGCTGCACCATGGGCTGCTGGGGAACCTCAGCTCTGCCACCTGGATCACCTCCTGCCCTTCCTTCTGCACTGACCTTGGTGTGTGCAGTTGTTTCTCTCACACGGTTTCACCACACTCTTCTCTGTCTGCAATTTCAACTGCAAAATAACTTATTTTTCTTTCTTCTTAAATATGTTATCATATTTCAAGTTGTCATTACAACCATTTCTAATTGGCCCAGTATAAGCCAGCAGCATGACCGTTTTGGAACCAGCTGGCATTGGCTCTCCTGAACATGGAAGAACCTCCTGGCAGCTTCTTACAGAAGCCACCCCTGCAACCCCTCCACTATACAAACCTGGCCTGCTGTTCAAACCACTAAAAAAATCAACTAAATTTTTGGAAAAATCAGTATAATTTTGGCAATATTTCCTTGGAATTTCTTTACAGTTGATATTTTAACGTTATTAAATAAATATCAAATTAAGGGTTTTATTTAGTGGAAATGCTTACATTAGGAGGCAATTTATTGACTAATGGATTCTAAAATGGGCAAAGCATCTTAAAATTCCATCAGTCAGAGATGAAGAAAAAAGTGAATAAGAAAAACAAAATAGCTGTGGTCTTACATAATGCATAACCTTATTAATTAGCTACAGCTAACTAAATGATTAGCTTTTCCTTGATATTCAAACTTTAGTCACAGGCCAAAAAATGAAAAAATACACCTTGGTTTAGTAATAGTGCAATTATATGGCCAATAGGTCAACAAGTATAGTTTTGTCATTCACAGGTGTTAAGAATCACCTTACCAAGGACCTTGCATCTAGGAATTAGTTATCCCAAAGCACATACAGATCCCATCATCACTCTTGTGTTCCATGTGGACAATGATGTTACTGATTTGTAAGGAAATATTTCAGTTTTATTCAGCTTCCATTTTTCAACTGCAGCTGTATTGAAAACATCCTTTTGCTTATTATGACCAGAAAGAAACAAATCGAATATGAACATACTTTGTGAATAAATACATAAAATATAAGAGCCATTCCCACTGTACTATATATATTATATAAAATTCACTCCTGTTGTACTTTTCAGCTATACATGCATATATTCCAAATACAGATACAGATGTGCTACCCCTCAACACTGGATATTACGAAAGTCATACTTAGAATTTTTTCACCACATTCTGTTTCTGTTGTTGCCGAGTGCCCTGTCTGAAGATGCTGTGTCTTTAGGAACTTTCAACCTTAATTGTTTTTACCGTTGAAGCTTGGTAAGTACATGATTTCTGTGTCTTAAAAAATACTACTAATGAAAAACATTTTCATATTTAACCAGACATTTCTTTTACTGGAATTTTTTTTTTCATCTTAAAACATGACAGGTTGTCCTTGTTTGTTTCCTTGTTTTGTCATATTTGATAATTTAAAAATAAAACCAAAGTGATTTTTAAAAGAAGTCTTTGAATTGTTCACTTTCAAAATGTCCTGTCAAAACCTTAGTACTCTGAAGAAGTTAAAACTGAACAGTGTGACAAACTCTAAGCCACAAGGATGGCCTTCTGAAAGTCAGGTGCCTCAACTCTTTGGGTTTTTTTCTGTAATCAGGGAAATGAGAGAAGCACCTCTGAAATACCAGCAACTGATTGCTTCAGGATGGGTTGAATCAGGTTTTGTTCATTATAGGCAGAGGCATGATACTTGCCTGCATAATTATTCATATAATTAATTAATAATAATATAATTATTATTAATTATTAAGTATTGCTGAAATAATTGCATTAATAATAATTGAACAATTGTAAATAATTAAGAAGGAATAACTCAAATCTGGCTTTTTCTGCCAAATATGGGTTTGATGCAGCCTTACCTTAGATATCAATAAAATTATTTCATTTTTGCCCCCAAAATAATTTTAGTTCTCCCAACAGTCCAAGATCGTTAACTAAATGTGCAGTAGGTGGTATAGCACTTTCAGCTGTATTCCTCTGAAAAGGCGCATGCTGGATGCAGTGATTGCTTCTTCTGTGGAAACAGCCAAGCATCAGTCACAGTATCCACACCAGCAGCTCAGGGAATGGAGTAGGGAACAAACAGTCTCAGGACATCTGTCACTTCTTGTGTATTGGTGGTACTACTGACTC
Organism: Cinclus cinclus; assembly: GCF_963662255.1. Taxonomy (NCBI): domain Eukaryota; kingdom Metazoa; phylum Chordata; class Aves; order Passeriformes; family Cinclidae; genus Cinclus; species Cinclus cinclus. Next base: position 73,904,722 of record NC_085046.1, read on the forward strand.
CCGTCTATGGGGCAGACCACAGAGTTGTCAGAAAGAACTCTGAAGAGGCCAAAAGGGACCTGGTAGAGTTTATTCCAACTCAAGGCCACTGATGTGATAAACAAACTAATTTGGAAGTAGGAATCCAGCTGCAAGGCCACAGTGAGAGAATATCTTATGAACTGCTATAATTTCTCCTCTATCTGATCAATCACTTGTAGCTTTTTTTAGGAGTTCTGAGAAACATTTTCACTTACATCGTTTTCTGCTTTAAGGTTTTGGAAAACTGTCTACACAGAAAGGTCTTGGAAAACCCAAAGTTTTGTTATTTTGGGAGCAGGAAAAATAAAGTTGGGGGGGAAAAAGCTTAGAGATAAGTTAGTACTATTGGAGTGGGTTAACTTTGGCTGGATGCCAGGTGCCCACCAAGCCACTCTATAATCCTCCTCCCTCAGCAAGATGGGGGAAGAAAATAAGATAAAATGAAATTCATAAGCTGGGAAAAAAAAGAAAATCCAAAACAAAAGCAAAAAAATCAAAAAGCAAAAACTCATTTTTTTTGCATGCAAAGAGATAAAGATTTTATTCTACTTCCCATCAGCAAGCAATGTCCAGTCACTGCCTGGGAAGCAGGACTTCAGTAAGCATAGCAGCCCTCTGGAAGGCCAACATTTTAAGTAACGAATGCCATCACCTCCTCCTCCTTTTTCTTTACTTTTATATCTGAGCTGATATATACTATATATATATTTTTTATATATATATATATATATATATACACACACTATACATATAGTATATGTATACTGTACATATATGTATATGTATGTATTATATACATATATATATATACACATAGTATATATATTTATTATATTATCATATATTATGCAATTTTTTTTTGGTCAGTTCCTTCCAAAGATTTTAAACACCCTCTGCCTTCTGATGGGGTGAAGAATGCTGAGAGACAGCACTGATTCTGTTCCAGTGCTGCTCAGCAGTACCCAAAACTGATTTGTTACCAACACCTTTCCAGACACCAGTGCAGAGCACAGTGCTGTGAAGGCTGATGTGGGGAAATGAACTCCAGCCCAGCCAGATCAAATATACCTACTCAGCAGTGTGGTAAGGGTACTTCAATGGTTTCTTAAATTGATCCTAACCTTGGCAAAACTGACTTGTAGAGGGAAATGAAGCAAGTCTGACTAGATTTTACAATGATGATTGGACTGAAATATTGGAAAGACACAAGAGAAAAAGTGGAAAGGAGTAAAATTTAAAATGCTGAAGGACAATAAGTAGGGCCATTATAATGCTCAGTGAATGAGTTCAGGGTGACTATAACAGCAATATCCTGCAATGACTTCAGAGGAAGTCCTTACAGACTGCTGTAAGGAATTCCAGAGAACAGATGTTGTAATGCTTAATGTAAGCAATAATAAAAGCTTGCACAAATGTTTGGACTACGTGCACAGTTGGACTGACAAGGTTTGAGAGAAACCCAATGAAAGCATCCCTCTGGAGACAGCAGGAGTTTAAGCTTGACATTAGTGAAGTAATTTGGAGAACAGTGATGTTTTTGCCTAAGACGGAAAATGAATTAGTGAAATGTTTTGAAAGTGAAGATCATGATCAAGAGATTAATTTTGGCTATAATGGATTTAAAATAACAACTGGATGCAGTTATTTGTGAAAAGCAGACCAAGATCCTTGGCTGGATGAAAGGTAATAGATCTTCCATAGAAAAACACATTTTCAAGTAATTTAAATATCATTCTGATACATACTTGAAAACTAGTGATCTCTATTTTTACTGTAGCCTGGAGGTCAAAATAGATGTCAAGATGTCATGAACAACAATAAAAAAACCATTAATTGCAAGGCGTTGATAAAATAAGGAAGTCAGTGTTATCAGTACAAGTAAATATATCACTCCTGGAACATTTATTTGCACCCAGTTGGAGTTATATTCAAGAGATTCTCCAGTTAATTCCACCCAACCCTCTCAAATGTCCAGCTTTAGCCTTCAATACATATAATATGATGCTTTAAATTTATACAAGTTTACAGGTCTAAAAGGTCTGCATCTCTTCTATAAAAGAAGACTTTCTCCTTCTAATTGTATTTTTCTTCTCCCTCCCACTTCCACACTTTACTGGGAGGCAGTTTATATGTCGAAATGCATTGAAAGTTTATATCTAAAATAAATATTCATAATGCAAGATTTTAATAAACAGCAACAGACATTTTTATGGTGCCACTAAAAAAAACAAGTGAATTTAATTAAAAAAGGAGATGAAAGAATGTGAATTGACATAAGCTTGTTTCATACAGAGTGCCATAATAGATTGAAGAGCCACCAGAGATCAAAAAAAGGGAGGGATGAGAATGGAAAGCAATTTTGCTGGAGGGAATCTCTCTTGCTGGAAATACAGTGAATAGTGAGAAAACAAGAAATAATAATAAGAAAAGGTTCAAGGGCCTCCACAGTAGATAAACTGCATAGATAAACCAGGGATTCTTATTTTTTAGGGAATGCTGGCCTCCATATATGTGAAACTATCTCCAGTTTCTCAAATTTTATGATTGCTTTAAACTCCAGATCATAAAAACAGAATCCTCCCATGGTTCATGGGTTTTCAGTCTTTATCTTTTCCATCTCTCTCACATAGAGAAAAAGCAGAGCATCTGGTTTTGCAGTTTGGAGTTGTGCCCTTGGCTCTTGATAAATTAACATATGATCAAACCCATTTGCACCTGTGCAAACTGGTAGTCTCTAGCCAATGTTGGGGGTTTTTTGCTTATTTTTTTTGTTTTTTTAGTTGATTCTGCTAGATTTCGCTAAACTTTGAAAAGTCAAGTAGAAAACAAAAGCAAAAACAAACTGTCTAAATATTGACTCATCATATGTTTATTGAACGCATTCAAATTTATTTGTTTATTTGCATTTCTTGAAACCCAAAAATTTTCATAAAGGAACTTTCTAAGATAATAATACTCTCTCATCTTCACAAAATATGTGAACATTAAAGGTATTAATTTTCTCAGCCACTGAAGAGAAAATATTTGAAAGAAATAAATAAAACTCAGACTTTACCCTCCTTCACATATTTTCCTACAAAAACTGATAAACACCACATGTTTGCCATACATTTTTCAGATCTATAAAAATATGACTCTGTAACCAAAATACTATGTTCTTTAATGCCAAAACAATGCCTCACAAACACATGGATATTTTTGCTTGAAATTAAAGACCAATGGGTTATTTGGATATCCCAATGAAAAGGTAAGGATTGTTAGCATTGACAAAACGTTTGCTGTTATCACAATCAAACATGAAGATTATGGCTGTTACAAACTACCATGTTTCAGGTGTTTCTTTAAAACATTTCTTATATAAAAGACCTGCTTATCTCACTTTAATTTAATCTTTATTCTCAGTCTCTAGTATAGATTCTTCACACAATACATTAGTGTCTATGCATTAATATATAAGGCCATTTTATTTAAAACTTATTTAGTTGCAGGATGGGCATCTCAAAGTCTACTGAGAATGTGTTCAATCCAAAAACTGATGCAATGAAAAGTAAAGATTTCCTCCATCTCTCGGTATTAGAAGTCATAAGCTTTACTTATGAGACCAATATAATTTATTTACTACAGCAAATATAGAGTCATGGTTCTTTCTTCTTGGTTTAGGCACACAAATACCCAGTCCATTTACAATGCTGTACTTTGGAAAAAAAGCCTTCTGAAGACTGTTTATGATAGGTCTATTTCTTCAGAAATGGTCAACTACCAAAGTATTTGGCCCAGATAAATAATCTATAGAGTTTCCAGAAGTTCTAAATGTAGCTTTGTTTCCTATATTTCAGCTGCTAAAACAGATTCCTAGCCAACCTAGTAGCTTGTAAAATAAACTTAGAGAATGAAAATCAATCATTTCAACTTGTTGCAAACATGACCTCCATGCAACTAACTTCTTCTTCATAAGACCACAGCAGTTGTCCTCAGACCTTTTCTATTCCGGGGTGATTACAGTTTAAATGCCTGTCCTGTCTTCTCCAAACAACCCTGTTTTCAGATGAGTGCCACAGTCTCAACTGCATTGCTTGAAATAATGCACAGGATTAAAGGTGAAACAAGTTTATTTGAATAGTCAGGATAAAGCCAGATGGCATTTAAGATCAGTGCAAATTATTAACAATAAAAGACATTGCATTTGCCTCTTTTTTTTTTCCTATTATACATGCAGACCTGTTGCAGCTATAGTAGTACAAGTGCACTGCAGAATTTTTATGTACTTTTGCCCATGAACATTGAAGAAAATAGATTTTTGATCAAACCAGAAGTTGTGATGTGTCAACTCTTTAGGGAAATATCTGAGTTTGCATATGAATATTGATGTGAGAGATGAGCTTCAAATGTTCTTTCCTACTAAAGCTGCAGTCATTCAATCAGAAAGCAGCTGAGAGTATGAAATGGTGGGGGTCTGTTCCAACCTGTGAATAATGAACTTCAGACAGCTGAAGACATCTTCAAAGTGAACATATCAAATGACTTCTAGCCTACCATATGTTTGTATCTACCCTTCAGTTAACAATTGCAAAATAAAATCAGTCTGAAGCTGCTTACATATAATTTGCAAAAATAAAAGTGCCAAATAATTTGATAATTATAAAGGAAGATTTGATGCACAAAAATTTAGCCCTTTTGCAGTAAATGTTTCGCTGACAGAGAAATTACGAAGGGGTCTGGTAAAATAAAATTATTTCAGCTATTTCCTATAAGACTACTAGTACTTTTAGAAAGTAATAAAAATAGAATAAAGTCATAAAACAAAACCAAAACAAAACAAAACAAAACAAACAAAAAAAAACCCCAAAACCCCACCCCTAATAAATCAATTTTATGTCTCAGGATAATAATTTTATGAAAGCAGAATTGATATTTGCCAAACAAAGGATGCACATAGAGAATGACTTGCTATCACAACACACTGCAGGACAATAGTTCTGTAATCTGTTGTGTCCTTCATGTTTCTAACTGCATTGCAATCACATTTCTATGTATTTATCTCTCTCACGGTCATAAATCATTCAGTTCCTCTCCAGTAGATTGCTCCATGGCTGCCCCAGATGGACAAGTGACAGCATATGCTGTGGCTGTGTGTGCTGCTGCTGGCCAGCAAGCATGTGCATGCTGATAGACCTAACAGCTGGCAACACAAAACTAGTAATTGCTGATCTCATAACACTTGCTGGAATTTAATTATGTTCATGGCCTTTAATCCTCTGTGAATTCAATTCAAGTTGTTAAGTCATGGAAAATGTCTTGAAGAAAGACCATGTGATTGCAACACTGCCTTGTTTCCAAAAGATACTCTCAGAAATCTTTTCAGAAGTAACCTCAGTGAGATTGCATCAGTTCAGAAAATTAAGGATCAAGGTCTGTTTAATATCTATGTTGGCAACATGGACAGTGGGATCAAGGGCACCCTCAGCAAGTTCACTGATGACACCGAGCTGTGTGGGGCAGTCGACACGCTGGAGGGAAGGGATGGCATCTGGAGGGACCTGGACAGGCTGGAGAGCTGGGCCTGTGCCAGCCTCATGAAGTTCAACAAAACCAAGTTCAGGGTCCTGTACCTGGGCCATGGCAATCCCAGGAACACCCACAGGTTGGGCAGAGAAATGATTGGGAGCAGCCCTGAGGAGAAGAACCTGGGGGTGATGGCTGATGAAAAACTCAACATGAGCCAGCAGTGTGTGCTCCCAGCCCAGAAAGCCAATGGAACCCTGGCTGCATCCAAAGGGGCACGGCCAGCAGGTCAAAGGAGGTGATTCTTCCCCTCTACTCTGAACCTGGAGTGCTGCATCCAGCTCTGGCATCCCCAGCATAGAAGGACATGGGACTTTGGGAGGGACACAGAGCTGATAAGAGGATTGGAGCACGTCCCCTATGTAGACAGTCTGAGTTGGGGCTGTTCAGCCTGAAGAAGAGAAGGTTGCATGGAGACCTCATAACAACCTTCCAGTATCTGAAGGGGACCTACAGGGAAGCCAGAAAGGGACTCTTTAAGATGAACTGTAGTGATCGGTCAAGGAGAAATAGGTAAAAACTGGGAAAGAGAAAACTCAGTTTAAATATTAGGAAGAAATTATTTAGTGTAAGGGTGGTGAGGCATCAGAACAGGTTGCTCTGGGAGGTTGTAGATTCCCCAGCCCTGAAATTGTTCAAGGCGAGGTTGGGTGACACCTTGCACACACTGGTCTAGTGGGATGTGTCTTGGTCCATGGCACGGAGGTTGGGACTAGATAATCTTTAAGATCCTCTCCAGACCTTAACATTCTGTGATCCTATAAGATCACAGTAATTTTCTTAATCAGGGGATGGATATTAGCTCCAACACTGAGTCTGAGGTGCAAGTCAGATTATTTTAGTCTTCTTTATTACAGAGTCTGAATAATCCTCAGGAAATGAATTACTAGTGATCAAAACTGTAAAAACAACTGCAAGAAAGAGTGATCCTAAACATAGGTAAGTCCATGGAAAGATTTGCCAAAATGCAAATTCTTTCAGTATGAGACAAGTACTCACCATTAGTGACTGGTATGGTTTAATTTCAGAATAATTTATTAGTCTATCACTGGGCCTGATGAAAATCAGCTGCTTGAAAAATAAAGCATGACTGGAAAATTTAATGGATAAGAGGCAGAAGGAGAACCAAAGAGCAGCAGATAGCTTATGTTCATAGAAATTTTTATAACAAATAAAATTTTGCAAATTCAAAAGCTCTATGGAAAGTTATTTTTTTGGTTCTTAGTTTAAGGTGTGGAACAATACGCCATAAAGAATAGAAATGCATGTATTAAATCATAGCAAAATGCTACCTAACTCAACAAAAAACCTTGTCTGGAATACATACACAACTATTTGTCAAATAATTTCAAATAATTAACATATTTGTAAAAATAAAAAAGCAGGAAAACAATATAATGAAAAAAGATATAAATTCTATTGACAACGTCATGTAAGAATAAGTTCATCCATCTGTAAGTCTGAAAAGACAAAAATTTATATTCATAGTCAAAATATTTATAATGTGTAGCATTATGAAAGATGATCTTCAAGAAGGTGAAAATCAACACAGGGCATTTTTCATCAAAGTACCTTATTTGTATCTTGTATACTCACTGAATCTACTGCAGCAAAAGTAATGGCCACTTTAAAGCCCTTAAGTTTCCCTCCCACTTCTGCAATATCTCTTGTTCTCACTCTTTGTGACACATAATGACACATATTTTGGTTCTCCAGATTAATAATTATTCTTCCCCAAAAATTAGTGCAAGGTAAATCTCTATCTTTTTTTTCATCAGTCCCCAGCAGATTTATTGGTGAGAACTTGCCTCTTCATAGTCTTTGTTGGTCTTGATCTCTTGGGAGAAAAGCAAGCATGATGGCCTGGGATCAGACATAGAAACACAGCAAAGACACACTTCCCTGATCATTTATTGCGGCTCAAAAGGAGATGTTCTTTTACACTCTATAGTAAATATCAAAGTTAAGTAGGATGGAACACCTTTTTCAGTAGCAGACAAAGGAAATATATGCTGTAGCTGAGACAAGCACCATGCATTATTATGATTCAGTACTTCTCCTGCCTTCTCAAGAGTGCGTAAATGCATAGGCTATACAAAGACATGAAAGTGAGAGAATTTTATCTACCACACAGTTCATAAAAATGTTTTAATGTAGGTCCAAGAGGAAAAAAAGCCTTGCCCTATTATTAATTTATCAAGTTCAAAGACTCTCCCTGCAGAGCCTACATGATGACACAGAAAACAATATATTACAAAGAACAGTGTAAATGAATACTGGAAGTTAGATACAAATCCAAAAGAGCTCAAACACAACATAATATGAACCCAAACATTTGAAATACTCTGGGATTGTGAACATTAAGATCAGAAATTCTATAACTAGGTTGTAAAATGTAGAAAGGTTGAACATACATGCATGTGATTCTTCCTCTTATGATCTATCAGAAGGTTGAAAAATGTTGTTAATGACACTAACTTCAGGTCAGTATCAATATACCTTGTGCCAATCTATTTCATAAATTAACTATTATAAAAAGGAAAGATGCAGCTAAAGATGAAAATCAGCAAGCTGTACCTTTACCTGTAGGGAAATCTTAGAAGAGGTGCATATTTAGTAGGAGCCACTAAAGGCAACTATGTAATTTTTCTTACAGGCTAGTTATATATATATATTTTCATCTTACAAAAAAAAAAAAAAGAATGTAAATGTCAAAAATTAATATAAAAAACACAGATACAAAAAAATCAATTAAAATAGCAATGTTTTCAAATTTAAGAACTATTTTATTACTCTGTTAAGTTATCCCTCATCCTTATAAGAAAATCCAAACCAATCCAGTAGAAGGAAGTCACTGTAGATGTTTAAATCTTCTAGATTTTCAGCTTTGAACTATTTTTTTTCTCAGATACAGGGAAAATTCAACATTTTTTTGTGATATGTTAGTTAAATCTTTAATGGACTTTCTAAACATACACCTTTGGTGTTTGTCTTAATCCAAAATTTGAAAGGCCTTTGTTCCATCTCTCCATGATTGAGAACTAGGATAGTGCAACTAAGAAGTAGTGAATACATTTTTTCTGCATTTCAACATTACAAAACCTATTCAAAAACAGGACAACCTTGTTCCCTTGTATTCCATCTCAGATCAGGATGAGTCAAAATGTCTAGGTTTCCTTTGTCTTTATGAAGGATCATTTCTTGTCACTTTATATTCATGAAGAAATTCAACAATGCATTCAGATGTCTACTAGGCATAAGGAAGCAGAACAGTGTCTGGGTCATTTGTGTAAAAAGCACCTTAAAGTACAGACCAGTTTACTCAAGGAGAAATTAAAATATTAATAATTTCATAGTTAGGTCTAAATGTAATAATCTTTTTATTGTTGTTGTTGTTTGTCACATTAAAACTAACAAACAAAACCAGCAAAAGAACCAACTTTTAAGAGGAACTTGAAAACACTATATATTTCTTTTGCTAAATCCTGTCATGAGAATTTTTTTCAGATATGAATGGATCCCTGCACCTAAGCTCTTTAGGAAGAAAATAATGAGTTGATATTCATGACCAAAAGGGAAAGATCACATGCAAATTTGCATGAGCTAAGGTCCTGAAATTCTTCTCTAGCAGTGATACTACCAAAAGAAGATAGAAACCTCCTCAGACTGAAACTCCACAGGGAATCCCCTATATAGTCTCTTCCTCTCAGACCTTTCTATGACTTCCATTCTTTCTATAATTTGTGATCAATAATATTATGTTGGTGATACAAACATATCATAAAATGAGCTGTGTTTTGCCCTGATTTTGCTGACAAGGATAACAAAATAAATCTATCTGCCTCATGTTATTTATACAATAGGTAAATAGCACTAATTATATTAGAAGTGGTTTTAATGTTATAGAGTGCTCTAAGGAAATTCAATATAAGGTTCTCCCTAAGTGTAATAATAATCATCTACAGATCTATATGCCTATAGTTGGTTTTGCTACTCCATTTTATTTCTAACTGAGTCTTGAAAGGAATCAATTTGAACTAAATTTCAAATTAATTAAAATTGACTCAGAAATATTAGCTGCAAAATGGTGACTCTCAATCCCTTGGTAAATTCAAGAACTCTATCCAAAATTTAAGTCAGAAGACTCCATGTTATATAACATTCTCAGGAAAAAGAAAAAAAAAAAAAAAAGAAAAAGTCCTATACAATGGTAAAATAACTTCAGAAGATGACCATTCAATATTCCATGTCAGGATGTCTAAGCAGCATGACACCTTTTAATTAAGAAACATATTTTCAGTACACTTAAGCCTCTAACCTTGATAATCTCATACTTTTATCTTCATGTACATGGAAAATAGCATTACAGGGGCTCATTATCAGAAAACTGAAATTTGGAGGATGTACATCAGAAGAGACAGTCAAGTACTACATCTTAGAGCCTACCAATTAGTTCTGGTTGTTTTTGTTTCTTTTTGTTAGTAGCTGTATCTTTGGTGGAAAATGCGTACAAAACATATGCAAATTGGAATAATTTAAAACTGAAATACTGTGGAAACTTCAACTTATTTATATAATGTATATTTCAATCTCACAAAATCCACATATATTAAAAAAGCTATGAACAAAAGACAATTCAAGTGCCCAAATAACATAATATGCTATAATAACGCAACATTCATACTTATTTCTCTATTACAGAAACACAGTATCACATATAGGTATTAATGCTAGTATTTCCAACAAATCAAACACAAGATTTTAAATTTTCATATTAAGCAGCAATATCACACAAATGCAATGTGAACTGCATCATTTAATTACAAAAACCTCCAAACAATTCAGTACAGTTTGCATTCCATTTGGCAAGTAGAATTTAGCTTGATCTTTCTCTACACAAGTTCATCTGGAAATTATTCAGTGCAGTTCATTATTCACTACGTGGGCATCATGAGCACTTGGGCCCAAGGTAGCAGTGTTAAGCCTATCTTTTACTTATATTTATTAGTTTCTTTTTGCTCCTGTGGTAACTACTTTTCATGAAGGAACATTTCAATGTAGATTACAGTCAGAACAAGCATGTCCTGGTGGTTGTTTTGTTGGGTTTTTTTGCAACACACTGCATAGTGAGTATTGCAAGCTACATGCTTAAGGCAAAAAAATCTAAAATCCCATGCCCTTTAAGTCCTGATGATCTGGAAGTTCCAAAGTTAAACTAATAAAATAGCCAGAAATTATTTTTTCTTATTTTCAATTTATCTTTAGATTATCTGAAATTATTCTTATAATTTTAAGGATGATCATTAACAGCATTGTTATTTCTAAGTATTATGTTTTGCAAAAAAAGCATTAATGAGATAAATATATTAATTGAGCAGGAACCACTATAAGATTTTAAAACCAGACTTAGTTGAGGGTGTTATCATAGCATATGTTGAGTTGAAAGGGACGCATCAGGATCACTGAGTCCAACTCCTGCCCCTGTGCAGGACACCACCCCAGGAGTCACACCATGTTCCTAAGAGCTTTGTCCAAATGCTTCTTGAACTCTTCAGGCTTGGTTCTGTCACCATTTCCCCAGGGAGCCTGTTCCAGTGCCCAACTGGAATAAAAAACTGGATAAAAAACTTCCTGATACCCAAACTAAACCCCCCCTGACCTCAGTTTCAGGCCATTTCCTCAAGTCTTGTTGCTAGTCATGAGAGAGAAGAGGTGGGTTCCTTCCCCTTCACTTCCCCTTGTGAGGATCTTGAGGACCACAATGAGGTCTCCCCTCAGTCTCCTCCAGGCTGAACAGACCAAATGACCTCAGCTGCTCCTCATGCAGCTTCCCCTCAAGACCTTCCACTATCCTCATAGTCCTGCTTTGGATGTTTTCTAATTGTTTAATGTCTTTTTTATATTGTGACACCCAAAACTGCCCCCAGCACATGAGGTGAGACTGCCTCAGTGCAGAGCAGGGCAGGACAATCCCCTCCCTTGCCCAGCTGGTGCCTGGTGCACCCTGACACAATTGGCCCTCCTGACACTGTTGACTCATGTTCAACTTCCCATCGACCAGGATCCTCAGGTCCCTTTCCACAGCATTCATGTCTGGTCTCTCACTCCCTAGTCTATCCATAAACCAGGGTTGCCCCATCCCAGTGGCAGAATCCAGCACTTGCCCTTTTTAAGCTTCATACGTTTAGTGATTGCTCATATTATCTCTAATTTGTCAAGGTTCTTTTGCCCTTGAGGGAGCACACAGCTCCTCCAATTTAGTGTTGTGGAGAAACCTACTTAGTATTTCTTTAAGTTCTTCATCCAAGATGATAATCATGTTGAAGAGTAATTGTATGTGAAATAGTAATATAAAATTTAATTAAAATAATCATTACAAAATTTTAGCATACCAGTGAAAATTTTTGTCACTTCACCTTGCTTGAAATAATAGAAAGCCCTGTAGCAGAAAACTGAATATCCTAATATATTTTTGCAATTCTAAAAATGATGTTATTTGCTCATTTATTTCATACATCAAAACCTAGGCATTTGGCTCCATTTTTCCCCCCAGATACCTATTTTATGGTAATGAATTATAGTTTAGAGCATAAACTATCCCTGCTCAAGTTTGCCATACGTAACTGTGCACAGAGAGATTTGAGCAGGTGCAGTTTGGTGCACTAGGCTTTCTAGTCTCAGAATCAGTAGGTGTGCTGACAGAAAGTCATACACGTGCAAAGATGTCATCAGTTACATTATCTGTGGTTCCAGAACTAGTGTGGTGCCTGCCAGCTTCAGTTATCCTGCCTACTCTACTGGGCACGGTGGACATGTCCTTAGTAGACTGGGTATGGTAGTTGTGAAGATTTTAAATATAAGTCTTATGATAGTTTCTGTTTTCCTGTAAGATCCTGAGGCAAGAATTCAAAGCCCACATGAAAATTGCAGCCTGCATGTTAAATTTTGCTTGCAATTCTCCAAGTCATGGAAAAAAAGCTTTGAAATTCCACTGAAAATGTACCCTAAAGGATAAGAAAGCTAAGAGAAATGCAAATGCCCAAATTCCTTTCTTTTTCCTTCTAAGGAAGCACCATGGTGGGTATGTTATGCCACATATGGTATATACACAGGAAAGCCAGATTTTTTGGGGAATATGCAGCCTCCAAAGGATGACCTATCTTCACTGCACCAAACATAGCTACTGATGTGTGCTATGTGTGCCTTTATTACACTCTACCTTTTAGAAAGTCAATAGTAAATCTAAACATCACCATTTCCTGAGCCCAGGATCTACATTTCTGGAAAGTACTCAGCATCCATTTTACCTATTATTTCTAGTAGCAAAACTTCCTATTTTGAACTTGACTTTTAATATAAATTTTATTAAACCAACAATTTGTTTAGCATATCATTATGCCAAAGATGCATCATGAAAACAATAAGAAGCCAAGGATGCCTTTAGCAGTAAAATATTTTATTGTGAGCTTGCTCCAGGTATTAAATGCTCTTTATTTCTCTAAACTGGTTGGAAGGTGAGTATGTTTTACCATTTTGTATGATACTCTTATCATTCAGCAGAAGTGGAAACATGACGAAACACCATTTTCTGGGTATACAGTGCTATGTGCAACATTTGAGTTTATAAACTAAGGAAACCTCATCATGGTCAAATAGTCTAGCAGATGAGCAGCAAGGAGTGTGAAATTTAAGGAGAAAGACAAAATATATTGGGAGTTTCCATCCCCACTGCCTGAACTGTTCTATGCTGTTATTTGTCACCTAATAAGTGCCCATTATTAAAAAAAATATTGTCATAGGGGAAAAAAGGAACATTAAAACCATAATGCCACTAAGTTCAATTTACAGAGCAGGCCAAATTAGACAGAGGCAGTGTCAGTAAAAGCTTACCCTCATGCACACACACACAGTCAACTGAGACTGCTCCAGTTATTTTTGCAGAGACGAACACAGCTCAGCCACGGAATCACAACATTCACTCAGGTAGTCTCAATGACTAGTTCAGGACAGGAGGTCAACACCCACATGTACCTTTTTCATCTGGGCCTTCTCCTTCTTGAAGGCATTGGATGTCCATGGAGCAACACTTTCCCCAATCTTTCTTACTGGTGGCATTAAATGGCATAATTACATGCAATAAAATCATTATCATACTTTACCTTCCTACCAGCTTCAGGTATTGTTCTGTGTCACAAATTAGAATTTTAAGATCACTGAAAAGATCACCAGCAAAGATATCAGCAAAAACAGATTTAATGCAAAAGCAACAGCATGACAAGGTTCATTTGCAGGGTTTGCTCTACTACTTACTAGATGGTTAAAGCACATTGAGGAAAAAAAAAAAAATCCAGAGTCAATAACTCCAGAACGAAATAAGCCCAAAACTGTATGTGTAGAGGTCAGAGAGGTAGACAAAAGGATAGGAAAGGGTAAGGATAAAAAGAAGTGTGGACTAAAGGCCCAGCAGAACTTAACCAGCAACTTAAGCAAACAATTTTCCAAAGGATTCATATAGAATTTACTACACCACAACAGCAACTTATGTAGAGACCTAACATAAAGTATTTAAGAATCTAGGAGAGCAACACTCCTAGTACATTTACTGTGGCATATTCATACTTGCACACAGACATAAAGAGTCTGCAAAAGGTACCTGTGAAAAATTCCACTCAAATTCAGTGAAATGGTCATTTTGGATGTCTTTGTATCTTCTCAACAGACAAAGAAAAGGTTGAGCCTGAAGGAGTGGAATGTATCAGCCCAGGATCCGTTGTTGATGTTTGGTAATCCTCCAAGTAAAAATCTTGCAAGTTCACCAGCTTGAAGAGGTCCCACTCAGAGGGATATTGCTGGCCACAGCCTGCTGTGGTCCAGAACACCTTAAATAATTTTATTTGGGGCCACTGTTTACTGGCCGCAAGAAAGTTGTCTCAAGCAATTTTTCATCCTAACTCCAATTTGGGTTAGTAACATTTTTGAAAGTTTAATAACATAAATATTATCCCAATTAAGCTGTTATTCAGGAAAAAAAAAAAAGAGGTGTCCAAGGCAGTTCATTAAAAAGAAAGCAGGTGCTTGTTAGGAGAGCATAAGTTCCTGGGAACAGACTGTGTTTCTGATGAGCTCCAGAGGAGCTCAGCCCAGGTGCTGTTCACCAAGGCCAAGGTGCAATAACTATTTCTCAGATCACAGTGGGGGGGGGGGGGGGGGGGGGGGCTGGGCATCACCACCTGCTGTCATGTCTTAATCTGTTCAAAAATTCATCACACTATGTTTTGTTTGCATTATCCTGACATTGACATATAATTATATTCAATTACTCGACCCTCGATCAAAGCAAGGTCATGAACCTCCTGTGTCAGGAGTAATATTTTTTTATGTTTTAGCATGCTCATTCATAATTAAATTAAGAAATTTTCCAAATAATTCATATTTTCATATTTCATAATATTTCATATTTTCTCTGTTTTTAGGGAAGAAACTTAATGGACCATGTATTCAGGTGAAGTAAATCCTGGTACCATGGCTGACCTGAAATACTTCTACGCTTAAAAAAGGACATACTCTTATTTCTCAGTTCATTTTTTTCCCACTACACCACCTCTCCTGCATTTCATATCAGTTTGGCTATAGCATTCACAAAGTATTAATAGTGATTTAATGTGAAATGAAACACTCTTAGAACAGCCAAGTACTCTACCCCTTTTCAGAATTATTAGTTTGTTCTGTCTGCCATTCTGCCTGTCAAGTGTCTTAATGTACTCTATTTTCATAGCATCAGCAGATTTCCTCTGAAATGTAAAAAACAAAGTAAAAATTTAAAGCTTTCTTATAATTTGTTATGTTTAGATAAGCAATTTATATTTATTAATCCCTAGCAGACACTGTCATATTCTCACAGGCCTATTCAGATAGCTCTGAGAAACTAAAACTACATTTCCCTTATTTCCTTTCTTGGGACAGATTCTGTTGTCACTAAAAATATGAGTGTTGCAGAGAAATAATGTTGTTTAATTTCTACTTCCAAGATTTTCCTGCAAAGTACTTGGAGCTACTGATGAGTTTAAAACTGGACACAAGCCGGCAATGCGCACTTGCAGTTCAGAGAACCAAATGTATTTTAGCCTGCATCACAGCAATATGTGGCCAGAAGACCAAGAGAGGTGATTTTGCCCTTGCTTTTGCAGCTACGTCCAGCTCCAGGGTCCTCAGCACAGAAAAGACATGGATCTGGTAGTGTGGGTCCAGATGAGGGCCACAAATGTCTGGAGGGATTAAACAGCTTTGCTATAAGGAAAGAGTGATAGAGTTGGGGTTGTTCAGCCTGGAGAAGAGAAAGTTCTGTGGAGGCCTTTACTGCAGCCTTTCAGGCTTAAAGGGGGTCTATAGAAAACTTTCAGGGACAAACTTTTCAGCAGGGCCTGCTGCAATAGGACAAGGGTTAATGGTTTTAAACTGAAAAAGGATCACTTTAAACTAGATATAAGGAATAGGTTTTTACAATGAGGGTGATTGTTGTAGTTTAGGAATGTCATTCCCACTTTCCCACCCCCTCTCTGCTCATGCTTTTCTTCCCAACCCAAGCCAGACACCTTCTTCTCAGAGTGAGAATCCCTTCCTTCTGATCCCAAGAGATAACCTGAAGTGGTATGGGGTAACAACATAGACACATCCTCACTGCCACTGCAAAAAATTAACCCTGTCTTTGGGTGAAACCAGAACAGTGAGGAAACACTGGAACAAGTCACACAGAGGGGTGGTTGATGCCTCATCCCTGGAAACATTCTAGGTTATGTTGGATGAGGCTCTGAGCAACCTGATCTATTTGAAGATGTCCTAGCTCTTTGCAGGGGATTGGACTAGATAATCTTTAAAGATCCATTTCAACCTGAACCAGTCTTTCAGATTGTATGATTTTCAGGAAAAAAAAAAAAATCACATTTTTGTGGCAGCACTTTAGCACAGTACATAGCACAGTAGATAGGGTGCCACAATATAACTAAGTATTTCTTTGGGATTTTGTTGTGTTGCTTAGGATTTTTAATAATGCATGATATTTAAATATCTAGAATAATATATCGCTATGCATTTGAATAAAGAAAAAAAAAACAAACTTAAATTGAGTGGTGCAAGATCTTTGCCTTTGCACTTTTCATAATGGGAACGATGTTCCACATTGTGACACTTCACGGTGCTCAAAAGATCTGTCACAAAATTAAATTAAACATGATTGTCACGCACTGTGTTTTCACAGAAGAGGAATCTTAAAATGTACTTTAAAGATATTTATTTTGGAGAAGGTTTTCAAGTATCAGATTGGTAAGCAGTAATATGAAAATAGAGGGATTGGGTGGGTGGATTCATGGATGGATGGATGGATGGATGGATGGATGGATGGATGGATAAAAGTGGATGGGATGCAAATTCTACATTTCTCAGTGAGTATATAATATTTTAAAATTATGGGATGAATTGAAAGAAGTGATTGCAGAATTACTATTCATTCTTTTTGAAAATATGAGAATATTTAATAATTCATTATTAATGTTTTTAATGTATGGATTTTTAGTTATGTCCTTCACCAGCTTTCCCTATTGGTCTTTTCATTATTTCTAATGGAGCAAGAATTTCTCATTGTCATGTTTATAGAGTCAGGCAATAATCTTGTCGTCAGCAGTATGAGTAAGAGTTGATTGTTCCTAACCACCTCTCCTTTAAGAGATTTAAAAATTGACTTGGAACTATTCTATCCTCCCGGAGATTTTTTAAAACTTTCTGAGTATTTGTAGGCAAATCCTAAATCCTCTTTGGAAAATCAGGCTCTTTCAGAGATATCTCAAAAATAACCTTGCAGAAACAAAATAACCCCAAACCACTTCTCATTTTTGAAAATGTAGACTTCCTCTTGTGGGAAATAGCAGTAAAAGAAACTCTTCATACTCAGTCTATAAAATCAATGTGTAAAACGTGGAAAATCCTGTAATGGTCAATAATAAAAAAAAATGTAATATATGAAACAGTTAAACTTTCTTTCTGTATCCCACAGCGTGAGATGTTTTCTTATTTTTATCTGTAGGCCACCTGACACATGCTGTTTTGTACTTGGACTTTGAGAAAAGGATGGCAGACTGAAAAAAAATACACATACTTCTGATGCATTGAACATGACTCATAGCATGCTTCTATCTTAGAAGATGCAAAGGTTTGCAAATAAAAAATATTTATTTTAATATATTTATATTATAAACTTAGGTAACATTCCTAAGATATCCTAATATCCAGCTGTTTTTACAGTTATTTCTGTCAAACAAAATGCTCTATTCACAAAAGAATTATGCTCTAGTCCAAGTTTGAATTTAGTCTACCTTTTTGGTTTTTTTTAAAAGTATGCACTTAAATGTGATTGGCATTCTAAAGAGTGTCCTAGTTATTCTGTATCTTTTCTGCCATGCAAGATAGTAGGCAAATGCAAGAGGAAAGGGAGTGAATTAGACATTATATGGAATAGCTTGTAAACAAATAAAAATTATTATTCATAACCTGAAAAAAAGATGACATTTCAAAAATCTGTGTATGTTGGGAATGAAGGATAGAGTAATTTGAAGCTTGGAGTATTTCCATATGATTAGTGCCACAGTTTTTCATAGCCTCATATATGCCACAGTTTTTCTACTGTTCATATCTACTTCATATAGGTCTAAAAACTAGGCACTGAGAAACCTCTCCTTAAGACCAAAACATGTTATCAAGACTGGTATGGCAGAAAGACACAAATACATACACGTGTTACCACCCAATATTTTTTTTTTTTTAAGGAGCACAGAAATGTTCACATGCTGTTCAGCTATTACCAGTATGGTATCCCTTGCAGAAACAAAGGAAAAAGAAA
This sequence comes from Cinclus cinclus, assembly GCF_963662255.1. Taxonomy (NCBI): domain Eukaryota; kingdom Metazoa; phylum Chordata; class Aves; order Passeriformes; family Cinclidae; genus Cinclus; species Cinclus cinclus. The sequence continues at coordinate 73,923,194 of NC_085046.1, forward strand.
CAACAAAAAAAACCATGTAGGGTTAGAAAACAAAGGAGGCTTAATAAAAGATGAGGGGATGTGGATAACGATTGGTACATTTTTCTATCAATATTTCATGTTTCTTCTCTGCAAAGCCAGCAGAAGAAACTGTTGCTTGGTCATTTTACTATCCTGAGGCAAAAGGAAAACAATTACAATACGAACATCCTGACCTCTCATTGTAAGAAATTACTCATTATTTTCCTTACCGAATTCAACTGCCCTTTCTAGATACCAGCAGAGAGATAATCAGGACAATGTTTCTCAGAGAGAATTCTTAGCTCTTGATTCTGCTCAAATAATCTATAAAAATGCAAATCAGAAATCATAAGATGGAGATGAATTCATTAGGATAGACCCAAAGTTTCATGCAGTTACTCAGAGGTCAGCTAAATTATACGAAAATCATCATACCAACCTAGCCTTCTTCAAGTTCTTCTCTGAAGTTAAGAGGTAAAGTAGCTGGTCTCTCTCCCCGTATTTTAATTTTGTATTTATCCATTCTTTAAAATTCTAGATAAGCAAGTAATTCATATTATTTAGGGCTCATACTTTCAGTTTAAATATCAAATCTGGATTTTGTAAACACCTCCATTAGTGTTGACGTTACATTTTAATTAACAGCCAAAGCCAGCTCTTTGTTTGTTGAAAACAAACCACAGTGCTTTATCTATCATGTAGACTCATCTTGTTCCAAGTACATACTGATAACAAGTACAAATACATTCATTATTGTTAATACAAGGAAAACTTCATTATCATGCTTTGCTCTAATTCCATCCCTGTTCCTTTTATATTATTAAAACACATGCAATTCAAGGCATTGGAATGACTTTACAACTTTATAACAATGGGTCTTTTAAGACAGTAGTCGTACGTTTCTTTGGCTTTCATTAAAAGTAGATGAACATTTTTCATATCAGTAAGCTTGATCTTTAGATCATAGTCCCATAGAATTAAGCATAATAAGAACTGTCTGTCTTAGGGTATGGATTGGATTTTTTTCTGAAAGTAAAAAGTTACCCAAGGACACGGATGGTCTAAACACAGAGCAATAATACGCCTGCATATGTAAGCAGAATCACAAACTGAGGAACTGTGAAGTTGAAAAAGACCTCTGGAGATCTTTCAGTCCAAGCCCTTCCTCAAAGAAGGACCAATTATGGCAAGTTGCTCAGGGCTGCGTCCTCAGTAACTACATGCATGGAGACTCTACAAACACTCTAGCTCCCTGCTAGGTGTTTGACCACCTCCAGAATGGTAGACTTTTTCATTATTTCTAATTGGAATTTCCCATGTTGCCACTTGTCTTTTTACTTCAACCCAGTTCTTTAATCAGGCCCATTTAAAACTTATCTAGGAAGTGTCTAAACACAGGGACATAGGGCAACAGTGATGTCCTGGTTCCAGACACAACAGGGTTAATTTTGCAGTAGCAGGGAAGGGGCATGGCTAGGACCTGGAAGTTATTCTGTACTACCTCTTTCAATTTCTGGGGGAAGGGGAAAGGGAGTGTCTCCAGTGAAGAAGGAGTTCTGGTCTGGGAGAGGATATGGAGCAAAGGGAAACATCCAGTACTATCTGTTGGGGGTCTCTGTCTGAATTGATCTTTCTTGTGCCCTTTTTCATTTGTGTTGTAGCTGTTACTGCTCTTTTTCTTATCTTACTGGTGTTTTGAATAAATTGGTCTCATATCAACCCATGATCTTTGCCTTTTGTGCTTCCAATTCTCCTCTCCAGCCCACTGCAGGGAGGAGGGGAAGGAGACATCTGGGGAGTGACACAGCAGTGCATGGTTTGGAGAGTCTTGATGGGGGCACTGATTTGGGAAGTACCATTCCTAAATCAAAACAGGTGCAGAAGGAAGCATCCTACTTCATGGCAGAAGGGATAGCTTTCTTTTTCTTTTCTTTTCTTTTCTTTTCTTTTCTTTTCTTTTCTTTTCTTTTCTTTTCTTTTCTTTTCTTTTCTTTTCTTTTCTTTTCTTTTCTTTTCTTTTCTTTTCTTTTTTCTTTTCGTGATTTGGACTTTGATTTTTCTTCAGAGTTCCTGAGGATTGATCCATATTACTATGAAGCTTTTTTCATATGTACAAAAAACAATGTTGTCACTGATTTTAAATTGTTAATAAGTACATTAAAAAATATTTGATTGATCATTTACTGAGCACAGGAGATGCCACTGTATTTGCAATTTTTAATCATAGCAAGTTGAGAGCCAGGAAGCAATATGAAATGTGAATTACAAGCAAAACCATTATCCTTTATAAGAAAAATTGAGATGTTTCCTAGCATGACTAAATATACTCAAGAATTCATTCAGTGTATTTATACAAATAAAGTAATATGTATTTGCCATCACATTTCTACTGCCAAGAAAAACAAGAAAAAATATTAAAGATAAGCATAGATATTCACTGATAAGAAATTATATAATAATAAGGAACTAATTATCACTTTCCAGATTTGAATTTACAGCTTCACATGCTGATATAATATTGATAATTATTCAGAGGAATTGTACTTTATTTCAGTCTGTAAATAAGGTCTGTAGCCTTATTATATTTTGTGGTAAAAATTCTGTCTGGAATAGGAATTTCGACTTTTAAAAGAGGTTTGTAAATGCTAATAGTTTCAAGGACATGCCATTTTGTGCATGTATTTTTCATAATAAAAAGGATTTTTCTGAAAATGAGACCTTAAAGACTCCGTTACAACTTAGCCAGACTCTAGGTTCTTGGATGAATATTCTTCTGGCAAATTCTTCTACCCCATGTGAGGACAGTTTTAGGCCTTGCATTCCATATGTCCACAAAGGAAGACACATTGAATTGACAGTATAAACATATACATATACATATACATATACATATACATATACATATACATATACATATACATATACATATACATATACATATACATACATATATATGTAATACCTACATATCACAGCATGAATAAATAGGTGGACTAACAATAAAATGCCTATCTTTCCTCTCCATTAGCAACAAAAACTTAGCAACTGGTAAACATCCTCCTTTCTGAAGTGTCCTTGAAAGTCTCACAGAGATTAAACTAGCCAATCTCTTCAGAAAGTCCCAAAACTTAGCACAGGTGCACTTCTGCCTATTGGATCGAATTTGTAAAGACTAGAGGAACAATTAGATTTTAAGGAGTTTGACAGATGAGCTCCTGTGAAAGGTACATTGGCTATTTGCTTTAATAACAGGAGCAGTTAATCTTTAGCTTTAGGAGGATATGTGGTGTTTTTTACAGATTTTGGCTATCATATTTTATTGTCTCTTGAATTTGATATAGTATGTTTCAGTTGACCTAGCAAAATAGCTTGAAAGCTCTGCCCAGCACTAAGTGCCTGGACCTGAATTACATGGTCCCATTTAGATGGTCCTCTTTACAAAAAGCATTCCTAACTGCATTAATTGTGAAGAAAAGGTCATTTTGCTTCTTTTTAGAGACAGTTAAGCACATGCCATTTGCAATGCCCTCAAATTAACTCTTAATACAGCAAAATTTTTGCAGGAATATTCATAGAAGCAATGATTCATAAATATGGCACTTGTTTTTATAGAGACACTTTTCAGAAAGGAATTATATTTTTTATACTTTTAAAGAGATCTCAAGGACTATGATCTACTAATTAAGCTGGGGTGAGAATTTGTCATTCGTATTGATACCCTGTTTGAACTTAGCCAAATCACTTACAGTCTGTCCTTCAGAGTATTAAGTTTGAAAATGTGTATAATAATATTTTTGTTAGCTAGCAATCTTAGCTGTTCTACAAAGGTTTTGTAAACTTTAATTCATATTTTTAAAGCAGTTTTGATGTCATTGCAAAAGAAATCACTGCAATCATTGTAAAAGTGCAAAATAATTTTAGCTAAAGTACACACATTTTCATAGGATGTATCTTCATAAAAAGTAAGCTTGATGAAATGAATACTAACTATTGACATTTAATAAATCAGGAAGTGTATATGAATATTTATGACAAAAATATACCAGCAAAGAGGAATCTTTGAAGCTGTCAATCTATTTCTCTGCAGAGAACACCCAAATAAACGTAAAATCAACTGTAAAGCCCAGGTCCTCACTTGCTGAGTTTATTTAAAGGGTTTTAGGCTTTTATTTATACCCTGAGGTAGGTGCAGAAATCCAACAAGAGAAATCCAACAATGTACTCAGGAAATTAAACAAGAAACTTCTACTGCCGAACTTTAGAAGATCAGGAACTTGGCAAAATTTAAAGTAAACATTCAATCAAAATAAAGCATTTCACAAAGCATTGACTTAGCAAACTCTAACCTATGAAATGTTAAATTATACAGACATCAAGAAGAGGAAATCAGGAGAAGACAAGGAGGAGGAAAAAACAAAAGTAAGATATAGCTGCCACCCTTGAAACCAGCATGGTCTCAGCTGCCATAAAATTCACAGACAATAGTGATGTGACCATATCAATTTCTGTTCAAGGCTTGTATCTGTTCTGGCCTTCTCTGGCCACACCCCAGGTGGGGCTTGCAGTCTGTTAGCCACTCTGAGGCTAGACTGGGGCTCCAGGGGCAGGGTGTGGGACTTTGCTACTGCTGTGCCAGTGACTGACAGCCAGGCTAGACAGCTCCAAAAGGGGCAGGGTGTGGGGCAGCATCCCAGTTTTGCAGAGTTTTCCCCGACCTGTCTCACACAAACATTTTGGTTGGTTTGAGCCAGTAACCACTTTTCTCAGTCTCTCACAGTAACAAATAATTAACAGGATAGAATATGTACCTTAGTAAAATGACACTTCTCTTTGGGGGAATAAAAGAAGCAGACTTGATTAAGTAGTTTCAAGTACGACCCTTTTAATATAACTGCATACTTTGCAGTCATATTAACTAAAGTTTAAATTAGCTGGACTGGAGGAAATTATGTAAGAAAAGATGGCTTTTAAATCATTAGCATAAAATCCGTCAATTTAATGAAAGGAATCCAGATAATTCAATATTATTCTTCTTATTTCTTCTGAACCTTGTTAACTTTTCTAAGGGTAAAATACCCTGAACTTTCTCAAACCAGCTACTCAGTTTCAAAAGATCCTAAGATTTTCTTTTGGCAGTCATTATAAGTTAGGTTGCCAACAGTAAAACCTAAATAAACTCAGGAATTCCAAAGACATTATTAGATGTCAGGCATTCTGTACTTAATTGAGCTCAAATCCTTATAAAATTTAGACCAGCAGTGTATCCCAAACAGTAAAATATATTCCAATATTTAATTAATCCTGGACTTAGTTAAGCAAATCCACAACATATGGAAAAAAAACTAAACTGTAATTTGACCACAGTGGGCTTGAAAGTATTTGATTGATTAGAATTTTTTGTAACATGGTCTTTAACTCAAGTTTAAATAATATTACAGATTGCTTTTTATTCTGAATCCCAAAAGATTCTGCTCCTTCTGCCTCAGATATAGCAGAATTATATCTTTAAAGATTTTCCAAATGACAAACTTGTTGCAGGGTTAGTGACACATCCTCAAACAAAAAACAAAAGAGAAGCAACTTTTGCCACAGAAAAGCAGCATTAAGATGACGAGTAGGAGACAGGCTGAGATATAGTAAGAGTGAAAGAAATAATGCTTGTGCAGAATCAAGGATAAGCATGTTTTGTCTTAAACTTTCTGACTATTGTGACAGGAAAGTTGTGATTGGAAGAGATGTTCCTGCAGAGGTGGGACAGCACTGTTCTGAGCCAACTTCCTTTCCCACCTTGAGACTCATGCTCAATCATCTCCTCTGTGCTTACCTGATTCACTTCCTGAAGGGCTCTAAAGGGCTGGCTGTACATGCATGAATGAAATGGTTTGGAAAATGTACTTTACTCAGGTTAACTATAAAAGGAAGTAGATTAGTCCCATCAGGTCTCTTTTCCTCTCTTTCTTTGTCTCACTACCCCAGTTCTGGAGCATCCTTGAGGCAGGACTAATGCAAGATGCAAAGATTGGTAAAGAACTTTCTTCCCATTCTCCCTTTTCCACATTTATTTCCCTCATCACTCATTCTGTCTGGGCAAAGTGCAGTTATAATCTACCCTTCACACTGCATTGAGGTTTGTTGTGAGGATTTGGGGCTTGTTGAAGTCGGTTGTGATAATTAAGGGCTTGTTAGCCAGAACAATTGAGACTAAATAGGGTGCTAGCTGCCGTAGTTAAGATAATTGTACAATAAAGCATAAGAACTCCCTATCACAGGACTGCTGTCTTTGGTCAGCCTGACAGGAATTTATAAGGAACATCATGCGCCCTACTGGTTGGTCGTGACACGGCAGAAAGTCAACAGCACCGGCCAATGAAGAATTGCTTTTTTACATCTTTCCTTTTGTAATTGAGTTTGGGCTTGTATTGTCATCTAACCGCTTCTGACATCTAAGCGCTTCTGGAGATGGCAAGGTCTTACAATAAATTGCTACAGAAACCATCCTTCATTTACCCTGTTCAATGCCACAACAACTTTTAGCATATACTTTTAGAATATACCTCTCTAACTTTCCCTAAACAGCTGAGATAGCCTTAATCATTTCATTTAATAAATAATAAACAAGCCAAAGAAAAGGTAAGAAAAACTCACTTTTTCAAACCACAAATAGATATGGAATTGAAAGCTGCAGACAAACCACTGCTTATGACTCTTAATATTATCTCTGCGTATTAAGAGTGCACAAAACACCTAGGAATCCTATTATTCACCTTACAACAGAAGAGAGTTATTCATGTTACATGTGCCATAGGCAATCCAAATAAAAGAACTCTTGGCTGGAGAACTGTTTGAAATTACAGCACAGTAATCAAGTAATTGCAGTGTCTACTGTAGAGGCAATTTCCAGATGCAACTCTTAGCAGTAAACATCTCAAAATTCTCTCAGTTGGAGTCCAGTCCAAAGCAGGGCTGATTATTCTTGTTTGTTCTCTTTGTTGTTCACTGATAAAGGAAATGCATCTGTTTTCATCCCTGATTTTGATACTGTTGCTCATCCAGTACTACCACACTACAGGAAACTACAAAGATGAGAATAAACACCTTCCAGTGATTTGGATTACTCTTCTCAGGCTGGATAAATTTTACATTAAGCAAAAATGCTTCTTTCAATACAGCATTCTTATTTAAGTAAGCTTTTTTCATATACTTGTTATCATGGTTTTTGAAGCTGAAACATTTTCATTCTGCCTCTGTATCATGTGAGAGATTGATTTTAGCTGTTACTCATCACTCCATACCTACTCTTTGGTTGAGGTTTTTTTTAAATTAGCCAACTCATTCATACACAGATTCACACCTTTCAAGATGGTAGAAAAATAAGCTGGAGTACAAGACATATGCTATAATCCAGAATTTAAAATCACAATCCCCAAAGATACCTGTTGTTAGCTTGTTTTACTGAAATTTTGCTTAACTCAAACTTTTGTAATAAAAAACCCCCTTTTCTATTTATAGCTTCTGAAATAAACACCATATTGATGAAAAATGCAAAATATTAACGTGAGCTATTCAACTATGAACATTAACTTACTAAAAATCCCACTAGGGACTTCTATTATCCTTCATGCTTTTTCTTCATGCCTTTTTCCTCTCAAATCCTGTCATTCTCCCCTGTGTATTCACTAAGTGTTTTTAACTCAAGCAAGAGAGCAAGGGCTTCCACAGACAAATCAAAGATATTTTCCATGTCTCTTCATTTACTGCATAAATTGCAGCATGCAGTGTACCTTTCAACTGAATCTTTTAATTTATTTTCACCTCTATTTTCAGCATGTGTTTAATGAAACACAGTGAGTGGGGCTGGAAAAGGTACATAAGGGCAATTAAAACATTGAAAGGATCAAAGCAGTTGCCGTACAGGGGAACACTGAAAAGGTTCATACTTTTCAATCTGTGAATGAGAAGGCTGAGGGGAGATGGAGGCTGATGAAATCATGAGTGCAATGGAAAAAGAGACAACAAAACTATCACCAAATCTCAATAAAACTACTAAGAAATTGTTTTAAAAGAGGTAAGTTTTTCTTAAAGCTGTGAGTAACTTTGGATTAACTAGTCACACAGGAAATAGTAGAAGCAGATAGTAGTATGAAGTTTAAAAAATAGTAGACAAATTCAGGCACAAATGGGTCTATTAAAATGTACTAAATAAAACAAGCAACAGTTGTGGATCCTGGGATGCCAGAGAGAAAATGCTGAACTGTTCATGTGGTTTAAACCAAATGAGAATCAAAGTCATGTATTGATTTATTAATGTATGCAATTAAACAGCAATCACTGAAAAGTTAATCACAACAACAGATAAACCACAACACTGTACACCTACAAAATGCATTGATATTCCTTACCTCAGAAACTGTGACTAGATAGAAATTTCTATTTCTCCTTAGCAGAAGAGGCAACTAATTAAAGAAAATTCACAGCTGAATGTTTTAATTAGATTGTTTACAAATTCTGTATTGAGGAACCTGCACTGTCATAAATAGATTTTCATCCTGGCACACCAAAAGTGTATATTGAAGCTATCCAGATATCCATCTGAAAAAGCAGTTATGTTTTGAGTTCTGTTTGAGGTTGGGCAATCAGCTTTTTTTTACAATTATGCATATTTAAAAATGCAAGTCATGAACAGTTAAGATATATTTAATTAAAATTATCTCAAAAAAAAGAGATTTAAATAGACCACTTTAACTTAGAAAGTCTGAACAATTAAAGGTATTAAAAAGGTAAAGGTCCTATAAATGGTAAATGAAACTGTCTATCTTGAAGTTGCAGCAAAAATATATGCAAGAGCTATAGAATATGGCATGCATATGGCAATAATAAGTTCCACAACTCCAAAGATATTGATCCTATCTTCTTCTGATTTTTTTTTTGTCACTTTGCTTATATAAAGAAATTATTTTGGAATTTATGGTAATAGGTACTTTGTTTTATTCACAATATGAAAAGACATAACATTGTGTCAGCAAGGTATCCCAAAACAAAGGATAAAAATACACCAAAATTAGCTTTAGACCATGGAACAAGACTAGAAATGGCAAAAGAAGATACTAATTAGAAAAATCTGATAAACTGAAAAAGCAATTGTATTATGATGTGATGAACATTAGAACTCACAGAAAACAGTGAGTCTTTGATTTCAAATGAATTAAATCAATTGCACTTCTGCAAATTAAATCAATGTTACATGGCAGGTTTATGTGAAGAAATAACCTTCTAGGTGTAAAAAAGCATCTAAATTTCAAACTCATGTATGAAGCTTCCAATCTGATTTCATTTTTGTGACTGAAAAGTGCAAATAAGAAAATCACAATGTCATAACAGCACCAATACAGAAAGAACATAAATTCCAGTTTGCACATGCACATCTTTAATGAGTAAGGTATGTTTCATAACTATTAATTCATGTTTACACTAAAAGGGCCCATTTGCTTAGAGAAAAGAGGCGTAAATTGCAAACTTGCTCACAAGCAGCTCTTCCAGATCCTTTCCTGCTCTGCTAGAGATTAGAGCCTATTAGAAACACTTGTCAGTCTTTCAAGTCTTGATGTTTCAGCCACTTACAAATTATAAAATGCTGTAAAATTGCTTTTGTTTCTTGATACTTTATTATTCTTCTGTCTGATTCCACTCTCCCCTCCACTGCCCTCCTCTCTCCTCCCCTCCATTATACCCTCGTATCGCCTCCCTCTCCCTTTCTCTCTGTTTTCCTGTCCCCTCTACACTATTTTTGCACTAGATAAAGCCAAAAAAGTTGATCTGAAGGAAAAATTGAAGTGTCCATAACGCAGCAGTTGCAAGAGTACATATGTTTAATGCACTCTCTTTCAGACCATCATACACCCTCCAAAACTCTAGTGTATCAAGCCTAGATAGAAATATATTTTAAAAATCTCTGCTTTTGTAAATGTTTCAATTATTATTCCCTCCAAAAGCCAAATCTGTCCTGTGTCCAAGAGAAATCTGATTAGTTTTGATACATATCTTCTCTTATGGTCAATTGAAACACAAATGTTAAAGTTTTTATTATCTTATGGCTTTGCTAGACTGCAAAAGGTAGTCTAACAACTGAAACAAGGATTTAGATTCTCAATGGCAAAGGCAGCAGCTGGTTCAAGGCCCCAGAAAACTCTGAAATCCTCTCATTAAAAAGAAAAGTAGGTCTGACCTCCTGCTTTCTTTCTATACAGCATCATGTAGATCTTTTAAATACATGCTTGTCTACTAGCAATTTTGTTTTCTTAATGTTGGAAGTAGACTGAATGATGTGGATGTTTGATTGTGAGAAATTTAACTTGCTTTAAAAATATTGGATTTTTGGATGTAAGTAGTATTAAATAACACTAGTGAGATATTGAGAGCTAAGAATAAAATTGAATTAGTTAGGTTTGTATGCCCAATTGGATAAAGTCAATGCTATGTTTTAATACAAACTAAGCCTTATGTTTACTTCAGAGGATCACTGTTTCACAGAGGAGTAGAAAGCAGAAAAGGAGAGCCTGTGCTCAGAAATCAATTACAAAGACATTAAAAAAAAAAAACAAACAAAAAAAAGAAAAAAAAACCCATGAAATTTGTAAAAATATCAGATTTAGAGAAATTCAAGAATTATACTGATGCTGTAGATGTGTAGATGTTTCCATTCCCAAGAGGAACTTGCTCTTCCCAAACTGGGAGATGTTGGTCAGCAGACAGGTAACTCTTCAGAGGCTGATAACTGAAGAACTTCTCCTCCCTCTGTCCCATAGACAGTTATTTATCACAGAGGGATAGAGCATGAGGAAGCAGATACAAGAGCAGGAAAAGGGTGTGTTGCTATCCCACACCAAAGTCTAGCGTCTGTCTGTAAGCATGTGTGGGGATCCCAGGGTTCAGTCACTTTGCCATCACTACTCCAGTCCCTAATGAGAGACTTTCCAGAGACAGCACAGAAAACAGTAGTGCCAGGAGCAGTCTCCACTGAGCTCACCTAGCACTCTTGGAGGCCTCACCTCCTCTCTTAGCTCCAGAAGCAGAATTAAACAAGCATCTCCAAAAAAAAAGCAAGTGCCCTCTTGCATCACACCATATGTGTTTGCCACAGGTAGTATTGGCATTAAACACTCCATTGACATAAATTTTCAGGAAGAAGTTTTCTCTGCTATTTCCCTTTGCCTACATGGTGGCCTGGTGCTAAACACGGCTGCCAGAGTAACTTGCCCATTACTTACTTTGTCTGAAATTTGAGTCTCTTCAGGACTGAGATTCACAACATGAATAGAACCTGTCCTGTGGAAAGAGTAAAATGACATCTGTCATATTACAACTGGCTCATTGCACATACCAGCTGCTTGTACATCTGAAATCTGTCTTGACTGATGCGGCCCTTGCAATGAAAGAGTTGAAATTCAGGCTTGTTAAACAGGCTTCCTAGCCAACAGAAAAACTTAAATAACATTTTTTTTAATATGTATTTTATGATCTCATTATTTATAACTTTATTTCAGGACTTTGGATATTTCAGAGGGCTCAGATTTCTTACTCCAGGGAAAGATTGTGGAAAGCAGACTTGCCAGATCATTCTATCCAGGAATTTCAAAGAAATGAAAGGTACAAATTCAAATTCAGGGAGGATGTGGGTGTGAGAAGCAGAGAAAGAAAAAGGGTGCATAAATCTCCTTTTTCCACATTTTCTGGATTTTTATAATCATTAAATTCCTGCTAACTTCAGCAATGTAAGCAGGAAGGTTTAAGAAGGAAAAGTATTCAAAGCTAGTACAGAAGTTGGAGCAACTCGGTCTAGTGGAAGGTACCCTTGTCGAAGGCAGGGGGATTGGAACTAGCTGATATTTGAAGTTCCTTCCAACCAAAACCATTCTATGAGTCCATGAGTCCATGAAAAGAATGGTAATAGCCATCTCATGTCTGGACAGTTTCATTTCCTTTTCTACATTTTTTCTCTATGTTTACACGTGAATGGCAGAGAAGAGGGGCTCTTCCTGAGATGGATGTCTAAAAAAGCAATTGCAAAAGAGCAATGGCTTCCTCACTGTGTACACCACAGGGATCATATGTGTTGCATTCACAGGGTCCAAAACAGTATGTTCAGCCTTCAGCTCCAAGGGTGGTATGGATGGTCACCAGATTTACTCAAGAAATCAGGCTTAGTGGTGCCTGGTATTTGAACCTCAGGTGCCTGTAACATGGGCTTCTACTTGACTCCCCTGGGAGCCATCTGGGATACCTGTAAGTAACTTCCCAGGATACAGGAAGGGATTTTTCACTTATTCTGCAATATGGTCTGGGAGAGCTGAAGGGCTCCAGGAGGGTCCTTGTGTTTAGGGTGCTCAGGGACAGCACTGTAGAGCAGAACTGGCAGCTACAGGTGCTAGGCAGGGGCCTGGGAGGATGGTGGGGAGGAGACACCCTACAGCTCTGGAGGGAGGGGATTGGCTTTGTATGCCACTTTTGTCACTGAGAGGGGATTTCATGCCCCCTTTTCTCAGGGGAAAGCACAGATTTTCAGCTTTTCACCAAAAAAAAAAAAAAAAATCTGTGAAGGGATTTAGTGGGGGAAGAGGTGATGCTTTGAGGAGAAAAATTGAAATAATTTGTAGGTGACAAAATGAGTATTTTTGGGGGAAAACTGATGTTCATATTAGAAATTTCATAGGTCATATTTCAGGGGGAAGATAAGGTAAATTAGAGGGGAAATGATATTATTGAGGAAAAAGCTGAGGAAACTTGGAATAAAATCAGTTTTTGAGGAAATATGTGATGAAAATTAGAGAGAACAGGTCACATTTTGGCATGGAAATCTGAGCTACTTGTAACAGAATGAGCTCTTTTGAGAGGTTGAAATATGAGGTAATGTGAAAGATTGAGAATATTTTAGGAAAAGTTTAAAGTATTTTGTAGGGACATGCTGTGGAGGAGAAACCTGAGAGAGCGCAGTTTTTGAGGAACATATGTGGTACATCAGAACATATGTGGTAAGAATTTTGGAGAGAAAGGCTTAGGTTTCCTAAGGGAGTCATCAATATTGTAGAGAAGAAAATTTGAAGTAACTGAGGGGACTAAGCAAGCACCAGGGAGGAGAGCTGTCACTGATAGAAGCAGTGTTGAGGTTACTGATCAGGAATAGGTGAGCATTTTTGAGAGTGAAAGCTGGGATACATCAGGGAATATATTAACAGTGATCTCGCAAGATGTGGAAAGGAGGAAGCTTTAAGGGGGCCATGCTGAACAATCTGTCTCTGTGAGGTCATTCTGGCTCTAGGGTACCCAAGAGTATTAAGTACAATGTATTTTCAGACTCTGTTCTATATTTAGCAGCCTTCCTACCCCACTTGGCTGTAGCACGTGCAAGTCAAATTGTACTGTACTTGTTATTTTTACCCTTGCAACATCTGTTGCAGTTCTTGCAGTGGTGAGACAATTGTGTGTTTGACTAAGGATTATCGCAAGGAAACTCAAGGATCATAGTTTTTTGTCCCCAAGCTCTCTTCAGAATCAAGACTGAAGACTGGATGGGAGCCTGCTGGTGTTGCAGAATCAACAAGACAGCACAAGTCTTGTAGTTCTGCAGGCCCAGTGGAGGGAGGGAAAGAGGGAAGGAGGTTTCAAGTTCAAGTTTGGTGATATTGCACTTTGCTAGGCAAGAGTTGAAAAAGTCAGGATGTGGGTCTACAAGTGAGCTCAACCCCATGGGGCTGAAATAGAGGGTTGGGCTGTGAGGAAGATGGGGAGAGCCTCTTGAGCATCTTAAATTTGGTTCCATGTCATGGGACCAGCATGAAAAGTTAAGGATTTCACTATGCAAGATGCTGTTGAAGATTAATTTCAAGAATATACAGAACACATTCTTGGGATTAGAGCTTGGATATGTAAAAGCTGATTGACAGGAATATAGAATCAAGAGCAATTTGCTTTTTACTTCTGAATTTGATATCAGCACCTAGTGAACATTAATTAACACTTAGATGTAATTAGAAATTTCATTTTTTGAATTTAGTCAGAACTTCAATAGGGAAAAGTGGTCAGAATAAGTAAGAAAATTTGTGAAAATTGAAAGTATATAATGAAAATTGAAAATTAAATGTTGATGTGAATGAAGGCCTTTTGTGAGTTCAGACTGCCATATTTGTGTGCCTAGCTTTGTTTTTATATATCACTAACAACTTTTTACAGGAGTCAGTTTCATTTTACTACTTCAAAAAGGATTTAGCAATGTAACTTGCAACAGTAATGACTTGGTGTACATTGGGAATACACCACTTTAAACACTTAAACAATGGGATAGCATCAACTGGCAGAGAATTAAGTGCTTCTTCAAAAGTCAGTACAAATATTAAAGTATATATAATACTTAGGTCTTACGGAATGGTTTAATCAATTTATGCAATTGATTGTGATTTGCACAAACTAAAATCTAAACTGTGATTTGCACAATACTACGAACTGTTGTATGCTTTTCAATTTGTAAAAGAGTAAGATGTATATTGTGTGTTTAGCTTTTTAAAGACTACATAACTTTGATACTGGCAAACATTATTGGATGACTAAGATGAGGTGTAGGTGCCCACCTTAACTTTTTATATTATTATGATTATTTTGTTCTCTTACTTTGCGTATAATCACTTTCCTTAAGGACCTCAAATACTGCACCCCCAATTTCAAGTGGAATTCAGTAACACAAGTTTCACATTTAACTTCAGTTTCACTGAATAAACATCAACTAACTACTTGGAGCTAACTACTCTGAATTAGGTCTCTTGATCTTTCAAATACATGAGGGCAGTTGATAGATCCATCTACACTGGACCTATAGAAGACCAGCAGCTCTCAAGAACAGGCACTGCAAGTGTAGAGGGATGAGCTATCTTAGCTGAAACAGCATCAGACTTTCATGTCTAAATAACTGAAGATTACTACATTCTAACCAGAAATGGTTCCCCTTCCTGTTACTCTTGTCTTTTGTCACTATCTAATTAACAAAAGGGAAAAACAAAATATACTGTTTTCTGCAATTATAATAATCCTCTCATTTTTCTTCAGGTTCTGTTTTCATCTTGGGCCTCATAAAAATAATACTCAGTTATAAAGAAAGAAAAGGAGTGATGATTTTTGAAAAACACATTATCATTTAATAACAACTCAAACTTTGGACTACTATAAGGGAAAGGCAATAGATAGGAAAGTTCCATCATAGCAAATTTGTTCAGTAATGATTTCAATTCTGTTGTGCCTCAAGAGAAAAATTTGAGACTGTATTTATCCTGAGTTTTTAAGTCAAACAGATGTAAATTAATTTTTTAATATAAAATTAGTATTGCTCTTTCTGATGAGGCACTCCTAAAAATCCACTGCATTAAATATTTTCAATCTGACTTTCTCTAAAATACTCCTGGGAATGTATACAGAGTATCCCTTATTCATGCAGAAATTAAGCAGAAAATAAGCAACAAGAACTTTAGCATAATGATCTTTGCAAAAAGAGCGTCAGCAGCTTTTGAAAGTAATCCTGACACTTTTTCTTTCTGATGCACAACATTTTGGTCCCAACCCTATAGTGGGGTTCTGCATTTACATGGGGATCTCTTCTCCTTCTGTTTCAAAAAATGTCAAAAAAAGACTGCCAGGTATCAAAAGAGAAATCCAGCATTTTGGGAAAGAGAAGCTCCACCCCTCGCTGGTGCACTATTGCTGCTTTTGCTGAGCTCATGGAGGCCCATCTGAACTGCTTGCATCCACCTTTCTGTTCTGTCAGTCACACTAGTGCCACTAATGAAACAAAGGTAATTTTAATGCTGCTTAGTAGCACTCACATGTTGAGAAAAGGCAATAATAGGGCCTGGCCAGTGCTGCAGGGTGGGATGGGGTCTCCAAGGTGGCTTCTACCAAAGCCTGTCCTGGCTCCCTCTCAGTTAGCTCCAGAAGACCCCACCTCACATCATCCTCCTCAGTCTTGGGTCCACAAGTTTCCTTTTAGGCATAATCTTAACAACCTGCTTCCTCCTATTTGTGTTTGGTTTTTTCCCTCATTAATTCCCAGCTGAAGTTTGCCCATGTTCACCCACAAGCTATCATTTGACTTTTCCCTGGCCACCATAACTTTAGGTACAGAAGGCCATACTGTTTGTCATGCAGCAATAACCCAGGTTGGCTTTATCCGAGCTGACGACAAACAGGCTACTCAATACCTGCATGGGTCCTGAGAAAGCAAGTTTTACCACAGCAAAACCTAGCCAGGTTAAGCCAGGCTTGGGCATATACTAAGGCCCTGCGCCAGGGACAAGTTTCTGACAATTGAAAATTATACTAGTTCTGTTTCCTTGACCACATACCTTATACAATCCATTCTGTGTATGGAACCTTAAAAATAACACTGCTGATGTGTCCTGGTAGCAGTGCTGCTGCTGCCTGTCAGCTGCTGTTGCACTGCAGATCCTGGGGCCAGTTTAAGGAGCAACATCAAAGTGTTCAGACATGGTCCAAAGGCTGTATCACATAGTTCCTGCATGAAAGAGTAGACCTAAAGTAGAGTAGTCTTAAAGAAGACCAAGATGGATGCTCATGGAAGGTGTAGGAAATTCTCTCCAGCTTTTTCAAGAAAGTTGCAATAAAAGAAGAAAGGGACTGAGTCTCTAATGTCCAGTAGGCAGCCAAAGCATTCTAGTCCTATCCTAGATATTTATTTTCCCTTTCTAGTACCTCATGTCTCTTCTCTTCCATGCACAGTATTCTATTTTTAATGCAGTACTTCCATGGATTGGCAAGCGATCTGAGAAAAACAGGAATAGCATGTTAAAAATGGGATTACATATTGCCAGGGTAGAATCCTCCAGCAGCAGTGACAGTGTGTCTTGCTATGGCAGTTTTTTAAGAGCACTAGTAGAAAGGGATTGTCAGTAAGGATGATCTCAGGATTTGCAGATTTTCTGAATAGCAGTTACCATAATTATAAGTTTAACTACAGATCTTGCAGCATTGCTAGCATCACTGTGTTAGCATGTTATTATTCTGAGTAATCTTCAGGGGTCCAGCTATGAGAGGTCACTATACAAAGCATGAATAGACTTGCAAAGTGAAATGACTTGTGTATTGAGGTGTCTAAAACTTGAGACATGGTAGCAGAAGATAATTTTTAGGAAACAATTTTGTATTTTGAAAAACAGTCTAACCAGGCAAAAAATTGTTTAAATGTATAGAAAAAGCTATTACTTTTAAAATAATTAGAAATTTGTAAGATCATAAAGTAAGAATGATATTTTTAGAAGGGCAGCTTACCTGTACATACATTCCTATTTCAATGCACACATACTCACATGCCCTTATACAAATATTTATTGGACTAATTTTTCTCCGTGTTTTCTCTTGTCAGTAGTGCTCTAAGAGTTTATTTCAAAACTCTTAATGCACTTGTTTCCTCTGTAATGCATAAATAATGTAGATTTTCCAAACTCTAAATGAAATTACAGTCTACTACAATGTTTTGGATAGTGACAAATGCATATAGCAAATCAGATGATCCATCTTGAGCCTTTAATACTTTGATCCCTTTGAAAATGTGACTTAAAAACACAGGAAGGGCTACATAGTTTGGTAAAACTGAAAAATGTAAAACAGAACATTTGAAAACTGTAAAATTTAAATATCTATGTTGTGTGTAATTAATAATATGGAAATTCCCAGTGTCTTAAACCAGTCCTCTTTTCTAAAGTATTTTCCACTGATTTTTGGCTCACTTTGCCCCCACTTTCCATAGTTTTATGCTCCAGGGATCTATAAAAGAGATACTCCTGCTTATATATGAAGAGAAAAAAGATTTTTATGAATATCAAACAAGCATAATTTATGCAGAAAGTCTATTTAAAACTCTGCTTGGCACTTTTACTTGCATTAGTAATATGAGAACACCATTAAAATGAATTTTCCAAAAATGTGTTGGACCCCAATTCTCTCAACTCATTCCCATAGTTACTCAGTTTTCATTGCCCAAGGACAGCTAATATATTAGTATTAACAATATCCTCTTTATTACCTTGCATAGAGATACTTACATGTTCTCTTGTGTGAATATATTTGCATTTGTTTATATTCACATGTATTTGGAAACTCATTTAATTAAATCCGGGTTCCCATAAAATAAATTTTAAAAATCCTAATGATTTCAGCAAGAATCAGAATTTTATTCTTTGATTCCTGTATTTTATCATCAGTCCTTTTAGCCTCAGAACAGCAGATCAGCCTCTTACAGGTGTATAGATGGCCTTTACAGGCTTTGCATCTCACATACCCCCATGCTCAAGCTTAGCCATACTAGTTCAATTGATTTTTATGATGTTGAACATGTGTCATGGAGGCACATGAAAACAATTTCAAGCAAATAAAAAACTCAGGAAAATTTAATTCTCAACCAAAATCAAGTGGCCGAAACTAACAAATTATAGGGGTAGCCACAATGATGCTCCAATAACATTTAACAGGTTCCAGTTGCACTGTCACCTGTCTGGGATACCATTAGTATATAGATGGGAATGATGACCCAAAGTGCACACTGCTCATGTACAGTAACTGGGGATCTCTCACTCAGCATTGGCCAGAAAATCAATTTGCTTCACCCAAAGGGCCGTGGAATTGCTCAAGGATATCCAGCAGAAAAATAGTCACTCACCTGGGAGTGAGGGGTGAGCATTTAGTTCTGGGAAGTCTCCTTGGATGCCATCCCAGTCCCCAGGGGATGTTTTGTATCACTGGTGAACTGCTGCAAGAAACACCACACATGGTTTCTGTCAGGGGCCCCTTTTCTAACCTGGTGGGTTGGGGCTTGTGGTCATACATGATCATAGTCCACACATTTCTCTGCCTCACATTGACTGGGGCTCCTTTCTGTTGTCCAAGGGCTTCTGCCGTTCACATTCCCACAGCTGGGGATGAGGTGTGGTGGGGTCATGATTGTACCTGTCACAGCCATGCTATAGTGCTGTGCAGCACAAAAGAAAGGGTGTGGGAAACTGGTGGTGGCCAGGCACAGTCCAGGGGAGTGGGTACTCCTGCTGTAATATATTTTGTGCTATGTATTCTTCATTTGACTTATTCACAGAAATAATATTTTAATTTTTGTCACTTCACATTTTTCCTGTTCTGTAGATGTACGTGAAGAAAGCTTTCTTATCTTTTTAGGCTACAGAAACCATTGCTAACAAGATTTTAGAATGATTTAGGAAGCTACACTAACAGATTATGTTATAGAACTGCTCCAGATTTAAAAGAATTCAGGGCTGTCAGTACATTTTACTACCATATAAAGTAAGATATCTTATCCTTTCCTATCTTATGCCTTATCAGCAAGTTGGTCTTGCCAATTATCCTATTACCCATAATTTCAGATACATTACTGAGCTATTTGACTTCCCATCATTTAAATCTCTTGCCCAAAATGATTAAAATAAAAAGGAATCAAAGTAAATGAAGCGGTAATGGTCACCTCAGACTAGTATGAGCAAGCCTTGGCATACTTTAAGGATAGACTTAGGAAATAGCCCATACAAATTTGGCGATACAGAACAATTCCAACACTGCATGATTCATAACTCACAGGAAGCACATGAAGCATGGGCTGCACTGAATTATGTTGTCTATTACATCTCGCCTGTTTACTGGGGCATGTTGGAACCCAGCTTATCTTTGTGAAAATTCTAGTCCTGATACTTATTGTATCATCAGCTTCCCAAGCTTAGAAGATTTCTGTACTTACTTTTATAAGGAAATCAGAATATCATTATTAATAAATTAATCACACACTAATTGTGATTATAATTATGCATCAAATAGTCTGCTCATTTTTATTGGTCATTACATTTATTTGTAATCAAAGCAGTTTCTTTGAAACACATACTTCAGGTTGTGTGTAAAATAAGAAAAAGATAAACCTTTATATTCCTCTTTTTTTTTTAGCTCTCTACTTGTGCCAAGCTTTTATTTTTTTTTTGTCTATGTGTAAGCAAATTCTTTTTCAAAATAATCACTGTATTACTCATTGACTTATTTATTTTGAAACATACAAGCAATGGAATAAACAGAGAGCAAAGAGGGATGTTTTCTGTTAAGTAATGAATTATTCAAGCAGCTAATGACAGAAACAATGACTTCATTGAAGCTACAGCTCTTTAAGGCAGCACTATAAAAAAAAACAACAAAAAACTGTACTGAGACAGAGCCATCCTTTAAGTTCAGAATCAGAGCAGGTGCAGACTCTGTTGTCTGAGGGTTGTCATTGCCAGCTGAATGGACTGTGTCTCAGCTTTGACTGGCATGAGTAGGCAAAACTATTCTTTGGCACCCTAGAAAAGGGGAATGGTGAATTGAGTTAATCCACATATCACAAAGCTTGAGAGCTGGATTTGGTTCTGCTGTTGTAACCATGAGCAAAGGAATGACAAAGCTGGAATGTGGAATAATTCCTAAAATGCTCACATAAAACTCTGTCCATAGTGAAAGACATGCAGAAAGAGAATCCACAATCTTAAAGACACTATTAATGGTATTTATGTAAAGCTAGGTGTGAGGTCAGTATGATGCTGTGGATGTTAGAGGCATAATTGATACATTTGTAGATACTTTTTCTTTCCTACTAGTTATTTTAAGTAGGAGAAACATGTGCCTATAAATCTTTTTAGTACTTTTTGCAAAATACTTTGCTTCACCAAGTACCCCATAACAGCCAACAGACTGTTGATTGGGGCAGTTCCCTGACAGACATGTAACTTTCTCTCATGTTGACAATTGGTCTGAACTGACCTCTCTTGTGTTGTGTTTTAATAGCCAGGCTGTTACCTCAAACGAATTGCCTAGTTTTCAAAAAGACACATTTGTCTCTTACCTTCAGATGAGGGTGTGAACAGAGACTCCTCGTTTGACAGACATGCACTCAAAATTCTGGGTATTGTATCTCAAGATCAGCAGTATCTAAGCTACAACCTTTTATAGACATTCCATTAGTTATTCGTAGTCTAGTCCAGTTGTAAATCCTGGTCTGGACTGAGTAAATGAGAGTATTTGCATCATCTACCTGGGGAATTTAAGTTAGTGTAAATCAGATGCACGATGCAGAGAGTTAACTCTTTCACATAGAGTGAATCAGTGATTAGAAGTTGCAAAATTATCTTGTCTTCTTTACCATGTTTCAAAGAAGCCTGTCTCTTGAAGTTGACAATGTATAAGAAGTCTAATTTAGGAACTTAATTATGTGATTACTGCTTTAGCATTTTCCATTCAATACAGGAAAATTATACATTTGGTTTAGACTCTGTGTTTTATTTCAGGAGCACAGAAGTTAAGCATTGTGGTGATGAATATCACAACTCTATGTGAGACCTAACCCTGTATAGAGTTTGATGCTAAACTTGAGTCGCATCTTGCTATTTCTTTTGACTCCCAGTGTTTTAACAATAAGAAAATTAAGCCACAGTACCCTTCCCAAGATATCCCAACCTCAGCCATACTCACAGGTCTTTATTTATGTATTTTTAGAACATAGCTACATATTCTTAAGAATGCAACCCTGGAGTTATGCCAGATGTTTGTTTCAGTACATAAACTTCAGTTTGCACAGAATTCAATGGCTAGGGTACCCTGTAAATGCAACTTGTATAAACACTGAATTGGTACTAAACTGGAATACTGCTGAACTGATTTAAAGATATTTGTTGTGTATAGGCTTATAAAATGGAAATGGTTGTGCCCTACACATTGAACTATTGATTGTAGTACCCATTATATTTGCTTATGGTGTGATGGCTGAGGCTTTTTAGTGTTCTCATAGTATGACCACAGACATCTGCAAATACTGGCAAATATCTTCTTGGAACCTAAAACTTTTCATTCCAAAATGCAGAAATGTTAACATTCTTTGGAGATTTCATTATTATTAGTAGCTGCATTAAAAATACTTTGTGTTACTCATGTGGTTTCAAGCACTCCTAAAGCAGTTAGTGAACTCTCCAGTGAGACAGGGCTGAACAGACTTTTTCCACACAGTTGTATAGAGATTACACTCTTCACTGAACTGTAGTAGTCTCAGCATTTCCTGTGAGTCCCATAGAGCAGTAAACACCTGGAATAAACATATAGCCAGCAAATTCTGTGTTTTTCCATCAATTGCTAAAGTGGCTAACCAGTGCACCTAAAATCTTACTGAATAAGACTGCACTTATTATGATATGGTGATTATCCACGCAACAAAATTTTTAATACTATTCTCTAGTTTAAGGTAAGATGAAGAGTTGTGTATTTGGACAACCCTTTGTACTGGGTCTGGCAGGGATGGGGTCAATTTATTTCTCAGCCAGTATGGTGCTGCACTTTGCATTTGTGGCTAAACTAGCACTGATAATACATTTTAGATATTGCTGAACAGCGCTTCTCTAGTATGAAATCCTTTCTCCTTTCCAACTCTCTCCCCAGCGAGTATTTTGGGACTGTGTGGGAAGCTGGGAGGTGACACAATCAGGTAAGTTCATTTGAGATCGCCAAGGGATAGATAGCTATGCTATATAACATCATGCTCAGCAATTAAAAGTTGCAGAGGCTTTTGCATTTATTCTTTGATGGAGGGTGGGGGAAGATAGCCCTTGCTCAAAGGCTGTCTGGAAGGTGTTAAGTGCTTTGCTTTTGTTTTTGTGGAGGGTTTTTTGGGTGGGTTGTGGGGCATTTTTGGTTGCTTTTATTTTTGCTTTGTCTTTCCCCCCCCCCCCCCCCCATTTTTTGTTGTTGCTCTTTTGGCTTTTTGGGATGTGTTTTTGTTTTGTTTTGGTTTTGGTTTTGTTTTTTTTTTTTTTTTGTCTTTCTTTTGCTTAGTAAGGTAGCTCTACCTCAGCCTACAAGTTTTCTTGTTTTGCTCTTCCTATTCTCTCCTCCAACCTGCTGGAGTATGGGAGTGAGTGAGTGAGTAAGCAAATGTATGGTGCTTTAACTGTAGGTTAACTCACAGCAACTCTATGAAATTAGCTGATTTTAAGGCCAGCTACATTCAGAAATCAGTACAGCTCCCTCTGAGGTAGTAAGAAGACTCTAGAAAAACAAAAACAAAAAACAAACAAAAAAACAAACAAAAAACAAACAAACTAACAAACAAAAAAACCCACACACACAAAAAAAAAAAAGTATATGGGGAATGTCTCTAACACTTTTTTGTAGCTTCCTTAGGGGAAGTAGAAAGTGTTCCACTGATTAGGACATTTAAAACCACACTGGCTTTAGCAAGAAAATATGATTGCAGTGAAATCTTTGTCAGTTTGACAATATGATTTTATATTTCTGTTTCTGTGACAGTTCTGATTCTGGAGTTCCACTGAATCATTGACAGCCATGGCAACATGACGGGAAAGGAGACAGCAGTATCATGCTATTGGAGCTGTGAAGCAGAGAAACTGTTGCTGCTTGAGTTGATTATAGCTGGTAAAAAAATCCTTGTCACAATAAAAATACGCTGACAACCAGAAAGAAACCATCTTTCCAGTCCCGTTGGGCCAATCAGTTACACTGCTCGTGACTAAAACACATTGACCATCTTGCAAGGAACAGCACTGTCAAATTGAGTGCTTTGGACATAGCAGTTTAGTTATCTTTGTTCTCCTTTTTAACTGCCTCTGAAATTTCATTTGTATGCTATATCTTTTTTTTTTCTGTTTTAAACTGTCTGTCTTCATGATGATTGAGGTTTTCACTTTACATTATACTGGATTATGTTTTCAATATATTTCAGAATCCTTCAAAATGAAAAATGTTACAGTAGAAGTATTGTTTATCCCAGTTTTAATGGCTTTACTATTATTAAAAAAAAAAAAAAAGTGAAGCCAAATCATAATCTGGATGTTTTATTGGGAAAAAAAAGGGCGTAACTTTAGAAAAAACCAAGCACCTGTTTCATAATGATACTGTTCATATTCAAGTTTTCTGTCATACTATTTAATGAATTTCACTGGTTAGAATTCAGTTACTTTTAATTAATTTTTAATGCTTTAATTTATTTTGTAAATAAACATCCTCTGCAGTATATTATTTTCCAGGATTTTTATATTTCATTTGCTTTGTTTTGAACCTGATTGTTTTCTGGAAGCACTAGTAGCTACTCTATAGAATCTAAGGGAAAAAAAAAACAACAAACAAACAAAAACCAAAAAAACTAAACAAACAAAACCCATCAAAATCCAGAGAGAAAAAACAAGAAAAAACCCAAACCTGCTCTTAGAAAAGTCAGCACCTCAGCATATGCATATGCAACAATTATCTGTCTTTCTCACTGTCACTCTTTATCACAAATTTTGCTGCAGTTAGAATACGAAATGTATTCTTGAATAAGAACATTTTCCACATCCCAGTAGAATATGTGGGGTTATTGTTCTAAGATATTTTCCCCCTCATTGATAGACAAGAGGGTGTTTCTTTTAGATGTCTGTTCTCTGACTTTTTTTTTGTGTGTGTATGTATATACTGTTAGCTGCTGAATACATCATGTACAATCTTTCACCTAAGCAATCTATCTTTTTTCCTGCTTCATATCCAATATAATAAGGTTACCTGAAAAGAGTATTTTATAATATGTGCATACATCTACCAACTCTGTGTTCTTCCAACTTATAGGAAATGAAGGAGGCTGTAAACTCCTATAACAAGGTAGCAAGACATCAGATAGACAGTCTCATGCTCCGGAATAATATTCTACAGAACACTAAAATTAGCTAAAATTATCTCAGGACTATAATTTTTAGCATAGAATTGTTAAATCTAATTGGGACCTTTAATCTGAGAATACGGAGACAATATTAAATAAAATATGAGAAAAAGATGTTTTTAAAAAACAGCAAGAAAAAGCATTCTGTCAAAATTCTGTCAGATTTCAATGCTCAGATGTTGTTCTATAAACATGACTATGGTCTCAGGGCCATCCTGACACTGGTAACAGAATCCTCAGGAATTCTCTGACATTTATCTTGTGCGCTCCCCACTAATGTTCCCAGTTGAACATTCTACTGGTATGTACAGATTTCTCTTGTACTTGTTATATATGTTTGTTTGTGAAAATTAGAAAAATAAAGAAAATAGAGTTCAGTAAGTATAAACTTTATGCTAAAGGCAGGAGTGAATGAAAAGCCTCAAGAACCAGATTAAAGGCTTGGATATCAGAGCAATTGGTTAGAAGAAGTTTCATCTCTGTTGCATGTTTTGTGGCCTGAAGGAATGGTACAGAGTCCAAACAGAGAAAACGGTCATAGCATGTGAGAAAGAACAGTGAGTGTTCTGGGATTTTATAGTGTGAAAGTGATGAAAGAAATGGGATTCCAAAACATTACTAAGAATGAAATAATGAGATCTGATAAGGCTTAGGGAAAGAAAAGGAGAAAGCAAAAAACAACCACAAGATCGTGAAGTGGATGACAGGGTGACTAGTTAGTTGTGTAAGATGATAGGAAAGTGTCAAAGATGATGATTTTGGAAGAAAGATTCAAAAGAAAAGAAGAGACTAGCATCAGGATTTCCTCAGCATGTGTCATAGACAGAGAGAAACAGGATACTGGGCAGACTAGATAGTGAGAATTAAGGAAATATAATAGCCACTTGCTGGCACTGAAAATACTAACAAAGATTTTAAAAATTCAGTCAACACCATGAGAGAAAGTGAATGAGAAGAAGATCCACAGAAGATACAGTAAAAGGAACAATCACCAAAACAGGACAGAAATGACACAGTAGAATGCAAAGTAGGGAAGCTGTCCAGATAAAGTGAATTGCAAAAGTTATAGGAAGATCAAGAGTGTCTGTGAAAAACAGACTCTTAGACCTTAAAACAAATGATCAGCAATACTTGTAGGGCCAATGCCATTGATCAGTGTTTCACACTTGACTGGGTAGTATGGAAAATCAAAGACAGTGAAAAAAGACATCTCCAAAACATAATGTGCCCGGTAAGAAAAATATATACAGCTGAAACATTTACTGACTCGGCTGATGAAAAAATCAATACAGCAGGTGGTCATTTCAGGATGAGAAGTCGAGACTCATCTGACTTTACTGCCTGTATTTGCTAAGAAGTATTCATTTGAGTACACGGGAAAAAAATAGAAGTTTTACCAGTATTTTTTTTTTCTGTGTGTTGCAGCCAAAATGGCAATATTATTGACAGATGTCCCCAAAACATTTTAGTAGCAGTGTATTAAGAAGTCCTTGCAAAAGTAGGCAACATGTGGAAATAAAAATCAAAGGTAATTGGAATAAACCATGTGTCTAGAGTGAGCTAGATTTGACCCAGCCTGCCAAAGTGAAATACAATGAGCTGCAGTGTTATGCAAGTTGAAAAGCTAGTTAAGTCAGCTCTGTTGCTTAAAAAACACTAACGGTAAAAAAAAAAAAGAAAGAGAGAGAGATAAAAAAAATAGAAAAATAACAATCTTTTCAAGACAAGTTCAAAACAGCTTACAGTTTCAAATAAAACAAGAAAATCATGGAGTATCAGAACACCTCCTACCCCCAGTCAGTTAAGGGAAAGGAAAAGGAAACAAACTGGTTAGAAAACTGGCCTACAGGGATTAGGTATACTTTGTTTTAAATATCTATTAAGTATAAATGAGGTTCAGATCACAGTAATACATTTGGTTGGGTCACCTAAAAATACAGGTGCCCATGCTGGATATCAGTTCTTTATCTGTGAAATGTTACATTTTTTGCACATGATGTCGCAATATGAGTGATGAAAACACAGGAAAACCTCAACACCTTGGCATGGAAAGGGATACATTCAGGTTTGTCTTAATCCTTCAGCTTATTATTTAATATGACTTTCTCTTGCCTGGGCTGCAATGGACAACTTTTGTTTTGCATGAGGCTTTTCATACTTCTGTAGGCATTGACCAGGTAAATGTAACTTCTGTGTTTCTGCTCTCAGTCAGCTGCAGTCAAGCTCTGAAAGAGAACATTATATAGGATGACCATCTGCTGAAATCTGTGCCATAAGTGGTCTAGGTGTACAGTGGATTAGAATTGAGGGACTGTTTTCTGCTTTCATAATGCTTGTGGTGTGTAGCCATTGGGAATTTTTAAATTTTTTACATTTTATTTCATCATACTTCATTTTCTACATATTCTATGGGTCTTTTTTTCTACAAATAGCTTGGGGCAGGGACTTTATTTCATCCCATGTTTGTACAGATCTTAATAAAATGGGTTCCCAATACCTGAGTTTCTGGGTGTTACTTTGTAATCAGTAGCCAGTACAAGAACTTCTGATGAGATTCTGATATTACAAAATGTGAATATCCATTCTATTGAATAAAAATCTCAAACCTTAGCTCTGATTCACTTCAGGTACTGCCATTTCAGCTAATTCTTACTTATGAATGAGTACTTGAGTTAGAAACAGATGCAAAATAAATGCCATTATTTTTATTAGCTTTTTTCCTACCCTGAAGGAGCTTGAAGGAAAAAAAAAATCATGTGTATAGATAATGGGATCTTTTATTACATTCCCATAGTTATCTGTTCAATTTGCAAACAAATAATTTAATTGTGTGGGTTTTTTCCCACTCTTTCCACAATAATGTCTGAAAGAAAAAGAAATGGTCACCTCAAAATCACCTTGCAATACAGAGCTTTATGTCTCTCTTACTAGAATAATGCCTGATTATTAGGAACTAGGTCTTTACTTATAAACTTGGTACACATAAGATGTTTATTGCTGTATAGTTCAGTGAAACCATATATTCATGGTTTGAATACAAAACAATATATGCCTGTCCTTGGATTTTTAATGCTCTTCCACCATATGGGGGAAATGATAATTATTTGGGTTCATTATTGGGAGCAGTGCATTGTTGGATTGAACCGATTTGTTACAGTTTTTCAGTGATCAAAACACCTGGACCTTCAATAGTCTTTCAGCTTAAATTGACATGGATGTCCATATATGCTACCCTGAGTATCTGGGGTTTGTACCTTACAAAAAATATATTTGACAGAATATTAGTTTCTGGAATTAAAAAAAAAATATAAAAACCAAAAAACATAAAACCCCCAAAAAACCCTTGGTTTGAATGCAACATATTTATCTCAACCAAAAAAAAAAAAAAAACAAAAACAAAAAAAACCCCTAAAAATGCAAGAAAGCAATTTAGCTGAAGCATTTAAAAAAATGCTAAATTAAGAAAACCATGCCACACTTAGGGAA
The DNA here is from genome assembly GCF_963662255.1 of Cinclus cinclus. Taxonomy (NCBI): domain Eukaryota; kingdom Metazoa; phylum Chordata; class Aves; order Passeriformes; family Cinclidae; genus Cinclus; species Cinclus cinclus. The sequence goes on from NC_085046.1 coordinate 73,951,449, forward strand.
AAAAAAAAATAACTCCACTTCTGTTCACACACCACTGCGATAATAACTGCGCACCAGCAGCTTGCTCACGATTGGCTTTGATTCCAGATAATAATAGCTCTGCAACTCGCACATTATGCGCGCGCTGCAGAGGTAAAAATAAAACCAAAATTAAATTAAGAGAAACCCCAGCCGTAGCCGGGGCCCTGTGCCGGCCCCGCAGGGCCGAGCCCCACGGGCCGCGCGTCCCGGCGGGCCCTGCCCGGCAACGGCTCCAGGCGCTGGGAGCGGCCAGCGGCCCCCGGGCCCGGCCGGGAATCGCTCCCGAGGGAAGGAGGACACAGCCCCGCAGGGGGGACGGGGGGGCTGCGGCGAGGTGCCAGGGACAGCTGGGTGGGAGCCTGCCAGGCTCCATTAGCAAAGCTGTTCCTCCCCTGCCAGGAGGGCGCCGCTGGTAGGAGAATGCACAAAACGCCAGAGGTTTATGTCCAGAATGGAGACGGGGGCGTCCTGCAACTTTATTCGGATAAAGGGATAGAGTCCACTGGGGCACATACCCGTGGGGTTTTCTCTGTCGGGGTTTTGGAGGGCACAGCCTCCATTTATCCTAAACTCCCGGCTGCATGTTGCCCTGTTCCTTTCCCCATCAGCTGAGGTACTGGCAAGGTACAACCTTCCCGAACCGCCGAGCACATATCCCCCCTTGAACCTGCTATTTTACCCCAAAGTTCAGAGGTTCAGGCTTGCACACACCCCCTTTTCCGTTTCGGGAGTCAAGCTGTCTGGGCTCTGTAGCAAACCTGCTGCTTGAGGTCAGCAGAGACATTAACACCCATTTCAAAGATGTCAACACCCATCCCTTCACCTATAGAATTGTTTGTAAAGACGTTAACTCTCCTCTCACCGCCGAGCACGATTCCTTTATGTACATTTAGCAGACCAGGTGGGAAAGGAGCACTTCTGGCGCTGCATTTTCATATGCTCCCCATCCTCCCGCTGGGGGAGACTGAGTTTTTAGGTTTTTTTGTGTTGTTGTTGTTTGGTTGGTTTTTTGGGGGGTTTTTTTTGTGGTTTTTTTTTTGTTTTTTTTTTTTTTTTTTTGTTTGTTTTTTTTCGGAGACGCCTTTCACCTCCCGGTCAGCTGCAAGCCATGGATATAGACTCTGGACAATACCACTTTGGGACAGTATCATGGAGAGTATTGAAACATGACAAATAAGAGGCTGATAGGAGAAATCATTAATTAAAACTCCATAAACCTACCCAATACAAGGGAAGCCCAAAAAGTGCATTTTATTCAGCTTTCATGCATTTTCTCCATAATTTAAAGAAATGGAAGGATGAGTCTTCTGATGTATACATTTTTAATTATTGCAAGGGCTCTGCTCTAATTTAATTTGCAATGTCATGTTTTCTTTCTTAAATAGGTTTAATCTTAAAAATTGTATGACTAAATGAAGAACTTCCTTTTAAAATATCAAAAAAATGGATGCAGGTGAAACATCCGATTAAAAGTCTCAAGAAAAAGGCAGATAATACAACGGTTAAATTGCTATGCATCTAGGACTTTCCGCTAAAACTCCTGTTGCTCTAAAACACAGAACAGTTAGACAGATTTATCTGGCCCAATATTTTTTGAAGGGAATCTTATTTATAGGAATGATTTAAACTAAAGTGTTGGTTTTGTGGGGGTAGTTTTGTGGTAATTTCTAACAATAATCTGATTTTTTTGTCTGATTAAATTGTTGGAATTTAAATTATAAAACTGGAGTTGGTACATTTATTTAAGAGATGCAAAAGGAAACAGTAAGCACTTTGTAGGGAAGAATCTGTTGTAAACAATCAGTTTTTATGTATGTATATAACATTTTGACTAAAAGATATGGAAATAATAACCACTATAATAATAATTGTGATAATGAACCATAAACAAAATGCTTTAGAATTGCCACTGTCTGTAGTGGACTCTACAATAATTCAAAATTTATCAATAGTTTACAGGTAAGAAAATATTGTTTAACGTAATTTAATTACATGATTTTGTGTGTTTCAGGAAGGGCAATTCTTTTCACTTAGGTCTCTCAGAAAGTAGGTTAAATTCAGTGTTGCATATTATCAGTTGATAAACTGAATATTAGGTGATAGTAAATGTTAACCAGTATATGAGAATATAAACTTGTCCAAATGCAATTTTGTATAGTTAATAGTAAGAAAACTAAGTCTTTTACCAACTTTCCCTGTGTTCTGTGGAGCTGGCACACCTTAGCAAACCTACCTTATAAATCACTTTTCCAAGTGTTTCCAAAGTTTTCTATGTGTCCATTTAATTTTATTTGAATAAGGGATCCCACTCCAAATCTATGAATGTGTTTGTAGAGATAATAAGGTTGTCCTCACTTCCTGTCTCCAAGCCTGTATATAAACTCAGCATGAAAGAAGAAGCAATCTTGCTGCAGCCCAACAGTGGTGCTCCAGCTGCAGTTGTACAGATCGTGAGAATCTTATCTTCCCACTACTTAATAGAACAAGTTATATTAAGAATAAACAAACAAAAAATACCCACCCTACACCCCCACAGGAAAAAAAAAAAAAGGTTTTTTATTATCTTTTTTGTTTTGTCCTGTCCCTGGTCACCACTGGAAAGAGCCTGTCTCTTGTCCTCTTTGTACCTTCCTTTCAGGTATTTATATATATTGATAAGATTCCCCCAAGCTTTCTCCAGGCAAAGCAGTCCCAGCTCTCTGAGCTGTTCCTCTTCTGTGAGGTGCTGTAAGTCCCTGCCTTATCCTGGTGGTGTTTTGCTGAACTCTCAAAAATATCCCACAGGCCCCCAAAAATGGATGCAGTTATACAGATGTGGTCTCACCACTGCTGGATAAAGGTGAAGGATCACCTCCCTTGACATGTGGTTAGTATCTTGCCTGACGTAGTCCAGGATACAAGTCACCTTCTTTGCAGCAGGAGAACATTTCTGACTTGTGTTCAACCTGGTGATCACCAGGACACCAGGACCTCCAGGTACTTTTCTGCCAAGTTGAGTAGCGCCCAGATTAATGCACTTCATTGTTCCTCACCAGGTTCAGGAATGTGCCTTTCTCTATTTGAGGTTCCTGCCATTTCTTCAGCATTTGGAGCTCCTTCTGAAGAAACTCACAACTTGTAGTGTACCACTGCTCCCTGTGGGGTGTCAGCTGTACATTTCCTGAATACCTTGGCTCTAGGCTTCTCACAGCAGAGTCTCAGTTGTCCACTTCCAGGAAAAATGATTTAAAACTTGAAATATATTGCAGTAAGGAAAGCTTGAGCTCAGTGTCTTCAGAAAAGGAGTCCAAACAGAGAAATCCTTGGGCAGTTATATTCTACCCATCTGAGTTGCCTATCCTTCCTAACTATGTGACAGTTCAGTCTAATAAAAATATTATGAACTGAGTTCTTCTGGTTCTCCACTGGTTCTCTTCAGTCTTTAGACGGGCTATTTCTCTTTTTACCTCTAATGTTGCAGCTTGTGATGGTGGGATAGTGGCCTTCCTTAATGCCCTGCCTTCCAGTATGGACAGGCTCTGGGGATCCCTTTCACTTAAGTAGGTAAAAAGCTCAGTGTATCCAGCAAAAAAGTTCACGGTGTGTGGCCTGAGGCTTCATCAGGGCTAGCTACTAATGCTAAGTGAGTTACACTAAGCAACTAATTTCCTTTATTCCTTTACCAGGTACTCTCTGCTCTGTCACCCAGATCATTAATTAAGATGTTAAACAGGACTGGACCTGTTATTGATCCCCAGTACACCACTAGTCACTGGTCTCCAACTAGACTTTTCTTTGTCATTGCTCTTTTTTTTTTTGCTAAGCAGGCCCTTTCTTTAGCTCCTTGGAGAGCCTTATAGACTTATTAGTTTACTCCTGAAGAAATAAAATTTGGGTTACATTTAAGAACAATACAAAGGAAAAAAAACAAAACAAACCAAACAAAAACAAAAACAAAAACACCCCACAACCCCCCCAACAACAAAAACAAACAAACAAAAAAACCCCCAACCAACCAAAAAACAAACAAACAAAAAAAAAAACAAAAAACCTGTCCAGTAATTATGAAGCCCAGATTTACCACCTACTTGTGCTACAATGTAGTAACAATGATCCTTGTCAGGGACAAGAAATAATTGGTTTAATGTCACAATTCCAGACCTAATCTGATTGTAACCATATTCTGTACTTATGGACAGCTTGCATCTCTGAACTCTCATGTCTTTAATGTTTTTGCTCTGAGCCTCAGGTCTCTAGCTTTGACCTTTTTCTTGCTCTGGAATTATGGCGTTCTTTTGTTCTTTGCTTAGATTCTGAACTGTAACCATCTAAAGCAAAGGCAGTCTCCCCAGGGAAGGTGCTGCTGCTTTAAAAAATTATTTACTCTGTAATTTAAGAAGATAAACATAAAATAAAATTTCAAGTGACAAAATATCTCACTTATCTTTCAGGTTTGCTATTCCAGGGCTCTTGAAAAGCCCAACTTTTCTGTTTCTTCCTCAGGGTCCTAGACAATCCATTCTGTCACGGTCAGTAACATTATGCTATCTAGATTTTAATCCATTTTGGATATTTTTGACTGACAAATTTTGTAAATGGAGAAGGATTTGAATATATTACATCTATTTCAATATAAACCTGAAAGTGCTGCCTTTTATAAATTAAAAAATCTACTGAGAAACTAGTGGCAAGAAAGCACCAAGGCAACTCTTCTTGAATGGCATAAGGCAAGTTGGAAGTTGATAGAGTGTGTTTTGTGTTTTTGTAAACTGAATCTTAATATAAGTATATTCAGGAGTAGTGACTGTAGTTGGAGAAGTCATTGTATTTGGAAGAAAACAAAATATAAATGCTTTTCAGCAATTTGATTAATGAAAATATGCTTAGAATAGAGGAGGTAAAGATTGAAAGGAAATACCTGCAACTTCCATTTGGAGCAGAAATTTCATATGTTGCTGTGCATCCTCCCTCCACTGCCCTTACCCCCTTGTATGGGTATATCAAAACTATTATTTTGCATTACTCTAATTATCAAATGATATTCAAAGAAATGGATGCTAATGACATGTAATTGCTAACAAATGAGAAGTTAAAGGCAAAGCTCCCCCTATGTATATGTGTGCAAACTACAAAATGGCAACTTCTAATACAGATACTAGTTCCATTATTGCCTATTTGTCTAGAAAGAAAGAGTTTTGGGTTTTATCCCTACAGCATTTCATGAAAACAAATGTGTTTATTTTTCTATCACAGAACCAATTTGCTGTGAAAAAAATCAGAGTTCAAAAGTGAATTGTTTCTCTGGGATATACAATGAAACACACTGACACCACTTCTTATCCTCTTGAGGCAGAAACTGTAAATTAGATTTTAACAAGCCAGATGCAGGCAATATAAATTTGTATAACAAGCCTTAGCAATTAAAAAAAAAAAACATCTGTAGGGTGGAAGTAGTGATAGTTAATACTGAAGTAAATTCAGATCTGTTGTGGTCATTTATGGAAAATTACTGTTGTATGCCTTGCACTGTATTTAAAACTTTGATATTATTAAATAATAAATGAGTAATAATGATTACTGGAATAATGCTCTCCAGAGATTAAGAACCAGAGAGTCTAACAGGAAGTCTTCAGTAAAGGAAAGAGCTGTCTGTCACACACAGAAGAATACAGTGCACTTTCAAAACCCATCTACAAATAAAATTTGTGCCCTTGAGCAACTCACACTGGATGTCACTCAGAGTGCACTTGTTCAGATTAATGTCAGTGTGCAGCAAGGGCCAGCTGCTCCCTAAGGGAGTGGGAGCTGTGAGCCAAGGGTGACCCCAGGCCTGGCAAAGCTCTTCCCGACAGGACCCATCCCTCAGGATATGACTATGGTGAGAAAAACCTGGTGCTGTAATGGGGTGTCAACAGTCCTGGGAAGGCAAGTGACAAGTTGATGTCAGAAACCATCCAGGACAGAACAAGGTGACAGGAATGGGGCTGGAGAAAGACCCTGAGGTCCATTGTGGGGACAGGTCTGGAGAACAGCACTCCTATGGGGCAGGGGACTGAGGACCTCAGACTCAGCTGAAGTTTTTCTCCAGAGTTAACATGAAGGATTGGGAGTTCCCAGGGGAGACTGGAAAAGGCCAGTCTGGTAGTGTCCTAAGAAACCCGAACAATGTGTATAAGTCTGTTTTCATATGTGAGATAGTTAATGACAATAACATTTTAGGAATCATTATGTATTAACCAAATAATTTGATAAATAAATTAATTAATTGAGATGGCTAGTGGTGGTTAAACTCCTCAGAACTGACTTAGTCATTCTAGGTCTTTCGAAACTTGTGTCTATTTTTAAGGCTGTCTTCTGAAATATAAAAGGGACTAAGAAGTAAATCACGCAAGCCACAATACCCAGAACAATTCAGAAGAAAGCTAAAAATTCATACACATGATCATGAAGTGGCAAAAAGTAGCTACACAGGTGTCATACGAGATGTAAATCACGATGGCACATAAGTAGCTTGACTGTTTAGAAAATGTAAGGGAGTTAGATAACAGGCTTTCTTTCCAACAGCTGGAAAGAAGCTATTCCTCAAAACCAGACACCACAAAGTTGCCAAGGGCAGAAATGCCAGTGTCCCTGCTAATTTTCCTGTTTGCTGCCTTTTACTGTTACATTTAGGGAACTTTCAAACTGATGTTCCCCAAAACCCTTCTGTATATACAGACTGATTCAGTCTTTTCAATCCATTAAGGTTTTTTTTCTTTTTCAATACTATGTGCCTAAAAATCCATTCTCTCTCTTCATTGTAAGTATATTTATAGGATAGTTAGCAATGTAAAAAACTGTAGCATTTTTTTCAAGCACAGTACTAGTAAAACAGTGGACAATAAGAAAGAAGAATGGTCTTTGTAGTCCCCAGCTATAAAGAAAGAGATTTTTGAGGCTTGTAGCCACCCTGACTTGCACCAGAAGAACTAAACTACACTGGTCTCCTTAAAGGTACGACATGGCTAAAAGCATAGAGAATTATAGGGGCTGTGTCTTCTCTATGAAAACTATATAATCTCTGTCTTTTAATGAAAAGGCAATCATATTTTCTTCCACAATTCTGTCCTCCTTTTCCAGACTTGCTCAGGTGAGGGTGTGACAGATGCACAAGCTGATACAGGGATGATTGAAAACAGTTGCACAACTTTACAAGAACTTAAAAAACTTAGCTGAATTTTTTTTTATTTGAATGCTTAATCACTAGTAACCAGCATGCTGTTATTACTTGTGGATATAATCTTTGCATCATATGGAAGGATACTGAAGATCTTGAGTAATAGTCAAACATGTCTTATGGTGCTCATTAATATGCAGAAGTTAAATCACCAACCAGCAATCGAAAAAGAGAAATGATCACATCAAGAATAAAGTATCCCAGGGAGAGAATTAATGTCACAATAATTACATGGTTCGCAGTGGAGAATGTGTGGTTATTAGCAGTTCTAGAGAGCTAATTAAGCAAGTCAAAATTCTTTTTAAATCAGTTTAATCATGAGAAAAGGTGTTCCCTTGGCTCTGAACAACTGACTAGCGTATAAGACTTGAGAATTCATGGGTACATCAAAAAGAAAGGAAAGATGGTAATTGTACTGTACTAAGCTGAGCTACCTTCAATTTAAAAAGTGCCAGCAAATAAAAATAGAATTAATCAAATTGTTTGCTTTGGCAAAACACAGCAAAGACTGCTGTTCATTAAGTCCCAGTGCTTTTTTACATGGTGCGTACAAATGTATTTATTATGATTTACTACATTGTGCTTTTCCATCATATCAACAAAGTTGTTTTGGGGCAAGCTCTCTGCCTTGCCTAATTCATGTAGATATCAAACTAAAGCAAGGAAGAATGTGTAATGGAATGGAGAAGAAAATGGCACTTAGGCTCATACAAGTCACCGGAACCAAACTGAATCATGCTGAAGTAAACAAAACCTTCTGAAATATTTTCAGAGTGTCTTGTGGTGTCCTGTTCTACCCCCACCCCCTCCAACATACTGGTTGTTGGCTACTGGACCTGAGAAAACACTTGCTAACTCATGAATATGTCTCTGAATGCTGGCATTGACTGTGCCTCATTGTGATGCAGGAGCTATCAGAGTAACTGGATTTTCCTTTTGCCTTAGTCTCTAAGCATACACAGAGATTGTGCCTCTGCAGACAGTATGGTTCTCAGCTACCTTACTCTGTTTATTGTGGAACCATAATCTGCCTGGAAGCATAATTTTAATTTGCTCCCTTTTAAAAGTGGCCAGTAGCTTGCTTAGCATGCAAGTTTGCTGTTAGATTCCATTTTTAAAACCTTGTGATTATAGAGTTGTGCAATAAAATAAATCAACTGTTGTAAGAAATTGTGTTCTAGAGCATGATATCGACAGCACTCAGATTTTTCATTATTCTGCTGTCATCATTTATGTCAGCCAGTGTCTCATTATAACAGTCATACCATCTCAGTTCTGGAATTCATCACAAGATCTTTGCAATTCTAATATCTTAAATGATTTTTCAATGTGGAATTGTAGATACTGTCTTCAGTGAGTCTCGAAACCCCACAAATGATAAGTGATCGTTACTAAAGGATGAACACTGAAGGAGTTTAGGGCATTAATAATATCTTTAAGATTATGCAATTTGTAAATTCCAGAATTATATACATTGAAACTTAGTTGATACAATATACTTCAAGGATATATGTCTTCTTACACATAGTTTAAAATGCATGCAATTACCAGAATATCATACAGACTTAATAATTTTTCCTAGGCCTATTGATAAAGAAAAATGATAAATCAGAAACATGGGTTCAGAATTAATTGGCTTTTGCACATATAGGTGAAAAAAGAATATGGATGTGGAGGAATGATGAAGTGCAGATTGACATGAAATTTTAAACAAGTAACTCAGCAGCAGGTGGAGGATACATATCCATAAACTAAGGTCAGACACAGAAGGAATATTTCTTTGGAATTTTCTTTGCTACACATGAGCCATAAGAAATGTGGCATTGTGTCAGTAATTAATAGGGATGGTTTTATTATTACAAGCTACATAAGGCAATATCCATTCACCGAGCTACCTACAGTTGTCTCGCATTATCTGACTTTAAGATTCTAAAACTAGTACTCTGATCCAGTTTTTGTGTTCTCTCTCAAATCAGTCGAGAATGGATAATGACTCATTGCATTCCATCACAGATTTATACTTTTCTGTGGAAAATGATCTCTTTATTGACCACAAATGGAGCTAATAAGGCTGCCAAGTGGGTCAAGTTATGTGACCTGAAACCTACTCAAATCAAGAAGAAATTAAATGGGATAAGGCTTTAAAAAGGAAGAAAACAACGACCAGCAATTTGGTAGTACTCCAATCTACATAATAAATAACAGAATAAAAAATTATATAGATTGATGTAATTTTAAAAACTGCAGTTTAAAGACTGCAATTATTTTTAGAATGATTTCTGAAAGTAAATATTTAAGCCAAGCATCTCAGAAATGTCTAACTTGATGCTGCTTCAAAACCTTGCACAATGCTGGTCAGTGTATGGTTTCAGATAATATACTTCTAGTGAATTCATGCTGCATATCTGAACATTTATTAATTCTGTAATTTTTTTTTTTTTTTACTGGTACTCACATAAAGCTCTCAAATATATTATCCTGTTTCCTTTCTTTTTGTCTTTGCTCTACAAGAACCTGATTCATCCTACTTAACTTAAAAGCATTTTTTTCCATTTATTTTGACAAGATTTGAAACAATGCCATATATTTCTTTCCTTTTAGAGGCAAAAATGAATTTTAATCACCAAGAACTTGCAAACGCGTCATTATATAGTCAGTTGCTTAACAAATATAAAAATAAACCTTCTGCCATTTATCTCAGAGGCATATTCTAATAATCTATATATTTTAAAATCCTTGGGGAATAAGTTACTGATGAAATAGTTCCTGCAGTGTAACGACTAAGCAATAAAATTGCTAATGTTTAGTTAATCAGTTTATTTAGCTATTTTTGATGCTTAGACTATATGTTATTTTAGATTTTGCTTTTGTAATTACTTATCAATCAATATCACTAATGTAGTTTGCAGTATACACCAAAAATTAGAGTTGTCTGGCACTGAGAAAGATAATCTACCCATTTATTTCTTTGTACAGTAAAAGTATGTGTAACCATAAAAATATCAGCAAAAAAGTCTGTATTTTTGTCTTATTGCTTTAAAAGATGTGTATATGGTTCTTATAAAAACTGAAGATAGAACTTTCTATCAGCCAAACATATTGTAAACATGTAAATTCTTAATGTTGAACTTGAGCAGAATTACTTTGAGTAGCCTGATAGTTCTTTTGTTTGAGGTTTCAAGAAAGTTTTTACTTTGATTTGTATCAAAAGGTAGAAATATAAAAAGAAAATTTCTTAGCAAATTTAGAATCATAGAATCACAGAATCACAGTATATCCTGAGCTGTAAAAGACCCATAAGGATCACCAGGGTCTAACTCCCTGCCTTGTACAGGACCATCCTCAAGAATCACACCATGTCCCTGAGAGCACTGTCCAAAAGGTTCTTGAACTCTGTCAGGGTTGGTGCTGTGACCACTTCCCTGGGCAGCCTGTTTCAGTGGAATCCATCTCCTCCACACCTAACCACCCTCTGGGTGCAGAACATTTTTCTAATATCCAACCTAAACCTCCTCTGACCCAAACTCAGCCCATTTCCTTGTGTCTTGCCACTGGTCACCACAGAAAAGAAATCAGTGACTTCCCCTCCTTTTTCCCTCAAGAAGAAATTGCAGACTACTATATTACAGAATAATTGAGACCATACATATATGTGCATTCCCCTGCCCCCCTCCCCCTTTTTTTTAAGTTTTGGTGAATGAAGTGTAACAACTGATTGTTGCATTCTTCAGAAGCCTGTTAGCACTTAAAGTCAGATGCATACATTCTTATTTAGGCAAGAATATGGCTTCTTGTAGAACAAGGGAGCCTTGGCATCCTGAAAGCTTTCCTCTATTACAGAATGCTTACATCTCTTCCATTCTTTGCAAACAGCCTGGAAGCCTGGAGTCACCAAATCCTAGATATCAGTAGGAATTGTCCCAAGACTTAGAAAGTCTTGAAACCTATATTATTCTCAATTGTCTTATGTTAATTAAGTTTAAAAATTGTTTACATGAAATAGTGCTTATAAGAACAGTCCATAATCCTATTATTTAAGGTTGGAAAGCATTTTAATACCTTATTGAATTTGTAGGCTAAACAGACTTAAGTATTTAAAGTTGGAAGCTGGATTATGATATGTTAAACAGCAGATGACCATTTTTAGTCATAAGTGCATGACTTTTAGGATGAATTGTTACTGTAACATAAAATTTCAAAGGTCTTAAAATGCTTAACAAGATCTTGAGTGAAGTTTGGAAGATCAGAAAACTTTCTTCATTTCTGTTTAATAGAAATGTGCAATATTCTGTCATCCAGAAATTTACCTTGAACATTGAAGACATTTTGAAAGTCATAAAGTAATTTTGATTTTGTTCTGCATATAGAACAGTCTTTAGCAAGAGCTTCTGCTTACATTCTTAAAATCATAAATAAAATTCACAGTCCAAGAACACTCCACACTTGTCAGATTAAAGTGGACCTCAAAGAGGAAAAATTTTGTCCATAGTTAATGTAGTGATGTTATTAACAATTTATAGCTTTTAAATAAATTTTAATGATGAAGTAATTTCTCCCTCATCTTCACCTGATCCTATCATATGTCTACAAAAAATGTAGTATATGTGTATAATTAAATCTAAGGGAAATTCATTAAAGAAGTAGAATGTTCCCAAAAATTCTGAAGGTTATATGAAATTAAAATTATTTTAATTATTTTTCAATTGACAGTTTTAATACTCATGTCATGTTTCACTGTGGATTGCTGTTTAAAATTCTATGTAAATGCATTTACTTTTTTGCAAGCAATTTATTATTAAAATATCTTAATAATATTTAATTTCATTTGCTGGTTGTGTTAAATTATTATATAATTATATTACTAAATAATAAATTAAATTAATATATTTATAGCTATTGTAATTATTAGTTTCAATAACTGGGGGTGATGATACATCAAAATACACCATTTACCCAGTTCTTTATATGATTAGTAAAAAAACCCAAAAAACACAACAGCAGAAATCCTATTGAACTAGAGATGATAGCAAGTTTTCTACTTTATTTCTATACTGAAACGCTTTTCCAGTAAAAGCTACTCTTGCTGTGCTTGAGAAAAATCTCCAGAGAAATAGAACATAGATGATTCTAAAAGACTGTCTCCCCTATCCCTGTGTAGACAAGAGGGATAAGTGAACTGTGTTACAGAAATCTGACAAAAGCTTCCATAAGTTATTGCAATACAACTGATAAATTATTGGAAAGAAGAAATAATAGTAGAGAAGGTGAGACACATTTTGAATGGAGCACATAGCAGACTTAGTGCCTTGATACCTATTTTATTCTGGTCTCTGTGTGGGATATAGAAGAAATAACAGCATTCCTTCGCTTGCTGTGGAAAACTTGTGACCAACAGACACAAATATTTTTTCACTTGTCAATACAGAATATCCTTTGTTTGCAAATACATTCTTCAAATTCAGAGCTACCAGACAAAGCATATGGGAGTTTCTCATAAAAGGGGCATGCAATCATCTCAAGAGAAAAACTTTACAGTGTAAAACACAGTGTGAAACACAGAAAACAAATACATATACAAAATTTTCAGTCTTTCAGTGAATTGAGTGAGGCATGGCTTAGACTATTTAGAAAAGATGAACAGATTTGGTTGAGTAGAGAAGAGGAAATACTGAAAAATAAAATTTAAGAAACATTTTTTAAAACAGAATGAAGGAAAAAAAGCCCCAACAAATCAAACCCAGAAAAAATCCACAGTGAAGAAAGCATGCCCAAAGTAGAATAACTAAGGGTGTTTAAAGAGACAAACTACATTTTTGAAAGAGAAGGTGGAATGATATTATGAAAGCAGAAGGCTGGTCTGCAACCTCTTAGCTGTAAGATGAAAGAAAAACAGCAACACTCTTTCTATTGACAACATTGTCATGCTTGAAGAACTCAATTTCCAAGTGCAATGCCTGCTGGGAAGAATCTTTCAAGTCATTCTAACTATAAAGAAAAGCTTAAGGATATAGTTGATACTTCATTAGGCTTTAATTGTGCACACTTTATTACTATTAATGAAGATTCCTCAAGATGAAAGAAGCTGAGAGGCAGTGGGAATAAGCTTGAGAGCAAGGGTTTCAGATGGGCAACAGAAGATCCATGGTGAATTTCTAAGTGCCATATACTCTCTTGGGTCTACCAAAATTCTGTGCCTCAGGAATATTAAGGGAAGAATAAGTGTATGGTTCCAGGTTCCAGGATAATATAATGATTTATGCGGTGTTGTTTGTGAGATTTTTATGTGGTGTATTTGATCTTGTAAGAGAATCACAGCATCAGTTTTATAGTTATGGAATACAAGTAAAGGGATTTTTTTTAGATGATGGTGAGGCAAGGGTTCTTTTTTAAGAGGTAGCAAATAGCAAATAGCTAGTATGCTGACTATATAAGATTATTCTAATTCATGCCATACTTCCCCTTTCTTTCCTTCCTCTGTATTACTTTACTAATATGAAATTAGCCTTCAGTCTTCTAAAATATAGAGGGAAAAACATCTTCGTAGAAGTTATTGGAACCAGTCCTCACACTGAAGTGTAGTTCAGAAAATCTTGACAAATTAGATAAATTTTGGTTAGAAATATTGTTCTCGTGGTATATGCAATAGAAATTTGGAATATTTTGTAATGGATTTTACGGAATCAACTTTCTTGGAGGATTGGAAAGGCTGATTAGATAACTTTCAGGAATGATTGAAGTGTTTTCAATTTTAGTTTTTGCTTGGGCCAGATTTTTCAAGGTTATCTGATAGATCTGGAGTTTTGTTTATTTGTTTGTTTGACATCTACTGCAGGGGGCAAAAAGTAATTGAAGCATATAGAGATAGAGACGTGCTGGCAGAAGAATTGCTTTTATATTGTTTTTGTCACTGTATTTCCCGATACAGTCGTATTGCATCATAGATAAACTTTCAATTACCATTGACCAAAAGGGAAAAGATGTTTTTTAAATAATCTACAATATCATGAAAGAAAATTATATAGCAAAGACAGTAGTAAGCAAAGACAGTTGTGTATTCTCTATTTGCATGAATAACTTAAAGAATTTCAAAGTAGAGGAAAAAATAGTCCACTTATGCCTGTAGTTACCATACACCCTTATCAAACCTCATAAACAAAACCAAAGAACTGTGAAGTGTTAATCTAACCATGGAGTGAAGGAAAAAACAAACAAACAAACAAACCAACAAAAACAACAAATAACAACAAAAAACACCCCCATGCTATTCTGGAGGCTTTGTAATCCCTTTAAGGGTTATAAAGATATGAAATTCAGTAAGTCATGTGTACTAAGTAGTAATGTACTGAAGATCCCAGAAGTAAAATAATTTAAAATGAAAACTCAGGTCTGTGTCTTTAAAAGGAGTTAAAAATATTTCAAGTGAGATTACTTTCTAGTATTAACATATGATGTTCAACTGTGAGCTATCGAGTCCTCGAAGTATAACTCAAATAATCCATTGGATTTAAGTGTTTCTAGATACAAGCAAATGTGTTAAATATCTGAACACGACTTCATTTTCATTTACAATTCTCTTACTGTAACAAAATTAATGATTTGTAAATTCTTATCAAGTATGCAAAAAAACCCAAAATTCTATTAAAACTTTGATAATAGCTGTATCGATGAAATCTAATGAAATTATTTTTTAGCAAAAAAAAAAAATCTGAGTTTGACTTGATCTACCAAAATAAACTAAGATAAATTGAATATGGAAATATATTTTCTTGATTTAATGAAAAGTAGTATTAAGAACTCTGGATTTAGGTTGCCAGTCTTTTAGGAATATAAAAAAACAGCTGTAGCTGATGTAGTTGTTGGTCAGTTAACTATTTCCTTTAGACAGAGGAAAATATGTCTATGTTGTGTCATGTTTTATACTTGGTACGCTTCTGAGGTTGCATAGAGTATTTTAATTATTATTTTTGAGAAAATTAAATATTTTGAAATATTACCAAATATAGTTTGCTTTTTTCCCCCTAATATTTTCCTTTCTTTTTATTTTTTTTTTTCCACTATAACACTATTCTGTGCTAATAAATTGCAGATTTTCCCGGTTTCAGTAATTTGTTTGGAACTGGTCAGTACTTATCACAAATCATTTATCTGTGCTCTGTGTTCAAGGTGTTGATGACCACAGCTGGTTCAGAGTGGATGACTGCATCCTCGTTTATCACAGAATGGGTCAGCAAAAAGGAAACAACTTCCAAAAGAAGCAAAAGCTTTTTTTTTTCTATTCAAGGTGATTACTTTCCTCATAGCCTACCAAAAATCTTTACAGGCTAGCATAAACAAGTGCAAACAAGGCACTGTGGATGTTCTGGCTTGCCAGTAAAGAGATCTTTGACCTCAAGAAACATCTGTTACAGGGAACTATTGTGGTTCAACCCCAGCCAGCATCTAAGTACCACACAGCTTCTTGCTCACTGCCCCGTCCCACACCCCCTCCTAGTGAAGCAGGGAGGAGAGTAAGAAAAGAAGTTTTCATTTTTAATCAAAGGTGAAAGGGAGACTTTTCTTCATTCATTATTATTTTTAATTTATTTTTAGCAGTTTAATAGTTTAAGCCTGCAGTCTAATCCATGTGTGCCACTGCAACAGTTCAACTTTATCATACTTCATTTTGGCTTTGATAGGTACAATGTTGACTCATTTATTCCTGAAGGAGCTGTTGTCCTTTGGAAGACTTTGGAAGGCAAGTGATGTATGAATTCATGTGAAGGGTTTCCTGACTGTCTCTGATGGCCCAGGAGTGGAATTTAGATCTATTCTGTGCATTCCCAAAAGATCTATGAAATTCTCGTTTACCAAAAACCTCAGAAGCAGTAAAAAAAAAAAAAAAAAAAAGTATTATTTTATCTAGGACATGGAAGTTTCTGTGACTTCTCTGAGTGATGGCAGATGAACCACAGCACTACTGCAGAAAAACAGAACTCTTTTGTCTTTCTTTAGGTCATATTTTAAAATAGATGGACTAGACAGATTGTTCTCTTACTTTGTCACTGGTGACACAAGGCCACATTGGATGGGGCTCTAAGCAACCTGATCTAGTGAAAGGTATCTCTGCCCATGGCAGAGGGGTTTGAACTAAATAAAATTTATGGTCCCTTCCAACCAAATCCATTCTATGATTAATATTAATCTCTACAATCAGATGGATAGCACAAAACCAAAAAGATAAGCTTTTAGGTCTAGATAGAGTTACAATACTTCTTAAACTGTTTTGTTGATTTTATAAAACCTGTGAAGATTGTACAAATTTTTAAAAAATGTACAAGAAGATAAAATTAATTGCAATCTGCTTCCCCATTTTTGAACTTATGTCAGCAGTAGTGTTGTAAATAAAAAATAGTCTTGAAATTAAAGCATTTAAGTATGTGCTAGACTTCAGACTCCTGGCTAAAATAATGCTTAAATCATCATATAACTAAGTATGTGATTAAAGAAATTCCCTGTGCAATGATAAAATGCACCCATAGTGAGAATTATTCAGAGATAAATACACACAAGCACAGTAGGTTGTTTTTTTTTTTCCCCCATTAAAAGTGACATCGAAAAGTCCTCTATTTCAAGTTGTTTACGGACATTGATACATTTAGTGAAAATATATCTCAACTACACCTGTATTTGCATAGTCATGTGGTTGAAATTCACAAATCTATATAGGCAAAATTATGTTCCCAAATGTCTGTATTTTAACATCTTCTAGCTCCTTTGTGAGTCTGACTTCATACAGGTAATGATCTCTAATGAAAATATGCAGTCTTAGCATATTTGCTGAAAACATTTGCTCATCTGAAAGTCCTATTTTACTGTTTTGTACCTGAAACTGGATACAACCTATTTTCTATTTGTGTCTTCTTTATAAGAACAATTAGCATTAAAAAGAGAGAAACTATTCAGTCATCAAGCTGTTCCTCATAAATGTTTTCATTTCATAGGGATAACAGTTCCCTTTGGAAAAGAATTCTTCAATAATACTTCAATTAAGTTGAAGACTGCAACTAGGAAAATCTCCATTTTTATACAAGAAGACTGAATTGCAATTTAGACTTTTTCATTATTGATTATACTGTGTTATCTTGAGAGTTTGTTCTGTGAAGCTTGAAAGTCTACCAGCATTAATTTTTTTCCATTTGTTTCCATGGCTGATACAATATCAATGGTTCAAAGAACTGTCCTACATCTTCCTTTAATACCTCTTTAAAAAATGCTTGAATATTTGAAATGGATTTGGTATTATATACTTTCTTATCTGCCACAAATTTGTGCACTAGTGAAAATGTATTTTAATGACAATACAGGACTGATTTGACTTTGATTTTTAATATTTGGGTAGGAAAAAAAGACAGAAGAAGAATATTTTCCTGGTTTTGAGTCAATGAACTGGGCACTGAAAAAACTTCAGAATATCCTTAACACCCACTGAAGGAACTGTGAGATAAGGCTGCTTAATTCCATAGGAAAAACCAACAATCATCAACTAGACTGTCTGTTCTCACCCCTTTCTTTAGATTTCTTCCCAAATTACTGCTCAATGGACACCAATCTTCTTCTTGCATTTCTGATTCCACATCTTCAAAAATTATTAAAATAAATTCTCTTGTACTTCCCCAGAATAATGTAGAATAAAACAAATACATTCTGATTAAAGAAACTGAAAAAAAATCTCATCTTTTTAAAAATTATTATTCCTTGCATTTATAGGAGGTTCAATCTTCATGTAGGCTTTGAACTGATTGTTTAAAATACTTTTCTTTTTGTTGTACTGTATTTCTTTTTATAACTGCTTCATCCGACCAAGTATTGCTAATATAGTTCCTGAGCTTTCATGAGGAAAAAAAAAAAACCAACAAAAATAACCCCATAATATCTGTAGTGGGCTGTAATAATATTTAAGAAGAGCTGAGTAGGTGACAGACACTTTCTCATTGTTGATTATATGACATTGTCCTGTGTTTGTGCTGTTTAAGGGACAGGAATACTGAGAGGTAATTGCAGTTATTCTCAGCTTTATAAAGAACTATGGGGATTTTGTTACTTGTTTGTTTGTTTTGTTTGTTTTTTGTAAGTGGGAAGATCATGGACTACTCTAATCCACATTGGGATTTGATAAACTAAAATCATTTGGAACACTGGAATTTGTTTTCCTTTACTGCTACAATTAAGTTCATATTTATATTGCAAAGATACACCTTTATTGCTAAGATGATGATAGTGTACTGTGTAAGGAGAGAACACAGGCTCAGAGGAGTGCTTATGTGGGAAAAAATGTGAAAGAGGGGATACTGGGTTTGCATGGGCAGGTTTTGGTAGTGGGGAGGACTACAGGGATCTCTTTTCTCAGAAGCTGGCAGAAGCTTCCCCCATGTCTAGCACAGCCAATGCCAGCCAGCTCCAGGATAGATCTGTAAATGGCCAAGACAAGACAATCAGAAACGGTGGTAATGTCTCTGTGATATCATATTTAAGAAGGGAGAAAACAACATTGTACAGATGTCATTGTTCTCAGAAAAGAAGGGGATGAGAATATGTGAGAGAAACAGCCCTGCACACACCAAGGTCAGTGCAGAAGGAAGGGCAGGAGGTGATCCAGATGCTGAAGCAGAGATTCCCCTGCAGCCCATGGTGCAGTCCATGCAGGCAGCTGTGCCCCTGCAGCCCTTGGAGGTCGATGGGGATGCCGAGATCCACCTGCAGCCTCTGGAGGAGATCCACACTGGAGCAGATGGATGCCTGAGAGGAGGCTGAGAACCCATGGGAGGCGTCTGCTGGAGCAGGCTCCTGGCAGGGACCTGCAGACCCATGGAGAGAGGAGCACACACTGGAGCAGTTTTCCTGGCAGGACTTGTGATTGTCTGGAGGACCCACACTGGAGTAGCCTGTCCTTGAAGACAGCACCCTGTGGAAGAGTGACCCATATTACTGCAGTCTGTGGAGAACTGTTGCCTGTGGGATGGACTCACGCTGGAGAAGTTCATGGAGAATTGCCTCCTATGGGTGGGATCCCACACTGGAACAGGGGAAGCACTCCTGTCCATGAGCAGCTGTGGAAACAATGCATGATGAACTGAGTATAACTCCCATTCCCTGTCTCCCTGTTCCACTGTGGGGAGAAGAGATCAAGCTGGGAAGGAGGAAGAGGTGGGGAGATAGTGTTTTTAAGATTTTACTTCTCATTCTCCTGCTCTGATTTTGTTAGTAATGAATTTGATTAATGTCTCTAATTCAAGTCTGGTTTGCCTGTGATGGTACTGGGTGTGTTCTCTCTCCTGGTCATTATTTCTACTCATGAACCCTCTGTTACATTTTCTCTCCCCTGTCCAGCTGGAGAGGGCAGTGAGAGAAAGGCTTTGGTGGGTACCTGGCATCCAGCCAGAGTCAACCTACCAAGTTTTTTGGTGCAAAACCTGGGAAATCGCAAGGATTTTGAGATAAAGATAGTTATAATGGGAGGCAATGGACAAGAGAAGCACTGAACAATGTTAGAGTGGAATGATTATAGGTAATTTTTGTTGTATTTGTAGTGAAGGGACAACAGGTAGATTTTGTTTGAATTATACACTTCAATTTGGTGTTATGATGATGTTCCTTTGCTTTCTGTTGAGGGATTTCTCTGTTGTTTCAGTTGGTTGATTTTGTTGATGTGAGTGAAGGTTGTGTGATGAATGTGGATTTTAATTATAATTCTTAAACATGTAATTCACAGAGGGGAGGAATGGAAGCCCTTGCACCAACTCCTCACCTCCCAGCAGGGTTGTTATGGGAAAATGAGCTCCATCTGAGACAGACACAATACAAAGGATATTTTATGATGGACAAGAAGTATCATCAAAACCTAGCACAACTGGATTACAGTGGATAAATTTCAAAGATATCATTCTTCCCAACTGGATAAAAAAGAGTGAGCAGTAACACTACCTTTTTCAAAAAGCATCAATGAAAAAAAACCTAACCACTAATTATTTTACCATGTTTATACAAATCAATTAATAGCTAAATTGACCAAAACATACTTTATGAGAAAAATAATCTAAATCAGCGTAAAAGAAGTGAACACAAAATCAGACATCAAATGATATTAAAAAAAATAATGACTCCACATAGTATAAGGTTCTCAAGAGCTATTGAAAGTTGGTTGATAGTATAGCCTCTGGATGCTTTGTGGGAACTATTCCCCTCATTTTATTTTTAAAACTGCACTAATTATCTGAGAAAATCTAATGTACCAAAGCATGATTTAATAAACACAATTATTATCTGTCCTCACTTTGCATCATTTCAGGAGTCTTGAGAATAACAAACACATCAGAAAATCAATTTGTTCTCCTATAGTCTGTCTCAAAACATATTAAAACTTGTATAGATACTGTTTCTTTACATCAGAGGAAAATATTACCTTTGCGATATCCTTGTCACTGAGAAAATAGTTTTACAGACCAAACACAAATAGAAACAAATCCTCCTGATTCCAAAGATTGAAATCCAGACACTGAAAAATGAAACATTTTGTTTAGTAGCCTTATTTTAAGTGTTGGCCAGGTTATTAAATAATCAGTTCATCTGAAGCTTTTCAAATACTAGATACTGAAAAAACCTAGGGAGAAATCCTAAAATACCTGCAACACATTCGCACATTCCTCCCACTCAAGTCAACACTGGTCTTCATACATGGTTTGCTTTCTACGAAATGTCTTTGACATTGCAAAATGCTTCTTTGAAAAGTTGTCCTGAACCATACTGATAATTCCAGGTCTAGATATAAGCATAGAGAGAAAAACAGATGTTAAGAACCCCCCAAAGTTATTGATATTATACAACAAATACCTAAGGAAAAATTAACTATTATTAATTTCTTTATTTTTGCAAAGATACTACAAATATTACTTACTTGATCCAGAATAAAACATCCAATTCCTAAGTGCTGAAAGTATACACATAAAAGACTACTTTTAGTGTTAATTATCTAACAAGGGGATTTAAATCCTTTTGGAGTACTTTATTCTTTTTATCAAGTTTTGCTATTTTCAGTTTACTTAAACACATAGTCTAAAATAGGCAAAATAAAAGACATTCATATATAAAGAATTTAACCATATAGAAAGGATTATTTAACAAATATTTTTGTCAAATGCCTATTGAAATACTTGAAATATAGGAAGATCACAGAAGACTTTTTCCTTTTAATCTGGATTTAAGAAATTATGTATTTACAATATGAAGTTTTAAAAAAATAAAAATGGACGTTTTGAAAATTATTTCAGCTTTACATAGATATTATTTTTAACCTCATCAACTTGTCTTATTTTTTGCTTATATTTTGATATTCACCCTTATACAGTGAACAAGGTGAGGACTTGAGTTGCGACAAATTTTACATGGATTTTCTTTGCTATGCCCTTTTCCTCATGATAAAACTAGATAAAAAGGAGGTTTAAAAAAAACCAAAAAAACCCTAAGAACCTCTGCATTACAAAACAAAACAAAACAAAACAAAACAAAAAAAAAAACAACTGGGAATTTACATTTCTGATATTAATTCTGCTTTTTTTTGTTTTGTTTTTGTTCTTTTTTTTACAACAGTATTAAGTGTCAAAAACTACAATTAACAATTTGATTTTTTTTTAAAGTGCAGTTCATATTTACTCAAACATCCAGCCTTTAGTTCTGAAGATCTCTTATTACTGGTCATTTTATTTTACTAATCATTCCAAGCAAGTACTATCTGATCTACAGACATGAGTTTAATGCAAACTAAGAATCTTATGTTGCAGCAATTTTGTTTAGACTTTTGCTTTTTAAGTACAGAGTTCAAATCCACTCTATTTTCTCTAGTCTTTCCCCTCTTCTTGTCATATTTCCACTGGAACTTTATGCAGTCTTTCCCATCCAGCAGAAATTATTCCAGACACCTCATGTTGAATCATACACTTTCAAATAATCATCTCTTCTTTCCCCTATAAGTTCTGGGCACAGCAGCTATGTCCTTTAATGTGCTGGACTTGTCTCTTCATTTGTGACTATGGAGCCTTTCAGTGTCAATAGCATCTCGGTTTAGTGTCATTCACAAACCACATCTCCCACTGGTGGTGTCTCTAAAAGTTAGTGCCAGTTCTTGTTCGGTTTGCAATGGCAGTATTGCAGCCATAGCTCCCAGTTTAGACACTTCCATTGTCTTACTGAGAGTCCATATTAGAAAAACTTTTCAAAAACATTTCTCTTCAAATATGAGATTGAAATAATGAGGTACTAAAAGCATTCTGGCAGATCTACTATTCTGTACAGTTTGCAGTGTATTGCTCCTTCCTCCAAACAAGTGAAAGGGATATTCCACACCATATCATGCCTGCTCAGTACTAAAAGCTAAGAGAAGGAAGGAAGACTGGGGGCAACACTTATCTTCTGAAGCAACTGTGATGTGTATTGAAATCCTGCTTCCAAGGAAGTGGCTGGACATTGCCTATTGATGGGATGTAGAGATAAATTTTTTGTTTTCCTTTACACACAGCCTTTGCTTTTACTTTATTAAAGTACCTTATTTTGATCAATGTGTTCTTTTCCATCTTATTTTCTCCCCTCTCTGTCCTGTTGAGCAGGGAGTGAAATAACAACTTGATGGGCACCTGACCTTCAGCCATGGTCAACTTACCACAGTATCCCACTTGGCTTTCCCTGTTGACTGACCATTCCCAGAACCATTTGCCACTAATATTGACACAAAATTTCTGAAGTTTGTTGGGCTTTGGTTCTTGATATTGGTTCCAATTGAAGTAACTCAAGCCCATGGTAGAAGTTTATTTAAAAAAAAATTAAAATGTGGTTAACATGCATTTTTCTTCTTTTAAATAACAACATGGTAAAACTAAAATTTTTGACATTATGTGAGCTCCTTGGTTATTAGTATCTGAATCAATAGTTGTTTTCTCTTCAGCACCAGTAGATTATTAATTACATTTGTCAACTGGTGTGGGAATCAGAGAAACATTATCGTCATGAATCCTTGTCACTGTGAATGGAAGGTCATGTCAAGGCACACTGTAAGACAATGCAGAATTTCCACTTGTGAGCCTGTATTCCACCAGAGCTCTAAGTGCCTTACTGGACACAGGAATTTTGTTTGTCTGCTTGTACCTCTTAGCAGCAAAACCCTGAAACTTCTCTCAAAGCTATGCGGAGCTTAAGTTTTGTCAATAAATGAGTTCATTCAAAAGAGTGTAAGATCCATCACAGAGCTGATTCAACTGGGGTACAGTTCAAAAGAACACACTTTGTTAAGCTATTCATACAAATATTATTTGGGTTAAAATACCAGCTTACCTGAGGGAATACATCTTCAGAATGAAAGTCAAGCTTAGGTTAGTCTAAGTAGACTTAGACCCAGCCTAGTCTAGTCCAGAGCTGACCCTGGATAGATGACAGGTGCCCACCAAGGCCACTCTCTCACTTCCCTCAGCAACTGGAGCACAATTGCATCCTCACTATAATTCTTTATTCCTTCATAAATACGGTATCAGAGGCACTACTACTTTTTCTGATTGGCTCATCCTGACATAGGGGAAACTTCTGGCAGCTTCTCATAGACACCCACCCCTATAGCTCTTCCCACTGCCAAAACCTGTCAATGCAAACCCAAAGCTGTAAGATAACACAAAGCTGTCTCAGCACTGGCAAATTAGTTGTTTCCTGAATGATAGTTTCCAGGTTCTTGTCTAAATTACGTTCTATCTATCATTTTATCTCAACTTAGTGGTGGGTGATGCCCAAATACAACTTAAGTTATCATAATTTATAAGATTTTCAGACAGTTATCTATGTATGCACGCATATATATATATATATATATGCATATATCTAGCTATATAGATAGATAGATATATATACACATTAAAAATGCTAATTTCACCCAGTGAAAAAGCCCCTATAGATATCTTCAGATCTTCATTGCAATTCCACAGAACCCCAATTAAAATTATGTTTTCTCATGCTATCTTCAAAGCATCTGACAATCGTTAAACTTACAGAGTTTTAAAACCACTGCCTAGTATCATCTCTGGGCTTTATTTTACCACTCATTGCCTGCAACCATCTGTCTGAGACCATCTGTTGTCTCGCCTTCTACTTAGTTTGAAAATTCTTTGGATAGGGATTGTCTTCTTGCCTCACACTTGGCAAAGAGCTCCTGGCCTCTAACAGACTTCTAAGAGTATTTTGGAAATACAAATAAGAATAAGAATCAACTTAGCTGTCAGTCAAGAAAGTATATTGCAATACAGTTCAACTAAATAGAAGGAAAGAAAACATTTACAACATCTGAAAGATGTCATTCTTGTGGCAACTTTTACTGTCTTACATTTAAGGCAATTCTGTAACAGTAATTTTCAAATGTCTGTGTATAAGCAGGAAGTGTTATTACAACTGACTGAGCTGAAGTTGTAATTTAGATTGTAACTTAAATCCCTTCGTTTTCTAAGATTTTATGAGTTTATTTTCTTCTTTAAATTTATAGTTGCTGATTTTTCTGGGAGATCTCTTTGTATGAGTATTGATAATGTAGTTTGTGGGAATATGCTACACTTTCAGTCTGAGCTATTACAGGGAAAAACAACTGGACTGAATTTTGGTTTATATTCATTTTACTCAACCTACTTGGGCTGGTTGTTTAAGTGTTCCTTTATTTTGGTCAAAGAATAAACCTATTAGTCGTTAACAAAATAGAGTAGCACCCATACACAATTAAAGTCTGGTAAAATGTATCTCCATTACCATTTCCTCCAGAGACAAACTGTCAGATTCCACTTTAATTCCAAGAGTACTGAAAAATCACCTTAATTAGAGAATTCTTGGCATGGCATTTATGTTGTCATTCAACTTGATTGATTCATATTGCTAAGTTGTCAGTCTAAATTGTATTAAATTTATTTACAAAATGTATTTTATTAACTATTTTTCTGTTATGCAACTGTAATATAAGCTTCGCCTTTCAAAAACTTCTTAAAAATTGCCATACATTTTTGATTATAGCTTTTTGAGCTTGACTCTCATTCAGAATTTCTTCATTGCAAAACACTGAACCTAAGGAAATTGCTGCAGATTTATTCTTGTGTTTGGCCTCACAATGAGTAGGGCTAAAAGAAAATTATAAAAAAATAAATAGTATGCATTATCTTACTGACATATATTCATATGTTTTAGTTTATTTGAAAATGTAAAACTTGCTTTGATAAGCTGACCATATAATACCACTGTTTTAGAAGAGTTTTACAGATATCTGCATATGAAAGTAGCAGCAGTTAATATCTATAATAGTTGTAATATAATGAATTATGACATTGCAACAATCTTTGCTGTAACCATACAATTCCAAAAGAGGCTTGTGTACATTTTAGTTTTCTGTTTGGCCAGAAAAATTCATATATAAAACCAGGGGGAAAAAAACAAAACAAAACAAAACAAAAAAAAATAAAAAAAAACAAACCAACCCTTTAGACCATTACTGTTGGAAAGAAACAAAATATATATACGCTACTTATCTGATATATAGGTATACAAATATGTATTTTCAATAGCAAATGTGTTCAAATAATATACCCAAGTCAAAATTTATAGTGGTTAAGTAACAAAAGTAGACCAGGCAATTTGCTCTGAAAATGTCCAGCCCCTCCAAAAGTTGTGCTAAATCTGCAACCTGTAATAATGTGTTGATGATAAAATACTTTCTTTGTCATGGGTTAAACATTTGACTCATATGATTGCCTCCTGCTCAGTCAGAAACTGGAGAAAGGATGAAGAAGGCTGTGAATACCAGTAAATAGAATTGGCTTGTGCACTACTTCAAATAAATCAATGATTTTGTGTCTAACTCACCTCTAATTCTCTGTGGTAAAGGAGGTAATGTGAAAGACCAAAGGAATAAAATTTTCTTGGCAATATGATGAAATTCTAGCCATAGTTTAGTGTAGAAGTATACACACATTATGAATCAATGCTACTGTATTGGCTTTATTATCTTTCAATTCATAGTAGTGCATCTTATTTTTTCTTTGTCTTTTCCTTTGTTTGATAAATACCACATCAAAACACTTTAGTAGACTGTAAAAAATATTTACAGACTTCTGAATGCCAACAATATTACTACAATTATCATATAGGTGATGGACAGTATTTAAATCCTATTCTTATTTAAGATTTTTATTTAAGCAGTGAAGTTGAAAATCACCACCAAGTAACTACATACCAGAGCTAAGGGAAGCAGAGAACCCACTTCATTGTGTAGGACAGTTAATTTATCTTTTGTACTCTCTAATCCTGCTTGTCACATAAAACAGTGAAGGTAAAGCTATAGCTCAGTAACATAAGGCTTATTAAAAATAAAATACATTTCAACCCCACTTCTAAAGGGTTAAAATACAAAATAATTAGGATGCTGCCAAATAAATTATGCTTCTTATGCTGTATAAGTATTCAACAAGTTTTTGTAGTCTCAGTTTTAGGTGCCTAGCTGGTGTAAACATGAAGTCTATTTACATACAAAGAGTTCAACTAGCATAAGACAGGCAATGCAAAGAAGCCCCCTGTTTCTTTTCTAAACCCATATTTTTTGAAATAATTCCCTTTTCCATATTAATATACATTATTGAATAGAAACCTTCTTAAATGATTTCTCAAATTTATTCTTCTACTTACGTGTTCCCAAAATATTTAGAGGTAT
This sequence comes from Cinclus cinclus, assembly GCF_963662255.1. Taxonomy (NCBI): domain Eukaryota; kingdom Metazoa; phylum Chordata; class Aves; order Passeriformes; family Cinclidae; genus Cinclus; species Cinclus cinclus. The sequence continues at coordinate 73,978,412 of NC_085046.1, forward strand.
AGACAAGTACGTATACAGGGGCTTTTTTTTTGTTAGATAATAAAATGTTCTCATTTGTAATTGAGAGACATGTCAATCTTCAACCTGTAATCTAAATACTCTTTTGTTAAATTTATTTTAATTTCTTTTTGGTGATTAAAGGCATTGTTTAATTTTGCCTATGATTTAAGAGCAAATATCCTTTCTCCTAATGGATGAGGACTAAAAAAGAAATAAATATTTTTCTAGAATCACTGCTGTATGTTCTGGAAAATAAGAGTGCAAAATCTACCCAAAAAATCCTCTTTTGTTTTAAAAAAAATTTCTAAGAGTTAATAAGTTTTCAAATCATGTTACTGAGTAACATATAACGAACAGAAGTCTTTTGTGTAAGAACATACAGAGGAGTGATGGAAGGAGTTAAAGACCTGGTAGCTTAAAATGTTCATCTCCACACCCATGTTCTTAGATACAGAGCTCTCCTTTGACTCAGAAATACAAATGGAAAATGCTTAAAACAAAAGTTTCTGAGAGGTTTGAATACGCTCTTCTCCATTTGAGAAGAACCAGGGGCCAGAGAGGCATGATTGTTACTTATTTTGAACTTGCCACTTCTATAAGAGTCCAATGATGTAGCGGCGCACGGTGATGATGAGTTGCCGCTACCTTCCTGAAGCGTCTCCAGCAGGCAGCGATCCAGGCAAGCAGAGCGGCACACAAACACATGCACACACACAGGATCGCTGCTGATGATGGGACAAAGCTGGAGAACAAAAGGCGGGAAAGATCTTTTGTATAGACTACAATAGGATTTATCGCTGGCCACACATCAAAGGGGTCCAGGGACAAAAGACACGCAACATGGAAGGGCTTGAGTTTAAATATGGGAAAAGAGGGGGTGGAGCAGGGCATCAGGATCCAGTGGGAACAGGGAAAAGTGATGCAGAGGTGGGGTAAGGGACCGGGGAAACCAATAGAGTAACAGCGTGGAACATTGCTTCAGACTGGGATCAATGGGGATCAGGAAAAGGGAGAACATTCTAGGGAGGGACCACATCAGGGTAGAAAGGGTGGTCTGGGGTCAATGGTCCAATGGGAAGTGCAGAACTGGGGACATTAACATAAAACAGCAAAGGGCTATGGCGGGGGAAGCCTTTTGATCACCATACCCTTAGTGCATCTTCCACAACTGGAGTGTCTCTCCCTCCAGGGCATGGAGACTGCTGTCTCTCTGGCAGGCCTCAGGGTTGGGTCTCCACACAGTGACACTTAAAAATTGATTTTCACATTATAGGTAAATATTTTCTCCTGAATTTATCTAATACACTCTTATATTATGTTATGTTATTTTTGGAATGCAGAGGCTGTAAATTTGTGGATAGTATTTAGTTGGTCTCTTTTTTTCTTAGGGAAAGAAAAAAAAAAGAATTAGAGTTTTATTTGGGCATTCATTCCTTCCCAGATTATATGAGCTGGTACCTGTTATAGTTTGGGTTTGCTAATTGTAATAATTACTTTTTATTATGAAATAGAATTAGGAGTAAAAGCAAAGCAGGCCTAAAACTTAAAAGGGAATAAAGAAAAACTTTATTAACAGCACAAAGAAAAATAAAATTCAGAACAGATTTTCAGACCAGTCCTTCTTTCCCCTTTGTCATAGCTTAACAACATACAGAGACACTTCAGTCAATCCCTTAGTTAAATAATCTTTTTCAGTTTACTTTAGGGAAAGGAGTTTCTTCTTGTTTAGCTGTAAGAATTTCTTTCAAGAGAGGAAATAACCAGTTCTCTCCTGCCTCTACTTTTTTCATGAGTAACAGCCACCTGGGATCTGCCATCATGAAACTCCTCCCACCCTCACAGCCTTCCCGGAGCTCTGCTTGTGGGCCATGGTAAAATTCACAGGGTGTTACTTTTAAGGATAACCTACTCAAAGGCAAAAGTTCTCTTTAGCACACTTCTCTCTGTTCATACTTCATTTCCATGAACAGAGATCCCCCTCTTTTCCTTGGGGCAAAGGATTCTTCAAACACTTTACACCTTGCTCCACCCCCCATTGTTTTTTCATGGTTTTTTCGTTAAGTACAGTCCACCCCTGTAACTAACAAAAAGATTTTTTAGCCAACCTTCATGGTGTCTCCTCATTCTCCTTCCATTTAGAAACTTAGCTTTTGCTTCATGGACTTTGGTGTATCCTTTCTGTTCTTCTCCCTCTCACGCAAGGAAAGATGAAAGTCTGTAAGTCTGATTTGAACATCAGAAAAAAAAAAAACAAACAGAATCTCACCCAGAAGTTGCAGGGGCTGTGCCAGGCCATGCCGGAGCTGTGTCACGATCTCAGGGTGCCCAGGCCACGCCGGAGGGGCAGGACGAAAACCGCAGAGTCCACGCAGAGGAGAAATGGGTGCCAAGGCCGTGTGTCCATGGCTTTCCCCCGGCGCTGCCCGCCCCCAGCTCCAGCCGCAGCCCGGGGGTTCTCCCTCTGCCCTGCCCAGCACACAAAGCCCTGGGGGCTCTCCCGAACCGGGCCCGGCTGCCTCCCCCCAGCCCGTGAGGGCGGCCGGGCGGGCTCGGCCACCCCAGGGCTGCTCCGAGCCGGGGCAGGGCAGGGCAGGGCCCCCCGAGCCACGGACACACCGGGAAAAGGGCCAGGATCTCAGCAATGGGCTCGGCTTCTTTTGGCTATCGGGGCTCCTGGTTGGAAACGGGGCCCGGCAGCCTCCAGAGCCCAGCCCTGCCTGGCCCGGGATGCATGAGAGGGACCCGGGACAGGTCAGTGTTACCTTGTGAGAGGATGGAAATGCAAGAGGAGCTTTCCCGGGGTTTACTTGCTTCAGATGTGATTCATGGAGCAAACTGACTTTTCCGATTGGTTTCTCAGACTTTCAACAACTAAGCCAGCCTACAATTGGTCCCATCAATTCATAGAGGAAGTTTTCATGGGGAAAAACTTCCTAGTATCCCCTCCCCTCAGGTGCTTTCAAGGTAAAACCAGCCCAGTACCTTGTTTTAAGCCACAGCAAAGAACATCCCAAAAGAGATTTTATAAGTACAGGCTACGTGTTTGGTGTTAATGATTGATTGCAGAACCCTGGAGATTAATAGAGGCACGATGCTGCTCAAGATATTCCTCACGTCTCATCCACTGTAAATTCACCTGTTTATCTTGGTACAATAGCAGGGCCAATGCATTCAGGTGGATGAAAAATTTCATGAGTAGGGTTAGAATCTGAGGCACACCACTGTGTTTATGACATATTCCTATTTCAGGTTTTCCGTGAATTGTGAAATTGCTCGTAATCCACTTCTGATCCATGAAGGTGTAACGGGACTTTTAAATAAGAAGGAACTAATTATTGCTTTTGGACATAGTTTCCACACATTTTTTCATTAATTTCCTTGGCTGCTAAGAGCCCAATTGTAGATCAAATAACACTTCTTTTTTTTGGGAAATCAGATATGTCTTCTCTTTTTCCAGTCATTTGTAATTAACAGGTAAAATTGATAACTTCATTTCTGAGTCTACCAGCGTCCCCAGATAACAACATGGTTTCAAAACTAAATGTTGTAAATGGTAGATTTTAATTTTGCCAGACCACTTGATTTTCCTTTAAGCAACAATCATATTATGAGAATCTCTTTTGCATCAAACTTTATTCTTCCAGTCTAAAATTCATTAAATTATTTATGGTCTAATCTCTGCTTTTTCTGTTTGGGTCAACTGCAAATTTCTTCTACAAGCTACATCAGTTCTATTTAATCTCGAAGATTCTATGACTATTTAGAGTGCAGGGTGAGCTAAGCTTCATTCGAAAAAGAAATGTAACTTTTCTCAAAGTACAAAATTTGGATTTGCAAGTAAAATATTAGATTGCATGAAGAACAGAAATACAAGTTCATGCTAGAATATGAGTACTGATTGTGATGTGCTGTGGCTACCCTAATCTAAAGAAGACTTGCAAAAGTGGAATGTTTTAAATTATCAAATAAAGGTCTTAGAGGATCCAGAAATGCACTGAGGAAGACATTGAGAAGTTCTGGATGGGCAACAAAGCAATGTAGATAGAATATTTGGCCTTAAATTTATAGATGGAAAATACAAACCTCATCTATTATTACAAATGGAGATTAAAAAAAAAATAGACCAGAGAAAGGATTGTGTTGCAGGAGTTTTTTTTTTTTTCCCATTTTGTAGATACCTGGTTTTGAATGTGAATTATTTCTCTTGCAGTTTAAATACTTACCGTAATATTTTATTCCAGTTAGTGACTGCTTTCTTCATGAACTTTATTTTACTTTCTTAAGGAAGCAAGTCTATTTATTTCAGCCAGTATATAAGTAATATTTAACTTTATTCTGATAAAGAAATAGAAACTCTATAACAATTTTAAAATAATAAAAAATTAATTGCCCTAATTTGGATATTAGGAAACTATTCTAAAGTCTTTGGAGGAGAAAATAATTTTTCATGAAACTTGTATTTGTTTATAGGTAGCAAACAATTTCACAAGTTACAGTTAAAATGTGACAGATTTTCTGTTTTGATCTATATAGAGTTAAAAAAATATATAAGCCCCTGGATATTTTTAGATTTTAAAGAGGAATTAGTTACTCTAATATCATGAAGTACCTAGGAATCTTTTGCATGCAGGTAGAACAAAGCTTCATCTCACACTGCTGTCTAAGAAATCATATAAATTTCATTCTATTTTTAAATTAAACTTTGTCAGTTATTGGGCTTGACTGTGCAGCGAAGTCATGGGTGAACTTATTAGTTTAAAAAGGCCCTTCCTTCATTAATTTCTTATCGTTGATTTTTTTTGAGCTCCTGCCAAGGTATTGACATAGATCCTAACTGAACAAGAGTGTAAGTCTTTGCTTAAGTCTAAGCACATAATTTTATCTAATTAAAATTCTAGATGGCTGTGGCAGACTTCCAGCCCTCAGTCTTAATATAGTTGGAACTCACAATTGGATCAAAAGGAATAATGCTTTCAGTAAAAAAACATCAGTCCTGAGGGATGGAGGTTTGATGTTATCTTACAAAGGAAAGAAAAGCTTTGTCCACACCATGAAAATACTTTTACTCCTGCAGAAAAGCCTTTATTTGCTATGATAAAGTCCAGTAATGCATTCTGAAATCCCATCTATATTGCACGCAGTAATCATTTGATGACTAGAGTGAAAAAAGGATATAATTCCTTTTTGTAATAAGAATTTGTTACAGAAGGATTCTGGCATGGGGCTGTTGCATACTGCAGAACACAAAAGCCCAAAAATTTCATGAAGGTAGTATGAATGTATGACTATCATTCTCTCTGACATAAATACTTTCAAAAATCAAAGAGAAATTTCTTAGAAGTTTCTTTATTTTCTAATGATTTCCTTAGATGGGCTTGCTTAAATAGCTGTAATTGTAATGCTTTACATTTTGAGCTCTAATTTTATTTCTAAGCTTTCTTATATTCATTATTTGAAAACTGTTGTTGATGCCTAGCACCAAATTTAAGTCCACCTAATCAAGTATAGACATGTAGACATATAATCTTAGTTTAAAAAAAAAAAAGAAAAAAAAGAAGTTGTTTAAATGAAAAAAATGGCCAAAGATTTAAAGCTACTGTCTGGAACTGGAAAGGAGCAGAGAATCCCATACAGTGTTGCCAATCCATAAATAAGCAATTAAATTTATTGGCTATAGCAGAAGAACTTACATGTTCACTCATGTGAATACAGGCTACACAGTCTGGCCTTGAATGAGTACTTCTGAATAAAGAGTCCAGGAACATAAAGCAGTATTGATGTGCAAGCTAAAAAGAGGTAAACCTTGAATTAATTTCAGGGACTCTTTTTTTCCCCCCCCAACAGTATCTGTTCCGTACCAGTTATGCATCCAGGAAAGAAATATGCAGATGTTTTTCATGATGAAGATCATTATGGAGAGAAAACTTTTCTTTTATAAAGTATTATTTTTAACAGCTATTTTGAAATCCACCTCCTTCTTGTCCCATGCAATCTTTGACCTTGTCAGTTTTAATAGGTTTTAACTTTTATTCAGCTGTCATATTCTTGCTCTCATTTTCCTTGCTAAAAACTTACCATCTGTCTGAACCAGCAATATTTTCATTGTTAAGGCATCTTCTCCCACAACATATGTCTTCAATTTCTAATGTGAATCAGAATACTTGCAGAATGTTGTCACTGATCATGCCACCAATCTGATTGAATCAGTCTTGACATTTTGCCAATTAAACTGTGCACTTTAAAGAGAAATATAAATAGCAATTGCTTTATTGAAAGTTTCAGTATGGCTTACTAGGATAATGAAACATAGTTTCCTATATTTTTGGGGAGATTAATGGAATAACAGGAATTTCAGTTTTGTGGTCCACTTAATAAATTACATTTGTAGTCATTTACTTACTAGAAGGATTTTTAAATATTAGATACTTTAATAACTTTTTTAAACATCTAAATTCCCAAGTTAATTAATCTAATAAAACATGCATTTTCAAAATTCTGGAAGCATGACATAGAATAAAAAATGTTCAGGCCATGGAATTTATGGCATATTATAGTGTTGTGTCTTTCTTGCTCTCCAATGCCTGATTCAAAAATATTTGTAGTCTTTATATTATCTATTCACAGATGCATTAATTTGACATCTTTTTCTCAGTAGCAGAATATCCAAAATGTATTTTGCCATTAGAAAACAAACTTCTAAGGACATGAAAGGAAGTAGAAGAGAATAGAAAATCCAAATGGTGATGGAAAAAGTCTTTAATGTGATTACTTTTTGAGACAATATGATCAGAAAAACTGGTTTCAGCTGGTAGAAATTAGGAGCCTTTGGAGGTTACAGATTTACTTCTTACAAACAGCATATTCTGCACTGGCTTTTTTTCATAGACCTTTGAACAGTTTGGTCCTGCAAGATACTGAATGTCTTGTCTCCTTCCTATTCAAAGGTTTCCAATAAGGCTAGTCAGACTTTTTCCAGTGGAGCTATTCTGGAGTATAAAATTATGCTTTGACCACACAGATTTCTTCCTAAGTTTTCTTTTCAGAATGTTTACTTTGGACTTTTGCTCTTAAAATCTAGCTGGTTGGACTTTTATAAATCCCAAATGTGAAAGAAAATGCAAAAGATGATTGCCTAATAACTTTTTGTTTAAGTTACCATGTATAGATATGTCTTAAGCAACTCTACGCATATAATATATATGTGACATTACATATAAACATAACACACGTAGGTATCACGTTGTCTGCATATGCATATAACACAATGCCAGATTCAAAGGGGTCACCTCAGTATGCAGAAAGAAATATAAAATTACCTTACCCACACTAAAACTCTGAATTTCTGCATGAGAAGTGTTAATTAGCAAAGACCAATGCAATTTTCTCAGTTCAGAGTGGGAAAGAACTATTGCTCTAGGCAGCTGGTAGCTTCTCTGCAAGGCCTTCCATCAGACAAACAGCAAAACTGGGACAACTGACTTGATGTTTTTTCTTTAAAACATTATTCTGTTCTTCTTCCAATTTTTAAGATTCTTTGCACAGTTCTGTTACCTATCCCCTGCATTTCAAGAAGGAATATACGGAGGCACTGTTTGTAATTAAGAAGATAGCTATTTACCTTCAAAAAGAGCAAATGTCTTTGACCTTACAGAAAAGTTCCACTACCAGGTCTATGCTACCTGGGAATGAGCCTGTATCTTGCAAAATGTGTACATATACATATTTGCAGTGGGGAAGCCTTGAGTGAGGCCATGGGAAAACAAGACAAAATTATCCTATATTGTTTGCATTAAAAATGGAGTTGTGTTATTGAGTCACAGCTCCTCTCATGAGACAGAGCAATAGGCCTGACCTATCTATCACACAAAAGCTCTGTTTGTCCCTAAGGTGTAATTTTCTTATGTGACTAAAAGGATTGTACAATGCCCTGGTCATAGATGTGCCATGGTATTTACTAGTAACAGAAGGATGATTGCAGTTCTTCTGCACATACATATGGCGATTTTCAATAAATGTAAGCAGATAAAACTGAAAAGGAAAAACAAAGAAAATACAGATATACAGAAAAAGAAGCCATCACTTTCATCACACTTAATGTAGAGCAGAAGATAACAGAGAATATAATTTATTTGCATTTGAGAGTCAAGAGTTTGACCTTTGACTTCTGTAGCTGGGACACAGAGTATTGGTATTTCGGCAGAAAAACAAAAACTTGTGTCCAAGACCAATATAATGAATATTTGTTAAAGCCTTACATTTTCAAAATATTAATCTCATCTATTTTAAGACTGGAATGATTTTAGGAGAGCTGTCAAGCAAGGGCACATGAATTCACAGAACATTTTTAAAACTGAACAGGAGTTTATGTGAGGAAACCTTTATTTCTTGTGCCAGTATTTACCCAAATTGAGATTATCACGAATCTTTATTATGTTCTTCCTTGCCATTTAAGACAGATACTAAAAAAGAAAAATAAGCACAGCAGATAAGATACTTTATCCCATGGTGAGAATAACAAACAAGATGAGACTTATGTAGAAGGAAATTTGCATTCCAGTCAGTGTTCGTGTGTATAATCAAGTACTGTGTGCAGTTAAATGAGTCTGTTGTCTTGCTATAATGAGTATCTACATCCATCCTAACAGTTAATGAGGAATAAATGACTTATTATCAATGAATGGCAGTATCTAAATAGCTTTGCAACAAAAACAGAATATTAATATGTGTAGCTAAAATAGATCTTAAATGATAATGAACTTACTCAGACTATTAATTATTTTAAAAGCCTCTAGTAAGGTTTAATGCTTCTGGATCGAATTGGAGCTTCACTGGTTCAAGTGCCCTTATATGTTTGCAGACAGAGTTAACAAATGACCCTTTAAAACTATCTTATAACTGAATGGAAAAGGTTTTTTATGAAATATCAGGGCCACCATAAAATTCAGACCACAGATCTCTCTACTTCAGCATTTTATTCCCACCAGAAATTAGGCCTACTCACTTCAGTGGAAACAGCAGGAATAGTCTCTGTAGCTGATGGTGCATTAACTGACTCACTTCCTAATCACCAGCTGAGGGTGAGCCTGTGCCCTGAGGCACGAAGGCTATGCCTTTTGCTACCTTTTTTTTTTTTTCATTAAAAAAAAAAAAATCCAGTGCAGTGGAAAGATGTATCCTTGCCACATGAATGTCAAATTAATTTCTCTAATTTCTTTAATCTTGGTCTCAGTGATACCATGTTCAGACCGTGAAACTGCAATTATAGCAGAAATTTGGCTTAAGTTTTACTGGTGGTGAGTAAAGTGACCTCTTATCTAAATAGACTAACATTCTGGATGAATAATTAATTATGGACTTTCTTTTAATTCTTATTAACTTTAGCCACATTCTCAGCTATGATTTGCATCTAGGATGCTATTCCCAGAGCTTGATTCGGTTCAGAAAAATTAAGTACTGCAGATAGCCTGTAATAAAAAAAGTAGAGTACTAAACAAGTTTTGATCACACCACCTGATGCCACAAAGTTCATGTAAAACTGCTTGGATTTCATAATATCCAGGACACAGATCTAGGCATTTATATTTTCAGATTCTTCCACTAAGCTTAGGAATCTAATATGAGTTAAAGAAAGAAAAAAATTGTGGTGAGCATCATTATTATAGTTATTTTTAATGGAATTTCCCTTTTCTCTTAGATATTTTGTAACAATATGTATTTAAACTATGATTCTGGAAGAAAAGAAACTCCACTCTTATGCTCTAAGTGAAATTATTTAGAATATAACACAAAAAAAAAAAAAAAAAAACAAAAAAAAACCATCCCTGGAAATGCTTATGAGTGCACAGATCAACAAGTCTAATATAAAAATGTTATATAATAAACTTTACTCTTTGCAATCTGATCTAAACACACAATAATATATATTAATGCAGATAATTAATGAGTGCTACACAGGACTTGAAAGAATCTATATTTGAATTTCAGATAATGAGTGTTTCCTAATTATCTAGTTACCATGAGAGACTTTCAGACAATTTCCAGAACAAATTTTTGCTACATTTATTTTCCTGATTCAGAGAAATTCTCAAACAAAAGTGAGCATGGTAAAAGTGTGCATAGAAAAGAATTAGAAATATTTTGTTTCCTTCTATTTATTCTTTCATGCTTTCATTTCAACTGAAATTCAATATTCTTAGTACTATGTTGTTATTAGATAGGTCACTAAGTTTGACCTGAAGCCTAAACCAGGGTCTGTGGATAGCCTGTTTAGCCTAAACCTAAATCTGTGGATATTAACTAGAGTTTTAACCATGTGTTCAGTTTGGTGTCTGCTATAGCAAAAAAAGTCTCTGTTTTTGATGTTCTATAATTCCTTCAAAGAGACACACAGCATCCTTCCAGTACTTAAAGAGGGCCTGCGAGGAAATCTGAAGAGGGACATTTTACACTTGCATACAGCGACAGGAAAAGGGTTTGTGGTTTTAAACTGAAAGAGGGTAGATTCAGACTAGTTATTAGAAAGAAATTTTCCACTGTGAGGTGTTGAGGCAATGCTAACAGGTTGTCAAGAGAAGTTATCAATGCCCCATCCCTGGAAGTGCTCAAGGCCAGGTTGGACGGTGCTTTGACCACTCTGATCTAGGACAAGGTGTTCCTGTCATGGCTGTAATTAGATGATCTTTACGGTCCCTTCCAGCCCAAAAAAATTTGTGATTCTAAGATCTTGAAGTTCTATTACCCATTTGGTAGCTAGTTTCCTCCTTAACTGAGCTAAAACAAACTGGTATTTCTACTTCAAAGTACTTGATGACTTAAATACAATTAATAAACCAGTAAGGTGTATTAAAAGGCATCTAGAGATCTGATGTCAGGATATTTTGAGTAATTTCTGTTACACCCAAAATCTCCTTATCAGTTTAAAGAAAATACCAGATGCGAAGCTTGTCATTTATTACTGTAGTTGAAATATTAACTAATTGAAGACTTATTAATATAAATAAGAAAGATTAAATAAAAATTGATTGCCCCAGGATACTCAGATATCAGATCTTTTCTAGGAAACTTCAGTGACTTATGCATCATTCTTTCTTGCTCACTCACTTTTAAAGTTACAAAATAAACATGAATTACAGACACAACTGACAAATAATTCAAGTTTATGCAATAAATCAGTCAAATACTAAAAGAGTTCTAATTCAAAAGATGCAGCCAGTTCAGTAAGAAGGCCATTTCCTTGGATATGTCACTGCTATGCTGGTAACTCATTCAAGGTGTTCTTTTAAATACCAAGGATTAACGCATTGGTTGTAATAGAAAATGAGAATCCATTTTCACGAGGAGATCGTGCAGTCTCAAGGTCTAAAGATTTTCTGAAAGGAAAACTTAAGCTATTAAGGAAGTATTCTGCAACCAAGAAAATTTCATCTTAAATAAAAAATACCTATATAAATGTGAGCACTTAATCAAAGTAAAACCATTATTCTCTTCAACAAAGTATTTGAATTGATCTCTGGAGAGTGTGTGGGAACAAAGAGAATAGGTGAACTGAAATAGTTGAAATCCAAAAAACCTTATCCTGAAAAAAGTATTATAAGATACCATCAAAAGTATGCAGTAAAATATTTTCAATCACAAAGTCAAAGTTTATTCCATTGCATGCACCAGACACTGAATGCTTTCTGAAAATGATATGCTACTTTTTCAAGAATAACATGACAAATTTGCCTCAAACATACCGAAAAGGTTTCCCTTTTGGCCTGTGCAAACAAAACCACAAGAATTTTCAAGATGCAAAGAGCAGTGGAAGCATTAATAAGTATGATTTATACTGAGAAAAAACCCAAATTTTATATATATATATATGATATATATACACTAAGAAATGTATTTTATATATAAAAGAAAGATACAAACAAATAGGTAGATACTAGAGTAGTGAGAGTAGCCCCTAATATAAGAAGCATTGGTTATGCTTTAGTTAATCAGATCCTGATTTTAGAATGTATTGGTTTAATACAAGGAGTAAACGAACCAAGAATGTTTGCTATCAAAGTTTTCCAAATTTCTCACAACATAAATTGTTTTTACACCTGCTGTTTATGAGACTGTAAAGATGTCTTATCATGCTAGCCAAAGAAAATATCACGGTCAAAAAACCAACAGTGCTGTGACTGCAACCTGAAAGCAGTTTTCAAGGGGAGTGTTAAAGAGTATTACACTAAAAAGTGGTTTAAGAATAAAGATGTGCTTTTATGATCATTTAAGTCAGAAAAATAATATGCAGTTGGTTTTGGTACATAAAGTGTTCAAGATTCTGCACCCATTTTTAGTTGTATGTAAAATATTATGCTAGGTTTTCCTGGATAAAGTCACCTTGATACTGATGAAATATTAGGGAAGAAATGTTTGGTACAATAATAGCTTTACTCATTTGTGTCTTTTCTATATAAGATTAATAAACTTATTTTATGTATGACTTATAGGAGGAGCATTAGGGAATATAACTTTTTCTTAAGTAAAGACATAGATCTCTTTATTTATTTATTTTTGTTTTTTTCATGAAATCAGTTTTAAAGTTTCATTTTAGTGTCTGGCTGTCAGTTACTATCCATCAGCAATTCTTTTATACTTTATTATAAAAAGGTTTTCCCTGGTACACTCTATTTCATACCTTTTTCAAAGAAATTGCATGAAAAGTGTGAAAGCCTTCAATGAGCCATACAAGCCCACATAAAGTTAAATATACTTTTTATCTCCATTGCATATTTATTTTATGTAGTATGTCACTTGATTCGCAGTGAGTTGGAAACTTGTGTTGCTTTTCATATAAAGTCACCCATTAAAATTATTATCTGGTAGCTAGAACCATTCTGTGATTGCAGCTGTCCCCGAGGCCTTTAATTTTGCATGTTTCTACTGTGGCAAGTAATCTTCAGCTATACTGTGTAAATACAGACCAATGGGTTTGGCAGCAATACAGTTATTCACACCTTCTGTAGCAAATCAGAACCCATAATTAATTAATTTCTGTTTAATTGATTGAGCACATTCATTTTCTAAGTTGTTCCAGGGCTGTGTACTACCATTATGACTGCCAGCTGACATCATAATTGTACAAAACTCTGAATACATGAACACAGATTATGAACAAGATTCTTATTCAGCTGGTATATATTTGTTCACAGAAATGCAGTGAGGTCAAATCCTCCCTACCATATTGAGGACAAAAATAGCACATAATACATGGTTTAGGCTTTACTGAATTTTACTATGTATTTTTGGGTTTCTTGTAGTAGCCTTAGAGAGGACATTGACTTTGCTGGAACAGAAGGAAATATGAGGGACACATTACCAATGGGAACATTTAACTTTAAAAAACTTTAAAAGGTTTCACATTTTAAAAGTAGACAATGGGAACTTTATTCCTAAGGGTAGATGTTTTAGATTACTTCATTGGACTAGGATATCCAACTAATGATTTCCAGTGGAGAAAACCTTGGGGAAAGTCAAATGTTTTCAAAAACTGGATTTACATTTATTTGAAAAAATGTTCCCATGTTAAAATTTCTGGACTCTGAACAATGACAAAAACCCATCTGAAAAAAAAAAAAAAAATAAATAGTCTGCTTCTGAAATCTGTAAGAAGAAAAAAATATTAGCAAGTGTGCGTGGAATCAGAATTCTGGCACAATCTTCTTTGCCTGTTTTCCTTTTGACTGGAGCACAAAAAGCAAGAGTAAAAAAGCTAGTTTCAGAAATCCTTTGCTTCTGGCAATGTGGAAAATTATGAATATCTGATGTATAACCAGGCATTTCAGAATCTATTGTTTCTGATCTATGATTTTTTCAAGAGAGCCCCACTTTCAGCAAAATAAAACAAGAGCTATTTCCAAGTAGCTGCATCCTTATATAAAAGTGTGAATACTTTTTTTCTTACATCTGAGACACTGACTTGCAAGTTCTGTAACCAAAAATCAAAATCTCAGCATTTTGCACCAAACAGCTGATCAAGCTCAGACAAAAGATCAGTTTTGCTTCATTTTTAATATGTGTAAATATATTCTTGAACACTTTCTTTGAAGTGAATAAAGTTGTTCATTCGGAGTTAAATATTTTGATTTTCAAATTTTCTTCTTTTCAGCAAATTTTGACACAATGTCAGAGGATCAGTTGCATTTTTTCATAAAATATTCCAAACCCTTCCAATTGCACTTTATTTTTTTATTTAAACTAAGGCAGTTCATCACAACTTGGTTAGGCGAGTCCATATCTGTAAAACCATAACATATAAGTTATGAAAGCATGTCCAAATGAGGTAAATCTATTTCTGAATTGGAAAAAAAGTGTTAAGTGCAACCTCTGATAAGACCTTGAGTCAGCCAGAGCTTCTAGGTAAGTCTAACATTGCTTAAAGCAAATATAACAGAAGCCACATGAAAAGCTTACACTCTCTAAAGATAAACTTTAATAAAAGACAGAATCATAACTGAAGCTGTTTTTCTAGTGGAACAGATTTGCTAATGTGAGTGATAAAAATGTATGTAAAGAGCAACCTCCCAGACCTTTCTGTCCCTAAAGGACTGCCTCTCCTCCCGCCTGGCTCTTGGTTTAGAACTTAGGGTCTATTACAAATATCTTTCCCACTAACACCCTTGAGTCCTGCTTGTCACCAGAGGGATCATAGGAGGTATTGTCATTTGTTTGGGTTTCTTATTTTTTTAGTGTCCCCCATGCTGTTTATCCAGAAGGAGATGCTCACAACAGACACTGTGAATCATATTTTGGCACTATATATACAAATTTATATTACAATGAGCTTTTTTTAGAATTGATTAAATTAATTAAATTAAACCTTAAGTTGTCTATACTACAAAAGGAAGAAAATAAGTGATGGCTAAAGTAACCACAGATGTTCAACTTCATCAGCTTCACAGTTCTTCCATGACAGAATAATCTGAGTATGTAATTAAGCTGATTTGATAACTGCTTATTTAGAGTATTACTCTTTACCCATGAGACTATTAGAGCTATCTCCTACAAAAAGTGGCCTGGTATGACCTGGTTCATTGTATTGGCAAACATATACATTTCCACATCTTCTGCTCAGTTACTAGATAGTAATATGGTAAATGCTGATACCTAATTTCACCAGTTGTTGGAGCCATTATAAATGCATAAAATATCCTTTAATCACCTTCAAGTATCACCTCTACAATTCTGTTGACATTTTCATTAAAAAACAAACCACAACAAAACCCCAACCACAAAATAGGTCAACATTAAAGTCAAGTTTCTTGTAATAATTTCTTATAAATACATAAAAATTAAATAATTTAATATGTAAGACAGATGTAAGCATTACTATTAGAAGACCTGTAAAAATGGCTGGTTGTGTTATTTGCCAAGAAATTATAGTCTTTTCTTATAAAAATACAGGAAAAATGACCTAGATGGTTGTAGTCTATGCTATAGATATTCACAAACTGGCCCGTTATGGAAATGTGTAATCATTTGGGACTGAAAATCATGTCTAAATAAAGAACTAGAGTGAAGCTGGGGAAATGCATCTAATTAATCTGAAGGATATTTTAGAGGATGTTCCTCTTATGGCCACATAATACAGAGTGAATCTTCTTTCTTTCTGCTTTCACTGAAATGTTTAATTCTCAAAACTTCAAGAAAAAGTCTTGAATATTTTGCAATCTAATTTTTTTCCTATATAACTCAAAAGCTAGAAATTAAGGGTAAGAGCAAAATATGTAATGAAGATTCACATAATTTTTTGGGTCTCAGTCTTACCTCCTAAATATACAGGATGTCAGTATTGCTGTCTGCCTTTTGTAACTGTTAAAAAGAGGCATAAATTGTAAATAAATAGCAGATATTACATTTTCATATAGGAGGTCAGTCAAAGTGCATCTGGTCATCAAGTCACATAACTCCTTTCTGTGCTCTGCTGGACCAGATTTACAGATGACAAAAATATCTGTCTTCTCACATGTGGTAATCCATCCCCTCTTTTCATAAAATAAAAATTTGAAGAAAAATCTCCCTTTATTTTCCAAACTATTACAGAAATTGTAAATAGTTGTAAATAATCCAATTCTAATAATTAATATTGTTTATTAGGTATGGGAAAGCATTATTAAAAATTTCATCATGATTTTTTTTTCCATTTTGTCACTTAGATATAGTCAAATGACTATGGCAATGTCATTATAACCAAAACAGGTGAAAAGGATAAATGATAATAGTAGGGTAGAGATACAAAAAAAAAAAAAAAAAAAACAAAAAAAAACCCAACAAAACCTCAAAACAAGAAAAAACATCAATGAAATTTATTGAAACTCTTATTTGTATTTAGTCAGGGCTAAAGGGAAAGTATTCACAGTGTAGATCTGAACTTACCTTCCAGTTTATTGGGAAATTCATGTACATGTTGTGAGCAAGTTGGTACAGTTTTTTTATTTTTTTTTTGACGTGTTGTCTTTCTAAACTCCACTAAAGATGTTCCTGTGTATACCATCTCATTATTTTATGTTCCAGCATGGATAATTTTGAGGTACTTTACCTGAAAGATGCTTTTTTGGAAATAAATTGTTTGGACTTTGTCATGTAAGTGAAGCAGAATACTTACCTTTCAAATGACTTGGGTTTTTTCTATTGAAGTGTTATCACAGTGAGTTTTCAATGTTCTGATGTTCAGAAGGATTTGCTGCAAAGAAAAAAAAAAAAGGGAAACACAAATTGTAGACAAAATGTATGTTTCTTCCATTGTGTTTCCTTTATAGTAGCTCATTTTTACTTTATTTCTATCCACTGTTTACCGGGTGGTGTTTATGCATGAAGTGAATATTTAATGCACACCTGTTGCAAAGGAATTAATAACTGATATTAGAGAGACCCTTTTAAGATGTATAGAATGTTAATGAAACTTGTATACAAAGCATGAGTCCTTTATATTTTTTTCAAATTTAAGAATTGTTTGTCAAACTATTTTAAACACTCTGTCTCTCAAGATTCTGTTGTATTTTTGAGGCTTTGAATATTTTTTGGAGGAAAAGAAATTGCTTTGTTTTGCAAAAGAACCCGGAGCTAATAGTTTTCAGCTATGCATTGTATTTTGGTGCCTTTCAGTTGATCATTAATCCTTATGTAGTGACCTGATATTCATTGCTAAAAGAAGGCACAAAGAATGTTAATGAAATCTAAGAAGTATCTAGGTTATTCACAGAAATCATAGCTCCTGGAGTAAATAGACAATAGTCTACAGTAATTCATATTTAAGAATAAAAAGGGTGAAGGAGTCTGCCTGCATGATTCCAGATCTAAATATTATTTGTGAGAAAATATTTATTTCTGTACTACCCCTGATGTAAATATTATGAGGGAGGGAAAATAACACTTTTTAAGCAGTATCTGGGTATGAAAAACTTATTAGGGAAAGGTGCAGATGTGCAAAGGTGAGACAGTCAAATTTGTCAAATGGATGTCAGAAAGAAAGTGTAGGAGTGTGCTAGTTCCTTCAGATATTTAAATATGTCACTGACACCACAGCATTGAAAAATCTCCTTAGGCCAGTGTTTGCTCCCTGCTGCATGACATCTGCCCCTAAATTTTCAAGGCAGCACACAGAAATGTAGCTTTCTAGCTCTCACTAGTCAAAAGAAATTGCTTCAGATCTGGAACCCAGTATTTCACAAAAAATTACCTAGACACTCTTGTGCCTTTTGCAAGTGCTATACAGCAGAATTAAGAACAGATTGTTACTAAGCCAATAACTTTATCTGTGTGACACATGTTGTGTATTTTCATGTATTACACAACACAATTGAGAGAGCAGATATTTTGCTTGTTTCAGTTACATATCCAGGCTGTGGCTCACAGGGAGAAATGCTTGCCTTGGTTAATAATGAATGTTTCCACTGAGAAATAATTTCAAGAATGGCCGTATAATGTACACATTACTTCGTATACCACAGAATAGTCACTGCATATAGCTTTTCTCTTTGGTGAGAAAGTATCCTCTGATTTCTGATCTTAACATCAAACAAAGCAATTCTCTGCAGCCTGTTTTAGTGTCAACATTATTGGCTGCTGCAAATTGAGGACAGGAAAGAATATACATACCTGCATACATTTCTTCCATCTCTGACTAACTGTCACACAAAGATAGAAACAGAAAGGAAAACTTTGCAAGTGACTACACACCACTCGGGAGGAATGGGAGCATCCTGGCATGTACATGCCAGCTTTTTTTTTCTGTCTGGATAATTAAAATTAGTCCAGAGATAGGTTTGGTAGTGTTTAATTGCCTAAGCATGAGGCAGTACTAGATCCATTTACTTAACTCTAGACACTTACCTGAGCTCTCCAGGAGATGAGTCTCACTGCTCCAGGAGCCATCACTTCTTGTTCAGAAAAGAACCACATCCAGGTCATGACTTGGGACAGCTCAGCATGCAGGTGCTGCTATTTATTTCCATTATGATACATTCAGTTACCTGACTATTGTAAACTTACTTGCTTCAGCAAGGTGGAATTAATCAGGGCAGATTTTTAGACATCTGAAAATAATTGAAAAGCCAGTCTTCCTAACTTGGGCTGCAGTCACCTTCTGTAAGTCATTGGTACATACCTATACCTGCAATAAAATTAATGGGCTTTGAATGCCACAGATGGTCATTGCTATCAAACTCTACATTTTAAAAATGACTGGAGGTATAAAGCAAAAGCAAGGCTTAGCCACTCTTAATATAATCATCTTTAGGAAGCGTTCTGCAGCATACAAAGTAGTTTTTGATAAATGGCAATGTAATGTCCTATATTTTCCCATGTTCTTCTTCTGTCCAGCCTCTTTTCTTCAGGGTGACTCGGTTCTCCCATGAAGACTTTTCCAAATAACACCACCACTTTTCTATTTACCTTTGAAAAAAGAAGAGAAGAGTGATGAAGGGAAGGGGATGATGAATTTTCAATTAATTTGATTTTCATTCCAAAAGTACATACTTCTGACTGTAAATAAATAGTGTAGTTTAAGATTAAGTTGCATTTCTGTCACTTTGTGTTATGCTTTTCTGGTCTGAGGTAACATGATTGTGATCAAAATAAACATGAATTAATCAGACATTTGCATTTGCCTTTTTTAATCTGACAGAGCTACTCTAATGTTATATTAAGAGAAAAGCTACAGAGGCACGAAAAATTTAAGCCACTTGATAGATTTTTTTAAAAATTCTGAATAATTATCTTAAAGTTTTATAAACTGAGTTTGAAATATTATTTTATCAAGTCAAGGCTGTTTCTCGTTCATGCTTGTGCATATTTTCTCAGGAAAAGTGATGAGAAAATGGATTAATTGCATTCACTGTCACATAAATTTTGAAATCAGGAGAGGATTAAGAGCAACATTTTCTGCTCTTAATAGTCTCCACTTGAAAGAAATAAAAGCAGGAGTCATGGACTAAAAGAAAGGCATTTGGTTCTTCTGCAATTAATACTTTAAAACAGTAACTACATATTCATTCTTCCAAGAAATTTTCACTTTAAATCACAGTAAAACAAGAATATATAATTGTAGGTTTAATCATGTAAAAATGTTGTGATTGCTGGGAGAACGTGAGAATTATGTTTGTCTACTCAATGCAGATTTATCAACACTAATTGCATTTGTGCCTTCTTTTGCATTTCATTTATCAGTGAGAAGGTATCCATTGGAAATATTCTTATCTCATGCTTTACACAAAGAGGAACGCAGGAAACACTCTGGGAGAGTGAAAGGGAGACAAATCACAGTCTGGGGCCATTGCTTCCACTGAACAGAATATGTTGTACTTTAACTAACAGAGCATGAGCACGTATTGTTTTCCCATGCACTGCACTTCTCAAGATCAAGTATTTGTATATGTGTGCTCCCTCTCTGTGCCTTTAGAAAAGTGTAAGAACAGCAGCACATTTCAATATGTGCTGACTGAAAACAAATCAAAGGATGAAATGGACACATTATTTAAATAAATCACATTCCCTTCTTAGTGAGGAAAATATCTAAGTACAACATGGATCTTGAAACTGCCAATTTCCTTTAACAAAAAATGGGGACCCAATGACAATGCAGAGAGGCTGCTGCTTTTGTAAGTGAACTGGAATGAATATGGTTGACTTAGTTATAGGCTACATCTGTAGAATAAGCATCTTGCCATTCATATATTTGTGGTTTCAGTACTTCTGTGTGAGGGAATAACTCCAAAACTCCAAGTACTGAACCTAAGTATTTTTTCTTTTCTCACTAGAGTATTCATCCATAATTCTGCCAACTTGAACTGCACAGAGAAACAAGTAATTACAAATTACACTACAATTTAGCTTATATATGGGAAATATATATCTGAAAGTAAACTTTCTAATCAAAGCATTACATTCTAAGCCAGCAACAAATTGGTTTGATTAGTTATTGTGCAAACTGTTGGCCGAAGAAGCCATCTGTAAATAAAGACAATTGGAAAAATATTGGAAATTATAAACAGCCATAGTGTTAACTTGCTTTTGCATTTTCTCACCATGTAGTGCCAATGTGACATTGTAGAATCTGCACAGTAACAGTGTATTATGAATATGTAAATATTCATATAAATAGGCTGTAAGCTCCAGTCTGGCGTGTTGATAAAACACAAAGTTACTGCATGCTCTGAAACTGAGCATTAGCTCTCCACATTTGCTAACATCAATCCAAACTACTCCATGTACTGCAGCTCGAAGATGTTCAATTAAAACTCATTCTGCCTGGTATGAGTTACTATTATTATGTTGTGAAAGAAAACCTGAAAATATCTGCTAAGTTGTTCGATGTACACTGCCCTAACTCTCACCTCACCTCCTAGATAGCCATTTCAGGAAATTGCCTTTAGTCATTTAAAATTCTGTCATGAACTGGTTTAAGCAAAACAATGAAGAAGAGCTGAATACATGCATAATTTTTTGAGAATTTCATACTTTAGGCAACCAGATAATAACTGTTGGCAATAGCTGTATTTTGAACATCTATTTTTGTTTCCAGGGTATTTACTTACACACAGGTGCACACACACACATACCTGATTAAACTGATGTTCATTGCTAAAGTCCATTGATTTGTGTCAAACTATTTTAAAGCTGAAGTAACTTTCAGCTCTCAAGTCACAAAAAAATAATTAATTCATATATTGCTTTGATCAGAAAAAAAACATGAAATGTTGCAGTTATTCTCTCTGTTTTTAACACTCAGTAAGGTGAACTGTGTAGATGAGCTATACAAACACAAATTCTGTTATTCTCAGACAAAAACAGGACACGTGTAAATATCTAAATTATAGTCTCATCACAAACAGACTGGTTATTTGATTGTTAAAAATGTTATATTAATCATATGGAAAATGTAACTTTTATATTAGCAGAGTTAAGGTATGTGTGAAAGTACAAATTCAGAAAAGCTCTTTTAAATACTTATAAAACCAGACAAGTGTCACTATATTTTATTTCCATAAAAACTATTCTAGGCCCCCTGAATTTCCAAATTAGAAAGGTCCTTAAACACATGTCTAAGAGATATATAGGTAATTTTACTAGCATCCACTTGTACTTAATAGCAAGCATATGCCAGCCAACATTTTCTAAATTATGGCTGACTCCTGGGAGTTTTGCATAGCTGAAGATCGAACAGAGGAATGAACACAATTAAAAACTTGGCAGTATTTTCAATGCCTTCACTTTCCAAACTCCCAATGATAGCTATAAAATCAAGCAGATTTTGCAAAAGCATACAAGGACAGCAGTCTTGTATGCTGGTAAGATCTTTCATATATTTGAGTAATATCTGACAGTGTCTCTAAGGCTTTCAGGGACATCCAACATCTTTGTCTGTTCCCTGGCTGTACTTGTAGGTTTTCTAGTACAGTTTGAGAAACCTCTGCTAGTGAAAACCGGAGAAAAGGCTCTCTAAGCTGCAGCAACCTGTGCAACTGGCTAAAAAATTGTTCGTGTAGTGATGGGGTTATTAGGACCTCAAGGGTTGTTGCTTGAGAGCTCTAGCTCAGATTTCATTGTACTTTTGCTGTGAATCTTCTGATCATTTCTTTGTCAGAAGGGGCACCCTAGAATCATGTTTCCTGTATGCAGCTTGCTGGCTGGAGGAGTTGAATCATACCTTATCTGGTCCACAGCAAGTCCTCCAAAGACCTGAAATGCCAACCATTGCAGCCTATGTATTCACTCCTGTTGTGCAACTATACTCTCTCATGCAGGCATAAACTTGCCTAATTATTTTAGGGCATTTAGAGTTGTAGGCAGGAATCCTGATAGCTATTTTTAAAATTATTTTGTATGTGTCCTTTTAATTTTTAAAGAGATAAGCAATGTACTGTAGTTATTCTGTAATCACTTTTCAACTTGGCACAATTTTTTTGCAGTTTGGTAGACTGCCTTCAGATTATTTCAAATATGAATCACATAAACCTTGAAATTGCCAAACTGAAAATTATACATATTATAATTTTAATGCAGAAGTTGATAGATATGGACTATAACTGAATGAACTCATGGAGTTTATTTCCCTAAGTGACTTCTATCACCTTGATATGTTTAGTGCCATCCCTCATGATTGCAAAACTTATTCTGTCCAGAAGAGCTGACTGATAACAGAGTTCTTAAAAATCACAGCTCTAAAGACAATAAACCTCCCACTTACCCTGTAGTCATCTGGTTTTCCCCATAAGAGATAGTACTTCTTGCAATTTACATTTTAATTACTTTTAAGTCATTTAGCAATTTGCAAATATCATACTAGATGACTAAGAGAGAAAAGTAGAAAACATTATATCACATTTTACAAAATGCCAAGCTAGCAGACAGAAGATCTAACCTTACAAATCTGAGCCTTGCTGTCACTTGGCATTACCCAAATCACAAGATGTTTGGAACATTAAAGAAAATATTCACTGCAATAATTTTCTTTTCTTCAACAAATATACTCATACATCACCTAAGATTCAGACAGAGGAGATGGGCTGTGAAACATATTAAGGACTGGTTCTTTTTCCATTATGATTCAATCACAAAAGAGGAAAAAACAACCACATAACCAAAATCTTTGCAAATACAATACAAACAAACAAACAAAAAAAGTCATTAGGTCATTCATCCCCAGGTTGCAATATTCTCCCCCTTTTTAGTACAGGATTGTGTCCATTCATCTTCAGAAATTAGTGTCAGACAAAGGTCCCTTCCAACTCAGAATATTCTGTGATTCTGTGAAATATGCTTAGTATATGACAGATCCCTTCTAATTTAATTACTGTATGTAACATTTTGAAATATGACTGAGTTGCTTATGAAGTATTTCAATAATGGCCTGTACTTTTAAGACTTTGGCAAATTTCAGCCTTTTATGTAAACAACTTTCTGAAGTGAAGGACAAAAAGTCTGCATTCTTTCACCAAAAAAATTCACTAGCATCGCAAAGGACTGCATTATGATCATCTTTTACTAGCAAAGGGGAAAAGAATTGGAAATCAATGGACCAAAACAAATCCATAGAGAAGGAAGCCTAAATGAGGGATAAAATAATGACAAGAGGCAAATCCTTAATCTATTTTGGTTCCTTCAAAGACTGATGAAAAGAAAAAATAGAATATTTGGGATAACTGAAGTGTAAAGGAAAACTGTACCACTCTGACTACTACTCCCACCATCTTCTGCATCATCAGCATCTCATCTGGCTACACTGAAGTGAGCAGACACAGCCACACATGGGAATACAGTTTGTATTGTCACCTTCAGTAGTAGATTCTAGCTGAATGTAATACTTATACTTTGCTGTCTTTTTTCAGATTTCTTTTTTATTATTTCTTATTGCAACCTAGTTTGATAAGCATTTCTCAAAGTGTGCACAAAATTCTACCACACATATGTCCATTAAGTGAGGGAGAATTTTTTTTCAGTAACTGTCACACTAACTGTTTAACCCATCCCTCCTTCTTATACTTAGTCAGCTCACCACACTGCTTTATATAACAAAGATAGCAATTATAACATCCTGATTATGACAGAATTAAACAGACTGCTCAACAGGAAAACTATGTCTTATCTGGGGCATTGGAGGTGTTAGGCATCATTATGGTATTATCTTATGCACGGTGGAAGAAAGAGAAGTACTCACCATTGTTGTTAAGCACAAGCATCTGTAAAACAAACTCTCTAAGTTTAGTAGGTGGTAGCTGACAGGAAATCTCACACCTTCTTGGGAAATGAAGACAAATACTTGAGGGTTTTCTCATCATATATTTGCTCACATAAGATATATATTTTTAAAATTTTATACTATCCAATGTCTGATTGGATCCTTTGGTTCAAGACATTAGAGCATGCAAGATATTAGAGACACTAGAGAAGAGGAAGAAATGCAGAGAACTACTAACTAAAATCCAATATTCAAAAAGCAGAGCAAAATAAAGCTCATGAAAACTTTGTACCCATATCTGAGAGCTTTCTGTAGTGAATTGTCATAGAGAAAAACTGTAGTTTAAATGAAATCACAAGGTGATTAATTGATTTATAATGATATTATTAACCAGCAGTGAGTGAATTACACATCAGGATCAAGAATGCAATAACCATCATGTTAGCCACTTAGAAAGTTCAAGAAACAGCCAATGGTCTAATCCCTCTCCTCATTCACAGAGAGAGTTATGGGCACAGGTCCCCCAGCGACCAGATGTGTTACCAGCTGACCCCCTCACCCACAAGTGCAGGTACCCTGACTGCATATTTCTGTGGGAGATGCACGTGCTTTGGCCTCATGTGCAAGCATGCCACTTCCTACAATGCACTAACTATCATATTGGTGAGAAAGCACCTCCCAAGTGTTTGAATCTCCCTCCACCATGAAGTCATTTGTTGTCAGGTCTTTCTTACTGAGATACAGAAAGAACACCACACCATCGCTCTCTTACCTCACCACCGCACCCCCATTTCAACCTAATGTAAACCAACATTTTAACCAGGGAGCATGCAAGTAGATTTGCATGTTTTTTAAGTTCTTTTTAGTTCATTTCTTGAACCAGAGATAAAAAATAAGGATGAAAAATATGTTTTTGTTGCCTATAAAAAGTCTTGGAAATATCTCTCTATATCTCTAAACCTATTTCAAGAGCAAGTAGGTTAGGATAAATAGTTGTGATCAGTTCATCTTGGCCGGCAGCCAAAACCCACCCTGAGTCATGCTCTCTTCCCTCTTCTTCCAGGTGGGGAGAAATGACAAAGAAGAGGAGAAGGTTTGTGGATTGAAAAAAATACATGGGGGAAAGCAAAAGCTATTCATGCAAGCAAAGCAAAAAGCATTCATTAGAAATGTCCAGGGACTTCCTGGGAAGCAGGGCCTCAACACGTGTAATCAACCATTGCTTGGGAAGTCAAATGCCATAACCACAAGTGTCTCTCCCCTTACTCCTCCTTTCCTTGACTTTTACTGTTCAGCAGTATATCATATGGCATGGAATAGGCCTTTGGTCAGTTTGGGCCTGCTGTCCTGGCTACAAACAGCTGTCCTGTCCCCTCACCAACACTGGCTCATCTGCCTCCTACTCTCCAGTGACAGGGGGAACAGGGAGGAGTGCCATGATGCTGTGGAAGCACTGTTCAGCAATAGCCAGAATTTTAACTGGTGTGTGAGCAGCAATGTTTTAGCCACAAATGCTAATCAAGCCCTATATGGGCTTTTATGTAGTAAGTTACCACCATTCCAGCCTGACCCAGTACAGCAACTGAGCATGGGATTTTTTCTGATTTCTTGATAAACATCATGCTCGCAGTAAATTGCAAGAATTTTTAGTACTGAAACTGAAAAAAATCACAATCAATTATACTTTACTGAAATATTATTTACTTTCATTCATTTGGTGAAAATTTTATGTACCAAAGAAACACATGACTCAAAAATAACCCCACCAGCCAACCAACCAACCAAGCAACCAACCAACTAACCAACCAATTGAAACGACCACATTTAGCATTGATCTATAGGATAATTGCACTGCATAAAACCAGTATTGATCATGTGGAAAGGATCAAGCCAGGCCCAATGAGAGGAATTCTACTAAAAGCAGAGAAAGCCTTATGTCTATGAAAAATGAAGTGAAAACCACTGTACTTCAGGGATGCTTAGAAAGCAGGAATACTTTCAAACTGCTTACCATCTAACCAAAATTAGTAATAGACAGTGGAAAAATAACATTATATATAGTAATCATGCCATTAGCAAAACTGCAGAGTAGAATAGAAGAAATGGAGTTTCTTTCACATTTTCCTTGATGCAACTTGTTGGGGTCAATTTGTTGATTTGACCCTGGCTAATGTTAGAAAAATATGACCTTTTTAATTCTTTCTATCACTGATATTGCATGCAGTCATGGAAATTAAAAAAATGTAACAGCTGGTTATCTCATTTTGTATTGAGACAACCAGCACAAAAGCAGAGAAGGAAGTTGAAGATGCAACAGATACTTCTAGAACCAATGACAGTGAAAAGAGCTCAAGAAAATAACTGTGTTACACAGATAGTCACATAGGCGAAAAATAGAAGAAAATTGCGAAGTGTAGTAAAATATTTTATATATTTTGTAGTCTCTAAAAGCAGAGGCAAAAAAAAGGTGAGTTCCACAAATCAGCAGCATCACTGCCTCCCTCTGTATTTGTTTTTAATGGTTTTCAATATAAGGGTGCTAAAACATCTATTCTTTTTTACAAAACCATTATTCAAATGCAAAACCATTACACCAATAAAGAGTAGACCAAAAAAAAGAACCCTATATTATAAAAATACCATTTCATACAATAACTTATTAAAAAGATAAAATAACATTTTTGGATGCAAACATTAATCTCAGAATTAATAAAGAAGTAGAGATTAGAAGGAAGCCATATCCAGATAACAAAATTCCATGACTATAAGGCATAAAATTCTTTTAGTAGGAGCAGAATACATCATCAGAAAACTAATGAGGCATTTGTGTGTCTGCCAGAAAGATGATGTTGCACTTAACTGGACAAGACTTAATAAAGATGGAATGTGAGCCAAGGAATCAGGAGTCAATAACAGATGATCAGAAAAAAAAAGAATGAAACGGAACAATGAAAACACAATTGACAATAACAAGTGTGTTGATAAACACGTGACAAAGGACAAAGAAGGACAATGTATGTCAGTTATGGCATTATAAATTACAAGCTTCTGTGAAGCCACTTCTGTGATTGTAGAAGCATAATCAGGATCAGACCCTAACCTAGGACAAGCATGCTCAGATTTGAAAATGTCAAAACATTTCATCATATAATAAAATTTACTTGGGTTCCCTCATCACAGAAGCAAGTGGTTATGAAGAATTAAATTGATAGTTTCTAAAAACTTAAAAAAATTAATTACATTATCTTTCTTTAAATAATATCTTGGTCAGGGCACAGTGATGACAAATGAAGAACGGCTGTTCTAATCTGCACAGAAGAACAATCTTCTTTCTACAAATAAAGTTCAAAGCCAAAGGTTAATTTCTGCGTTCTCTGTGACCTGTTTTCTTTAGGTGAATGATCACAGATCCTACAAAGTCTTTCTCCCTTATGATCAAATCCAGGTAAAAGGTTTTTAACAGGCCCGCTTTCCTGTCCAAAGAACAATTAAAATTAATACGTAATTCCTAAAAGTTAATTTACTGTGGGTTGTTGTAATAAAACAGTCTAGTTGTAAACTATTGCAACTGCAAAACTCACATACATCAGTTCCACATATAATTTCTTAATTTTTAATTCCTGGGTTTTTTTACTTAAAAATCAGGAACATAAAATAAGAAACCTGGGAAAATACTATTGCTATTGCATTTCTGTCATTTCTTATCCATCTAAAAATAGATACCATCTTTGATTTTGCTGAAATAAAAGAATCTTATCCACTTTAAAGTCTCTAGAGAAAAGCAAAAAAACCAAAAACAAACAAAAAAAAACCAACCAACCAACCAACCAACCAACCAAACAAACAAAAAAAACAACTCTGTCCAGCATACCACTAGGGACAGACAAAATATCTGCTGGTAGAACTTATCTTCCTTGCAGGTAAAAGTGCTTGTTCTCTGAAATCAAAACTTTAAAGGCCTTGTAGAAAAACATTTTAACATCAAGGTAGATAAAAAAATGTATTGCAGAGGCCTATATTCTCAGATTATTTTAAACCCATATCAGTGACAGTCCAGAAGCAAGATCAACTAAACATATGACTCTTCTAGTATGAATTTATTTTATGTCTATTCAGTTTTTTGTAGAATCTAAAACATTCTCTGAGACACTGAGTGATGCAACTTTTATTTTGTTTCATACATCAGTTTTTCTGCCTCAAAATTCATTTGTTGCCGAACACCTTGCCCATCTCAAACTCAAATAGCCACCTTTTGGGCTGAACATTGGTCCTATGTGAGACCATTTGGCAGTCCCAAGTTAAATGTCATTGTTCAGAAAATTCCTGAACCATTCCCAGGGATAATGCAGACCTGTTATCTGTGGCTTCTTGCTTTTTCCATGCACCAATTGCCCCTTTACTTCCTCAAACAATCTGGGCCTAGAAATTTGCCTTCTCTGCCTACACTAACCACTTTACCTTATTTGCTATGGGGAGGGTGTATCCCATTGTGATTTTATATGAGAAATACTTTGGGAGTCCATGGTTCCACCTTTCTCATAAGGATCTAGAAAGTGGAGTGCTTCAAGTTGAGGAAGTAGTTGCTTCCATTCAACGAGTGATGGAAGGAATCTTAAAACAACAGTACCTAGCAAAGTGAGCGTCATTA